>NC_045977.1:15333623-15933623 GCF_010909765.2 Amblyraja radiata
TGCTTCACAACACTAGAGACCCTGCTCGATCCTGACTACCGGATTCTCACTGTGACCGCATGGGTTTTCTCTGGGTGCTCCGGTCTCCTTCCACATTTCAAAGCTGTGCAGGTTCGAAGGTTAATCGGCTTCTGTAAATTGCCCCTGGTGTGTTGGATGCAAAAGTGGAATAACATGAAACTGGTGTAGGGTGATCAATGACTGGGGTGGACTCAGTCGGCCAAAGGGCCTGTTTCCATGCTGTACTCTAAACGATATAATTGGGCATTTATCACTGCCCTCGTCCTACAAAAGCATTATTCTTATTGGGATAAAATGTTTGCAATCATCATTTAATTAAAAGGTGTAGAATCATAGAATTGTAAAGGTGTGGAGAGAGGTTAATTGGTTTTAAGAGTTTTAGTGGCCCTGTTCCATTATTCCCATTCTTCCACTCTTTCTCGTAACACTGCATATAGCTTTCGCTCAAGAGCCTATCCAATTCCTTCATGGAAGTCTGGATTGATGTTTTCCTGCCACCACAGGCAGTGAATTCCAGATCGGGACAATCTTCTGCATTTTAAAACATATTTCCTTCACTTCTGCCTTGAATCCAAATGTATAAACCTGTATCTCCAACCATCCACTAAGCGTGGCAGCTTCCTTCCGTTAGTAGTCCCCCGCCTCAGTCATGACTGACCATGGGTGATGCATCCTAGTTTGCAGGTGATGTGTGGTCGGATGCAAGCCAGGGCGATGTCATATGGAAGACAGGCTGTTGCCCATGCAGCACGTCCCCCTCTCCACGTCGCTGATCGATCCAAAGGAACAGCAGGGCCAGTACAGTTTGGCACCAGCGCCATCGCAGGAGCTGCCAGAGCGAGGTTGTAGACAACGACGAACTGCCTTAAGGGTCTGTCCCACTTTCACAACCTTTTTTACTCGTGGACATTTTTCATCGGGCTAGAAAAACGCCCCGACCTACGAGGTGATGCCACGAGTACCTACGACTAGCATCATGACCTCCTACAACTTACCTACGACCTTGTGACGCCCATGCTGCGAGTATGAGTCAAGGGCAAACTCGGCAGAGGTCGTGAATTAGGTCGTGAAAGTGGGACAGGCGCTTTCGGGGCTCCTTCCATTAATCCTATCCAAATCATTCAAGATATTGGACATGTTTATCAAATCCTCACTCAACCTGCTCAACCCTAGTCCTGCAGCTGAAATCCCTCATTCCTGGAACAATTCTTTGAAAACCCCTTTCCACACCCTCTGCAGGACCTCTAAATTCTTCTAAAACTTGTGTTTTAAACACAAAGAAAACAACAAATAGTTAACTAGTTTCAATGGCACCCAAAGACAGTAATAAACAATTAACTACAGTTTTGATAGATATAATTAAATATCAAGTTTCAACATTTGAGTGTAGCCAAGTAACTGTATAGAATTACAATTGGAGGGTATTGTCGTTGCCAAGATACTTTTGTATATTCAGACACCTTTGAGTCATAGTAATTCATATGGATGATCTACAAGCTTCTGAAGATCCCTAAATAATCTCTTACACTTGTCTCAACTACCTCCGCTGGCAGCTTGTTCCATATATCCCACACTGAGTGAAAAAGTTGCCAGTCGGGTTCCTCAAATCTCTTAAATCGTTCCCATTTCACCTTAAACCTCTGCCCTCTATTTATGGGCGGCACGGTGGCGCAGCAGCAGAGTTGTTGCCTCACGGCGACAAAGACCCAGGTTCATAGGGACGACAGATGGCACAATGGGCTAAGTGTTCGGCTGGCAACCGGAAGGTAGCCGGTTCGAATCCCGCTTGGAGTGCATACTGTCGTTGTGTCCTTGGGCAAGACACTTCACCCACCTTTGCCTGTGTGTGAATGTGTGTGAGTGATTGGTGGTGGTCGGAGGGGCCGTAGGCGCAGATTGGCAGCCACGCTTCCGTCAGTCTGCCCCAGGGCAGCTGTGGCTACAGAAGTAGCTTACCACCACCGAGTGTGACTGAGGAGTGAATGAATAATGCGATGTAAAGTGCCTTGAGTACTAGAAAGGCGCTATATAAATCCCATCCATTATTATTCATGACTACGGGTGCTGTCCGTACAGAGTTTGTACGTTCTCCCCTTAACCTGCATGGGTTTTCTCCAAGAGCTCCGGTTTCCTCCCACACTCCAAAGACGTGCATGTTTGTAGGTTAATTGGCTTGGTAAAAATTGTAATTTGTCCCTCGTGTGTAGGACAGTGTGAGTGTGCGGGGGAATCGCTGGTCGTCACGGACTCAGTGGGTTTCCGCACTGTATCTCTAAAGTATACTAAACTAAACTATGCTCTCTACTTGTTTAAGAAGGAACTGCAGATGCTGGAAAATCGAAGATAGACAAAAATGCTGGAGAAACTCAGCGGGTGAGGCAGCATCTATGGAGCGAAGGAAATAGGCAACGTTTCGGGCCGAAACCCTAAGGGTTTCAGCCCAAAACGTTACCCATTACCTTCTACCTATGCTCTCTACTTATTGATTCCCCTACCCTGTGGGGAAAAAAAGACTATGTATTGACCCTATCTATTCCCCTCATGAGTTTATACATATGTACAGGATCACCCACAGCAAATAAACTCTTCAGTGCTAAGATTTGTAAAATTATCCCATAATCACAATGAATTATTTGGCAGACTTTATTGTTGCCTGGATTATTTATCGTTTATTCTGCAAAACTTTCATTTTGCTGCATAGGAATTAGGGCAAACTGTGAGTAATTTGAAGCTCTGCTCAGATAGCATCACTGCTGCCTGAATCATGTCTTTGTGTTGAAGCCATGATGTCCAGAGGGATACCATGGACGAGGCTGTTGTTTGTTCCTGTTTCTTGTGACAATTTAAATTCTGCGTAATCACAAAAATACTTTAGTGTGGCTGGCTAAAGGCATGAACTCATTCTCTGATTCCTCATAAGGAGATGTTGATGCTTTAACCCAAAAAAAAAAATAATATTTGTGATTTTTCCACTGAAGCTGTGAGCCAGAAATGTATTTATGCAGCTGCAAAACATATAATTGGAGAGATCGGCATAACGCTGCGTGGAACAATGTTATACACATTCAACATGGCTTTAACTTACTTGGGAAATATATCCCCCCCCCCCCCCCCCCCCGTGTGTTTGGGGATGGTTAGGGTGCGTGTGTGACGCCGCAGGCCTCCCCCCCCCCCCCCCCCCGCAAACGCGCGTTAAGGGGACGGGACCCAACGGGTCCCCCTTGGTCTAGTATCATCTAATTTTTCAGTAGGATTTTGTTTGTCCTCATAAATTCATAAGTTTTAGGAGCAGAATTAGGCCCTTTGGTCCTTCGAGTCTATTCCGTCATTCAATCATGACTGATCTATCTTTCCCATTCTCCTGCCTTTGCCCAATAAACCTTGACACTCATCAATGATCTGTTAGTCTCCATCTTATAAATACCCAATAACTTGTCCTCCACAGCCGTCTGTGGCAATGAATTCCACAGATTCACTACATCTGACTAAAGAAATTGCTCCTCATCCCATTTCTTAAGGTACATCCTTTTATTCTGATGCTCTGCCTCAGAATATTTAATCAGGAAATATGCCTTTTACTTTCTGGTGTAAAACTCTTCAACAATGGTGCAAAAACAAAATGTATCTGCAGTGAGAATTTGAACCTCGCTGCTCTGAAGAATGACTGCTCTTATTTACCTAAAGACCAACCGGGTTTGTGTAGAATCCCACTTTTCCCCTGAAATTATATCATTTCAGGGACCAAAACTCAAACCCCAATCTTTATCTTCGCTCTGGTCTCTTGACCTCCTGTGACATCACACTAGTTTTGTGGACGCCTACAGAGTCACTCGTAGCTTCCTATCCTCAGGGCTGCTGCTACTGATCTCTATCTCAGTAGTTCATGTG
The DNA here is from genome assembly GCF_010909765.2 of Amblyraja radiata. Lineage (NCBI taxonomy): Eukaryota > Metazoa > Chordata > Chondrichthyes > Rajiformes > Rajidae > Amblyraja > Amblyraja radiata. The sequence continues at coordinate 15,337,533 of NC_045977.1, forward strand.
TATTTCCCCTAACCTCCTCTACTGTATATGTTGTTCCCGATGTGGCCTCCTGTACATTGGCGATACAAGACGTAGACTCGAGTGGGCGACCATTTCACTGAACATTTACACTTGGACAACCTAGGCCTATAGGATCTCCCGATTGCCAGCCATTTCAATACCCCCTCCCATTCCCACACTGTCCTGGACCTCCTCCATTGGGCCTGTTTCCACCTATATCACTAAACTAAAACTAAACTCTCCTATCTAGTCTTTGCTCATTCAATAAACCTCAGCCAGATCATCTCAAGCAAATCCTATTAACCCTAGGGGATCTCACAGTTGCCAACCAGTTCACATCCCCTTCCCATTCCCACCACTGACCGATCTGTCCTGGGCCTCCTCCATTGCCAGAGTGTGGCCACACGCAACTTGGACGAGCAACCCCATATATTGGATCACTTCAAATAGCCTCTCTCTCCATCCCCTCCCCCTTCCAAGTTCTCCCACCAGTCATACTGTCTCCGACTACATTCTATCTCTGTCCCGCCCCCTCCCCTGACATCAGTCTGAAGAAGGGTCTCGACCCAAAACGCCGCCCATTCCTTCTCTCCAGAGATGCTGCCTGTCCCGCTGAGTTGCTCCAGCATTTTGTGTTTACCTATATTGGATAACTTGGGTAGCTTACAGCCAGCAGTATGAACATTGAATTCTCTCTTTTTATGTAACTTTATCTTACACGCCCCTCTCCTCTACAGTTCCACAGTTCTCCACATTGTTTCTCTTGAGATCGTACCTTCCCTAGCCAACAATGGACCTACCAGGGCACCACCCTGGCTGGGGTCATTTGTGACTGGCCCTGATTGGTCCTGACCTTTTCTCGCCTCCAGCTCTTCACATCTCCCACCTCCACCCCCTTACTTTTAGTCTGAAGAAGGGTCCCGCCCCGAAACGTCACCCTTCCTTTTTCTCCAGAGATGGTGCTTGACCCACTGGCTCAAAAAGATTCCCTTGTACTATTCCAAAGATGAGCAGGGGAGTTATTGAATTGGAGAACATTTAGATGGCACAGTGGTTCAGTAGTAGAGTTGCTGCCTTGCAGCGCCAAGGACCCGGGTTCGATCCTGACCTTAGATGCTGTCTGTACAGAGTTTTACGTTCTCCCTGTGACCACGTGGGTTTCCTTCTGGGTGCTCTGGTTTCTTCCCACACTCCAAAGACCTGCGGGATTGTAACTTAAGTGTACAAGGTGATTGCTGGTCAGCACGGACTCGGTGGGCTGAAGGGCCTGTTTCTGGACCGTATCTCTAAAGTATCCCTAAAGTCTAAAGTTTAAAGTAAATCTCTTAACCAACATCACTAAAATATATTTTTAGTTTCGAGATACAACATGAAAACAGGCCCTTCGGCCCACTGAGTGAATGCTGACCATCGATCACCCGTTCTTTGTGCATTAGGGGCAATTTTACACAGGCTGATTAACCCACAAACCAGCACGTCTTTGGGATGTGGGAGGGAGCCAGAGCTCCCAGAGGAAACCCACGTGGTCATGAGGAAAACGTGCAAACTCTGCACGTAAAACACCTGAGGTCAGCATTGAATCTAGTGTCTTTGACACTGTGAGGCAACACCCCTACCAATTGGGGCACTGTGTGACACAGTCGTGCAAAATGATTTATTGGTGGTATTTGCAATAGTATTCATGGAAAACATTAATGACTGTTGTCTACAACACAGCTAAAGCCACTCTGTGAATGTACTGTATTGTCTATAAAGCACTTTGGGGTCTTCTGAAATGGACGTGAAAGGTTCTATGTAAATGTAATCTATTCCTTTCAAATCACAGCTAGAAATTAGTTATCTTAAATTGAAATATTACTCATTGAAAAATACTGACCTTGGTGGGCTGATTTTATATGCATACTGATTGTAGTCACCGTGATTAGTCTATGTCGTTCGTAACACAGAATGATTGCATCACTCCGCACTGAAAGGTCAATCATGGCCCCCTTGCCTCCATTTTCACTTTGTGTCCTTTTTTTACAAACCAGCGTTTGCAGTTCCTTGTTTCTACATATTGACTGCTCCACTGTGAAATCTTTAGGACTGCCTACTTTGAAGAGGTTCTCCTCCTCTCTCTGGTGGGAGTTCTGTGAGACCCTCTCTCATTGCTCCCTTTCTGTGATTCCTGCTGAGCCTCTGCTCTACAACCATCTTCTGACCCGGGCTCGATTACCTGTCGGCCTCTGTCCTGCCCTTCTCCCAGATTTCTTTACTCCCCCCCCCACCAACCACCACGCAATCAGTCCCGACCCGAAACGTCACCTTTCCATGTTCTCCAGAGATGTCGCCTGATCCGCTGAGTTGCTCCAGCACTTTGCGGCCTTTTTTGTAAAACAGCACCTTTTGTAAAACAGCAGTTCTTTGCTTCTACATTATACATTTTATCTTTGCTGTTTTCTAAGTTGTCTTAGTTCTCAAAATCCCCCATTTTTAAACAATTTTCACAAGGTTTACTAAACTGGAAAAACATGATGTGCTCATATTCTCCCCACCCCCCACTACCCCCCCCCCCCCTCCCCCCACTACCCCCACCACTACAACCCCCCCCCCTACTACCCCCTGCCAAGAGTCTAGAATGATCAACACAAATTGTCTTTGGCTCCTTTATTTCATTGCACATGCTTTTAACTGACTAATGTCAAGATAAGCTAGCTGGCTTACTGTTAAAAGCATTTCATTTGAGATCTAATTTCAGTGGATTGCAGTTTTTGATCCAGTATTGAATGGAGGTAGCTGTTCGGAGGTGTAGACTGAGAACCATTTTGTTCCGATTGTATGACCAGGCATTTTGATAGGAAGGAACTAAAGAACCTGGTTTACACTGAAGATAGATACAAAATGCTGGAGTAACTCAGCAGGTCTGGCAGCAACTCTGGAGGCAAGGGATAGGTGGTGTTTTGGGTCGAGACCCTTCTTTAGCGTGAGAGTCGGGGGAGAGGAAAACCAGAGGTACAGAAAGTACAGAACAGGCGACCAAGGAAAGGTGGAGCCCACAATGGTCCATTGTCGGCAGTGGAAGAGGTGACAATGAAGGGATACGAAAATTGAAACTAGATGCCTCCACGCTAGTCATCCTGCTAGTTTCACTGTTTGTATCCCTTTGTCATCGCCGCTTCCACTGCCAACAATGGACCATTGTGGACTCCACCTTCTCTTGTCGGGGTATTTGTTGGAGAGAGTTGAAGTTTTCTGGCTTTGCATGGATGCCTTGCTCTTTGCTTGGCTCCATCTAGGGGACAAGTGGAGAAGTGGTGAGCTAGCTCCACCATTGGCAATGAAACTGTCGACTTGCTCCAGTGCACTTTTATCAATTTCCGATCAGCAACAGGGCGGCATGGTGGCGCAGCGGTAGAGTCACTGCCTTACAGCGCTAGAGACCCAGGTTCTATCCTGACTACGGGTGCTGTCTGTATGTTCTCCACATGACCTGCATGGGTTTTGTCTGAGATCTTTCGTTTTCTGCCACACTCCAAAGACGCACAGGTTTGTAGGTTAATTGGCTTGGTATGAACGTAAATTGTCCCTATTGTGTGTAGGATAGTGTTAAATGTGCAGGGATCACTGGTCAGCACGGACTCGGTGGGCCGAAGGGTCCTTCTTCCATGCTGTATCACTAAACTAAATAGCAACAGTTACTGAAGATTCAAAGACCTGGATAGATTAGATATGGAGAAGATGTTTCCACTAGTGGGAGAGTCCAGAACCAGAGGGCAGAGCCTCAGAATAAAAGGACGTACCTTTAGAAAGGAGATGTGGAGGGTTTCTTTAGTCCAAGGTGGTGAATCTGTGGAATCCATTACCACAGACGCCCGTGGAGACCAAGTCAATGGATATTTTTAAGGCAGAGATAGATAGTTTGTTGATTAGTACGTGTGTCAGTGGTTATGGGGAGAAGGCAGGAGAATGGAGTTGAGGAAAACATAGATCAGCCATGATTGAATGGCAGAGTAGACTTGATGGGCCGATTGGCCTAACTTATGAACACCCTTGTGCAATAGTATAGATGGATCAAGTGGCCTCCATGCCTGCTACAAACATTGGTGAATCTACGCTGGCTGGCAGTGGATGAATAAGTCACTTCCAGCAACAAACAAACTTCAGATGTTGGTTTCTTGCACAGAATGTTGGAATCTCAATTTTTGCACTTTTAGTTTGACTTGTGTCAAATTAATTTATTTAACTCCCTACAGGCAGCACCCATAGTCAGGATTGAACCCGGGTCTCTGGAGCTGGGAGGCAGCAACTTTACCGCTAACACCACTGTGCCGCCCACAATTTCTGTATTTGTTACAATATGGCAATAAACTGACTTCAAAGATAAAAAAGCCCCTGTCCCACGTTCCCGAGTTACTCACGAATTCTCTCGAGTTTTCACCTTGATTCAAACTCGGAGATGCCAGCTGTAGGTGCTTGGGGCTATTTTCTTTTAACTCGTGGACATTTTTTTTAACATGCTGCAAAATCATCCTGACTTACCGATGCCCCGAGTACCTACGGCTGGCATTACGAGCCGCTACGAAATATCTACGGACTCCTACAGCCTCCTACGGACTCGCTACGGGCATTCTCTGAGTTTGAATCAAGGGGAAAACTCGGGAGAATTTCATGAGCAACTCGGGAAAGTGGGACAGGCCCTTAACTTGAGTGTGAAATTTGAGAGTGTTATAAAGTAAATTATCTCTTTCATTGCTTGTAGATATCTAATCTTGAGAAGCAATATGAATTGGAATAGTCTGATGGGATCATCACTGCTCCTTATACTTCATAGCCGTAATAAATATCCTGACTGGAAATGCCACAAAGACAACTCAATGGGTCAGGCAACATCTCTGCACAACATGGACAGGCAACATTTCAGTTGGGAGCCTCCTACAGAGGTTAATCTTTCAACATTACTGAAATTAGATGGTTTGATCATTTTTGCACTACGATGTGTCGGAAGAAGGGTCCTGGCACAAAACGGTGCCTATCCATGTCCTCCAGGGATGCTGCCTGACCCACTGATCTTGTGTTGATTATATGGTTCAATGGTGATTTTATCGTCACATGTGAAAAGTGCAAAAGTACAGTGAAATTCTTTCTTGCAAACAGGCCAGTAGAGTTCTGCCATACCTAAAGCACATCCTCGATTCACCAATTATACAGAAATAGCCTATTGATCCCGCATGCATGAAGCGCAAGAGAAGATTGTAGACAGATACGACATGGAAAAAGGCCCTTTGGCCCGCCTAGTCCATACTAACCATCGATCATCCATTCTCCTGGGTTCTATGTTATCCCCCTCCTTGCACACTAGGGGCAATTTACAGAACCTCATTAATCTACAAACCCACACGTCTTTGGGATGTGGGAGGAAACCAGGGCACCCAGAGGAAACCCACAGGTAGAGCGTGCAAACTCCAAACAGACAGCACCCGAGGTCAGGATCGGACCCAGGTCTCTTGGCTCCGTGAGGCAGCGGCTCTACTGATAGATAGGGAGAGGAACTGTAGCCTTAAGGGCCTGTCCCACGATGCGAGTTCACCCAAGAGCTCTCCCGAGTTTAAAAAAATAAATCAAACTCGTGGTAAGTACGTAGAATGTACGTAGCGGGTAGGTCGGAGGTCATGGATGTCTCGTACTGGCTCGTAATGCTAACAGCAGGTACTCTGGAAACGCGGAAACTCGTGAAGTTTTTTTTCAACAGTGTGAAAAATTTCCAAGAGTAAAAAAATACTCCTGATGAGTTACCACGAGTTTGATTTTTTTTTAAACTCGGGAGAACTCTTGGGTGAACTCGCCTGGTGGGACAGGCCCTTAACAATCTGAGCTGGCCAGTTTAGTGGAGTGTGGGAAGCAGTGCTTCACACAAAGAGACTGGAAATCGGAGCTCGCATCATTTCTCCTCCTGCCCTGTGTAAAGCAATGCCCTTGGGACACAAGTCAAATTAAAAGTGTCAAAGTTGTGATTTATTGTGGTAATATTGACAACAAAATACCGTGGCTGCTTGAAATTTGAAATAGGAACGAGGAAAAGTTAATGAGTTTGCTTCAGGTCAGCGAACTTTCATCAGAACTGAGATCTGATGAAAGGTCACAAAACCAAAATATTCCTCTGGTCTGTCTATCCATAGAACCTGCCTGACCTACTGAGTATTTCTGACACTTTCCCTTCATATATATCTAAAGACATGGTATTAAGAGTTTTGGAACTAGCAGATTGAGTGCTGCATCTGTGGTGGGATAGTCATGAGGGGCCGAGTGGCCTGCCTGCGTCCCAATGTTACTAAACCATGACTGCTACGTTACCTTTGCTTCTCCAATACTTTTCAACGTGGTACTGCAAGTGATAAAACTGATGGGTGTCTGTGAAACCTTCATAAGATGAGACCATGGAATTTCATTGTAAAAGACACAAAATGCTACAGTAACTCTGGGGTGCAGGCGGCATGGTGGCACAGCGGTAGAGTTGCTGCCTTGCCGTGCCAGAGACCCGGGTTTGTTCCTGACTACGGGTGCTGTCTGTATGGAGTTTATACATTCTCCCTGTGGCCGCGTGGGTTTTCCCCGGATGCTCTGGCCCCCCCCCACACACTCCAAGAGACGTATAGGTTTGTAGGTTAATTGGCTTTGGTAAAGATTGTAAATTGTCCCTAACCTGTAGGATCGTGCTAGTGTACGGGGATCGCTGGTCGGCACGGACCCGGTGGGCCGAAGGGCCTGTTTCCGCGTTGTATCTCTAAACTAAATTCATGGGGTCGGTCAGCATCTCTGGGGAACATGGATCGGTGCCATTTCGAGTTGACCCACCTTCAGACCCGAAACGTCCATGTTCTCCGGAGATGCTGGCCTCACCCGCTGAAATAATCTAGCACTTTGTCTTCAGCAAGTGTACTTCCTTGGTTCTGGATTTTGCTGTACCTAGGGTCAAGTGACAATAGAGTTCCATTGTGCCATAATGTAGACAAGGGATAATCCCTGATCAGGCACATAGACTTGAATGTAGACTGCAGTTTTAACATCTCTTGTAATCCAGACACAAAGATCTCCTCATTTGCAGTTTCCCATTTTCTGCAGCTGGGAATATTAACTCTCCTGCAGTTATATCGTAAAACATAGAACAAGAACAGGCCCTTCGGTCCACAATGTTTGTGCTGAAGTTGATGTCAAAACCAACTCTTATCTGCCTGCACATATTCCATATCCCTCCATTCCCTGAAGTTTGGTTTGGTTTAGTTTAGCTTAGTTTATTGTCACATGTACCAAGTTACAGTGAAAAGCTTTTTATTGCATGCTAATCAGTCAGCGGGAAGACTATACATGATTACAACCGAGCCGTCCAGAATGTATAGATGCATGATAAAGGGAATAACGTTCAGTGCAAGATAAAGTCCAGTAAAGTCCGACTAAAGACAGTCCAAGGGTCTCCAATGAGGTAGATGGTAGCTCAGGTAGCTCTCTAGTTGTTTTAGGATGGTTCAGTTGTTGAAGAAACACCCCCCCCCCCCCACCCCCACCCCGATGGGAGAAGAGGGAGTGTCCGGGGTGAGACTGGTCCTTGATTACACTGGTGGCCTTGCCGAGGCAGCGTGAGGTGTAGATGGAGTCAATGGAAGGGAGGTTGGTTAGCCTGACGGTCTGAGCTGCGTCCACAATTCTCTGCAATTCCTTGCAGATTCTTGCAAACTTCTTGCAAATTCTCTGCAATATCCATGTGCCTATCCAAAAGTCTCCTTAACAGCCTGAACCATTGCAGGCACCCATCACCTTCTGTGTTTATAAATAAAAAAAATAAAATAAAAAAACTTGCCCCGCACATCGCATTTAAACTTTGCTCCTCTCACCTTCAAGCCATGTCCGCGAGTGTTTGATATCTCCATCCTGGACAAAAGGCTCTGACCGTCACTGAGGGAATTACTGTAAAAGACATCAGTATGTAAGGGCAGCCTGAGGTGAGATGGATTGTCTCTCAATTAAACAAGAAGTAAATATTGATGGCATTTACACACCTGCTAGAGGTTGCCTCGAGGAATGGCTTATCTTTACACAAATGTTTGTATTTGCAGGGTTTCCCTGCGGGACGCTGATAAGGTCCATCGGCCATTTCATAGGCTGTGGCTAGAATGCAATAAATACTTTGGTGGCAGGGGGAAAAAATAAAATTGCAGCTGACAACGGAGCAATGGCCTGGGGTAAGAATATAAACACCAGCAGTTCAGACTAGTGTTTAAGAAGGAACTGCAGATGCTGGAAAATCGACGGTAGGCCAAAGTCCTGGAGAAACTCATCGGGTGAGGTAGCATCGTTTCGGGCCGAAACCCTTCTTCAGAGTAGTTTTAATGTAGTTTTAGTTTAGAGATGCAGCGTGGCAACAAGCCCTTTGGCCCACCGTGTCTGCGGAGACCAGCGATCCCGCACACTAACACCAATACCAACAGTTTAGTTTTAGTGGCGTTTATAGATCCAGCGCGGAAACAGGCCCTTCGGCCCACCAAGTCTGCACCGACCAGCGATCCCCGCACATTAACACTATCCTACAAACACTAGGGCCAATTTTACATTTATCATAGCCAAGCTGAACCATCTCTGCATGTCTTTGGAGTGTGGGAAGAAACCGAAGATCTCGGCGAAAACCCATGCGGTCACAGGGAGAATGTTCATGCCTCATGCAGACCGCACCAGTAATTGGGAGCGAACCTGGGTCTCTGGTGCTTTAATAATGGATGGGATTTATATAGCGCCTTTCTAATACTCAAGGCGCTTTACATCGCATTATTCATTCACTCCTCAGTCACACTCGGTGGTGGTAAGCTACTTCTGTAGCCACAGCTACCCTGGGGCAGACTGACGGAAGCGTGGCTGCCAATCTGCGCCTACGGCCCCTCCGACCACCACCAATCACTCACACACATTCACACACAGGCAAAGGTGGGTGAAGTGTCTTGCCCAAGGACACAACGACAGTATGCACTCCAAGCGGGATTCGAACCGGCTACCTTCCGGTTGCCAGCCGAACACTTAGCCCATTGTGCCATCTGCCGTCCCAGTGCTTTAAGCACTGTAAGGCAGCAATTCTACCGCTGTGCTGCCCAGTTTAGTTTATTGTCACGTGTATCGAGGTACAGTGAAAAACTTTCTTGACATGTACGATCCAGTCAGCGGATAAACTATACATGACTAGAAGCAACCACCCATTGTATAATGGGAATGGGACACCCAAAGGTAAAGGGAATAACGTCTAGTGCCTGATGATGTCCAGTAAAGTCCGATTAAAGATGTTCCCAGAGCCTCCATGAAGGTAGATGGTAGGTCAGGACTGCTCTCTAGTTGGTGATAGGACGGTTCAGTTGCCTGATAACAGCTGGGAAGAAACTGTCCCTAAATCTGGAGGTGTGCGTTTTCACACTTCTGTATGTCTTGCCTGATGGGAGAGGGGAGACTAGGTGAGACTGGTCCTTGATTATGCTGGTGGCCTTGCTGAGGCAATTTAAGTCAATGGAAGGGAGGTTGGTTTGCGTGATGGTTTGGGCTGTGTCCACAATGTATTGCAAGAAGTCCCATTTCACTGGATGACCCCTGACATTTGATTTCACACCCAGAATGGAAAAACATGCAACTGATACACATTTCTGTGGACCTCAGGAACTCTTGAGGACCGTGCCCATTCAATCACTCGGTCTATTTAGGGGTTTCATTTTTCAACCTTTAGCAATATTAGCTGAACAACCACCTTCAAAAACAACCCTACAACATTATTAGGTAGACACAAGGGACTGCAGGTGGTGGTTTATGGGTTTTAAGGGCACAAAGTGCTGGAGTAATTCAGCGGGCCAGGCAGCATCTCTGGAGACTGAAGAAGGGTTTCGGCCCAAAACGTTGACTTTTTCCTTCGCTCTATAGATGCTGCATCACCCGCTGAGTTTCTCCAGCATTTTTGTCAACCTTTGATTTTCCAGCATCTGCAGTTCCTTCTTAAGCATCTCTGGAGAACTTGGTTAGGTGTCGTTCTAGGTCAGGACCCTTCTTCACACTGATTGTTCACGTGATAGGAGTAGAAGTGCGCCATTCGGCCCATCAAGTCTACTTCAATCATGGCTGATCTATCTTTCCCACCTGATTGTGATAGCGGGTGTGTGGGGGGGGGTGGCGGAAGAGTTTGAACTCTCTTCCAGATTTCTCCCCCTGGTTTCTGTGTCTGTGGTATCTTCAGAAGGTATCTTCTGGCAAAAACAGACTGCATTACTTTGCGATTCTTTTTGTGAACAGATGCTTTTTTTCAAGGCTTGAGTTGTGAAACAATTAGTGAACCTTGCTTTAGATTGATTGTGCAAGAATCTAATTATTACCAGAGTGGAAACGTCCAACACTGGAGGGCATAGCTAGAAGGTGAGAGGAGGAAAGTTTAATGGAGATGTGTGAGGCATTTTTTTTCACAGTGGGGGGGGGGGTGGAATACATTTCCAGGGGCGATGGTGGAGGCAGATACGATAGTGGCGTTAAAGAGGCTTTTGGACAGGTACATAGAAATGCAAGGAATAGAGGGATATGGATCACGTGCAGGCAGGCGAGATCAGTTTAGCTACGAATCATGTTCGGCACAAATATTGTGGGCCGAAGGCCCCTTTATTGTACTGTTCTATGTTCTATAGTTATCTCTGTTACCCTGATCCTAACTCAAGCCACATCCTACTGGCTAATCAGCACCATGCTTGCTGACCTCACGAAATTTCATAATCGCCCCACGATGTTACTTATTGCAGAGTAGATGTTGTTTTAATAGTAGGTGAATAGCTCGGGTGTGTGATCTGTTTGGAAACCAGTCACCATCTCGGAGAAGCATTTAATCTCTCAAACAATTGTAGACACTTGTGGTTAAGCATGGAAAGCTGTAAATCTGATCCAAACAGAGCAGTTGTGCTGGGATCACAGCAACACATTGGGAGTTCTGCAGAATGAGACTGTGGCAGCTCTGGTCAAACTATGGACCCCTGGAGAACCCCATACAAATTTGATGGTGACGTTATAGAGGGAGACTTGCTCTCCGTAGAGTCATAGAGTCTTACAGCATGAAAACAGGCCCTTTGGCCCAACCTGCTCACACCGGCCAACATGTCCCAGCTACACGTCCCACCTGCCAGCTTTGGGTCCATATCCCTCCAAACCTGTCCTATCCATGTACCTGTCTAACTGTTTCTTAAATGTTGAGATAGTCCCTGCCTCAACTACTTCCTCTGGCAGCTCGTTCCATATACCCACCACCCTCTGTGGAAAAAGTTACCCCTAAGATTCCTGTTAAATCTTTTCCCCTTCACCTTAAACCTACGTCCTCTGGTGCTCTATGCACCTACTCTGGACAAGAGAATCCAATGTAAGTGCATCTACCCGATCTATTCCTCTCATGATTTTATACACCTCAATAAGATCACCCCTCATCCTCCTGCACGCCAAGGAATAGAGTCCTTAAGACCATTAGACCCACTAATTAATGGACATTCGATTGATCCAAGTCATCCATATGGAAGAAGACTTTGAATTAATATTCTGCACAGCTAATTATGTTTTAAAACATTTAAAAAAATATATTTTACTTTATTAGAAGTAAGTACAATCATATTAGGCACTTTGGTGCCATATATATTTTCATAATACATTTTATGTACAGCTTCTTTTTTTTTTGTTATAATAAAGAAAGATGAGAATAAGAAAAAGAAATTAGATAGTAAAGGATAGAAAGGCGTGAGATATATAGTGTGTGAAGAAAAAGAAAAAAGACGAATGAGTGAAGAAAGTTGAGGAAAAGAAAATAGAAAAAAGAGAATAAGACATAAAAAAAGGTAAGGAGATCATTGTTTATAATCTTGACCATCCCTCGTCCAGTCCTGAAACAGTTAGTTTTTACAATTGTGTTGCACCATATGATTCCAAAAAGACGACAAATGGAGACCAACTCGTTATGAATTGGTCTGATTTATCCATGCACGGCTAATTATGTTGCATTGCATTAATGTATTGGCTTCTGGTCATCATTGTATAAGTAGTAGGAACAAAGAACTGCAGATGCTGGTTAATACACAAAGTGCTTGAGTAACTCAAGTCAGGCAGCATCTCTGGAGAACAAAAGCTTTTCACTGTACCTCTGTCCACGTGACAATGAACTAAACTGAATGACAACATGGATTGGTAACGTTTCCGGTCAGGACCCTTCACCAGTAACAGCACCTGTCCATGGTCTCCAGAAATGCTGCCTGACCTGCTGAGTTACTTCAGCACTTTGTGCCCTTTTTTCATATATTAACCAGCACCTGCAGTTCTTTGTTTCTACATTTTTGTCATCAAGTCGATCCTTTTGCATCAATGCACAATTCAGTCACTAAACTTGTTTCTGGAACTTAGACTCAAGTTTTCTGTGGATTGGCAAGTTTATATTCAACAATAGATAATCGGTAATATTTTAAAATTTATAAAGACTGTCATGTTTTTTACCTGCAACCGTGCCCTATCCTGGCTGCACGTGCTGGTTTCCTAAAGGACTAAAGCGGCCTGGATGACATTAAGTTAATACAATCAACTCTGAGCGGGTCTCCAGTCAGTCTCAAGGCTGTGTCCTAAGACGAGATATTTCACATTCTTGAGTAAGTAGCACGACGCTGAACTGACTTGAACGCCTAATTATTACTTACAGAACGCATCAGCAATTAAATGAATTGTGTGGCGATCTTGTCTTCCTTACAACTTTACGCAAGTGCCAGCTGTGGAAACATTATTTAGATCTGAAATACAACCGAACTTTAAGGGGAATAGAATAAATATAAAATAAATTGATGGCTTCACTCAATGATTCAATGGTGCATTATTGTCACATGTGTAAATGTATCGTGAAATTATTTTCTTACAATCACTCCAGTGAAGTATTACTTTACCTAAGCACATCCCAATTAGTAAAGTTTATAGAAATAGTCCACTGATCCCGCATGCAAGAGGCGCCATGTTTTGGGACCATTTTCAAAGTCCAGTCCGTGCTCCAGGTATTATGAGCAGTGCCCGTTCCAGGCGAGCCCCAGGCTGCTATGGGGCCTCCAGCCGTCGCCTTCCCATGGACGTGGGAGTCGACCTGTGAACCCACGTCCCTCTCCTCGCCCGCCCACCTTTGTTGCCCGGGGGGTGGGAGCCTCCTGCAGCCGACCTCGAGGGTGGGGTAGGCCAGACACCGGTTCCCTCTCCTCTCCTATCGGCCTCGCTCTTCGCCCGTCATGGCCATCGTCGTTGCCAGCTCCATCCTCCCGGTCTCTGGTCTTCAGGAACAGCAGGGTCTGCTTGGTAACTTCACCCCATACTGACCGCGGCCCGCTGTGTCTTAATGCGTCAGGCCGAATCGGCGGCTTCCAGCCTACAGGCTGCGGCCCATTATTAAAAATTGTTCATATAAACAAACAGCTTTTATTCAATTAAACACAAATACAGAGTAGTAAAAACATCAAGACTGCTATTGGCAGTTTACAAGCAACAATCAAGCAGTTATACGATTCAAATATTGTCAACTTTATCTACAATACACTCGACTGCCGGCGGCAACCAGCGTTCACGGAAGGCCTCCAGAGTCCTCATGAACACTGCGTGTTCCCTCTCCAAGGACAGGCAGGAACGGATGTAGGCCCGGAAAGGAGCTGAGTAAACGGCTTGGGCAGAACCCTCGACTGCCCGCTACCTGGATCCGCGAATGGCCATCTTGGCCAGGCCCAGTAGCAAACCGACAGGGAGACGCCGCCCCCCCCCCCCCCTTCCCTCCCTCCTGACCCACCCTCCCTCCCTCCTGATCCTCATGACCCTCCCCCCCTCCTCCTGGGTGACCAAAGAGCGTGGGACTAGACTGCAGCCGAAACATGAGGAGCAGCCTCTTCAGAGGCCGCAGCCCCACTGGGAGGTTCTGCCACCGCGCGGCTCGCATGAGCTCTCCCACCCTAGTTAGTCCGGGGTTAATCAAGCCTCCATCCATATTACATAACGAGGAACCGCAGTACTGTTTACAATGGAGACACCATTTGCGGGATGCATTGGCATAAATCTGCCCATGTTGTAATTTTCCATTACGTAAAGCCACGTCAAGTGCACGTGAATCAAGAAATGCGAGCAGAAAAAAAATAAATTTGACACATACATTCCATGACAGTGAATTTTTATTCCATGTCTCTGATTTTATTGGCAACGATTTTCAAATCTCGAATGGGTGATTTTCTATTGCACCCATTTGCTATAATGCGGAGTGGGGGAAGGGGATTGGGTCTGTACTGGTTTTTGATTCAAGTGGCCTGACTATGGAGTCTAAGGGTCCCGATCTGAACCGTCGCCTGTCCATGTCCTCCAGAGGTGCTGCCTGGCCCATTGAGTTACTCCAGCACTTTGTGTTCGATATATGATTCCAGCATCTGTAGTTCCCTTTGGCCGTGTGGAGTCACCGCATTAGGCCAGAGTTATTTTGTGTGGATTGGTGCCTTGAATGTAACGAGAAACTGGGAGTGAGTTGTTCTAAGATGCAGCCTCAGGTTATGAATAGCAAACAGCTGCATTGGGCATTTTGTTCTCTCTCAGATGTGACCAACTTTACGGGTTCCCTTTCAACGTAATCGGCAATAGCGAGTTTAGTTGCCAGTGTTTGCTCCCGTTCCTCCTGATCATTTTCACACCGATGATAAATGGCTATCAGACGGAAGTCAATGTTACTTAATCACTGATACTCTTGAGTTCTGCAGCAAATCAGAGGAACATCAGACAGTGAGATCTCAATTGCCAGATAGTGATATAGCATGGAAACAGGTCCTCTGCTCCAACTTGCCCACGTCTCATCTACACTAGTCCCACCTGCCTGCATTTAACCCATATCCCTCTAAACCTGTCCTATCCATGTACCTATTAAAATTGCGATACTACCTCCTCTGGTAGCTTGTTCCATACACCCTCCACCCTCTATGTGGAAAAAGCCCCCCATCGGGTTCCTATTAAATCTATCCCCCCACGCCTTAAACCTATAGCCCCTGGTTCTTGATTCCCCACTCTGGACAAGAGACTCTGTGCGAATACCTGAGGACATAGATTTAAGCTGAGAGGGGAAAGATTGAATAGGGACCTGAGGGACAACATTTTTACTCGGAGGCTGGTGGGCATATGGAACAAGTTGCCAGAGTAGGTAGTTCAGATGGGTACATTTTGTAGATGGGACATTTTGCATTTAGATGGGTAGACGGGGCATTTTGTTCGGCATGTCATGTTAATCCGATTCCTCATTTAATGGTTTCAATAATCCAAAGTCACACCAACTTGCCTGCAGTTCATATTGCCAGGAAATAGAAGGATGTTTATTTAAACATTTGTCTCATGCACTACCTGTGGAGAACTGAAGGAAAGAGACACTGTGGAGACTAGAACGCCTGGGACCTAGTGCACAAATTTCCTTTCCAGTCTAGACTGTTGACTGACAGCATGGGAATTGGCTTGGAGTACGGGGGGGGGGGGGTATATTTGTTACAATGCACCTCGTATCTCAGTTGATGAAAATTGATCATTTTTCACCTCACTACACCAAACAAACGTTTACAAAAATTAAAAACCTCTTGATTGAAGAGTGTGCTGTTTCTATCGTTCAGTAAACACCATTTGACTCAAGGTGGATCTTAAATTCACCAGGAGATTTGATTAAACCACTCCTCTGACGTAGGGAGAGAACATGGCACCTAATTAAGTAAGTAAGTTTATTGGCCAAGTATTCACATACAAGGAATTTGCATTGGTGCTCCGCCCACACGTAACAACATGACATACAGTGACAGTTACGAATGACTCAGAAAACACTAAACATTAATAATAATAAAACATTAATGATAAAACACCATTGATCAAGCATGCGAACCAACAAAATACCAGATCAAAGGGAGGCTACAGATTTTTGGCTGTTGAGTAGAGCAACTACTCGTGGATAAAAACAGTTTTTATGTCTGGCTGCGGCTGGAGTTGCCTTCCAGAGGGAAGTGATTCACCATCGTACCTGCCTCTGCCACCAACCCTGATAGCATGATATTGTAGGCACTCACCCCCCTCTGTGTAAATAAAGTTGCCCTTTAAACTTTGCCTCTCTTGCCTTAAAGTTGCAATGAGTTCAGTCTCTTGGGGAAGTGTAATAGGAAAGAAAGATACACATTACTAAAGATCAGTAAGATAACACGATGTGTAGGAAGGAACTGCAGATGCTGGTTTGAACTGAAGGTAGACACATTCTATGTTTGCTGGAGTAATTCAGCACATCAGACAGCATCCCTGGAGAAAAGGAATAGTTGGCGTTTTGGGTCAAGACCCTTCTTCAGATAATACAATGGTTGGAGATGCACGGAACTGCAGATGCTAGAAAAGTGACCAAAACACAAAGTGAGTAGACGGGTCAGGCAGCATCTGTGGAAGGAATGGATAGGTGACGTTTCCAGTCAGGACCCTTCTTCAGACTGATTGTAGGAGGGGGGAGGAAGTGGATAAGAGAGGTAGGGGCGGGACAAAGCCAGGCAAGTGATGGGTGAGAGAGGTTTGATTGGGAGATGGGTGGAGTAAGTGACAAAGGCTGGAGATGAAACGGAGCCAAAAGGGTGTCAGATTTAAAAAAAAGAGGAATGAAATGTAAAGCCAGAGGGAGGGATAGCGGTAGAAGACACGGTAGGGAGTGTGGATGGGGGGGGAAGGGGGGGGCAGAGAAGGGAGGGATAGCGGTAGAAGACACGGTAGGGAGTGTGGATGGGGGGGGGGGGGGCAGAGAAGGGAGGGATAGCGGTAGAAGACAGGGTAGGGAGTGTGGATGGGGGGGGGGGGCAGAGAAGGGTGGGATAGTGGGGGAAATGGTTTACAGACCACGATGGAGGAGGTATGTGAAAGAGAGAGGAGGTAGGGGAGTGCTACTTGAACATTGGAGAACTCAATGTTTGTGCCATTGGGTTGTAAACTACCCAAGTGGGAAAATGAGGTGCTGTTGCTCCAGTTTTCATGTGGCCTCGCTCTGGCAGAGCAGGAAGGGAAGTTAAAATTGCTAGCAACTGGGAGACCTGGTATACCTTGGCAGACTGTGCGCAAGTATTCGGCAAAATGGTCGCCTGGTCTATGCTTGGTCTCACATGAAGGAGGCCACATCGGGAACTCTGTCTCACCTGGGGTCCCTAGATGGAGGCAAGAGAGGAGCTGTAGGGACAGGTGTTAACTGCGTTCATAATGGTCGGCATGTAGATGATAAGATGGGCCGAAGGGCATGTATGATTCTCTAACTCGATTTAGGAGCTTTTTGTACAATAGATGAATGACTTGTAGCTAAATAGTTTGCTTGTTCCTGCCATGATTTATTTTGATGCTGTCAGATGATGTTAAATTGACTGGAACTTCCCCCTATCAATCTTCCTGGATATTTGAATTGCAGCAACATATGGACGATAAGAGTTTTGTGTAGTAAGTTTATCCCAACCTTCATACTAAGCATGATCCAGGGTCTCTGTCCGTGCAGTAGAAACAAATCTCAGTCAGGACTCCAGAAATAAACTAGCAGTTCTCCCAGTGGTCCTGGATTGGAAAGCTTGGGATCTTGAACAGAATTAGGTTGAGTTGCTGCCTTACAGTGGCGGAGACCCCGGTTCCATCCCGACTACGGGTGCTATATGTACCGAGTTCGTTCTTCCTGTGACTGCGAGGGTTTTCTCCGGGTGCTCCCGTTTCCTCTCACACTCAAAAGACGTGCAAGTTTGTAGGTTAATTGGCTTCGGTAAAATTTGTGTGGGATAGTGTTAGTGTCTGGGGATTGCTGGTCGGCGTGGACTTGGTGGGCCGAAGGACCTGTTTCTGAGTTGCTTACCCAAATTGAATCTAAGCTAAATTTGTATTTGGAATAATTCACCAATATTCATGGTAGGTGTCCTCCCTCTGAATATTAGCTGCTCCTTTAAGCCCTTTCTCCACTGAACTGTACCCCGGAAGTAAGATATTGTTCAAGAGGTTGCCTTCATAATTTGTGTCTAATTTTATTGTATTTTATAATATTTTCAGCTTAGGCACAAGGCTTTGTGTGTGCACTCTGTACCCAATGATAAGCAGGATTTAATTTCTTGAATGGTGGGGAACTCTTTAGGAACAAAACTAATTTTGAACCAATGTAGAAGCGAATCAGGAGTTTAAAAAAACTGCTATCTGATAGCTCATCAATGTTCAATAAATAAACTTCAACACTGAGAGTCATAGATGACCCCAGATCTGTCCTCGCATGATTTATGTGCACAGACTCGCATGCACACTCACACACTGCCTGCTTTACTCAAAACCTCATTCAGATCAATCCTCTCAGCAGAATAAACAAACTCCCATCACTCAGGAATGCCTCCATGGTGTGAGGTGCTGGGTTTTGTGTGTGTGTGTGTGTGTGTGTGTGTGTGTGTGTGTGTGTGTGTGTGTGCATGTGAGAGTGCGCACGTGTGTGTAAGGATGTGGGTGTGTAAGTGTGTACAAGGGTGTGTGTGTGTAAGAGTGTGTATGTGTATCTGTGTGTGCGCCTGTCTGTGACGTCGTGAGTGTGTCTGTGTGTGTGTGTGAGATCGAGTCATAGAGCACCAAACAGACCCTTCAGCCCAACTTTTCCATGCTGACCAAGTGCCCCATCTAAGCTATGCCTATTTGCCCCATATCCCTCTAAATATTTCCCATCTATGTACCTGTCCAAATGTCTTTTAAATATTCGTATTGTATTTCTCTCAACTACTTCTTTGTGTCTGTCTGCCTGATAGGGTCAAGTCATACAACACAGAAACAGTCCCACTAGTCCCATTTGCCCCATGTCCCTCCAAGTCTTCCCTATCCATGTATCTGTCCCAATGGCTTTTAAATATTGTTATTGTATCTTCCTCAACTACTTCTCCTGGTGTGTGTCTGTGTGTGTGAGGTTGAGTGTGTGTGGGGTTGGGAGTGTGTGGATGTTGGTGTGGGTGTGGACTGTGGGTGAGTGTGAGCTCATGTGTGAGATTTTGAGTTTTTATCTGTGATTTTGAGTGTGTGATTTTGTGTGTGTGTGTGATTGTGTCTGAGCGTGTGAGCGAGTGTGTGTATGAGTGATTGAGTGTGTGTGCTTGTGTGTGTGCAAGCCTGTGTGTGTGCACATGTGCTTAAAGATACCATGTTGATCTGAATAAATAGCAGAGGACTCTAGTGTGTGTCAGCATTGAGTTATAGTCCATCCCTTTGATATTTGTGCAGATGCTGAAATAAGGCCAGCTATTGCGTCTCATTCCTAGGTCACATACTACATAAATCCCCGGGGTATGCTTCAATTTTTTAATTTAAAAAAATACGATTTAAAAAAAATGTATCAGTACATTATTATAGGGATTATTTTGTGATATTAAGGAATGAGGTGTTTCAACTTGCAATACCAAGTTTCATTTAACTTTTAATTTTGAGAGAAAAAAACTGGCTCCGACTGCAGCCCAGGTAACTGATGTGTCTACATGTGTACAATAGGTAGTGTGAGGTTAATCCTGCAGGGTTAAGGAAATTCCACATATTCACAAGGTTATGATATTTAATCACGCATAAGATGAATTTACTGGAATCATGTTAACATTAAAATCATTATTCATACCCCCTTGGATAATAACTGGATCACTAATGCATCTTTAGAAGGATTACAGTAATTCCAGAAGCCAGCTCTCACTAGGCCCAACACATTAATGTAATTATGAAGAAGGCCCACCAATACCTCTAATTTCTTGAAAGTTTAAAGAAATTCGGCATGTCACTCACTGAACACTCCACCAAACTTGTACAGATGCACTGTAGAAAGTATCCTGACTGGTTGCATCATGGCCTGCTACGGCAACTCCAATGCAAGATGCTGTAGACAATGTAAAATGGTTGACACAGCCCGGTTCATCACGAACACAACCCTCTCCATCATCCAAAGCATCGACATGAACGCAACATTTATCATTAGCTTAGTGTAGTTTAGTTCCGAGATACAGCATGGAAACAGGCCTTACGGCCCACCGAGTTTGTGCAGCAATCCCTGTTATACTAACACACACTACACACTAGGGACAATTTGCAATTTTTACCAAAGCCAATTAATCTACAAACCTGTACATCTTGGGAGGAAACAGGAGCACTAGAATCAAACCCACGAGGTTACAGGGAGAAAGTGCAGCCAGTGCCCGTAGTCGGGATCGAACCCGGGTCTCTGGCGCATTGGGGCAGCAACTCTACTCTACTCCCCACCATCCAGGCTAACCCCTCTACGTGCTGTTACTGTTGGGCAGGAGATACAGAAGCCTGAAAATACAGACCATCATTTCAGAAACAGCTTTTTTCCTCCGAGTATCAGGTTCTTGAGCTGACTTGCACAACCTTTATCCTATCTCAGCAACAGAACACGACAGACCACTTCATGCATGACTAGAGACTTATTCTATCATTGTGTTTGCCACTAATGTTTTATTTTGAGTAGTCTTTTTCTTTTCACTGTCTTGCAGAATTTTGGTGTAATTGAGGTATAACCTATGGGGTTTTTTTTGGAGTTCATAAGTTATAGGAGTAGAATTAGGCCATTCAGCCCATCAAGTCTACTCTGTTATTGAACCATGGCTGATCTATCTCTTCCCCTCAACACTTCTTCTGCCTTCTCCCCATAACTCGTTAGTTCAGTTTAGTTTATTGTCACGTGTACCGAGGTCCAGTGAAAAGCTTTATTTGTGTGTTATCCAGTCAGCGGAAAGACAATACATGATTACAATTGAGCCATTTACAGTCTATAGATACATGATAAGGGAATTGCGTTTAGTGCAAGGTAAAGTCAGCAAAGTCCAGTCAAGGATAGTCAGAAGCTCATCAATGAGGTAGGCAGTAGTTCAGGACTGCTCTCTGATTGTGGTCAGTTGATTTAGTTGCCTGATAACAGTTGGGAAGAAACTGTCCCTGAATCTGGAGGTGGGCACCCATACTAATCAAGAATCTAGCAATCTCTGCCTTAAAAATATCCATTGACTTGGACTCCACAGCTTTCTGTGGCAATGAACTCCACAGATTCACCACCCTCTGATTAGACAAATTCCTCCACCATGATTGAATGGTGAAGTAGACTTGTTGAGCCGAATGGTGTAATTCTGCTCCGAGAACTCAAGAATTGACGAACACCCGGCTGCAGGCAATAAGCAAGACCAGAAATACGTGTTGGTTTGTTTTACATCCTGCCTTGATCCTATTGAACTTTAAATTGACATTGTAAATTTCCTCTTGACTTCAGTGGAAAAATGTTATTTGTTGTTTAAAAAATAAATCTCTACAGAACTAATGGCCGCACGTCTACTCACAAGGATACTGTGGGGGAATTATGTATGGAAATGCCAAACAGAATATTTTGCTTTGTTAAATCATCTCTTGCACTAAGGCCAGCCGGAGACACCGACTGATATTGAGGTTTAATCTCATTCAGTGACATATTGTGTTTGCAAAATATTCTTTTGTATGCTACCTCTTTGGCCATTTAGTTTATTAAAATAAGCATGTTTAAAATGCTGCCTAAAGAATTAATATGGAGGTTGATAGATCTATATTTTTACTTCATTTTTGTCAAATGTTAAAAATTTGTCATCACCCACCCAGTTGTTTAAGATGTCAAGTCGAGTTTATCAGACCACATCCGGATATACGAGCAGCTTTCTGCATACCTTTGCCAGTGTTTTAGTTGGGAACCCTCTATAAACACTTTACTATTGATTGTTATTACAGTCCCTTGGGCTATTTATAAAGTCTTAGGTGGGATGTGAAGACACAAACCTTCCGTCCTGCATGCATTCCAGGGTGCTTTAAATCTTATGCTTCAGAAGGGAAGTAATTGACAAGAAAGTATGTGAAAGAAGGGACTGGTTTACACTGAAGATGGATACAAAATGCTGGAATAACCCGGCGGGTCAGGCAGCATCTCTGGAGAAAAGGAATAGGTGACATTTCGGGTCGAGACCCTTCTTCAGGCTGAGCTGAGGTCTGAAGTTTGAAGAAGGGCTTAGACCCGAAACGTCACCTATTCCTTTTCTGCAGAGATGCTGCCTGGCCCGCTGGGTTGCTCCTGCATTTTGTGTCTCTAATTGGGAAGAAATCCAATTAATTCCAGCAAGTGATTTCATTTATGATCAGCATGTCCCATCCCAAAGATAGATTCCAGGAATTTAGCTTAGTTTAGCGTAATTTAGCATAGCTCAGTGTAGCTTAGTTTATTATTGTCACGTGTACTGAGGGGACAGTGAAAAGCTCTTTGCTGTGTGCTAGCCAGTTGACAAAAATACTATACGTGATTACAATCAAGCTGTCCACAGGGTAAAGATACAGGATAAAGGGCATAACATTTATCGCAAGATAAAATCCAATTAAAGATAGTTCAAAGCTCTCCAATGAGGTAGATGGGCGGTCAGGACCACTCGAGCAGGTGATAGGACGGTTCAGTTGCCCGTTAACAGCTGAAAAGAAACTGTTCCTGAAACTGGAATTTACAAGGAGTTGACAATTTATTGTAACTTATCTCCAAACTTTGCCTGTATCTGATTTCAGGAGATAACTAACTGACTTCTCCACTGACATTAACTGTGAAATGGCCTCGGGGACTGTTCATGCAGCTAACTTGACAAGACTGCTTACAGCAGCAAGCAAAGGGGGGACAACTGAATAATTCTTCTGTCAGTGAAACTGTTACGAGCGCCACTGTTAATCAGATTTGGCGCTCGTATTGCTCCAAGGAGTCGCACGGCGGCGCAGCCGGTCGAGCTGCTGCCTCACAGCGCCAGAGTCCCAGGTTCGATCCTGACCTCGGGTGTTGACTGTGAGTTTGCATCTTCTCCCCGTCACCACGTGGGTTTTGTTTGGGTGCTCCGGTTTCCCCTCGCATCCCAAAGGCAATCGAGTTTGTAGGTTAATTGACCTCAGTAAGTTGTCCCAGTGGGCAGTGAATGGGTGAGAATGTGGGACAACATAGAACTAACTGGTGTGTAGATACAAGGAATTGCAGATTCTGATATATAACCAAGGGCACAAAGTGGTGGAGTACCTCAACGGGTCAGGCAGCATCTCTGGAACCTGTCTATGTTCTCCGAGTATGTTGCCTGACCCGTTTAGTTACTCCACCACGTTGCGTCCCTTTTTTAGTAGAACTACTAGTGTGAATGGGTGATCGATGGTCGGCGTGGACTGAAGGGCCTTTATCAGTGTTGTGCCTCTGAAACTAACAGTAAAGTGACCAAGTTTGATTTTATTTACATAATTTATATGGAACTATCCTTCACTCGCCACACTTTTCTGGAGAAACAATCCTGTTTTTAATGGGAGATGTTGCTGTAGTCTGTTTCTATCACTCTTTAAATAGACTGTGTTTTCAGGATAACTTTGTTTGCTGTGTATGAAACATCATGCTGCCAGTTTCACACCTCAGCAAACCTGCATCCCACAGTGTTCAGTTTTTGGTTTAGAGATACAGCGCCGAAACAGGCCCTTTGGCCCACCGAGTCCGCGCTGACCAGCGATCCCCGCATGCTAACATTATCTTACACACACACTAAGAATGATTTACATGTGTAAGAAAGAACTACAGATGGTTTAAATCGAATGTAGACACAAAATGCTGGAGTAACTCAGCGGGTCAGGCAGCCTCTCTGGAGAGAAGGAATGGGTGAGGTTTCAGGTCGAGACCCTTCTTCAGACTGATGTCAGGGGAGTGGGCTGGACAGAGATAGAGTGTAGTCGGACACAGTAAGACTGGTGGGAGAACTGGGAAGGGGGAGGGATCGAGAGAGAGAGAGAAAGCAAGGGCTATTTGATTTCAGAGAAGTCAATGTTCATACCACTGCCAGCTTCCCTCCATTGATGAACTGTACGCTGCAAGGGCCAGGAAATGAGCGGGTAAGATCATCTCTGACCCCTCTCACCCTGGCCAAAAACTCTTTGAATCACTTCCCTCTGGAAGGCGACTCCGGACTGTCAAAGCTGCCACAGCCAGACATAAACAGCTTTTTTCCATAAGTCGTAGCTCTATAACCAAAATTCTCTGTAGCCTCCTTGTGCTCTGGTATTTTATTTAATTCACATGTTTAATCCCCAGACCCATTCCCATAGCCGACTTTGCTGGCCGGTAACTCGGCTCCTCGGCGGCCAAGCTGGACCGTTCCGGTACCGTTGGACTCCTCTAGTTGGTCCGGCAAAAGGGATAATCCTCAAAGGCTCTGGAACAAATGATGCTAGAAAATCGGTGGTGGGCCAGTAATATGGTCTTGGGTCATAAATTTACTGGTTATAACTGATAACAGTTGATGTACAGAATGACCTCCATCAGCTTATTATTGTGGTCTACGCACTGCTAACAGCAAAAGGTGATGTCATGATGATACCTTTTGCCATTAAAACATTTTAATAATTAACTTTACAAACACCCCCAGTCTTTAGATCTGAGATTTCCTTCAACAAATTGTTGCTTTATATTTCCTAAGGCATAAAGAATAGCATCTATATACTATTTTATGTTCTTCTAGAAATCCAATACAACATTTCAATGTAATTTAGATTTCAGACTTTGAGAATAAAGGAGTTACATTACTTAGAAATTTGAGCTTGTCTTCTTGATGTTTAATTACAAGCCATCTTTTTATCTCTTGCCCGTAGCTTCTAGGACAATATTTCTCTAATTAATTTTGCTTTCAGCTCATAAATAGGCTACATTTACTAAGTATGGATCAACATACGTGAAATTAGTCATTTGGATTCAGAACTGGTTTACTCGTAGAATACAGAGGGTGGTGGAGGAAGAATGTTATTTTGGCTGACAATTCTAGTCTTTGGACTTTAGAGATACAACACAGAAACAGGCCCTTTGGCCCACCGAGTTCATGCTGACCATCAATCACGCCGTGCACTGGCACTATCCTATATACTAGGGACAATTTATAGAGGCCAATTAACCCATAAACCTGCACAGACCTGCAGTCACAGAGAGAACGTACAAACTCCGCACAGACAGCACTCGTAGTCAGGATCGAACCCGGGTCGCTGGTGCTGTAAGGCAGCAATTCTACTGCTGTGCCACCGTGCTGTCCTGTGTTCTGCAGGGATCTTTGCTGGGACTTCTGTTCTTTGTGTTATACACACAGTACATGTAAGACTGGTACATAAATGTAGATGGAGTGGTTAGTGAACTTGCAGGATGCAAGCCTACATTGGTCAGGGCATTCAGAGTAAGAATTAGGCTGCAACTTTATATATCTTTGGTTAGGCCGCATTTATGTGCAGCTCAGTTCACCACATTGCAGAAAAACATTTGACGACTTTGGAGAGGGTGCAGCAGAGGTTTGCCAGAAAGCTGCCTGGGATAAAGGGTATTAGTCAAAAGGAGAGATTAGACAGGCATGGATTGGTGTCCCTGGAATGCCAAAGTTTGAGGGGAGATCTGACAGAATTATTGAACATTTTCAGAGGCATAGAAAAACAGTCAGAACCATATGATAGTGGAGATTAAGAGGCTTTTAGATTGGCATAAGGATATGCAGGGGATGGAGGGATATGGAGACATCTTCAGGCAGAGGAGATTAGTTCAACTGGACATCATGTTCGGTACAGATATTGTGGGCTGAAGGGCCTGTTCCTGTGCTGTTTGGTAAAATATAACTGAGATGGACACAAGTATCTGGAGTAACTCAGCGGATCAAGCAGCATCTCTGGAGAAAAGGAATAGGTGACGTTTTGGGTTGAGACCGTTCTTCAGACTGAGAGTCAGGGGAAAGAGAAAAGAGAGATATAGATGGTGATATAGAGAGATTTAGAAGAAAAGAATGAAAGATATGCAAAAAGGTAATGATGATGAAGGAAACAAGCCATTGTTAATTGTGGGCTGGGTGAAAATGAGTTATAGACAATGAGACTCAACACGATGACTTTGAAGCTGGTACAACAATTTGTATGGGGGAGGGAAGGAGAGAGAGAGAGAGGGGATGCAAGGGTTACTTAAGTTAGAGAAATCAATATTCATACCGCTGGGTTGTAAGCTGCCCAAGCGAAATATGAGGTGCTGTTCCTCCAATTTGTGTTTGGCCTCACACTGACAATGAAATATAACTCTGTGTCCAGGTTTAGAACTGCCTAGGGAATACATTCTATTCAATTATATAGAATTGGTGTTAAATAGGGTTTACAACCTTGTAGCTCTTTCATTCCGTAAAAGTATCGCACATTCCAAAGCTCCATTCAACTTTTTATTCATTTCCATAAATTGAATAGTTCAGAAAGTGGTGAAAGAAAAACAATTCTAGGGCAAACATGACTGTTTTCCATTCCCACAAACAAAACTAATAAAAAAATTAAAAAATCATGCTATTTTGTTGGTGCAAAAATAGTTTAAAAAAGAATTATGTTCCTTTCACATCAAATCAAACAATGCAGACCTTGGTTATTTCCATTTGTTGGGCAGGTTGAAACCTGTACACCAAGTATTCGTTGAGGACTCAGTCATTTATAGCTGATTACTTTTTTTCAGTTGTGCCAGATTACTGTCGTTTAGTTTAGTTTAGTTTAGTTTAGAGATACAATACGGAAACTGGCCCTTCAGCCCATCGAGTCAGTGCCGACCAGCGATCCTCATACGCTAACACTATCCTACACACTAGGGACCAATTTACAAATTATACCAAGCCAATTAGTCTACAAACCTGTACGACTTTGGAGTGTGGGAGGAAACCGGAGGTCTTGGAGAAAGCCCACACTGTCACAGGGAGAATGTACAAACTCTGTGTAAACAGCAGCTGTGGTCAGGACCGACCCCGGGTCTCTGGCGCTGTAAGGCAACAACTCTACTGCTGCACCACTGTGCCAACCAACATTCTGTACATCATGTGCAGAATGGCCGATACACTATAAAATCATATACCAGTGTAGAAAAAATCTGTTTGAAGACATTTGCATTACCAACATTATTGACAAATATGCTGATGTTAAAAATGAGTATATATTTTGCAGGTTGTAAAAAAATTAATTATTCAACTTTACAACATTCTGAATGTGTATCTGCCATTACTGTGTGTGTGTGTGTGTGTGTGTGTGTGTGTGTGTGTGTGTGTGTGTGTGTGTGCGTATCTGTATGTAAGTGGGTGTGCCTGTGCGGCTGTGTGTGTGCGTCTGTGTGTGTGTGAATGCGTCTGTCTGTTTGTATATGTATGTGTCTGTATCTGTCCATGCCTGTGTCTACGGGTGTAAAATTGTCAACACTTATTGCATTTACTTTAAAAAATAAGTTTGATTAAATTCATATTTTTACAAACTAGTAAAAAGTTCATCCTTGTACAATAAAAATGCCATCTTAATGCAAGCAACAGGTAGTTGTCTGTGAGAGATTGGCTGGAATGAATCTATATATTTTGCGAATGCTATTTTGGTTAACAGTGAAACCACAACTTTTGGTTAACAGTTCAGTAAAGCTGAATTGGCAAAATTGCTTTCAATTACACAGCTTGGATTTCAGGTGCAAGCCTGTTTAATTTAGTGTCTTTATTTTAGAGATACAGGTGCACAACCTTTTATCCGAAAGCCTTGGGACCAGACACTTTTCGTAATTCGGAATTTGTCGGTCTTCGGAATGGATTTTTTTTAGCGTAGATTTTAATGGCTGGCTCAGTGGTAGAGTGCTCGGCTCATATCCGCAAGGTCGCGAGTTTGCGCCTTGATCCCGGCAGTTTCTCGGTCGCGAGTTTGAGTCTTCAATGTAGTTTTTTTCTTGCAGAATAAATGTCTGTATGAAATACAGTGTGTTGAATGAATTCCTGAATTTATAAATGTGACCGCAGCATTGAATCACCTCTCGCACTCATGTCACCCTAGCGGGGCTACATGCCCTTAGGCGGCCAAATGCGACATTTTCACACTCTTATATCCGTGTGCAGCAGAGGCGACGTGCGTTTGGCGCCAAACGTGAGCTTTGGCGAGCTTTGGTGTGCAGACGACATCCTGGGAAAAATGTCCGGTTTCTTCCAGGTAGGCGATATACCCTCCCGGGCAATATACCCTCCACTTCTCTTTTATGAAGGGGATTTAGTTCCCCTTTCTTCCAGGACCGACCGGAGGTTCCGCTGTCACCTCTGCGGGCCACCCTCGGTGAACGCTCACTCAACTTTGTCTTGGGATTCCTACTCTCCCGCGCAATGTATCCTCACCTTCTCTTTTACGAAGGGGATTTAGTTCCCCTTTCTTCGAGGACCGACCGGAGGTTCCGCTGTCACCTCTGCGGGCCGCCCTCGGTGAACGTCCTGTCTCCCTGTCCCTGGGATAGCAGGCAGCGATCAAACAGCACAATACCCCCCTCCCCGTCCAACTCCAGAGGAATCCGCTCCCCGATGGGCCGCTACGGCGACAAGTGGCAGTTCGCCCACAGCCCGAGCTGCGCGACCCCAAGAACAAGATGTACCTTGCACACCATCAGCTTCTGCCCATACGGGGAGCGTGTTCCTCTGCAGCTGGAGCGGGGCTGGGCTGGAGTTGCTGATCTGGGATCTCCGTGCTTGCAATGGGCTGGGGGTCGGTGTCCCGATGAGGGGGCTGTGGGCGAACTGCCACTTGTCGCCGTAGCGGCCCATCGGGGAGCGGCTTCTGGTGGTCCTGATGTCTCCGGCCAGTTTGCAGTTTTCCTCTGGAGTTGGAACGGGGCTGGGCTGCTGCTGGCTGTGGGTCTCTGGGACCTCCGTGCTTGCAGTGGGCCTGGGGGTCGGTGTCCCGTTGGTCCTGACGTCTCCGGTGAATGGCACTGTCCTGCTGACATCGCCGACATGAAGACAGTGCAAAGCCCCCGCGCCGGTGCAATGGGCGGGGAGCTGGAGAGGGGAGGGAAGGGGTCACACACATGGCCGGGAAGCAGAGGGGTGTAGGTGGGTGAAACTGAAGGCAGCGACAATCTGCTGCTGCCTGCCCCGCTGAGTTAAAAAGTTCCCACGCAAGACTCACGATACACTGTGTATCGTGAGTCTACCGTGGGAACTTTTTAATTCAGCGGGCAGGCAGCAGCATAATGTCAATTATTAACCCTCCCGCGCAATATACCCTCACCTTCTCTTTTATGAATGGGGATTTAGTTCCCCTTTCTTCGAGGACCGACCGGAGGTTTCGCTGTCACCTCTGCGGGCCGCCCTCGGTGAACGTTTTCAAGGACCTTTCTTCAAGGACCGAAAAAATGTCCGCTATTCGGAGGTTTTCGTTATTTGGATCTTCGGATAAAAGGTTGTGCACCTGTATGAGAAAAGACACGTTTATAGTTCATTACACCAATTGGATAGACATAGCAATTCAGTGATTTCTCAGAAAAACACAAAATGCTGGAGTAACTCAGCGGGACAGGCAGCATCTCCGGAGAGAAGGAATGGGTAACGTTTTGGGTCGAGACCCTTCTGCAGACTGAAAGAAAGTGATTTCTCGTTCCTTGTTTGAATTAGTTTTGAAATAATCACACTTTGTTTTAGAAAAAGTTTCCATTCAGAAACCTTTGCACAAAAGTAACAAAGGAACATTACTGTTCTGTTCTGACTTGTCTCAGGTTTGAATGGAGACAATCGATGAATAGGAAATAATCCGATTTCAGTTTTGAACTTACTGCATGGTGCCTCAGACAGTTGTATGAAATCTTCCATTTCATCTTCAGTTTCACAGGCACTCTGCTGTTTCCAGCTCTGGACTCCACCAATTCCTTTCGAACTGATACCGATTATTGCCTACCAACACTTTGACCTGTCAGACTGTGGCACAGCAGTTATTTGCGAGGAGGAACTCAAACCTGAACTAATGACGGCAAAAGAAAATAAAAGTTGTAGTTTCACGGGAGTGGGCTGTTTCTGATGGGAATCAAGTGCCAAAAATGGATACTGATATTATGTGATAGATATACACTAAATGCTGGTGTAATTCAGCTGGGTCGGGCAGTATCCCTGGAAAAAATGGATAGGTGACATTTCAGGTCGACCCTTCTTCAGATCCTCTTCTTCAGACTGATATTATGTGTGTCTATAGTCAAACTGCTCTATTGTAAAGGTATTTTGAAACATGGTAAATCATTGGCTAACACAACTCTAAAATGAATATGTGTTAGGACAGGAACACTGTGGATATTTTACAAAATAATTACACGGTACTATGTTTACTGATATATATATATATCTATATATCTATGTATCTATTTCCTGAAAAAATCTGACATTTCAGAGGTCTTCCAGTGGAAAACTTTATAGTCATACAGTGTGGTAAACAGGCCCTTCAGCCCAACTTGCCCGCACTGACCAACATGCTTCATCTACACGTCCCACCTACCTGCGTTTGGCCCATATCTCTCTAAACTTTTCCTACCCGCCTAATTGCTTCTTCAACGTTGCGATAGTAATGTTATCTTGATGTGGCAGGGATGGAGGAATGGAAAATGGGATGGGGATCTTTACAGAATACAAAGTGGAAGGTTTAGTTTAGAGATGCAGCGTGGAAACAGGCACAATGGCCCAACGTTTTTGCGTCGACCAGCGATCACCCATTTACCAGCTCTAACCTACACACTAGGGCCAATTTACAGAAGCCAATTAACCAACAAACCTGCATGTCACTGTGGCGTGTGAGAGAAAAAAACCAATATCAACCAATGTGTAGGTTTGGAAACTGCTGTCTGATGAAATTTGGGGTCCACCCCAAATGTACAAAGTATCTGTCACCAGCCCTCGGAGATGTTATCTCCAAGGCTCTGAACCAAGTGCGAGGAAGTCAGATTAAACTGAAGGTCGGGAGGTCATGTTACAGTTGTATAAGACATTTATAGTCTTGTGTTCAGGTTTGGTCACCATGGTATAGGAATGATGTTGTCAAGCTTGAAAGGATTCGGAGAAGATTTATCAGGATGTTGCCAGGACTCAAGGGACTGAGCTAGAGGGAGAGATTGAGCAGGCTAGGACTTTAGCACTTGGAGTGCAGGAGGATGAGCGGTGATCTTATACGGTGAGGGGAATAGATCGGGTAAACGCACAGAGTATTTAGCCCAGAGTATTTTGCCCAGAGTAGCGAAATCGAGAACCAGAGGACATAGGTTTAAGGTGAGGGGGGAAAGGTTTAATGGGAACCTGAGGGGTGAAGTTTTCACACAAAGGGTGGTGGGTGTCTGGAACATGCTGCTGGAGGAGGAAGTTGAGGGAGGTACAATCACAAAGTTTAAGAAACATCTAGACAGATACATGGATTGGATAGGGTTAGAGGGATATGGGCCAAAAGCATCCAGCTGAGACTAGCGTAACTGGGACAGATTGGTCGAGGTGGGCAAGCTGGGCCGAAGGACCCGTTTCCACGCTATGTGACTCTATGACTCTCTATGACTATGAAGTGCATTTTTAGCTAGCAGGAACATGATGGGCCAAGTAGTCTTCTCCTGTGTCATATCTCACTGTGATTCAATGTTTTTATTTGAAGTAATCCTGCAGAATGGTATGTTGATTAATTTAAAGAATTTTTCAGAGGGAGGGCAGCTTAAAATTGCTGATACCCACACACGTAATTGTTCAGTATTTAGTGCATGTGATAGCATAGACATTGTTTACATATAAAGAAAATGGTCAGGCATCAGACGATAATCCTAATCTCCATAATGTCCATGCAATAATTGGCACCATTAATCAAATTTATCTAGTCTTGGAAGTATATGGAAAAGCTAAAGCTTGCCTTTGGTTCATGCATCATTCTCAATAGTTCAACAGCTTCAATCCTGAAAGATTTTATTGCAATCCCTCTTCTACACTAGAAACTAGAGAGCATAATCTCAAGGGAAGGTGTTTCCATTTAGGACAAGGGTGAGGAGAATTTTTTTTTAAGTTCGTAAATCATAGGGGCAGAGGTAGGCCATTTGACCTATCGAGTCTACTCCGCCATTCAGTCAGGGCTAATCTATCTTTCCCTCTCAACCCCATTCTACTGCCCTCTCCCCATAACCCCTGACACCCATAGCAATCAAGTATACGTCAATCTCCACTTTAAAAATAAACGTTGACTAACAAAATTCCTCCTCAGAGGGCTGTAAATCGGTTGTCGAATGTGTTCGGGAAATGTATGGGAAGATGGACTGGATGTGAGGTTATTGACTGATGGAGCAGCTCGAAGGCACACATGAGTTGCCCCAACACCCATCGCTTATATTGCAACTTTAACCTTAGACCTTAGAGACACAGTGCAGAAACAGGCCCTTCAGCCCACAGAGTCCACACAGCCAGTGATCACCATGCGTCCTAGTACTATTCTACGCACCTGGGACAACTTACAATTTTACCAAAGTCATTTAACCTCTAAACCTGTACATCTTTGGTCATTCAGTAAGAGCTAGGCTGGTCCTTCACTGTAGCACCGTTTCCCTGCATCAGCCTCCTATTTAGTGGCTTTAACACGGTGGCGCAGCGGTTAGAGTTGCTGCCTTGCAGCGCTTGCAGTGCCGGAGACCCGCGTTCGATCCCGACTACGGGCGCTGTCTGTACGGAGTTTGTACGTTCCCCCACGTGACCACGTGGATTTTCTCCGAGATCTTCAGTTTCCTCTCACACTCCAAAGAACTGCAGGTTTGTAGGTTGATTGACTTGGTATAAATGTAAATTGTCCCTAGCGTGTGTAGGATGGTGTTGGTGTACGGGGAACGCTGGTCGGTGCAGACTCGAAGGGCCTGTTTCCGCGCTGTATCTGTGAACTAAACTAAACCCAGGCCTTGAGCATCTAGAGATTTATTCCCCTTTGACAGCATATCGCCTTGTTATTTGGCTGCTTTGCTTTAATGTATATTTTCACTTTTGTTTGTAAACAGCTCTGAAACGTTCGTTTGAGATTGACGATGTGAATGATGAGCCTCCGTTTTCACCCGTCTCTTCGCTCAGCTCGCCCTTCCCTCCAGCTTCCAGAATGGTGCAGTCGCCCACGCTCAATGAAAACTTTGCGCCTTCTCCGTCTTCTTACCACGCGTGGGTCACGAGGAACTCTGGCACCGTCCCGTCCCCAGGCCCTGCCCAACACAGGAAGGTCTCTTCAAGCTTTTCCTTTAATCAGGGCTCCAAACCCTTCCCCAGGGCCAACGGAAGCGCGCAGGGCACATTGGGCCGAGTCTCCTCTTTTCAAAGTAGAGTCAACCCCAATGGTTTCTCCCAGTCTTCCAGACCCGATGCTGATGATGGTCTACGTGGCTCCACGTCCAGTCTCGTCTCTCCCTCAAGGCTACACTCCATGTCCAGTCCGCCCCAGGGTCTGCTGGGCTGCCACGATCCTGGCGCCAAGCCAAACCACGTGCCAGCCCCATCGCTGAAGAAATACTCGTCGCAGGGCAACATGTTCCATTCCGAAGTGGACCGACCTGTGGCCTCCGTGAAGGAAAGCTCGGTCAGTCATGGCTCCATGCCGTCCCTCGACCTCCACATAGCTGAAGACCTCGCTCTGGATAGCAAGGCGCCCTCCAACCTCATGCACAAGTCAAGCGTGCCTCCGTTATCCGGGGTACGGTCTCTGCTGTCTCAAAACGTTGCACCAGGCCATGGTCAACGAACAGGTCAGAGAGAGCCAAGGATCGGCCCAACTGGCACCGACTCCAGTTTAAATGTGAAGCCTGCGCAAAATGTTCGAGACGTGAGTTTTAGGCCGACTAATTCACTTTCCATCAACGCGGCTGACTCCATATGCATGTCTCAAGAGAGACAAATTACAAGCCCTGACCAGAGAGCAAGACCACTCCCAAGAACGCAAATTATCCAGACTACACCAACATCCCCCCCTATCGCCCTGACAAGGTCTAAGCAAAGTCTCTCAAAGACCTCCGCACATCAGCTTGGAGACTTCCTACCTTCTGCCATGGATGTGGAGCCCAACCCAGTAGCCCAGCACCAGTTGCCCCAGTTTAAGTTAGTGGCCCAGCACCACCAGATGGTTCAGGTCCCTGCTCCTGGCCCCTCCCCCGTACCTGATTGGCAAGCAAAACTCGCGTGGAACTCGGCTTTGAATGACGATATGTTGGCTCTGCAGAAAATGGAAAATCCAGCTTCGATGAACAAGAACAACGATTCCTTCTCAACCTCGGGCGATTTGGAGGTACATTATCTCAACTCTAACGTCATGCTGACCAACAAAATGTACCTCGATGGAAAAATAGAGGAGGAATTTCAAGATCCACGTCTGGAGAAAGAGGTTAAGATGCATTTCAGGCAGCAAGGTAAGGTGTGACATTTTGAGTCAGTTTTATTAAACAGGGAACGCACATTGAATTCCTCCATTTTGAAAGCACTAAGCGTTTGACGACTTCAAACCTACGGTTCTTTTAAATGTATTTCAGGTCACACAGTTCAAAAAAGAAATGTGTTTATTGATAAAGGCTTAATGCGTTGGCTTAATGCTTTGCAAAATGTGCAATGACCTTCTGTGGTGTTCGGTGTCACGGGGTGATAAGATATGCAAATCGGACCTGCAGTAGCTGCAACGTACAGAAGGATGGCAATAGCAGAGTTTAGCTCAGCTAGAATTTGCCCTGCAGTCAAAGTCTTGTCAACACTTGCTCTCAAGGTTCACACTTGTACAATGGACACATGGGCGTGGGATCAGGAGCAGAGCTGAAGGGGAGATGGGAGGTTGCGGCATTACCGCTAAAAATGAGTAAAGGGTCTGTCCCACTTCGGCTATTTTTAGGCGACTACAGGCGACTAGGCTGACGCCACATGGTCACCGGGGTGTCGCCTGTATGGTTGTGAGTAGTCGCCCAAAGAGTCGTAGCGTCTTTCTGGTCGCCGCTGGGTTTTCAACATGTTCAAAAATTTTCGGCGACAGTGAGTTGATGCCAATGAGCGTAGCTTGACTTCTGATGTAGGTGCTGTCGTAGGTTGTTGCCACGTGACGTAGGTTGTCGCCAGTGCTGACTTTGGGGAATTCCATTGGCGACTACCTACGTCAACCGCCGACAGGTACAGGCGACTGAATTGTCTTCACTTGTCGCCGACAGGGTTGTTGCTTGTCGTAGCTTGACGCGGGCGGACGTAAGTTGACTTTGGTTGTCGTAGGTTGTCCCTTGTGTGGTCGCCGGTTGTCGGTAGCTTGCCGTAGCTTGACGCCGACTAGGTTGTTGTAGCTTGTCGTAGACATTGTTGTGGGGGGGGGAGGAGGTCCAGTCACCGGTTTTTCGGCGACCTGCAATTACTATGAGTCGCCTAAAAAATTGCCTAAGTGGGACAGGCCCTTGATATTTGACGGCTAAATTGAAAGGAATAGTTTGTTGTCACATGTGACTAAGCACAGTGAAATTCTTTGCTTGCAAACCAATGTATACAAAAAGCGGCCACAGATGAGGGACGGAACTGTAAGCTTGTTCGTAACTCTTGAAGTTTCATTGGCAAACTTTTGAAGGCTTTTAAAATGAAATAGAATTCATGACTTAATGGTTTAAATTTTTAATTTGTCAAAAAAATGATCTCGCTGAGTAGCCGTTCTGTCCATCGAAGCCAAAGTTAAAAAGCATGCTTTTGCTCAGAGCAGCAGTTGGTTTTACCACTCCAGTGGTACTTGGGTGAAAGATTATTCAACATCTTTCCTTGAAAGTGGCATCACAGGTAGATTGGGTGGCTTAAAAGGTTGTGACACATTGGCCTTCATCAGTCAGAGTTTTGAGTATAGAAATTGGGAGGTCGGATTTTGCAGTTATATAAAGACTTTGGTGAGGCTGCATTTAGAGTACTGTGTTCAGTTTTGGGATTCAAGTTATTGGAAAGATGTTGTCAAGCTGGAAAGGGTGCAGAGAAGATTTAGGAGGATGTTGCCTGGACTCGAGGGCCTGAGCTATAGGCAGCGGTTGAGCGGGCTAGGACTCTATTCCTTGGAGCGCAGGAGGATAAGAGGTGATCTTATTGATGTGTACAAAATCACTAGAGGAATAGATTAGGTAAACACATACAAGTCTCTTGCCCAGAGTAGGGGACTTGAGAACCAGAGGACATAGCGTAAAGATTTAATAGGAACCTAAGGGGTTGGTTTATTACACAAAGGGTGGTGGGTGTATGGAACGAGTTGCCAGAGGAGGTAGTTGAGGCAGGGACTATTGCAAAATTTAAGAAACATTTAGAACAGGTACACGGATAGGGTAGGTTTAGAGAGATATGGGTTAAATGCAGGCAGGTGGGACTAGTGTAGATGGGACATATTGGTCGGTGTGGGCAAGTTGGGCTGAAGGGTCTGTTTCCACATTGTATGACTGTATGATAGCTGAGCAAGGTGTGGGGATTACTACATGTGTTAAAGAGAATAGGCAATGTATTTGAACAGGATGTAATAACGAGAAACTGCAGATGCTGGTTTATACCAAAGATAGATGCAAAATGTTGGAGTATCTCAGCAGTTCAGTCAGCATCTTTGGAGAAAATGTATAGGTGATGTTTCGGGTTGGGACCCTTCTTCAGGCTGATTCCCCCCCCCCCCCACTCCCCCCTGCAATCAGACTGAAGAAGGATCCCGACCCAAAACATCACCTATTAATTTTCTCTAGAGATGCTGCACAAATCTTGTCCCCCTCACCTTAAACCTATGTTCTCAATTCCCCTACTCTGGGTAAAAGACTGCATTTACCTGATCTAAACTGTACAACTCCACCCCCTTCTGCCGTGGGGTAGACTGAGACTGACTCTCCCCCTCCCCCCACCGCCACCATGCCCAATCTTTGCACATCCCACTCGTCACTTTAATTTCATGTTTCATGTATTTGGAGTTATTATCACTGTTGGCAGATCAATTTCCCTCCTGGGATGAATAAAGTTCTATTGTATCATGTCGTATACCTCTCATAATAATACCATTGTCCCACATTTAGCTGAAACGAGGTACTATTTTCATGCTTCAAGCACAGGTTGATATTACTCGAAGAAAATACATGATATCCTAAGAAACAAGGCACCAGGTAGTCTCAAGCACACTGGTATTGGCACTGAATTATTCTTCCAACAAGGCGAGTGCTATTGTAAATAACTCGTTCTAAGCTTCCCCCCAGTCTAGTTTCAGTCAAAAACCACTGAATCAAGTACTTGATCAACTAATCTTTATTTTAACAAAACACAATTACAGTTCAACTACTGTACCTATCCCACCGCTGGTTCGATCCTCGTCTCTGCCTGATCAAGCCCTCTAGGCCTCGCTCAGACAGAGACACTCCAGAGGTTCACGCAGTCCCAAGCGCTCTCCCAGAAGATCGACGCGGGACCTCGTGGTAGCGGACTTTTATACGTTCCGGGACCTCGAGGGGCGGAACCACAAGGCGGTGGTCTCTTAATAACCCAATTACAGATATCAATTAACCCCATACATAACAGACATTTCCATAACCCAATAATACAACACCTCACACATTGTATAAGAAAGGAAGCTCTGAAAGGAAGCTAACAAGAAAAAACAATGAAACGTGCCCTGGGATTCAAACAGTTTCTCCAAGGCTCGACAGTTTGACCAATCATCGATTAACAGAATGACCATCTCGCAACATTATGCATACTATTTACAATGCTTTTGCAGCGGTCCAATCAAAATGATGCTTTTAAGGTTCGTTTGCAAAACCGCTATACATGTTATCAATTTAAGAGAAACAGGGAGAACACCTGGACCCCTTACCATCCTGCATATCAGTCTGAGCCTAGACTGGCTGGCGCCAATCAAAGCCTGTAAAGTTCAGCTGACAAGAGTTAAGCAATTCTGACAAGTGTAGGGATCCTCCATTTTATGGTGTCTATAATCTAGCCAATATTAACACCATTATGCCCTATTTTATTTGATTGCAGGGTTGCAATAATTATATTCTGTTCAGGGATGATTTGTCCAGGGGTGACATACCTCACTGGATGTGCGTGCTGCAACTCAGCTCCCCGCGTACAGTTGGTGATGAAAAGAAAGAACAAACTTTGATTGCCAGTGTACATATATCATTTGCTGCCTGATATTATTGGATCAGTGCCCAAACAGACTTCAAATTCTATAGTTTAGAATTTAGAGGAGGAAAGGAATCTTGCTCACGGCAACCCCCCATTAAAATGGAAGCAAAACAGATTTATATGAAGAGGGCAGATTTTGCTGAGGACAGGTCTTCTTATGAATGCATTCCTTTGTGTTACTTCTTAATATTTTTGTGTAATGAATATTATGGGTAAAGTATAATGCCCAAGCAATTTACAATTTAAAGAGCAACCACTGTGTGATTGTCCATTGTTGTATTGTGTCTGCCTTTTATGTCGTACTAATTTGTCATAATCACTCATTTTATTGGCTTGTTTACATGTGGAAAATACCTTTCATGCTGCCAGTCATATTATACTGGCATAAAAAACTATTCACTTGTATTATTTGTGAAAGTTTTATGCAAAGCTTTGATAATTTTTTAGCAGCCACCTTTATCAAATGAATATACTCCTTGTTGTAAAATGGTTTGTGTGTTTTTAGTGATGCAGTGGTGCAGCTGTAGAGAGTTGCTGCCTTACAGCACCAGAGACCCGGGTTCAATTCTAACTACCGGTGCTGAGCTTGCATGTTCTCCCTGAGACCGTGTGGGTTTTCTCTGGGCGCTTTGGTTTCCTCCCACATTCCAAAGACGTATAGGTTTAAGAAGGGACTGCGGATGCTGGAAAAAAATTGAAACTAGACAAAAACTGCTGGAGAAACTGAAGAAGGGTCTCGACCCGAAACGTCGCTTACTCCTTCTCCCCATGGATGCTGCCTCACCCGCTGAGTTTCTCCAGCATTTTTTATGTCTACTTCAGGTTTATAGGTTAATTAGCTTCAGCAAAATTGTACATTTTTGCATTGTAAATTGTTCCTAGTGTGTAGGGTAATGCTAGTGTACGGGGTGATCAGGACTCGGTTGGTGAGGACTCGCTGGGCAGCCGGGCCTGTTTCCACGATGTAAAGAGACTCAAGCCCCTGTCCCACTTTCCTGAGTTACTCACAAATTCTCCCGAGTTTTCCCCTTGATTCAAACTCGGGGAACGTCCGTAGCGAGTCTGTAGGAGTCCGTAGATATTCTGTAGCGGCTCGTAATGCCAGCCAGTACTCGGGGCATCTGGTAAGTCGGGACTTTTTTTCACTATGTTGAAAAATGTCCACAAGTTAAAAAAAATAGCCCCGAGTACTTACGGCTGGCTATTACTGTAATTCCCCAAGTTTGAATCAAGGGGAAAATGCGGGAGAATTTGTTGTAACTCGGGAAAGTGGGACAGGGGCTTAATTCATTACCTATTGTATTCTGTCATGTCCATTTCACCCCTGAGGTTTCAAGATTCTTTGATCGGAGTTTCCCAAGGCACAGCCAGTCACCCCAACAGTCAATGCAAAAGGAAGCAGGTATTCTCAAGGATTGGAAATTATTCTGGTTACTGGAGAAAATTGTTAATTGTCCTAACAATATGCCTTTAAACATTTCATCCAATTATTGCTTATTTCTAATACCTTCTCCTCCTTATATCAGATTGTTCTGATCATCGTGATCTGGAGAAGAGGGAGTAAACTACACTTAACAAGTGCCCTTCTCTCCAATTTCTTGTGCCCTTACAAGGAAAGACCAGGGCTCGAGCTCCATGTTTGGTATAACCAAGGTTCGAAACGAAGCGCATGAATTTTAAGTTTGGGATCTTTCAATTGCATTTGTGAATAAACACCCTGGCATTATTTAATTACTCATCGATGATGAGGGAAGGCAAGGCTCATTAAGTACACCAGTGCCACAGCGTATAGATTGGCTGATTTAAAGCATACTCTTTAGACTGTAGACTCTAGAGACACAAGTGTGGGAAAAGTGCACTTCGGCCCACCGTGTCCGCGCCGGTCAGCGATCGCCCCGTACACTAACACTATCCTACACACGGGACAAATGACAATTTACATGGGCCAATTAACCTATAAACCTGTAGGCAGGAACTGCAGATGGCGGTTTTAACCGAAGATAGACACAAAAAAACTATAGTAACTCAGCGGGACAGGCAGCATCTCTGGCGAGAAGGAATGGGTCTGAAGAATGGCTCTCAATCCGAAATGTCACCCATTCCTTCCCTCCAGAGATGCTGCCTGTCCCGTTGAGTTACTCCAGTTTTCTGTATAACCTATAGACCTGTACGTCTTTGGAATGAGGAGGAAACCGAAGCACCCAGAGGAAACCCATGGGAGAACGTGCAAACTCCGCACAGACAGCACACTAAAACGGAGCCAATTAACCTACAAACCTGTATGTCTTTGGAGTGTGGGAGGAAACCGGAGATCTCGGAGAAAACCCACGATGGTCACGGGGAGAACGTACAAACTCGGTACAGACATAGGAGACCTCTCACGACCATACAGGCGACCCCTGGCGACATGTTGCGGGAGACCTCTCACGACCATAGGAGACCTCTCACGCCCATACAGCCCATGGTCGTGAGAGGTTTCCAAAAAGTCGTAGCGTCTTTCTGGTCGCCGCTGAATTTTAAACATGTTGAAAATTTCGGCGACCGATGACGTGTGCCGGCAGTCGTCTGTAAAGGTCGCGTAAGTGGGACAGGCCCTTTTAAATGTCCTAACTGTCTTAAAACCTCTTTCATGCCGCTATCGTATCTGGCAACTAACATTAGCGACGCATTCCAGGGTCTCGCCACCCTCTCCTTGTCTTCCGTCTCCTTGCCATCTCTGCCGTACCTCCCCACAATGTGAAAGAAATAACTTCATTTGCAGACCGGAGGTGAATATTTTGAGGATATGTCATCGTGTAAGCTTCCAAACCAACAGCAAGAACCACGTCGCCTGAAATCGCAGCTCTGTGTACCTGCCTTGTCTTGTTCATCTCCAGCGAGTCTCTTTTGTTTTTTTTGTCATAGAGTCAAGTGAGTGACTCTCGAGTTAAGATCTTCATTGATTAGATCCTATCGTCTGCGGCGCTCATACTGTAGATACGCCTTATGTTGTTGAAGTTGTTTGTGTTCCTGGCCCTCATAACAATGTGTGTTTGGATGATTCAACGGCAGGATGCCGCCACAGCTGAGTGAGGCTGGTTGCTCTCTACTGCCATCATAACATGATGGGGTTATCTCCACCAGCAAACCGTGACTTCAGGGGCACAAATGTACCGATGGATTGTGCTATGATAACGGATGCCTTGCTTCCCCATGCCGCCAGTGACTAATTAAATAATGATAGATAGACGCAAAAAACTGGAGTAACTCAGCGGGACAGGCAGCATCTATGGAGAGAAGGAATGGGTGACGTTTCAGATCTCGACCCGAAACGTCACCCGTTCCGTCTCTCCAGAGATGCTGCCTGTCCTACTGAGTTACTCCAGCTTTTTGTGTCCATCTTCGGTTTAAACCAGCACCTGCAGAATTTATTTTACATCGTTGGAGGAATGTGGGCTTCACACATCCAGCCACCATTTAGTTGTCCACCACGAGAGAAAATACCAGTGAACGGCCTTCCTGAACTGCTGCGAGGCTCAATGTGCAGATGCACACACGCCGCTGTCAGGACGGGAGATCCTGGAGTTTGACCCAGTGATGGCACATTTTCAAGTTGGTGTGGTGTGTGTGGCTGAGTAGCCAACCTCCAGTGCTTGGTGTTATCTTGTTCTAACTGCCTCTGTCATTCTCAGTGATTGAAGTTCCTGTGGGCTTGGAAGGTGCTGCCAAAGGAACCTTGGTGAGCTTAGTTTTGCTCAGCTTAGTTTAGTCAAGAGTGTTTTATTGTTATATGTCCCAGATAGAACAATGAAATTCTTACTTGCAGCAGCACAACAGAATATGTAAACATAGTACACTGTAAACACTATAATATACATGAAAAACAAAGTTCTGTGTGTGTGTGTATGTGTGTATATATATGTATATGTGTGTGTGTGTGTATATGTGATATATATGTGTGTGTGTGTATATGCACACGCTCGCGTGCTCACGCACAGATATAGATATAGATATACATATACACACACACACACACACATACTCACAGGTGTTTACTTTATTATTGTCGTGTACTGAAGTTGCGTGCTAACCAGTCAGCGTAGACTATACATGGTTGAAATCAAGCCATCCACTGTGTACAGACACAGGATAAAGTGTATAACATTAAGTGTGGTGTATCCTGTACATCAATGACTTCAATAGATCTTGAACAGGCAATTGGGAGGGAACAGTTTACAGAGCTGTGGGGAAATAGCAAGGGGTATGGGGGGGGGGGGGGGGGGGGGGCGGGGGGGTGGAAGGATTCTTCTGTTGGGAGCTGGCGTGATCTCAATGGGCTGAATGGCCCTTTCTGTGCCACAACAATTCTATGATTCTATGAAGAATTCATCATAAATGGATTTCACTTTTGTCCTATCTAGGCTTATGTCATAATTGTAGTTTACTGAGCTGTGTTTGAAGATATGCAGCTAATTATTCCATCTGCAGTGGCCTGTGTTCATCGTACAAAGTGCTGTGGTTTAGCTGATGAATATCTGACTCAAAATAGTGAACGTTTTATTTATTGGTATCAAACAGCTGAATCTGTGAAGCTGAGTTTTGACAAAAATGAAACCAAAATGGGTGGTGTAGCAGTCGAGTTGCTGCCTTACAGCACCAGTAACCCAGGTTTGACCCTGACTATGGGTGCTGTCTGTACGCAGTTTGTACCTTCTCCCTGTGAGTTTTCTCCGGGCGCTTCAGTTTCCACCCACACTACAAAGACGTACCGGTTTGTAGGTTAATTAGCTTCTGGTAATTGTTAAATTGTCCCTGATGTGTAGGATAGTGCGAGTGAACAGGGGGCGATCGCTGGTCGGCGTGGACTCGGTGGGCCGAAGGGCCTGTTTCCACGCTGCATCCCTAAACTAGACTAAAGCAGAATCGCGCAAGGCCCTCAAACTGTCAGCCAGGAGTCCGCACCATTCAATTATACTTTATTGTCACATGGTACCTAGGTGCAGTTAAATGCTTTGTTTTGTATACAAACCGGTAAAAACATGTAGCAGACCTCGCAGTACACAAGTGTCTAGGAAGGAACTGCAGATGTGGTTTAAACTGAAGACGGACGCAGGAAGCTGGAGTAACTCAGTGGGACAGGCAGCATCTCTGGAGAGAAGGAGGGGTGATGTTTCGGGTCAAGACCATCCTTCTAGTGCCGGCAGGTTTTGGCACAGTTGGTCGAACGGGCCTATCTACTGCCTGCCGCCGCCCGTGACAGCAGATCTCCCCCCCCCCCCCCCCCCCCCCCCCAACCTCGCTCTGTGACCCAGCTCTTGGCGGTTGCTCGCAGGTCCCTCCTCGCTCTCGTGGGTCCCATAGCCAGGCCTCCTGGAGGGCCTCGCCCCCCCCCCCCACTCCACATGAACACTCTGAGAGCTCCCTCTGTTCCTGCCACTGCAACTGCTTGTATTTTAATGCGGCTCAATTCTCCTACAAGGAACACACGGTGAAAATAATCACCGCGCAGTCTCGGGACCACTGGAGTACGTCGGTGCTGCACTAAGGCCTCTGGCTTAAGCTCCAGAAGCCTGGACCCATCTCACGACAACACTTGAGAATGTTTAGAAGGATGAGGGGGTGGGACCTCATTGAAACCTAGCAAAATGTGAAAAGCCCGGATAGAGTGGATGTGGAGAGGATGTTTCCACTAGTGGGAGAGTCTAGGACCACAGGCCAAAGCCTCAGAATAAAAGGACGCACCTTTAAAAAGGGGATGAGGAGGAATTTCTTTAGTCAGAGGGTGGTGAATTCATTGTCACAGATGGCTGGGGAGTCCATGTCAATGGGTATTTTTAAGGCGGAGATTAATAAATTTTTAATTAGTACAGGTGTCAGGGATTCTGGGGAGAAGGCAGGAGAATGGGGCTGAGAGGGAAATATGGATCAGTCATGATTGAATGGCGGTGTAGACTTGATGGGTCGAATGGACTAAATCTGCTCCTATAATATATGAACCTATGAAGTGTAAATTCCAGCAATTCAGTAAATCCAGAATTTAAAAAAAAGCCAGAGTGGCCTATCTGAAGGATGAAGCCGCCTTTCTGTCTCCACAAGGCCATCTGGTTCATTCATATCCTTCAGGGGAAGGAGATTTGCTTTCATTAGCTGGTCTGCCCAATGTGTGACCCCCAGATCCACTCCTTACTATCTCGGAACACATTAA
Source organism: Amblyraja radiata (assembly GCF_010909765.2). Lineage (NCBI taxonomy): Eukaryota > Metazoa > Chordata > Chondrichthyes > Rajiformes > Rajidae > Amblyraja > Amblyraja radiata. The sequence goes on from NC_045977.1 coordinate 15,381,741, forward strand.
CGAAGGGCCATAAAACCCATCCTTGCTGCAGGCATCCACATTCACATGGAGAATAGACAAGGAAATGATATAAGAGGAGCCCCATTCACAACAAGCGTGGAGCGGCTAAGAAAATCCCCTTTGTTTTTTTGTCTTTTTACATTAAATCTTTTTCCACAAGCTGGAAAGAGTGCAGAGAAGATTTACGTGGTTGTTGGATAGACACAACACCATCTATTCTTTTACTCCAGAGATACTGCCTGTGCCGCTGAGCTACTCCAGAATTTTGTGTCTGTCTTCAGTATAAACCTGCAATTGCAGTTCCTTCCTACACATTTTATGAGGATGTTTGCATGGACTTGAGGGCTTGAGCTATAGGGTTGGCCAGGCTAGGATTTCATTCCTTGGAGCGCAGGAAGGTGAGGAGGGATCTTATGCATAAAATCATGAGAGGAATACATAGTCTTCTTACCAGGTTAGGAAAATCAAAAACCAGAGGACATAGGTTTAAGGTGAAAAGAGCAAGATTAACTATGAACCTGAGGGGAAACATTTTTACTCAAAGGAAGGTGCAACAAGGAAGTGGCGGCGCTGTGATACAGCTGCGGCTCGCCTGCAGTCTGTCTGTTTTTACTTTTTATGTCGTTTTTTTTGTCTAGTTTAGTAATTTTTTTGGTTATTAGGTGGTGTTATGTGTGTGGGGGGAGGGTGAAACAGAGCTTTCTGTCTCTCCCTTCGGGGGAATGCGACTTTTGTCGTATCCCCCTTCTCTTCCCCCGTCTGCGCTGAGGCCTAATGGCGGAGCTGGCGGCCTCCAACCTGCGACCGACCTCGAGGGTCCGGAGGTAGAGCCAGCCAGGACTCACCAACGCGAGGCTGGCCGTCTTCGAGCTGTGGCGACGTCCGGGGAGCGGCACGACTCGGCGCTCCGGTGAGGGCGGACGGCGCGGGGCTGAGACACTCCTGTGCGGCCGGCACGGCTACCGGCTGGAAGGCGCTCCCGTGGGGGCAGCCCGGTGCGGGGCTGAGACGCTGCCTTGTGGGCGGCCCGGTGCGGAGCGGAGACGGTGCTACGGCGGCTGAGGCGGCGTTCTGGCGGCGGCGACCTGGATCCGGGGCTCGGCCGCGGGCCAATGGAGGACAATGTCGGGAGCTCGCAGGTCACAGGCTGGTGCCTGTTTTCCGGAGCACCCGTTGCAACAGCTGCGGGCAGCTTCGACCACCCCCCGGGCCGCGGAGCTTGATGCCATCGCCCGGTGGGGTATCGCCTCGGCGCAGAGGGAGAAGAGGAGGGAAGAGACAGTAACTCTAAGACTTTTGCCTCCATCACAGTGAGGATGTGTTTGGTGAACTCACTGTGGTGGATGTTAATTTGTGTTTATTGTGTTTTGTTATTATTACATGTATGGCTGCAGGCAACAGCATTTCGTTCAGACCGAAAGGTCTGAATGACAAATAAAGGATTCAATTCAATTCAATTCAATTATATAGAATGGGCTTCCAGAGGAGGTAGTTGAGGCAGATACTATAACAGCATTAAAATACACTTGGACATGTACATGGATAGGAAAGGTTAATGGGCCTAATGCAGGCTATGGGCCTAATGCAGGCAAATTGGCAAGCTTAGAGGGGTATCTTGGTAGGCATGGATGATTTGGGCTGTCGGGCCTTTTTCTGTGCTGAATGACTATGACCTCAATACTTGTGGCCTGGAATATCTGCAACATTTCTCCCTCTCCCCCTCCCCCCTCCCTCTCCCCCTCCCCTTCCCCCCCTCCTCCCCCTCCCCCTCCCCCTCCCCCTCCCCCTCCCCCTCCCCCTCCCCCTCCCCCTCCCCCTCCCCCTCCCCCTCCCCCTCCCCCTCCCCCACACTTTCTCTGTCACTTTCTCACTATCCCCTCCATTAATATGTGTTAATCACATGTTATATTTAAATAAAGAAGTCCGTCACTTCCCCACCCTTGACAAAAACTATTTGCTGCTTCCAGTTGATTATGCAATCACAAAGAGAGTGCTAAATGTTCCACAATAAACAGTTCTCCCTTCTCTTTGAAGCCTTGTTGGCCGATCAATAACTTTATTTAATGAGGTATTTGAAAAACCATTGCAATTAACGTGTCGAATTTCACTACGGCTTACAGCTGTTTCCTAAATGAATCCAGAAATCTTTCTTTGACCAAGCTATTCCAGAAGGTCGCCCTGTGTGAACAAGCTTCCAGAAGCTCGGGCAAGGTTTGCCGTTCCACTGTCATCCTATAATTCCTAGATTTACCTGCCCTGTGCCATTTATCTACAGATTCACACCTGAACTCACACAATTGATTGATTCTCGATTAGTAAGGGTGTCTGGAGATACAGGGGGGGGGGGGGGGGGGCGAAGGCAGGTGAATGGGTTGGTGAGGGAAAGATAGATCAGCCTTTGAATGACGGAGTAGACTTGATGGGCCGAATGGCCTAATTCTGCTCCTGTCACTTATGAACTTATGAACAACATTAGCAATCCTTCAACCTTCTAGTGCATTGCCAATGGCTAACGCAGATGCTGAAATCACCACCAGGGTCCCAGCAATTCCTTCCCCTGCTGCCCATAACATTCCAACACCGATCCCATCAAGCCTTGGGGATCTATCTGCCCTTATGTGTTCCAGGACATCTGACACCTCCACTTTCTGCATACTGACCTGCCCCATACTGATCTACAGATCCCTCCCTGACCTCACCAACCCCCACACCCATTCCCTTGGTGAAAACAGATGAGAAATATTCATTAGCAGACGAAATGTGTGGGAAGGAACTGCAGATGCTGGTTTACACCAAAGATACGACACAAAATGCTGGAGTAACTCAGCGGGACAGGCAGCATCCCTGGATAGAAGGAATGGGTGATGTTTTGGGTCGAGCCTGAAGAAGGGTCTCAACCCGAAACGTCATGCATTCCTTCTATCCAGAGTTGCTCCAGCATTTTGTGTGTATCTTCAGTATGCATTAGGGGGTGGGAGACTGCAACCTTCACGTGGTCCGCCCTGATGAATATTCTGCAGCGTGACTTTAGATAGCTCGGAAAAATGCTGAAAAGCAGGACCTCCAGGGTTGTTATCTCCGGTTTGCTTCCAGTTCCTCGTGCTGGCGAGAGCAGGAACAGGGAGATACGGGACCTGAATGTGTGCTTGAGGAACTGGTGCACGGGGCAGGGATTTAGATTCTTAGATCACTGGGATCTGTTTTGGAGTAAGGGGGAACTGTACAAAAGGGACGGATTGCATCTTAACAGGTGGGGGACCAGCATTCTGGCAGGCAGGTTTGCCACTGCTACACGGGTGGTTTTAAACTGAATAAGGGGGGTGGGATGTCGAATGGGATAGTTGAGGATGGAGTTAAAGGGAAAGGGTTTCTTAAATGTGTGAGCGTAGAGACAGAGGGGTGTAAAATGAAGGTAGAAGCAATAGGTAGCAAGGTGAAAAGTAAAAGTGGCAGGCAGACAAATCCAGGGTAAAAATATAAAAGGACCACTTTTCAACATAATTGTATAAGGGGTAAGAGTGTTGTAAAAACAAGCCTGAAGGCTTTGTGTCTCAATGCAAGGAGCATTCGTAATAAGGTGGATGAGTTGAATGTGCAGATAGCTATTAGTGACTATGATATAGTTGGGATCACGGAGACATGGCTCCAGGGTGACCAAGGCTGGGAGCTGAACATCCAGGGATATTCAATATTCAGAAGGGATAGACAGAAAGGGAAAGGAGGTGGGGTAGCACTGCTGGTTATAGAGCAGATTAACGCAATAGAAAGGAAGGACATTAGCTTGGAGGATGTGGAATCGATATGGGTAGAGCTGCGAATCACTAAGGGACAGAAAACGCTTGTGGGCGTTGTGTACAGGCCACCTAACAGTAGTAGTGGAGTTGGGGATGGCATCAAACAGGAAATTAGAAATGCGTGCAACAAAGGTAAAACAGTTATAATGGGTGACTTCAATCTACATATAGATTGGGTGAATCAACTTGGCAAGGGTGCTGAGGAAGAGGATTTCTTGGAATGTATGCGGGATAGTTTTCTAAACCAACATGTAGAGGAACCAACGAGAGAGCAGGCTATTCTAGATTGGGTATTGAGTCATGAGGAAGGGTTAGTTAGCAGTCTTGTTGTGCGTGGCCCCTTGGACAAGAGTGACCATAATATGGTTGAGTTCTTCATTAGGATGGAGAGTGACATTGTTAATTCAGAAACAAGGGTCCTGAACTTAAAGAAAGGTAACTTTGAGGGTATGAGACGTGAATTGGCCAAGATAAACTGGCAATTGATTCTTAAAGGGTTGATGGTGGATATGCAATGGAAGGCATTTAAAGACTGCATGGATGAACTACAACAATTGTTCATCCCAGTTTGGCAAAAAAATAAATCAGGGAAGGTAGTGCATCCGTGGATAACAAGGGAAATCAGGGATAGTATCAAAACAAAAGATGAAGCGTACAAATTAGCCAGAAAAAGCAGCCTACCAGAGGACTGGGAGGAAAGGAGGACAAAGGGCTTAATTAGGAAAGGGGAAATAGATTATGAAAGAAAACTGGCAGGGAACATAAAAACTGACTGCAAAAGCTTTTATAGATATGTGAAGAGAAAAAGATTAGTTAAAACAAATGTAGGTCCCTTGCAGTCAGAAACAGGTGAATTGATCATGGGGAACAAGGACATGGCAGACCAATTGAATAACTAGATCCTGGAATAGTTCCTGAGGATTGGAGGGTAGCTAATGTAACCCCACTTTTTAAAAAGGGAGGGAGAGAGAAAACGGGGAATTACAGACCAGTTAGTCTAACGTCGGTAATGGGGAAACTGCTAGAATCAGTTATTAAAGATGGGATAGCAGCACATTTGGAAAGTGGTGAAATCATTGGACAAAGTCAGCATGGATTTATGAAAGGTAAATCATGTCTGACGAATCTTATAGAATTTTTCGAGCATGTAACTAGTAGAATGGATAAGGGAGAACCAGTGGATGTGTTATATCTGGACTTTCAGAAGGCTTTCGACAAGGTCCCACATAAGAGATTAGTATACAAACTTAAAGCACACGGCATTGGGGGTTCAGTATTGATGTGGATAGAGAACTGGCTGGCAGACAGGAAGCAAAGAGTAGGAGTAAACGGGTCCTTTTCACAATGACAGGCAGTGACTAGTGGGGTACCGCAAGGCTCAGTGCTGGGACCCCAGCTATTTACGATATATATTAATGATTTGGACGAGGGAATTGAATGCAACATCTCCAAGTTTGCGGATGACACAAAGCTGGGGGACAGTGTTAGCTGTGTGGAGGATGCTAGGAGGCTGCAAGGTGACTTGGATAGGCTGGGTGAGTGGGCAAATGGATGGCAGATGCAGTATAATGTGGATAAATGTGAGGTTATCCACTTTGGTGGCAAAAACAGGAAAGTAGACTATTATCTGAATGGTGGCCGATTAGGAAAGGGGGAGATGCAACGAGACCTGTGTGTCATGGTACACCAGTCATTAAAAGTAGGCATGCAGGTGCAGCAGGCAGTGAAGAAGGCGAATGGTATGTTAGCATTCATAGCAAAAGGATTTGACTAAAGGAGCAGGGAAGTTCTACTGCAGTTGTACAGGGTCTTGGTGAGACCACACCTGGAGTATTGCATACAGTTTTGGTCTCCTAATCTGAGGAAAGACATTCTTTCTATAGAGGGAGTACAGAGAAGGTTCACCAGACTGATTCCTGGGATGTCAGGACTTTCATATGAAGAAAGACTGGATAGACTCGAATGGCCTACTCCTGCACCTATTTTCCATGTTTCTATGTCTATGTTTCTATGTTTCGACGAATGCAATCAACCCGGCGTGCACAATCAAATAAGATCAAAGAGACAAAAGTGCTGGAGAAACTCAGCGGGAGCGGCAGCATCTATGGAGCGAAGGAAATAGGCAACGTTTCGGAGCGAAACTTTGCCTATTTCCTTCGCTCCATAGATGCTGCCGCACCTGTTAGTTTCTCCAGCACTTTTGTCTACCTTCGATTTTCCAGCATCTGCAGTTCCTTCTTGAAGATCAAATAGAACAAATTGTCCTACAACTTTAAGGGCCTGTCCCACTTTCATGACATAATTCACAACCTTTTTTGCTTGTGGACATTTTTCATCAGGCTAGTAAAACGCCCCGACCTACTTGATGCCACGAGTACCTACTGGTTAATGTATGCTACCACGGTGGTATTGTCTATCTGTAGTCTAACATGCTGGTGATATGACCCAGTACAATATGACTTTAGGCCATAGAATGCACCCAAAATTTCCAGGTAGTTATGCCCAGTGTTAGTAATAATGATGCCTCCTGAGCAGTCCATCTACCTCCACAGCTGGAGATGGAATTGGTGGCACCCCAACCAAGTGCACTGGCATCAGTTTGTAGCACCATAGAAGGGTTGCTGATAATGATTGGATTGAAACAAAGCCAAATGTTATCTATCCACCATTTTAGCTCCATTATAGCTTTGATTGGTAGCTTCATTGGTCTGTCAAAATGACCAGCATTGATTTTGAGTGCTTGTATTTTTGCTCTCTGTAAATTTTGGTAATGTAAAGGTCCAAATTGTGTGGCTGGAAAAGCAGCTTCCATTTTGCCAATTACTTTTGCTACCAATCTGATGGACGGTTACTGATGTCAATGAGGTTATTGCAAGCCTCTATTAAGTCTATAGCCTTTCCCTTTGGCAAAGTCACCTACATGTGAACTGAGTCAATGGTGAACCCCAAATAGTCCATAGTAGTGGAAGGCGTTAATTTAGATTTAACTGGATGGATAATAAACCCCAGTTTTTCAAATAATTGTTTTGTGGCTGTTACAGTTTGTTTGGCCAATTCCAAAGTTTTGCCCACAATAAGTATGTCATCTAGATATGCCATGACCATGTGTTTTCGTTTCCGTAGAAACGCTAGGGCTGGTTTCAAAATTTTAGTGAACAGCCTGGGGGCTGATGTTAAACCATTTGGCAGCGCTCTATACTGCCAGTGCTGTCCCATCCAGTTGAATTTTAAGTAACATCTGTGGTCACCTCGTATAGGCACTGAATAGTAAGCATTTTTTAATCGATGCTAGCCATGAAGTAACCTTTGGAAATCAATTGTTTAGCAGTAACAAAGGTTTCCATTTTAAAATGAATATATTGTACAAATGTATTCAATTTGGTCAGATCTATGATGATGCGACAACCACCATCTTTTTTGTTTTTGGTAAAGATATTGGACACGAATTCTAGCGGTTCGTGTTGGGATTTTTCAATTACCCCTTTTGCGTAAGGCCGCTCCAGTTCAGCATGCGCTTCTGATTTTTCTTTACCGGAAAGTACGAACATTCGGTTCGGTATATGTTGAACTGGAGGGCTGTACTTGTGTATAATTCTATTGTATATCCCTGGATACTGCTTAAAATATAAGTATCGGTAGTTAACATACTCCATGCATCCAGAAAGGAGAGTAATCTCCCCCAACCTCCATGCTCCCTGCAATTTGTAGGGAACCAGACCCACCTACCTCCATAGTTACCAGTGGCAGGTTTACTTATTTTTGTAAATCCTTCGTTGATGTTGAGGCGTCGGTGTCTGGGTTTGTGGTTTGGTTGATGTTGGAGGTTTGCGTATCTTCCAAGGAGGCCGGTCTGGGCCATGGCCTAAGAAAGACTCATGTTTGGTGTACCGGACCTTCGAGCTTTCACCAGTCGGTCCTGTTCTACTGGTGGGTGCGTAAGGGTGCTGTCTATGGCCGTGTGTTACAAAGCAGTGCCAGTGCATCCTGTTGGTCCTGCGACATGTCCTTCTCATCCACTGTGCGGGTGAAAGCTGTTATCCCCGCTGTTTAGGAGTTTCCATATACAATTATTTATTACAGGAACATTCAGGGATATACAATTACCCGGTGTCAGGTGTCCTCCAGGTTTTGGCCAGTCTGGTCTGGCTGTATGAAGTTGGACACCATGTCCAGTAGATTTTCACGTTCCTGCACCCCCTGCACACTTGATTTCTGTTCTGCAAACCCCTCTTCAGGATCAGCCCAGAACTGACCCCCAGTACTCCCCTCTGACGAGGGAGAAGCACTGTGCAGCCCTACAAGAGGTGCTGCTGTGGGTTTTACATAGAGCCCACAGTGACTCGACTCCATCTCCCGGAGCCTGTCACGTTGGAGCAAATGCTCCACACACCGCTCCATCCGGCTCCAGCGCTCACGGTCGCTGGCCGCCCACAGCTGCTCAAAGTCGGACTCATCTGAGTCCACGACTTTGATGGTTTTTTGTTTTGCCTTACCGCCCGGCCGCGGAGTGGATCTGGCCGGTGCGGAGGCGACATCGGGCACAGTTGATCCCATTATAGGTGATTCAAGTGCCGCTGGCCGCTGCTGGCCCACCAGCTTTGTCGCAGCCCTCGTTGGCTTCTTCGACTTTTCCATGCTCCCTACCTGTAATCAGCATGGGAAAACACAAAAAGACCACAGAGTACTTTTACCTGCAGGTCCTGGGTTTAAATTGTCGCTACGGGGGAACGTCGTTCCACCCCGCCTCCTGCCGTTTTCGACTTGTCAAAGTCGACGGCCCCATTCTGAATAGTCTCCCGCCCGGCCGTGGTGTTCTGTCCGGCGCGGGACCAAAAGTCGGCACAGCTGATCCCACTTACGGGGCTTGTACCTTCAGCTGCTCCTGGCTCCCGCAACTTCGTGGTCCTCCCCAGCCAGCTTCACTCGCAGCACTTGTGGACACTATTTTGTCCAGCTTCCCCCCCTGTGTAAAAACAGCGCGGGGACAAAAACTACCGCAGAGTAAATCACTTACCTGCAGGTCGCGGTTTCAAACTTACCGCTGCGGGGGAACGCTCCACCCCGCCTGTCGTTTTGCAAGCGTGAAAGCGATATATGACACGCATGCGTCCTGGCGGGGTTCTTCACATAGTCACTCACGTGACTCCGAAGTAAAATCACACGTCTAATTGAACTTCTGAGGAAGAAATGCATAAAGTCTTTGGGGAAACAACTGTGAAGTTGAAAGTCTTGAGATTTGTTTTGAATTGTAAAGAATGCAATTAAGGCCGTACTTCCATTACACCCCAGTCACACTGCTGCGGCCTGCCATGTGGTGATTTATTAAACAGCTCAAATAATGATGTGCTTGTCGCTGCATCAGATAAAGAAAAATGACAACTTGAATTACAAATCACGACGTCATTGGTCCTTCATGATTTCATTGTGAGTGGTGGATTAATTAAGATTCCAACCTTATGTTTGTCCTAACCTAAGGTTTGGCAGAGTTTGGCACAGTGGTACAGTAGCTGCCTTACAATGGGGATCGACGCTGACTATGGCTGTCTGTCTGCACGTTTGCCTGTGACTGCGTTTTCTCCAGGTGCTCTGGGCTCTTCCCACATTCCGAAGTCGTGCAGGCTTATAGGTTATTTGGCTTTCATAAATTGTCCCTAGTGTGTAGGATGCAAAACTGGGAGAACATAGAACTAGTGTACGGGGCGATCGTTGGTTAGCGTGGACTCGGTGGGCTGAAAGGTCTGTTTCCACACTGTATCTCTCAACTAAACTAAAGGCATTAGATGTCTACACGAGGATGTTGCCAGGATTCACGAGGATGTTGCCAGGACTAGAGGGTGTGAGCTATATGGAGAGGTTGAGTAGGCTGGGTCTCTATTCCAAGGAGTGCAGGAGGATGAGGGGGATCTTATAGAGGTGTACAAAATCATGAGGAATCGATCAGGTAGATGTACAGTCTCTTGCCCAGAGTAGGGGAATCGATGATCAGAGGACATGGGTTTAAGGTGAAGGTGAAAAGATTTAATAGGAATCTGAGGGGTAACTTTTTCACACAAAGGGTGGTGGAACAAGCTGCCAGACCCACTGAATTACTCCAGCATTTTGTGTCTATCAGTGGTTATGAACATACTTTTTAGCTTCAATTTGTGTTGTATTTGTTTGATGTGACGAGGCCTTTGATCTGAAATGTCAGTGTTTCTGTTTCCACAGAAGCTGCCTGACCTGCAGTGTGTTTGTGATATTTTCTGTGTCTGATTCAATGCGGTACTGAGGGTAGGGATTTGGATCAGACCAGTGTGCCGAAGATGATGTCTGATTAAACGAATCCCCTCTGCCTGATCCCTACGCCCCCCCCCCCCCCCCCCCCCCCCCCATTGACACCGCATCCATGTGTCTACCTTCGTGCCTCTGATCCAAATCCCTCCTCTTCCCTCAGAGTGGTTCTGAGGGAATGCTGCACTGCTGCAGATGCAGTCTATGCAGGAAGGAACTGCAGATGCTGGTTTTTACACCGAAGATAGACACAAAATGCTGGAGTAACTCAGCGGGTCAGTGAGTCTGACGAAGGATCCCGACCCGAAACGTCATCTAATCCTTTTCTGCAGACACAGTATGTTGAGTGAGATAATAAACTAAACCTTAAATCACTGGTTAAAATTTCTTAAAAGGGCCTTTTGAAAGAGTCCAGGGAACTTCTGCTTAACATCTTAGTCAATTTTTACTTGCTCAGTCAAAGTTACTGAAATAAATGAACTAGATTTATTGCATTGCTGCTTGTAGGAGTTAGCTGTGTGATATTCAGTTACCCATTTGCTGCAATACAACAAAGGATGCGTCAAATACTTCATTGCCTCCAAGTTGAGGTCTTGAAGGAGCTGGAGGAACAGTAACCCATTCTCCACTTGGGTGGCTTATAACCCAACAGTGTGAGCATTGTATTCTCCAATTTAAAGTAATGCCCTCCCCAACCCACTAATTTCCTCGTACGCCCCCGCCCGCTGATCACCCTGGTGGGCATCCGTTAAGTTTAATTTAGAGATACAGTGCGGAAACAGGCCACTCGGCCCACTGAGTCCATGCCACCCAGCGATCCCCCACACATTAACACTATCCTACACACACTAGGGACAATTTATAACTACACCAAGCCAATTAGCCTACAAACCTGTACATCTTTGGAATGTGAGAGAAAACCGGAGTTCCCGGAGAAAAACCATGCGGGTCATGGAGAGAATGTACAAATGCCGTACAGACGGCACCCGTAATCAGGATTGAACCTGGGTCTCTGGCATTTTAAGGCAGCAACTCTACTGCTGCGCCACCGTGCGGCCCAATTTTCTCCCACTATCTCCCCCCCCCCCCCCCCCCCCAGGCACCCTGCTCGTATCCCATCATTCATGCAGTCATTCCCACCCCCTTACCATCATTTCCATTTTATACCCCCTTGTTCTCCTTCCCCCCCCCCCCCTCTCCTTCCACCTATAAACCTCCATCTAGCATTCCATTTCACTCCTCTTCTTATCCGACACCCTTTTGTCTCCTTTTCACCTGCACTCTCTTGTCACTTACTTCACCCATCTGCCAAACCTCTCCTGCATCCACCTATCACTTGTCAGTCTTGGGCCTGCCGCCCCCACCTCTCTTTTCCAGCTTTCTCTCTGCTACTACTATCAGTCTTCACCCGGAAGGTCACTTGCCCATTTCCTCCACAGATGTTTCCCGAACCACTGAGTTCCATCGAGTGTTTTGCTCAAGATTCCAACATCTATAGTTTCTTTGCATCACCATCTTTTCTTTTACATCAGTCTTTATTGGCCTGGAATGATGTTACTCTGAGAAATAACATTCCAATGACGAACTATAGTCCAGTTTGGTTTAGTTCATTGTCACATGTACCAAAGGTACAGTGAAAAGCTTTTATTCCGTGCTAACCAATGAGCAGAAAGACTATACATGATTACAATCGAGCCGTCCACTGTGTACAGATACATGATGAATGGAATGACGTTTAGTGCAAGATAAAGTCCTGTAAAGTGATTAAAGATAGTCCGAGGGTCTCCAGTGAGGTAGATAGTAGCTCAGGACTGCTCTCGGGTTGTTGTTAGGATGGTTCTGATACCTGATAACAGCTTTAAAGAAACTGTCCCTGAATCTGGAGGTGTGCGTTTTCACACACATCTGTACCTCTTGCCTGATGGGAGAGGGAAGAAGAGGGAGAGACCAGGGGTGAGACTGATCCTTGATTATTCTGGCGGCCTTGCCGAGGCAGCATGAACTGTCAATGGAAGTGAGCTTGGATTGTGTGATGGTTATTGGCAGTTTGTGCAAGAGCCTTTCATGCATTGGAAATATGAAGCAATTTATAATGTTGGATGTTTATTTAAGTTTAATAAATGAACGCTCTGTTTACCATCCTCTGTGATATCGCTCAAGGGGAAACTTTGTCTGGCAAACATACTGATCCACACACCATGGTATTAATGCATACTTGTGAAACAGCATAAATACTAAATTTGGCACTGGAGCTCGATTGTTCAGACAAACGGGCAGGTGTGCCAAGAGATATTAGAGTGCCTGTCTCCTTTTTAGGACATCTTGAAGTAGATTTCTTAGACTGCAGCGTAGAAACAGGCCCTTCGGCCTACCAGGTCCGCGCCAACCAGCGATCACCCCGTACACTCCCATTGTTCTACACACTAGGTACAATTTACAATTTACAGAAGCCAGTTAACGTATTTGTACACTTAGTAGTTTAGTTTAGTTTAATTTAGTTTAGTTTAATTTACAGATACTGCATGGAAACAGGCCCTTCAGCCCACCGTGTCAATGCCAGCCATTGATCACACGTTCACACTAGTTCTACGCTATCCCACTTTCCCGACACACTAGGGACAATTTTTTAGAGGCAAATTAAACTAGAGACACACACGCCCTTGGAATGTTGGAGGAAACCTGAGCACCTAGAGGAAACCCACACGATCACTGGGAGAACGTGAAAACTCCACGCACACAGCACCCAAAGTCAGGATCTAACTTGGGTCGCTGGCGTTTTGAGGCAGCGGCTCTACCGGCCTTGCCACTGTGCTGGCCTCGTTTTTGTTAAAGATATTTCTTAGAAAGACAACGCACATGACTATTGGATTTCACACACTGTTATTCATACCTGTCACTTCAATGTGTCGTGTCATTTGAAGTTACATGCAATAAACACAGCATATTGCCATGATTTCCTAGCCTTAACTCTATTGCAAGACTACCCTACTTTGTGTAAAACCATTTCCTGTTCAGTTAAGTTAATAATTGTCATTAATTTCTTGACCAAAATGTAAACTCGAGCTTTATTCAACTGTCGTGAATGAAGTTGTGCTGGAGTAACTCAGCGGGCCAGGCAGCATCTCTGGAGAATGTGGTCGGAACCCTTCTTCAGACAACTTAATGCCATAAGATATTCTAGATCTACACAAGAAAGTTGAAGAGGCCCTGGTTTAGCATCTTATGTGTGAGGTATTCCCTCTGCAGTATTCCTCAATATTACATTGATGGGGCAACTTGGATAATGCAGTGGGTATTGGCCGGGACTTTGAATCCATAATCTTCTGATAAGGAGAGCAAAGGACACCACAGAGGCGAGGCTGGCAATCCAAGAGGCCACTTTGAAATGATGTGACTCCAGGGCTGAACAGAGGACAACAATGGATAGGCAAAGAAACAGAGAGATCTTGATAGAGTGGATGTGGAGAGGATGTTTCCACTAGTGGGAGAGTCTAAGACCAGAGGGCACAGCCACAGAATAAAAGGACGTACCTTGAGAATGGAGATGAGGAGGAAGCTCTTCAACCAGAGGGTGGTGAATCTGTGGAATTCATTGCCACAGTTGATTGTGGAGGCCAGGTCATTGGGTATTTTTAAAGCGGAGATCGATAGATTCTTGATTAGTAAGGCAGGCAATAATTACAGGGGTAAAGGCAGGAGAATGGGGCTGAGAGAAAACAAATAGCAGCCGTGATTGAATGATGGAGTAAATTTGATGGGCTGAATGGCCTAATTCTGCGTCTATGTCTTATGATGTCCCTGCTCTTATATTCTATACCACCGTTGATGAAGGCAAGCAGCCCATGTGGTTTCTTGGCTCCCCTGTCTACCTGTACTGCCACTTTCAGAAATGAATGGGCATGCACACCAATGTTCATCTATAAATCACTACCCCCTAGCACCCGACTGTTTACTGTCAACGTTCTCCCCTTTCTAGACCTCACTAAATGCATCGCTGCACATGTCAGGATTAAATTCCATCTCCAGTTGCTCCACCCGACATTTCTAACTGATCGCTATCATGCAGAAACCGAACACATCTCTCCACACTACACCACCGCCAATCTTGCTGTCATGTGCGAGCTTACTAATCATACTTCCTGCAGTCACATGCAAGACATTAATGTACATCGGTGACATCTCGGGTCCCAGCAACAATCCTGTGGTACACCACTGGCCACAAACCTCCAATCAAGAAAGCAACCCCCCGCCACCACCCACCTTGCCTTCAGTTACAGCCTCAAAATCCAACTAGTGTCTTTAGTTACGGTTTAGTTTTACTTTTAGCGATCATAATAAGTGACAGGAGTGGAATTAGATCATTCGGCCCATCAAGTTTACTCCACCATTCACTCATGGCTGATCTATCTCTCCCTCCTAACCCCATTCTCCTGCCTTCTCCCCGTAACCCCTGACACCTGTGGGTTATGCAGCATGGAGACAGGCCCTTCGGCCCTCCGAGTCCACGATAACCATCGATCACCCGTTCACCAGCTCTGTGTTATCCCATTTTTTCATCATACGCACTCAGGGCCATTTACAGAAGCCAATTAACCTACAAACCTGCACGTCAAACCTGAACGTGCAAACTCCGTACAGACAGCAACCTGGGTCTCTGATCTTGTGGGGCAGCAACTCGACCAGCTGCTCCATTGTGCTGCACTTGGTCTTTATTGCTTCAGCAGTTTAATAATAGGTAGAATGGATGGGGAAGGTGCAGTAATTCGTTAAATGTGAGGTTTTGAACTAAGATTTCAGCATTACTCCACAGAAGCACAATTTATTTAGGTTGGGTAACAGAAATTTAAAATTCACGTCAGGACTAAAACTTTTGAGATACAGAGTAAAGATTTGGGCTTACATGTGAAAAAAGTTAACTAAATGAACACAAAATGTGAAAGAAAAAAAACCATTTTGATTGATTGAATTGATTTAAACGCACAGCATGGAAACAGGCCCTTCGGCCCGCCGAGTCCACACTGACCATTGATCACCCGTTCACACCTGTTCTATGTTATCCCATTTTTGCATCCACTCCCTACACATTAAGGACAATTTATAGAGGCCAATTAACCTGCACGCGTGCACGTCTTTGGGATTTGGGAGGAAACCAGAGCACCTGGAGAAGACCCATGCAGTCGGGGGGAGAACATGCACCCGAGGTCAGGATGGACCACAGGTCCATGGTGGTGTGAGGCAGCAGCTCTACCAGCTGCACCACTCTGCTGAAAACGTCAATGCCTCTTATATGGCAGTGAAGTCTCCTCGTCAGTGACTCCCCCCACCCCCCATCTCCCTTGAATGTTCCATCTCCTCATCGAATGTAGAACATTGCAGCACAGGAACAGGCTCTTTGGTCCGCGATGCCCATGCCGAACCTGATGCCAAGATAGACACAAAATGCTGGAGTAACCCAGCGGGTGAGGCAGCATCTATGGAGAGAAGGTCTCGACCCGAAACTTCACCCATTCCATCTCTCCATAGATGCTGCCTCACCCTCTGAGTTACTCCAGCATTGTGTGCCTACCGTCGATTTTATCCAACATCTGCAGTTCTTTCGTCCACACTTGATGCCAAGATAAATTTATCATCTCTTCAAGACTTGTTCTGGGTTTCTCTTCCTTGGCTCTTGGCCTGAGGGGGTTTCTAGGCTGGAATTTCAGGCTCCTGTTGTGGAAGATTTCCAGCTCTTCGGGCACTCTCAGAGTTGGCTGCAGGACGCTGAGCCAAGTAAAAGGAAGTGGTAGGAAGAAGGAGGCTGGGGAGAGGGGACGTACCAGTGGAGAACAGCCTCCACACGAGGGCGATTAATAGACTCGGCTGGGTGACATCAAGGGGATTTAACTTGATGGTAAACATAATATGAAAGCGAGGAGCAGTGAGATAAGGTGCAGCTGCTTGGGGCAATGTTCTTGTGCCATGGAGCAGCAGTTACTTGAGAAGGTGCTTAATACCACAAAAATCTCCAACCTGCTCAAAGTGTTTACACAATTAAATACAACAAAGTGAGATCAGAATGATGTGGGCCGTTTAAATCTGAATCCAATTAAAATTTGTAAGTGAGAAATGTAAACAATAAAACCACAAAGGGTTCCGACCCGAAACGTCACCCATCCTTTTCCTCCGGAGATGTTGCCTGTCCCACTGAGTTACTCCAGCACTTTGTGTCCATCTTTGGCATACACCAGCATCTGCAGTTCCTTCCTACACAATTCTTCGAACAACTTGGCTCGCTTTGATTCTGCTGACAAAATGGGTGGCACGGTGGCGAAGTGGTAGAGTTGCTGCCTCACAATGCCAGCGGCCCAGGTTCGATCCTGGCTGTGGGTGTTGTCTGTACGGAATTTGTACGTTCTCCCGGTGACCACGTGGGTTTTCTCCGGGTGCTCCGATTTCCCCCCCACATTCCAAAGACCTGCAGGTTTGTAGGTTAATTGGCCACTCTAAATTGTCCCTGCTGTGTAGGATAGAACTAGTGTACGGGTGATCGCTAGTCGGCACGGACTCGGTGGGCCGAAGAGCCCACTTTGACACTGTATCTCTAATACTAAAACCATAAAAAACTGCTCAGAGCTAATGAATCTATTTCAGGAACCTGTGAATGCAATTGTTTAGAGTTTTAGGTCCCCAGATACAAACTCCTTCAGCAGCTTTTTGAGCTGGTTATCAATCTTCTGTCCTTTGAATTTAGTTTGGAGATACAGCATGTTCACAAAAGTTGTATATTATCCCTCTTTCATACACACACTGGAGCCAATTTGCAGAAGCCAATTAACCTACAAACCCGCACGTCTTTGAGATGTAGTGGGAAACCAGAGCACACGGAGAAAACCCACACGGTCACTGGGAGAACATACACACTCTGTACAGATAACACCAGAGGTCAGGATCGAACCCGGGCCTCTGATGCCACCGTGCAGCCCTTAATAGTTTAACCCACTTTGATCGCAATGGTGTCAATAATAACATTAAAACACAAACATGTGAGAGGCATTCAGAGGCAGAGCCATCAACACACCTTCCCCTGTGCCCAGTTAAGCAAAAGAGCTGAGGTGCTGGAAGAGACTTAACGGATACGGAAACGTCCTTTAGATCTAGGCTGCGCTTGGTAGCAAGACACAATTCCAGCGGGGTTCAACGCTCCTGACTCAACTTCAGTGGAGAAAATCCAGAGTTAATTTTTCAGGCAACCTTTTGAATAGCTTGGTAGTTTTTTTCTATTTTGGCTGAGTTTTGCTGCAGTTTCCAAAGCTCCCAGCCGGACCACTCAAATGCCAAAAATGTCAAAGTTATGCCAGGTGCTGTTGCCAAATTGGATTTTTGGTCTTTAATAACAGAGGTGGAAATTATGTGGCTTCTATCAGGAATCACTCTGCTGTTTGCAATAGGGATCTATTGCATTGATAAACATTAACTATTTATGTCAAGTATCAAGGGTCGCACGGTGGCGCAGTGGTAGAGCTGCTGCCTCACAGCGCCAGAGACCCGGGTTCGATCCTGACTACGGGTGCTGTCTGTATGGAGTTTGTACGTTCTCCCCGAGACCGCGTGGATTTTCTCTGGGTGCTCTGAATTCCTCCCACAATCCAAAGACCTACAGGTTATTTGGCTTTGGCAAAATTGTAAATTGTCCCTAGTGTGTCGGATAGTGTTAGTGTATGGGGTGATATACTCTTTTATCTGTAAATATTCATTTGCCTATGTACTAGTTTAATTCATCCACATTGCACATATTACATTTAACCAGTATTTTTTACTACCTTGCACTCTGACTAGATGCTAAACTGCATTTCGTTGTACCTGTACTCGTATTTGTGCAATGACAATAAAGTTGAATCAGGGACGACAGATGGCACAATGGGCTAAGTGTTCGGCTGGCAACCGGAAGGTAGCCGGTTCGAATCCCGCTTGGAGTGCATACTGTCGTTGTGTCCTTGGGCAAGACACTTCACCCACCTTTGCCTGTGTGTGAATGTGTGTGAATGTGTGTGAGTGATTGGTGGTGGTCGGAGGGGCCGTAGGCGCAGATTGGCAGCCACGCTTCCGTCAGTCTGCCCCAGGGCAGCTGTGGCTACAGAAGTAGCTTACCACCACCGAGTGTGACTGAGGAGTGAATGAATAATGCGATGTAAAGCGCCTTGAGTATTAGAAAGGCGCTATATAAATCCCATCCATTATTATTATTATTAATCAAATCAAATCACTAGTCGGCGCGGACTTGGTGGGCCTGTTTCTGCTCTGTATCTCCAAAGTCTAAAGTAAAGACCAAAGTACTTTAAGTGGATTATCTATATGTTTATGTTTTGACTGTTGGGTACAAGAACAACATTTAAAAGACATTTGGATACCTGTACGGATATAAGCGGTTCAGAAGGGTATAGTGACATTGTGGCACAGCGGTAGAGTTGCTGCCTTACAGCACCAGAGACCCGGGTTCGATCCTGACTACAGGTGCTGCCTGCACGGAGCTTGTACATTCTCCCTGTGACCATGTGTTTTCTCCGGGTGCTCCGGTTTCCTCCCAAATTCCAAAGACGTGCAAAATTGTCCTTAGTGTGTAGGATGGAGCTTGCGTACGGTGTGTTTGCTGGTCAACGCAGACTTGGTGGGCTTAAGTACCTGTATCTCAAAAATCGAACTCAATAAAAAATATTCCAAATGCTGGCAAATGGGATTAGTTTAGACGGGGCACCTCGGCCAGCATGGATGAGTCGGGCCAAAAGGCCTGTTTCCCTGCTGTGTTACTCCATGACTCAACTATTTTACATAAAGTTGAAGCAAAACATAATCCTGTACATGCTTTTACCTTTACACTTTTGCCAAGCTATCTACTCCCCCTCTAGCTGTGGTTATCTGCATTCTTACTGTTTATTTTGTCTTATTCTTCTGTGAGTCTGTAATCTTGCTGTGGATTCCATCTGGTCCACTGTTCTGACACACTTATCATAGCAAGATATAGACACTTAAAAGCTGCAACAGACAGCAAGTGTTATTATCAGAATCTTCTTATCTTCCAGGCTGTGCTTTCAATTCTTTGATCTCCTTGCTTCTCTTTTTAATCGTTTCTCTCTGTCTTCTATCTTGCCTCTCTGTCCCTTGGCTGTTTGTTGCTGACCGACGGTGAAAGATATCAGAGAGAGGGGACAACAAGGATTAATCTGTTTCCAGGATTACCTGCAAGCAAATAGTCCAAGAGTACAAATTGACATGGTCAATAGTCAGATTTATTCATCACATACACAATGAAGTGCAGTGAAATTAACTTGCGGTGGAGGGGGCGCTGCGGAACGGCTGCCCCGCCAGCAGCGTGTTAGTCAATTCTACTTTTTTTGCTTTTTTAGTATGTCCAAATTTGTGTTTTAATGTCTCCCGGTGTGTCTTATGTAGGGGGGGGGGGGTAAGGGGGGGAACCGCTTTCGGTCGCCTCCTCCACGGAGAGGCGACTTCTTCCATGTCGCCTCCCTCGCGGCCTAACACCAAGGATTGGTGCGGCCTTTCCCGGAGACGGGCCCGAAGCTTCAGCAGCGGGCGCAGCGTGAGCTTTTCATCGAGGAGCGGGCGAGCCCTCGCCCGGGATCGCTGGCCCGCAGCCTGAAGCTGCCGTCTATGGAGATTCCAGCGGAGCTTCCAGCTGGCGCGGTGTCCGGAGCCTGGGATCCCTCGTTGGGGACCCCGGAGGAGAAGAGCTCCGACCGCCGGCCCACGGCCTACATCATCTAGAAGCCGCAGACTGCGGTGCTTCTAACCACGGGCGTGGCGGGGACTTATTATCCGGAGCGGGATCCCTCGCATGGAGGAGGACTGACTAAACTTTGTGCCTTCCACCACAGTGATGAATGCTGTGGTGGATGTTTTGTGTTACATTTGTTACTGTGTATTGAGTGTTCTTTTTATTGTACCGCTGCTAGAAAGTTAATTTCACTGCACTTCACAAAATCACAATAATGGACGCACGAAGGATTCTTGAATTCTGCAACAAGCTTGAGTATAGTTTGCACGGTTTGCAGACAAGTTTAGTCTTTCATCGTGTGTGCCGAGGTACAGTGAAAAGTTTTTGTTGCGTGCTATCCAGTCAGCGGAAAGACAGTACATGATTACAATCGAGCCATTTACGGTGTACAGATACATGATAAGGGAATGGGATTTAGTACAATGTAAAGCCAGCAAAGTCCGATCAAGGATAGTCGGAGGGTCTCCAATGAGGTGGATGATAGCAGTTCAGGACTGTTCTCTAGTTGTGGTAGGATGATTCAGTTGCCTGATAACAGCTGGGAAGAAACAGTCCCTGAATCTTGAGGTGTGTGTTTTCACACATCTACACCTTTTGCCTGATGGGAGAGGGGAGAAGAGGGAGTGGCCAGGATGCGATACATCCTTGATTATTGCTGCTGGCCTAGCCGAGGCAGCACGAGGTATAAATAGAGTCAGTGGAAGGGAGGTTGGTTTGTGTGATGGTCTGGGCTGCATCCACAACTCCCTGCAATTTCGTGCAGTCTTAGATGAACCTATCATTATCTGTTTAAAAAATACCCAACTACTTGGCCGTCTGTGGCAATGAATTTCGTAGATTCACCACCCTCTGACTAAAGCAATTCCACCTCAGTTCCTTTCTGAAGGTATGTCCTTTTATCCTGAGGCAGTTGCCCCCCTGGTCCTAGACTTTCCCACTGGTGGAAACATCTTCCCCGTCTGCTCTATCCACGCCTTTCACTATTCAGCTTTTCACCGTTGTTATGCTTTGTGTATTAATTCTTCTCTGTGTTAACACAAAAAAGAATATAGGAGGAGGAACAGGCTTGCCCCGACATGCAATGTATTTAAAGAGAGTTATGTACATCTCCATCAAGCCTTGTATCAACATCTGCAACTAAATCCCCCCCCCCCCCACTGAAGATCGTGCCATTATTCTAATAATGTATTCTCATAAGGTCATAAGGGATAGGAGTAGAATTAGGCCATTTGGCCCATCAAGTCTACTCCGCCATTCAATCATGGCTGATCTATCTCTCCCTGCCAACCCTATTCTCCTGCCTTCTCCCCATAACTTCTGACACCCGGACTAATCGTATAGGCCTAAGATAGACACAAAAAGCTGGAGTAACTCAGCGGGATAGGTCTGGAGAGAAGGAATGGGTGACGTTTCGGATCGAGACCCTTCTTCAGACTGGCTAGGGATAAGTGAAACGAGAGATATGGACGGTGATGTGGAGAGATAAAGAACAATGAATGAAAGATAAGCAAAAAAGTAACGATGAGAAAGGAAACAGGCCATTGATAGCTGTTTGTGGGGTGAAAATGAGAAGCTAGTGCCACTTGGGTGGGGGAGGAATAGAGAAAGGGGGAATGCCGGGGCTACCTGAAGTGAGAGAAATCAATATTCATACCACTGGGCTGTAAGCTGCCCAAGCGAAATATGAAATGCCTCACTCTGACAATGAAGGAGACCTATGACTGTGTAGGAATGGGAAGGAGAATTAGTGTCCAGCAACAGGGAGATGAGGTTGGTTCACACGGGCTGAGTGAAGGTGTTCCGCAAAACGATCGCCCAGTCTGTGTTTGAACTATTGGACAGGCCTCTACATAAGAGACACAAAGTGCTGCAGTAACTCAGTAGGTCAGACAGCATCACTGGAGAACATGGATGGGCAAAGTTTTGGGCCAGGACACTTCTTCAAACCCGCAGAAGAGTGTCTATCAATAAGTGTTCTGAATGATTGAAGATTTAAAACAGCAATCCGACTTCTAAAAGCAATGTAATCAAGAGGTGAGAAGCCATCACCAAAAACATTCAGTTTTGCTCTGAACCCCATTATTGCAAATCTCTGCTTAAACAAAAAAAAATCCATTAGTGATCCAAAGGTACGTTTTGAATTCTTAAAGTGGCATACACAGATATTAACATTTGGAGGGGAATTTAAGTTCAAAGTACATTTATTTATGCTCCCATGCTTTAATGCTTAATAATCTTTGGGTGATCCACATAAGAAATTAAGGCATAGGAACAGAATTAGGCCATTCGGTTCATCGAGTCTCCCTGCCATTCAATTGTGGCTAATCTATTTTTCCCCTCTCAACCCCATTCTCCTGCCTTCTCCCCGTAACCTTTGATGCCATTACACAGAGAGTGGTGGGTGCCTGGAAAGCGCTGCCTGGGTGCTGTTGGAGGCAGATACGATCGTGATGTTCAAGAGTCGTTTAGACAGGCACATGGATATGCAGGGAATGGAGGGGTATGGATCATGTACAAGGCAGATGAGATTAGTTTATAGTGGCATCATGTTACGCATAGACAGGGTGGTGCAGTGGCACATCTGGTGGATCTCAGATGTGCCAGAGACCCGGATTCGATCCCGACCTCGGCTGCTGTCTGCGTGGAGATTGCATGTTCCCCTTGTGACCGTGTGGGTTTCCTCTGGGAGCTCCTACATTAGGGGCAATTTACAGAGGCCAAATAACTTACAGATGTGCAGGTTATTTGTAAATGACCCCAAATGTAGGGCGTGGGATAACTAGTGTGAACGGATGATCGAAGGTCAGCATGGGCTCGGAGGGTGAAGGGCCTGATTCCATGCTGTATCTCTAAACTAATCTTCAGACATTGTGGGACAAAGGGCCTTTCCTGCAATCTAATTACATCGACGAAAAGAAAGGATTTGCTGAGGTGAAAGACTGAAGTGTTGTTATCACAATATCAATTTACTTGTATTTCAAACAAAATGAATATCAATTTGTTTCTTCAATTAAGATTTTAAGAACTGAAAATACCAGATTTTTACCAAGCACCGATAAAGACTGGAAAAAAACTCTGATATGGTGCAAATATTAATTCTGGAACAAAATTTAAGGCCGACTAATATCATAAAAGGTGATCTTGCATGGCAGTCTTTCCCCATTTAAGTAAAGTCGCCCGTTACAGGAAAGATGGAAACGCAACTCCATCTATCTATGTGGCCTGGAATGCACAGGTGGTCAACAGTTTACCCTCTGTTCTAGAACTTGATTTGAAAAGTCTTGTGGAAAGAACTGAACGAGCCAAACTTAAATTGCGGGTAAGATTGCCTCTCTTTTATAATGAATCGATGCAGTGCACTCAGATTGGCAAATTGAGTTGAGCCCTATTTCTTGTTTTTTTGACACAGAAAATCTCGACTGTCATTGTAACAGAGCTTAACTGGAAATACTCCGCATACCACAAGGAGTAAGATTGCCAGACACAGTCAGGCTATCTTATAAGGGGCCAGTCCCATGAAGAGACTTTTTGTGTGCAGCCCTTGTGACCTCTCCTTAAGTATCCCATTTCACCAGAGCCTTGCTGTACACAATGTTGAGTACTATTTTATCCCCTCTCAATGTACTGATAACATTCTTAAGAGCCTGAAAGAATTCTGCCGCAGTGAATGATAGAGAGTCCCAGCAAAGTTATCTTGCTTTAAGAGAACGAAAACTGAATGTGAGAATGCTGTAAGAATGTGAGCTGGTCGGTTCATTGGGAAAGATGGGGTCTGTTTCTTTGGTGCTACATTAAGTGCTAACAAGTGGAGTAACTTTACAGTGTAAGGATTATTAACCCATGACTGACCAGTTGCCGTTAAATAACTAGCTGGAGCATTGTAAAGGGCCTGTCCCACTTTCACAACCTAATTCACGACCTCTGACGAGTTTGCCCTTGACTCATACTCGCAGCATGGTCATCACGAGGTCGTAGGAGGTCTTAGGTAGGTCGTAGGCAGGCCGTGATGCTAGTCGTAGGTACTCGTGGCATCAAGTAGGTCGGGGCGTTTTTCTAGCCTGATGAAAAATGTCCACGAGTAAAAAAGGTCGTGAATTAGGCCATGAAAGTGGGACAGGCCGTTTACAGTGAGAAGAAATATTCATGGATGACACATAGTACAAGATAGCTTTGTTGTTGAAAGCCTAGTGATTAAATTACTGGATTTTTAATCCAGAGCATTGAAAGTTCAAATCTCAAGCAAAAAGTTAAATATCAGTAATAGTGACCCCAGTACTGTTGGACTGATGTAACAAATTCATATCAGGAAGTTAATCTGCTGTCTTTATTGCTGTGGTCTCTAAATTGTCCATTCAACCACTGAGGAGTAAAATGTGTAGCAAGGAACTGCAGGTGCTGGTTTACATCAAAGATAGACACAAAATGCTGGAGTAACTCAGCGGGACAGGCAGCATCTCTGGCTGGAAGGAATGGGTGATGTTTCAGGTCGAGAAGCTTCTTCAGACCTCTTCCGAAAAAGTGTTTCGACCCAAAACGTCACCCATTCCTTCTCTCCAGAGGGGTAAAATGGGATGGACAACAAAATGGTTGACACTGCAACTGCAGAAGCTGGAGTCTCGAGCTGGAGAAACTCAGTTGAGACCCTTCACCTGGATTGAAAGGGCAGAGGGGTGATGTCCAGATAGTCATTCTGCCAGACCGGATGATCAGGGATTTTCCTTTCCATTTTCACAATCTCTCAACGTCTCTGGGAATGGGAAGGGGCTGCGTAATTTCATTTAATAGGAGGCGTCTGTAGAAGTAGCTGTTTAGAATGTGGGAGAACCTATCTGAAAGAACAAGCCTGGCTTTCTTCGACTAGTGGACAATAACTCAAGGTTCGATACGGCAATGACACGTGAAGCTCAATCAGTATTGGATGTGTTGAGAAGATATCCTTATTCGCCAGCACAAAGGTGAACAGACAACTCCAACAAGGCTGCTGGAAGCTCCCACAATTGATTTTGATCATTACAACTTGAATCATCCAACTATCCTTCACTCACCATATTGTCTAGAAAACTAATTAATTGATAGTGCTGGATGGATCAAAAGCTTCCTGGCACCAATTCAGCTGAATGCCTTGTTTTGTGCTCTCTGAATCTTTGTAATCTATGTTTAGTTCTGTTTTGGGATACAGCGTGGAAACAGGCCTTTCGGCCCACCGAGTCCATGCCGACCAGCGATCCCTGTACTCTATCCTTACACACTTGGGACAACTTACAATTTTTACCTAAGCCAATTAACCTGCAAACCATGTCTATTTTCCGCTCACTGCTATTTCCTGGTGGAAGAATCTTTATTCACAAGGAGAAGTTTTAGTTACCCAATTTCTTTGCTGCAGTTCAAAGGTCTTTTGAAGTAGTCTCAGTAAATAGCCTATTGGTTCTATTTGCATTGAGTCCTTCCATTAACTTCACTCTGCCTTCAACTGCTTGGCTGAAGGTGGTTTATCAGTTGGTGTGTTATATAACATCGGGGGATGTTAGTGCAGTGATAAGGCCACATTAAATCAAAATAACATAAGAAAATAGAACAGTAAACAGTACAGCACAGAACCCTTGCCCCACAATATCTCTCGCAACCAATAGACAATAGACAATAGGTGCAGAAGTAGGCCATTCGGCCCTTCGAGCCAGCACTGCCATTTAATGTGATCATGGCTGATCATCCCCAATCAGTACCCCGTTCCTGCCTTCTCCCCAAATCCCCTTACTCAGCTATTTTTAAGAGTCCTATCTAGCTCTCTCTTGAAAGCATCCAGAGAACCTGCCTCCACTGCCCTCTGAGGCAGAGCATTCCACAGACTCACAACTCTCTGTGAGAAAAAGTGTTTCCTTGTCTCCATTCTAAATGGCTTTCTCCTTATTATTAAACTGTGGCCCCTGGTCCTGGATTCCCCCAACATCGGAAACATGTTTCCTGCCTCTAGCATGTCCAAACCCTTAACAATCTTATTTGTTTAAGAAGGAACTGCAGATGCTGGAAAATCGAAGGTACACAAAAATGCTGGAGAAACTCAGCGGGTGCAGCAGCATCTATGGAGCGACGGAAATAGGCAACGTTTCGGGCCGAAACGTTGCCTATTTCCTTCGCTCCATAGATGCTGCTGCACCCGCTGAGTTTCTCCAGCATTTTTGTGTACCTTAACAATCTTATATATTTCAATGAGATGCCCTCTCATCCTTCTAAACTCCAGAGTGTACAAGCCCAGCCGCTCACATGATGACAAGTTAATGTAATCGCCTCTGCCTGCACATGATGCATATCCCTCCATTCCCTCCATAACCATGTGCCAATGTAAAAGCTACCTAAATACTCCTGTCATATCTGTCTCCTCCACCACCTCTGGCAGCACGATCCAGACACTCACCACTCTTAATGGAGAAAATTTCCCCAGCACATTTAGTTTAGTTTAGTTTAGAGATATAACATGGAAACAGGCCCTTCGGCCCACTGAGTCCACATCAACTAACTATCCCCATACACTAACACTATCCTACACACTAGGGACTATTTACAATTCTTAATGAAGCCAATTAATCTACAAACCTGTATGTCTTTGGAATGTGGGAGGAAACCGGAACTCCCGGAGAAAACCCAGGCAGTCACGGGGAGAATGCACAAACTCTGCACAGTCAGCACCTGTAGTCTGGATCGAACCCAGGCCTCTGGCGCTGTAAGGCAGCAACTCTGCCGTTGCGCCACAGTGCCGCCCCAATCTCCTTACATTTTTTCCTTTCTCACCTTGAAGCTATCACCTCTACTATTCCACTCTGGGGGGGAAAAGGATCTGAATGTCCACCCTATCTAGAGTCAGAGTTTAGCTCGAACCTAGAGTTTAGAGTCAAGAGTGTTTTATTGTCACATGTCCTGAAAAAGAGCCGTTAAATTCTTACTTGCAGCAGCACAACAGACAGGTGAACAGAAACAGTGCCCCCATGCCTATGTAATTGGGAGCTTATTTTGAAGTTGTAGTGTTTAATTACCTGTGCAGGAAGGAACTGCAGGTGCTGGTTTAAACCGAAGGTAGACACCAAAAGCTGGAGTAACTCAGCGGGACAGGCAGCATCTCTGGGGAGAAGGAATGGGTGATGTTTTGGGTCGAGATCATTCTTCAGGCTAGTCTGGGGAGAGGGAAACGAGAGATATAGACGATGATGTGGAGAGATAAAGAACAATGAATGAAAGATATGCAAAATAGTAACGATGAGAAAGGAAACAAGCTGATAGCCTTAATCATAATCATCATAATCATAATTACTTTATTAGCCAAGTATGTTTTTTTGCAACATACGAGGAATTTCATTTGTCCTACAGTCATACCATTAAAAAGCAACGAAACACACAAAATACACTTTACCATGAACATCCACCACAGTGACTCCTCCACATTCCTCACTGTGGAAGGTGAAAGAAACTTCAATCTCTTCACTTTGTTCTCCCCCAGTTGAGCCTTCCGTTGACAGAACGATCTTGGTCCCCGTAGCCGGCGGTGGGCCCTCCGCGTCAGGGAGATCAAGCTCCTGCATCGGGGGGGATGTCAGCTCCCCGTGCCGGGTGATCGGGCCCCGGGTCGGGGCTGGTCGAAACCCTCCGTGTCATATGGAGCTTCTCTGCTTCGGTCTCTACCCGAGACTGCGAGCTCCGCGATGTTGAAATCCGCAGGCAGCGGTTGGAGCTTCGATCCCAGGCGAGGGACTGGCTCCGATGGTAACTCCACGCCCCGCGGTGGGGCTCAAAGTCATACCCGAGCAACGCCGCCAGCTCCATGATGTCAGAGCGACCGGAGATACGATCTGGAAATCAATCGCATCTCCGGCAAGGTAAGAAGAAAAAACAGTTCCCACCGACCCCCTCCCCCATCCCCACCACCCACCCCCCACATAAAACAAACCAGGGAACATTAACACAAACTTTTAAAGCACACTAAAAATAACAATAAAAAAGACGAAAAGACAGACAGACAGTTGGCGAGGCTGCCATTGTGCGGTGCCCCCTGGTTGTAACCTGATGATTGGCAGGAAGAAGCTGCTCCTGAACCTAAACCTGGACCTTACAATTTTCAGACTCGTATACCTTCTTTCTGATGGCAGGAGTGACATGAGAGTGTGGCCAGGGTGGTGTTGGTCTCTGATGATGCTGGCTGCCTTTTTGAGGCAGCGACTCCTGCAGATCCCTTCAATGGTGGTTCAAAGGGATATGGGCAAAAGGCAAGCAAATGGGACTGTAGATGAGACATCTTGGTCGTCATGGACGAGTGGGGCCGAAGGGCCTGTGTCCGTGCTGCACGACTCTACAGTGGGTTTACCAGTGGAAACTAGCGGCTGGCGATGAAGGAAGAGGTGGGAACCATCATATTGGAGCCTCGAACAATGACAAAGACTGAAGAAGAGACTCGACCCCAAATGTCACCTATACCTTTTCTCCAGAGATGCTACCTGACCCGTTGAGTTACTCCAGCACTTTGTGTCTATCCTCTGACGATCTTAACTACATTCACCCAGATAACATAAACTCTCAGCTTCAAGATAACAAGATGGCTTTGTGAATAGACAAACAAATGTTTATATTAACAAACAAATCCACTGATAAATGAGATCAAGGTACTTTCAGTCTTTGACTGATATGATACAAAATGATGGCATTCAGCACATTCAGCCAATGGCATCTATTTGAATGAACTATAAACCCCCCTGCTTTTAATAGTGTAGCACTTCAAGTGTTTCCGCTACAATTATCAGATAATCCGTTCCACCAGCCATTAATTCAGATCAGTGTATTTCAGATTGTAACTACCTGCTGTGTAGAAGAAAGGTTTCCTTTCACTCTTGGTTCTTCTTACAATGATCTTGAATCTGTGTCCACTTGTTGCTGATTCCCCTTTACTCAACACATCATCACAGTGGTGCAGCTGGTAGTGCTGCTGCCTCTCTGTGCCTGAGAACCGGCTTTGATCCCGACCTCGGGTGCTGTCTGCGCGGAATTTGCTCGTTCTCCCTGTGACCAGTGTGGGTTTTCTCCAGGCGCTCAGGTTTCCTCCCACATCCCAACGACGTGCATGTTCGTGGGTTAATTGACCTACACAAAGGTGGACGGGCGAGGAGAGGGACGTCGCTTCCGAGGAAGGCGATGGCTGGGGGCCCCGCAGCAGCCTGAGGCTCGCCTGGATCGGGCACCGCACATAGGATCTGGAGCCTGGACTGGACTTTGAAAATGGTGGCAAAACATGGCGCCTCGTGCATGCGAGTTCAGTAGAAAATTGTAAATTTTCCCTTCTGTGTGTAGGATAGTACTAGTGTGCAGACTCGGTGGGCCAAACGGCCTGTTTCTGCCCCGTCGTCTGAACCAGTGTGGTGAATCAAAGTGAGTGGATGGATACAGTGTGTGGTGTGGTGAACCGAACATATTGAAGTGGGGATATGCTGAAGATGCGGCAGGCTGCCAGTATGGACGGGGCCTCCAGATTATGGAACATTACCTGAGCTGTGACATGCTGCATGACACATGTACTGTAAAGGACCTTGCAGAGGCCACGTGGCACTAAAATTTGCTCGCTACTGGCAAACAGTTGTGTGATGACATAAAGAAAAAAAGTGGATGAGAAAGTGGGATGACGTAGAATGAGTGTGAAAAAAGTGATCGATCATCAACGTGGTCTTGGTGGGATGAAGAGCCTGTTTCCAGGCTGTGTCTTTCAATCAATCAAGTAATCACTCACTCCATATCCACCCCATATCAGTTATGTATTTAATCTTAAAGCTCAAACCCTTCTCTGCTCTTACGGTAAATCTAGTATTTGCAT
Source organism: Amblyraja radiata (assembly GCF_010909765.2). Taxonomy (NCBI): domain Eukaryota; kingdom Metazoa; phylum Chordata; class Chondrichthyes; order Rajiformes; family Rajidae; genus Amblyraja; species Amblyraja radiata. The sequence goes on from NC_045977.1 coordinate 15,411,418, forward strand.
TTTCCCCAGCAATGGAAAGTCTTGACAGACATAACCGCCAGGTCTAAGCCACAACAAAATTGGCTCAGGTCACTCAAAATAATGGATTTTGCTTGGATTCCTCTTAGATTTGAAGATATTGAATTACCTTGTTCACCCAAACTATTTACAGGGTGTACAGAGTTTAGTTAAACTTCAGCAGGTGTCTGAGATAGTTCACACAACATGGCCTGGGCGATTGGTTGAGTTCAGTTTTGCACCTGATTAGGTTGAAAGCAAATTTCAAACATTGAGCTCGTTGAATTTGATAAATGGACGGGGATTTTCATTCCTCTGAAATCTTATCTTCCCTTCCCACCTCCACCCAATTAGTTTTAGCCATCTGTGCATTCTTCTTCGGGAAGGAGGGGAATTCCAAACAGGGGCCCCCACATCCGTGTCATATCTTGGCCAATGAGGCAGAGGCCTCATGTATGCATTCAACCAGTAAAGAAGAATAAATGCAATTAATTCAGGAAACTATCTCCTTGGCAAATTCAAACTCTGCTTGGAAGTCACACAGAGAAAAATAAATGCTCGTGGAAACAAGGAATTCCTGCTGCCATGCTCTGCCCTGCCTCTCCCCTTTTCCAGCTTTCTTTCCCCCCTCTACAATCAGTCTGAAGAAGCGTCTCGACCCGAAACTTCACCTCATTTTCTCCAGAGATGCTGCCTGGTCTGCTGAGTTACTTCAGCACTTAGAAACATAGAAAATATGTGCAGGATTAGGCCATTTGGCCCTTTGGGCCAGCACCGCCATTCAATATGATCGTGGCTGATCATCCGAAATCAGTACCCCTTTCCTGCTTTCTCCCCATATTCCTTGATTCCGTTAGCCCTAAGAGCTATATCTAACTTTCTCTTGAAAACATCCAGTGAATTGGCCTCCACTGCCTTCTGTGGCAGAGAATTCCACAGATTCACAACTCTCTGGGTGGAAACGTTTTTCCTCTTCTCGGTCTAAATGGCGCACCCCTTATTCTTAAACTGTGACCCCTGGTTCTGGACTCCCCCAAAATTGGGAATATTTTTCCTGTTCAATCCCTTAAGAATTTTATGTTTCTATAAGAACCCCTCTCATCCTTCTAAATTCCAGTGAATACAAGCCCAGTCAATCCATTCTTTCAGCATATGACAGTTCCGCCATCCCGGGAATTAACCTGGTGAACCTAGACTGCACTCCCTAAATAGCAAGAATGTCCTTCCTCAAATTAGGAGACCAAAATTGCACACAATACTCCAGGTGTGATCTCACCAGAGCCCTGTACAACTACAGTAGGTCCTCCTTGCTCCTAAACTCAAATCCTCTCGTTATGAAAGCCAACATGCTATTTGCTTTCTTCTCTGCCTGCTGTACCTGCAGTTCCTTGTTTCATGCCATCAGGTAGAAGGTATAGGAGCCTGATAACTGGCTTTCAGGCTCATATCCCTTCTTATATCTATATACAGTATATATATATATACACACACTCACAAACATACGCACATACATACACACACACACACATATATATATATAGTGAACTTTCTTTCATTTATTATATTGTTTACAGTGTACTATGTTTACATATTCTGTTGTGCTGCAGCAACTAAGAATTTCATTGTTCTGTTTGGTATATATAACAATAAAACACTATTGAACTGCAGATTCAGTTTACAAAAAAAAGCCACATAGTGTGCTAGAGTAACTCAGTAGGTCAGGCAGCATCACTGAAGAACATGGACACATGATATTCTGAGTCGGGACCTTCGGACTAAAATTCATCCCGTCTTGCATCGACTAAATACGTGATGCAGTGACATTTATCTGCGCCATCAAAGTCGGCAACCTGACATTGGGAGCCCTTGAAGTTGTGAAGAAAGTTACATGAACTCAACCTGTTTTCTTTAAATGGCTCAGCTGCAGTTACCAGAAGGCAGGGTCTGGAAGAGAAGAAAGGCAGAAGATATTGACTCTATAATTTTCAATGCTCCCAGCTATTTCAGAGTGATGATATGTAGAATAGGTGAACTGTAATACCCTAACCCGGGGTCTGTAAGAGTAAGATGTGGTTTGAAATTGGCTTCCATCATTTGGTTGCCAGCTGCAACAACAGCCCTCAATTCATAGTTGTCTCGTGAGTGAAACACCCATAGGGATTAGGGAAAGGATTGTTTTCTTTGCATTTGAATGCTGAATGCAATAGAACTGATCTCTGCGTGTGTATAATAGAGGGCTGTTAATGCAGAATAGTCTGCTTCCAGGAGGGACAGTGCAGAGATGTTAGCTGGGGATCAAGTGGGAAGAAAGCACACGGGATGCTGACTGAAGAGAGATTTGGAGTTCCACAGCATGTTGCCACATGATAAAACAAGGGGGCATTCAGCCCATCAAGTCTATGCGAGATCACAAAGCAGTCCATTCCCACACTCATTTTCCCAATAATCGATTCTCCCAACATTCACATCAACTCCTGTAACGTTCAACTCCTGATTTACAATGGGGAGGGGGGAGGGGGGCAGGGAGTGAGGCAACATACTGCACCCACCTGCCTTTGCATTGTTGGAATAAACCAGAGCACCTTTGTGGGTGGAACCGTGGCTCAGCAGTAGAGTTGCTGCCCAGGTTCGATCCTGACCTCGGGCTGTCTGTGTGAAGTTTGCATCTTTGCCCTGTGACCGCGTGGGTTTTCTCCGGGTGCTCGGGTTTTGTCCAACATCCCAACAAGGTGCAGGTTTGTCGGTTAATTGGCCTCTGTAAATTGCCCCTTTGAGTGTGGAAAGCAGATGTGAAAGTGGAATAACATAAACCTAGAGTGTACGGGTGATGGATGACCAGTGCCTACTCGACCGGCCGAAGGAACTATTTCCATGCTGTATCTTAGACTGAAGGAGCGTCCGACCTGAAATACCACCTGTCCAATCCCTCCACAGCTGTTCTCTGACCCACTGGTTTATTCCAGAACGTTGTGTTTTACCTCTGAGAAGAGTTATATCCAAATATATAGTGTATTCTTGATTTCCAGAGTTTAGTTTAGTGTATTAGTGTGGACGACAGATGGCACAATGGGCTAAGTGTTCGGCTGGCAACCGGAAGGTAGCTGGTTCGAATCCCGCTTGGAGTGCATACTGTCGTTGTGTCCTTGGGCAAGACACTTCACCCACCTTTGCCTGTGTGTGTCCTTGGGCAAGACACTTCACCCACCTTTGCCTGTCTGTATGGAAGTAATTGTGTGAAGCACTTTGGGGTCAATGCAAGTTGACTAAAAATGTGCTATATAAATAAAGACATTATTATTATTGTTGTCATGTGTACCGAGGCACATTGAATAGACTATGCACAGCCACGGTGAGAATAGGCTTACATAGGCTTTCTATCTGAGACTCATTGGGACTGGGGATTTGTGACGCAGGTTTCTAGTCCATAAATGAAACTCCAAAAAGTACAGAGACAAGAGGTAAGAGTGTTTAATTGTCATATGTACCGACAATGGAACAATGAAATTCTTACTTGCAACAGGCCTGTAAACACGATACTCACGGATAACATATAATAATTAAAAAATCAATAAATTAATAACCCCAATACTAATGCAGAAGGCCAAAGTGCTTGTGCATCCAAGACAGTCCATAGTCTGAAGAAGGGTCACAACCCGAAACGTCACCTATTCCTTTTCTCTAGAGATGCCGCCTGACACGCTGAGTTACTCCAGCGTTTTGTGTCCATAGTCCATAGTTTAGTTGATGTTTGTGGTGTTCAAGAACTGGATGGTTGTTGGGAAGAAGTTGTTCCTGAACCTGGTGGTGACGGTTTTCAGACTGCTGCACCTTCGTCCTGATCACACAGGAGTGAGATGAGTGCGTGACCAGGGTGGTGTAGGCCCTTGTTGATAATGTCTGCCTTTTGGAAGCAGCATCTCCTGTAGATCCCCTGGACAGTGGGGAGGTCAGTACCCATGATGGAACGGGTGATGTCCACCACACTTTGTAATCTCCTTCATTCCTGGGCGTTCGGGTTCGTTGCCAGGTATCTTGAAAAAAAACAAACAGAAAACATAGGAAAGACACAGCTGCTCAGGCAGCATCTGTGGAAAGAGAGTTTCTTGTCACTCCAGTACTCCATTACTAATTGGCTGGTATTTACAAATCAGGATTGGAGTAACAGTGCTACGTTATATTAACCAGGTACTTCTGTGTTCAGATGTCATAGCTGGGTGTCTGCCTCCATCTCAATATGGATGGAGAAGGGTTGACAATGCCAAGTTAAAGCCCTGTAGAACTTGTTCAGAGAGAACTACTTGCTCAGAGCGGCACAGTGGCATAGCAGCAGAGTTGCTGTCCTACATTGCCAGAGATAGTCTTGACCCGTATCATCACCCATTCCGTCTCTCCAGAGAAGCTGCCTGTCCCGCTGAGTTACTCCAGCCTTTTGTGTCTAACTCAGGTTCGATCCCGACTACGGGAGCTGTCTGTACGGAGCTTGTACGTGTAATCATGTTTCTTCTTTTCGCTGGCTAAATTACACGCAACATAAAGCTTTTCACCTCGGTACATGTGACAATAATAAACTAAACTAAACTTATTTAGTTTAGCGATAGGCGTGGAATAGGCGTGGAAACAGACCTTTGGGCCTACTGTCTACGCCAACCAGTGATCACCCCGTACACTAGCACTATCCTACACACTGGGGACAATGTACAATCTTTACCAAAGCCAATTAACCTACATACCTAGACGTCTTTGGAGTGTGGGAGGAAACCGGAGCACCCCAGCGGAATACCCACAGGGAGAAAAACCCGTACAGACAGCACCCTTAGTCAGGATCGAACCTGGCGCTGTAAGGAAGCAACTCCTGAGTGTGATGGTTCATGCCATTCTACCAGCCGCCGATCATCGGCAGCCTGTTGCCTAATCGGCCGGTCTTCTTGTGCCCGTGTCTCATCTTGTTCCCCCCTTGTTGATCCAAGGACCAGAAGCGTGACGTCTCACTCTGTACAAACTGCATGCTCCGAGCACTTCATGCAATAAGACTGAAAGGACGGTCTAGTGATTCTCTCACAAGAGACGAAACAAGACCAGTGTAAACATAGCTCTCTGCAACGCCCATAATAAACAACAAAAAAGGTACAGTGCCCTCCATAATCTTTGGGACAAGGACCCATCATTTATTTATTTGCCTTTGTACTCCACAATTTGAGGGGGGGGACTATGTATAAACACTGCTGTAATTTCTACATGGTGAAACCAAAATGTATAAAAATGGCCTTTAATAAAATCTGACAATGTGCACTTCATACACGCAAGATTTTTTTGTATTACAAATCTCAAATTGTGGAGTACAGAGGCAAATAAATAATTGATGGGTCTTTGCCCCAAACATTATGGAGGGCACTGTATATATATATATATATATATATATATATATATATATGTCGTTCAGTATATGTATATGTGTGTGTGTATATATTATGTTATATATAATATAATATATTGTCAATCATATACATAGATTGTAGATTGATTATTATAGATTTTATGGATAGCATTGACAGACATTATAGATTACATATATGCATAGATATTATTGTTTGTTGATGTGTATATTGAATAATAAATAATATGTAATGCATTATATCATACATAATATATTGCACATATATACATAATGCAGATATAAACAAACAACAATAACGCTAGGACAAAAATAATGCCCCCCAATCTATTTAGTTCAAAGTCTTATTCAGAGGTTGTAGTGATGGCTGTCGGGAAGAAGCTGCTCCGACAACTGGACATCACAGTTTTCTGGCTCCTATACCTTCTTCCCGATGGCAGGAGTGAAAAGAGAGTGTGGCCAGGATGGTGTGGGTCTCTGATGATGCTGGCTGCCTTCTTGAGGCAGCGCCTCCTGTAGATCCCTCAGCTACACCAACAAAAGCATGGTTTATTAACTCCAACACTCTCCCTCATGTCAGTCCGTTAAGGATGTCAAGCATGCTAAATGATCCTCTTGAAATAAAAAAACTACCAGCGGGCCCATCTCACAGGTCTGTGTGTGTACAATCGCACAATCTCATGCTGTTTGTGTTTATTCTTCCGGGAGGGATCATCAGCAGGATATTTGGCACAGTTTTGTTTGGAATAGTTTGCTATTCAACTGTGACTTCGCCAGATCTGCCCAAGAGAACACAATGTTTTGTTTTGTTTTGAATAAGTGGAGCTGCTCGTTTTATAATGTGAAAAGTCTTTGGGGCGAAATTGTCAAAACACATTTTGAACAGGCAGGGAATGTGGCGACAAGGAACAAAGTGGGTGATGGGAGCAGGCTACGGAAGGGAATGGACAGCTTTTTATTTCTTTCACCTTGGAGACTTATTTTTAAGACTGCTCATGGTTGAGATGTGAGAAACAAAACACTCCATTCTCCTTAGATGTTGAACTTCAACTCCATTTAGTGTAGTGCTCTTCATCCATTTACAGGCTGTCGTCAAAACTGCATCATTGAGGTTAATGCAAATTGCTGGAGGAATCTATCCGTGTTCTCCGGAGACACTGCCTGGCCCGTTAGTCCAGCACTTTGTGTTTTTTTTTTTTTTTGCAAACCAGCATCTGCAGTTCCTTGTTTCTGCCGGAAGAACTGAGCAGGTGAGGCAGCATCGTCAGACTGATAGACTGAAAACAGGTATAGGAAGGAACTACAGATGCTGGTTTACACCGAAGATGGACACAAAATGCTGGAGTAACTCAGCGGGACAAGCTTCATCTCTGGAGAGGAATGGGTGACGTTTCATGTTGAGACTCTTCTTCAGACCCAGAAAAGGGTGTTTACCTGATGCATAGTCTGTCTATTCCCTCCATAGATGCTGCCTGACCTGTTGAGTTCCTCCAGCACTTTGTTCTTTGCTGAAAATTCCAGCATCTGCAGTTTCTTGTGTCTCCCTCACAGTGATTAAGTTACTGTACAGCAAATTTTAGTGTTAGTTAAGTTAATGTAGATATACAGCATGGAAACAGGCCCTTCGGCCCACCATGTCCATGCCGACCAGTGATCCCCGCACACTAACACTATCCCACACTGAAGAAGGGTTTCGGCCCGAAACGTCGCCTATTTCCTTCGCTCCATAGATGCTGCTGCACCCGCTGAGTTCCTCCAGCAATTTTGTGTACCTTCGATATTCCAGCATCTGCAGTTCCCTTTTGAACACTATCCCACACACACACGAGGGACAATTTACAATTTCACCAAGCCGATTATTAGCCTATAAGCCTGTACGACTTTGGAGTGTGGGAGGAAACTGGAGCACCCGGAGAAAACCCACGTAGGTCACGGGGAGAACGTACAAACTCCGTACAGTCAGCACCTGTAGTCAGGATCAAACCCGGGTCACTGGCACTGTGAAGCAGCAAGTCTGCTGCTGCACCACCATGCTGCCCTGATGGTATTTTAATTAGGAATTAACCTCATAGGTAACGATTTTCCCAGAATTGTTGGTCTTTGATGTTGGATTTTTATCGCAGTCTACCAATAGAAGACACTCATCTCTATTAAGACACCAGTGTATCTGACAATGGACAATAGACAATAGGCGCAAGAGCAGGCCATTTGGCCCTTCGAGCCAGCACCGCCATTCAATGTGATCATGGCTGATTATACACATTGTACACAGTGGGCTACTCCATCATGCCAAGTGTTTGCTGACCATCAAGTGACACTTTAGAGACTTGTGGCCTGCAAATCGACTGAAGACGAGATGACTTATTTTTCCGCTCACTTATGTCGTTCAACCTCATTCCAATTGTTTGATTTCTGGTATTCGTTTGTTGTTCTGTTAATAATTCAGAGACGAAAGTATGTTTCAGTGTTTGCTGCTTGACAATAGATCCACTTCTGTTCAGCGGAGCAGCGGTAGAATGATTGCTGCCTGGTTACTGGCAATTGTCCATGCACAGATGACTCATCCTCACATTGACTCCCATTTACACTTCCATCAATTGTTCCTTTATACGTTGCGTGCAATATGCTGGCAACCGGCCCGTTGACACCAGCCTGACGCTCTAGCCTGCCAGAGGTTCGCAGCTGTGAAACAGTGGGATCTCCGACGGCGGAGCAAACGGATCCTTCCTCTACCAAGTCCCCGTTTCCAGCTTTCTCAGAAGACAGACACAGAATGCTGGAGTAACTCAGTGGACCAGGCAACATCTCCGGAGAAAAGGAATATGTGACGTTTCGGGTCAAGACTCTTCTTCAGACTTCTTGAAAAATGTAGCTATGCCTGCCTCTTTGTAGATTCGCTCACCCAGGTCTAACATTCTCACCTCTTTTACTGAAGTTGACGATGAAATCACCTTGGTCAAGTAACCGCTACATCCCTCTCCCTCCCCCCCTCCCCCAATCCACTACACTAGTCATCCTCTGGTTCCTCTGTTTACATCATTGTATTCCTTCGTAATCACCACTTCACCAGCGAACAAGACATTATGGGCCCCACTGTTCCCGGGGAATCTGCTAGACACAAAGGCAGCATCTCTGGAGAAAAGGAATGGGTGACGTGTCACATCGGGGCCCACCTTCGGACTCCATCTCTGGAGCAAAAGGGTGGGTGAGTGTGAAGAAAGGTCCCAACCCGAATCGCACCCATCGTTTTGCTCCAAAGCTGAGCTGCTCCAGCACTTTGTGTCTATCTTTATGTCAAGCATTAGCATTGAAAGAGAAACAGAGTTAAGGTTTCAGGTCAACCACACTTCATCAGAATAACAAGTCAAAGCAAAGCAAATCTAGGGTGCACAAAAATGTACACATTTTTGTGTACCTTCGATTTTCCAGCATCTGCAGTTCCTTCTTAAACACAAAGCAAATCTAGACTTGTTTCAGTGAAAGGTGTGGGTGATAATCCCACTCCATTTCCACTGGGACAGGGAATGAATTCCTTCTTTTACCAGGTGAAGCTGCTGGAAATAAAAGGCTATTATTCCTTCTGACAAAATGGCTCCAACCTAAAACATTAACTTTAGTTCCTTTATTCACAGATGCTGCCCAACCTGTTAAGGTTTTGCGGCACTTTCAGCTTTAATTTCTGATTCCCAGCATCTGCAGCTTGTTTGATTTCTATTATTCCTGCATCCATTTCCTGGAGTTAATCAGGATCATAATATCGGGCCTAGTTTATTTTGTCGGGTAGATTTCTGATTGTCACGGGTAGGAAGGAACTACAGATGCTGGATTGCATCGAAGATAGACACAAAATGCTGGAGCAACTCAGAGGGACAGGCAGCATCTCTGGATAGAAGGAATAGGGTGACATTTCGGGTCGAGACCCTTATTCAGACTCCAAAGAGGCTCGACCCGAAACGTCACCCATTCCTTTAATCCAAAGATGTTGGCTGTCCCGCTGAGTTACCCCAGCACTTTGCGTCTATTTTTCTGATTGTCATTTCTTACAATGCTTTAAACTTGCTGATGAAGGGTGCATTTCAGATCTTTCGTAAGGTGCAAATCCTTTCCATTATTTGATGCAGCACATTGGACCCAGGTCATGACTTTGTGGGAGATTAGCAGCACCCTCAGAATTTAGAGTCTAATCACTTTCTAATCAGAGGAGCGTTTGTCAGCTCTGGGCCTGTACTCGTTGGAGTTTAGAAGGATGAGGGGACACCTCATTGAAACATACCAAATAATAAAAGGCCCAGATAGAGTGGATGTGGAGAGGATGTTTCCAGTAGTGGGAGAGTCCAGGATAAAAATAAAAGAATGTGTCTTTTGAATGCAGATGAGGAAAACTTTCTTTAGCCAGTGGGTGGTGAATCTGTGGAATTCATTGCCACAGACGGCTGTGGAGGCCATTAGGTATTTTTAAAGCGGAGATTGATAGGCTCTTGATGAGCAAGGTGTCAAAGGTTACAGGGAGAAGGCTGGAGAATGGGGTTGAGAGGGAAAAATAGATCACCCATGATCGAATGGAGGATGGGCTGAATGTCCTAATTCTACACCTTTGTCTTGTCATCTTATTAAATTTTTGGTTGCATATTTGAAGGAAATAGCTTTTATCATTTTAAGATATTTATAACATGAAATACATTAGTTCATTTAGATAATGATAAGTGAGTCATTGTCAGGTTACTATAGACCAAGGGTTCGCAGGGTAAATTTCTCCTACCCAGAATAAATTTGTTGATTCTGGATTTGTACAATTTTTTTTCTCATTGACTGACTGCGTTTGGTTCTGGTAAACCGGTATCTGTTCATCATTAGTTTTTCATAAATAAGTGCAATAACATTGTTATGTGCTATCAAAGTTGCCCGGGATAAACGGGATGCAAAAGGTTGGAATATGGACAATACAACAGCAAAACATATCTATGCAGAGCTGATGGAAAGAAAGACATTGTGGGATAACAAGTTCACAAGTTATAGGAATAGAATGAGGCCATTCGGCCCATCGAGTCTACTCCACCTTTCCATCAGGGCTGATCTCTGCCTCCTAATCCCATTTTCCTGCCTTCTCCCCATTAATCTTGACACCCGTTCCAATCAAGAATTTGTCTATCTCTGCCTTAAAAATGTCCACTGACTTGGCCTCCACAGCCCTTTGTACAATGAGTTCCACAGATTAACTTGTACGCCCACCTCGGTCATGACTGACCATGGGTGATGCATCCTAGTTGTGGGCTGCTTGCTCCAAACCTCAGCTAGAGCAGCGTCGCTTGTGCTGAAGAGACCAATGTGAGAGTGACAGTCCCTGTGGCAAAGGTCACATTTGTGTGTGGTCTCTGGTTTGTTGAAGTTGCTCTGCTCCTTTCTCAGTGCCCGCTTGTCTGCCGCTGTGTTCAACAGTTTCCCTTCCCCCCAGGACTCCAAATCGATGTTGAGCGTCTTCATATCTCTCTTGCAGACATCCTTGTAACATAGCTGGGGGCGGCCGATGGTTCTCCTCCCAGACGTTGGTTCTCCTCCCAGACGTCAGTTCTCCATAGAGTTCCACAGATTAACTACCCTCTGACTAAAGAAGTTCCTCCTCACCTCCTTTCTAAAAGAGCGCCCTGTAATTCTGAGGCTGTGACCTCTGGTCCTAGACTCTCCCACCAGTGGAAACATCCTTTCCACACCTACTCTATCTATGCCTTTCATTATTCTGTAAGATTCAATGAGGTCCCTCCTCAACCTTCTAAACTCCAACGAGTAGAGGCCCAGTGCTGTCAAGCGCTCATCATATGCTAACCCACTCATTCCTGGAATCATTCTTGTAAACCTCCTCTGGACCTTCTCCAGAGCCAGCATATCCTTTCTCAGATATGGGGCCCAAATTTGCTTGCAGTACTCCAAATAGTTTTCTCCACTATACAGCAGGTGGTCCTTGGATGAGTATCAATGTCCGGTGTTTTGTACTGCAGTCTCAGGAGTGCACTTGTACATTCTCTAAATTCGTACAGCACAATGACATGTGAAATCAAAGGGCATAGGTGCACAGAGTCTCGTGTCCAGAGGAGGTGAATCGAGGACCAGAGGACATAGGTTCAAGGTGAAGGGGAAAAGATTTAATAGGAATCTGAGGGGTAACGTATTCACACATAGGGTTGTGGGTGTATGGAACGAGCTGCCAGAGGAGGTAGTTGAGGCTGGCACTATCCCAATGTTTAAGAAACAGACAGGTGCATGGATAGGACAGGTGTGGAGAGATATGGACCAAATGCGGGCACGTGGGACTAGTGTAGCTAGGATATGTTGGCCAGCATGGGCAAGTTGGGCCGAAGGGCCTGTTTCCACGCTGTGTCACTCTATGACTCTTGATTTTAAGGTGAGGATTATGAGGATGGGAGGGACTGAGGGAAAAGAAAATTCACCAACAGTTGTATGCAATCTGGAAAGCCCGAAAGCATTGACGAGGAAGTGGTGGAGGCAGAAACTCTCACCGTGTTCAAAGAGTATTTGGACAAGCACTTGAATTGCTAAGGCATCAAATGCGCAGACCAAGTGCTGGCATATAGGATCAGTCTATATAGATATTTGGTGGTTAGCAGGGACACGATGAGCCGAAGGGCCTGTTTCTCTACCATATGCCTCTATGACTGCATAACAATGAACGTCGGCCGTATATTACACAATCTCAGGTCACCCTAAAGCCTCAGCAGACGATGGCGATGTCTGAAACGTAATTACTGTTGTGATGTAACACCACTCTCTCCAGAGCATGATCCCAAAAGCTGCTTTGTGAGGCTGAGAAGCTAATCTTTTTTTTAATCCTGCTACTATAATTCCCTTGATTTTTTTATACAATGCTGACCTGTTATTTTTAATGACTTTCCCTTTCAAGAAAGCAGCACCTCCAAACAAACAGCACCCAGTAGAGACAAGGAACTGCAGTTGCTGATTTACAATAAAAAGACACAAAGTGCTGGAATAACTCAGCGGGGTCAGGCAGCATCTCCGGAGAACATGGATAGGCGACGTTTCGGGTCAGGACCCTTCTTCAGACTGATTGTCCCGAATGTGCAGAGATTGACTGAGAAAGTGAGATAACATAGAACCAGCATGAATGGGTGATCGATGGTCTGCATGGACTCAGTGGGCCGAAGGGCCTGATTCCTTGCTATATCTCCAAACAAGAGTAAACTCATTTAAGTTTGATGGAGGCTCCCGCCCCGAAGCATCATTTATCCATGTTCTCCAAAGATGCTGCATGACCCCCTGAGTTACTCCAGCACCTTGTGTACACAGCAGTCAGTGCTGCACTAGAGTTTCAGCCAAGGTTTAGTTGAAGAGTGTGGGATTAAACCCATAATCTTCTGACTTTGAGGTGAAAGTATCACCAGCTAAAGCACAGCTGACACATTAAAGCACAGACCTGGCATCAACATATTCTGGGCTGCCAAGAACTTCAAAGCTAGTCGAAGATGAATGTGTCAGCTTGTATTCCAACCCACATTCTGTGAAATAAAGGTAGTATTACAACAATTTAGGGAATCAACAAAGGTTGAAATAATGCAGAACAGATGTTGTGAGGAGTAACTCAGACTGTTTTGATCCTCACTGTGACACTGTATGGAAGAGACTGCACAAGTAGCGCTATCAGCTCCCACCAAACTCCTGGGCTGTTTGTGTATCGTTAGAAGCAAGGATACTCTCAGAATGGAAGGTTGGCACAATGGCAGGGCTGGTCGAGTTGCCAGAGACCCATGTTCGAACCTGACCTCAGGTGCTCCCTTCATGGGGTTTATTTGTTCTGCTTGTGAACCACGTGGGTTTCCTCTGGGTGCTCCAGGTTCCTCCCACCCCCTTCAGCCCAGAGACAGACCCTTCGGCCCACCGAGTCCACGCCGACCAGCGATCGCCCCGTACAGTAACACTATCCTACACACTAGGGATAATTTTACAATATTACCAAAGTCAATTAACTTGCAAATCTGTACGTCTTTGGAGTGTGGGAGGAAACCGGAGCACCTGGAGAAAACCCACGCGGTCACAGGGAGAACTTACAAACTCTGTACAGACAGCTTCCATTGTCAGGATGGAACCCGGGTCTCTGGCGCCGTAAGGCAGCAACACTACCTCTGCGCCACCGTGCCGCCCTTTTGATGGATATTATGTTTGTAAAGAAGTGATGCAACTAGAACTAATCATACAGTAGGAGTAGGCCCCCCTCGGTCATGACTGACCATGGGTGATGCATCCTAGTCGTATGCAAACCTGGGCGATGTCATATGGAGGACAGGCTGTGCCCAAGCAGCACCTTCCCCCTCTCCACGTCGCTGATCGATCCAAAGGAACGGCAGGGCCATTACAGTTTGGCACCAGCGCCGTCGCAGGAGCTGCCAGAGCGAGGTTGTAGACAACGACGAACTGCCTTAGGGGCTCCGACTCCGGATTTTCTTGAGGTTTAGTCCTGGAGCATTTTCCATGACTGGATATGGCCACAAGGCAGTGGAGGTTTTAAATCAGAGTTTTCCCTCTCCTAGATGGACTGCCTTCCCAGGCTGACAAGCCCCATCTGCCCGAGACTTGTGGGGGCGGGAGCGTCTACCTTCCCGTGCAGGTCTATAGCACCTGCCCACTGCTCTAATCATACAGGCACTGGCAAGTTGATACTATTCTAGCTTTCATTTACTTGGGGAATCGAAGAGTTCAATGTCCATGCCATTGGATTGTAAGCTGCCCAAATGGAATATGAGCTGCTGTTCTTCCAGTTTGTTCGTGGTCTCACTCTGGCAATGGGGGAGGGCAAGAACAGTAAGGCGGGTGTGGGAATGGGATTTAAAATGGCATTCAGGAGATCCAGCTGTCCCAGGTGGACAAAGAGCAATTGTTCAGCAAAACGGTCACCTTGTCTATGGTGCTTTTACTGCCACAGGTGCGATGTGCAAACTCACGTGAAATCCTTTTCTTACAAACAGTCCAGTAGAGTATTGCTTTATCTAAGCACATCCGCAATTAACAAATTGTACAGAAATAGTTCCATTGTTCCCTCATGCAAGAGGCTCCATGTTTTGGTGTCATTTTCAAAGTCCAGTCCACGCTCTAAGTATTAATAGTGGTGCCCGTTCCAGGCGAGCCCCAGGCTGCTGCGGGGCCTCCAGCCGTCTCCTTCCCTTGGACGTGCCTCTCCTCGCCCGTCCACCTTTGATCCCCGGGGGGTGGGAGCCTCCCGCAGCCGACCTCGAGGGTGGAGTTGGCCAGACCCCGGCTCCCCCTCCTCTCCCACCGGCCTCATTCCTCGCCCATCGCAACCGTCGCCATCACCGGCTCCATCCTCCCGGTCTCTGGTCTTCGGGAGTCAAGCACCAGTCTACACACCTTGGTCTCTCCGAGGTAAAGGAGGCCAACACATATTTGCCCTCCACAGAGGATGTCTGGCCTTCTGCGTTCCTTCAGCACTTTGTTTTTCTGCTCGAGATTACAGCTTCTGCAGTCTCGTGCGTTTCCAGCCAGCCAGATGTGTTTTTCTGAAATCACTAGGATTAGCCATATTTTCACAAATTCCAGACTTATCCAACTATTTGAAAGTACATACCTCAGCTGCCTGATATGGCAGCATTCAAACTCATGGAACTTAATCAAGGATCCACAAACTTGGCTGTAGGTCCTGAAACTGAACAACAACTCAACCAATGAGCAAGTAATACAAGGTTTTTAACTGGACATAATAATAATAATAATAATAATAATAATAATAATAATAATAATAATAATAATAATAATAATAATAATAATAATAATAATAATAATAATGGATGGGATTTATATAGCGCCTTTCTAATACTCAAGGCGCTTTACATCGCATTATTCATTCACTCCTCAGGCACACTCGGTGGTGGTATGCTACTTCTGTAGCCACAGCTGCCCTGGGGCAGACTAACGGAAGCGTGGCTGCCAATCTGCGCCTACGGCCCCTCCGACCACCACCAATCACTCACACACATTCACACACAGGCAAAGGTGGGTGAAGTGTCTTGCCCAAGGACACAACGACAGTATGCACTCCAAGACATAGAACAATACAGAACAGGAACAGGCCCTTCGGCCCACAATGTCTGTGCCAAACATGATGCCAAGAATAATGGGCCTGTCTCACTTAGGCTATTTTTAGGCAATTGCCGACTACTGTCATAGGCGTAGCAGGTCGCCGAAAAACTAGCGACTGGACCCCCCTTCAACATAAAATTTGAAATAGAATCATCCTTTAACAACAAAATAAATCTGAAGTCGGCACAGAAGACAAGCTACGTCATCCTGGCGACAACCTACGACAGCACCTACGTCGGGAGAATCAAGCTACAGAAAAGTTTTGAACATTTCAAAATCCAGCGGCGACCAGAAAAATGCTACGATTCTTTGGGTGACTGAGGTGACTACTCACGACCATACAGGCAACACCGTGTGGTGACAGCCTAGTCGCCTAAAAAATCGCCTAGGTGGGACAGGGGCATAACTCTTCAGAATTCACTTTCTGATATTAGAGTATGTGTAGGAAGGAAATGCAGATGCTGGTTTAAACTAAAGATAGACATAAAAAGCTGGAGTAACTCAGTGGGACGGGTCGAGACCCTTCTGTTCAGTTTTGGTCACCGTGTTATGGGAAAGATATTGTTCAGCTGGAAAAGGTGCAGAGGTTTGCGGGGATGATGCCAGGACTGGAGGGCCTGCGCTATAGGGAGAGGCTGAGCGGCTGAGGCTTTATTCCTTGGACTAATGGATGATGAGAGGTGATCTTACAGAGAAAATCAGTGGAGAAAGAAAATGTTGGCCTGATCCACTGTCTTATTTTGTGTCTGTTTTTGGCTTAAACCAACATCTGCAGTTCCTTCCTACGCACAGTGATCTTATAGAGATGTACAGAACCACGAGAGGAACAGATCGGATAAATGCACAGAGCCTTTTGCCCAAAGTAGGGGAATCGAGAACCAGGGCACATAGATTTAAGGTGAGGGATAAGGATTTAATGGGAACCTGAGGGGTAACCTTTTTACACAAAGGGTGGGGAGTGTATGGAACGAGTTGCTGGAGAAGGTAGATGATGCAGGTACTATCACAACATTTAAGAAACTTTTAGACAGGTACTAGGACAGGATAGGTTTAAAGGGATATCTGTCAAATGCAGGCAGGTGGGACTAGTGTCGATGGGGCACGTTGGGCCCTGTGGGCCAGTTGGGCAGAACAGCCTGTTTCTGCGCTGTACGACACTATGACAATTAGTCAGGCTCTTTTCAGAAGATCGATAGTTGTTAGCACTATTCATTGACAATTTATTTTTGAAGAATTAAAAGTTGTCCGAGTCTAAATTTAATTTGTGTGAAAGTACAGGACACGACACTAATAGACTGACAACAAACCGGATGACAACTTTTCTCCTTCAGATATTTATTTTCCACCTTACAAGAGTCAATTTAAAACTGTTGCCAAATGGAGACTTTGATGTTCAGTTTGGTTTAGTTTAGTTTAGTTTAGAGATACAGCGTGGAGAAGAGTCCTTCGACCCACTGAGTCTGCGACCAATGTTCACCCGTACACTAGTTCTAGTCCTACACGCTAAGGGAAATTTACAGAAGCCAATTAACCTACAAACCTGTACATCTTTATAAGTGGGTGGAAACCAGGGTGCCCTGATAAAACCCACGCAGTCCCAGGGAGAACGTGCAAACTCCAAACAGGCTGTACTTGAGATCAGGATCGAAGCCAGGTCCCTGGCGCTGAGCAATAGCAGCTCTACCGCTGCGCCACCGTGCCACCACTGATAGATCCAGACAACGAGGGCAACTTTCACAGAGGAATCGTGTGCTTGAGGCGTTTAATTACAGCGTTGTTACCCATTTCCACCAACCCACTCTAGCTGTATATACCGTCCACCTTGATCCTGGAACAATTCCAGTTCTGACCCCTTGCTTAGATCCTAATTCCGTCATTCCACTTCTTGGCAGGCTTGCCTTCAGCTGACAGGGCCCTAAGCTTTGAAATTCTCTCCCTACATCTCATTTTGGTTTTATGACCCTCTTCAAAGTCAAACTCTCTGACCAAGTTTTTGGTCGCCCGCCCTAATATATGGAACATAGAACATAGAACAGTCTGGGGCAGCACTGTGGTGCAGCAGTAGAGTTGCCGCCTTACAAAGCCAGTCACCTGGGTTCGATCCTGGCAATAGACAATGGGTGCAGGAGTAGGCTATTCGCCCGTTCGAGCCAGCACCGCCATTCATCCACAATCAGTAGCCCGTTCCTGCCTTCTCTCCAAATCCCTTGACTCCGCTATCTTTAAGAGCTCTATCCAACTCTCTCTTGAAAGCATCCAGAGAACCGGCCTCCACCGCCCTCTGAGGCAGAGAATTCCACACTCACAACTCTCTGTGTGAAACAGTATTTCCTCGTCTCCGTTCTAAATGGCTTACCCCTTATTCTTAAACTGTGGCCCCTGGTTCTGGACTCCCCCAACATCAAGAACACGTTTCCCGCCTCTAGCGTGTCCAAACCCTTAATAATCTTATATGTTTCAATAAAATCGCCTCTCATCCTTCTAAATTACAGAGTATACAAGCCCAGCCGTTCCATTCTCTCAGCATATCTGACAGTCCCGGGTTTGGACACGCTAGAGGCAGGAAACATGTTCTTAATGTTGGGGGAGTCCAGAACCAGGGACCACAGTTTAAGAATAAGGGGTAAGCCATTTAGAACGGAGATGAGGAAATACTTTTTCATGCACCTACGCTGCACTCCCTCAATAGCAAGGGTGCATTGGGTGCAGGACTATGGGTGCTGTCTGTACGGAGTTTGTATGTTCTTCCCGTGGCCATGTGGGCTTACTCCAGGTGCTCCAGTTTCCACCCACTCTCCAAAGACTTACAGGTTTGTAGGTTAATTGGCTTCAGTAAAATTGTAAATTGTCCCCAGTGTGTAGGATAGTGTTGGTGTACGGGGTGATCACCAGTCAGTGCGGTCCGGGTGGGGTGAAGGGTCTGTTTCCGCACTGTATCTCTAAAGTCTAAAGTCAATACAGCACAAGAGCAGGCTCTTTGACTCTCGATAACTGTGCCGAATATGACGCCAAGATCAACTCTTATCTACAGTACGCGTGCAATCCATATCCCTCCATTCTCTGCATATCCATATACCTACCCCAAAGCCCCTTAAATGCAATGATCATATCTATCAACCCTGGCATCGCCTTCCAGGCACTCACCACCCTCTGTGTAAAACTTCTGTACACACTGTACAACTTATTTCAACTTTGCCCCTCTCACCTTAAAGCTAGGCCTTCTAGTATTTATTCGTTCAGTGCTATGGTCTTGTTGCATTCAAAGTTCTCCAAAGTTGCATTCAATACGTTATACAAAATAAATATGCCAGAGACATAAATAACTGTGCCCAGAAGCATATGTGGACAATAACCACAGCTGGTAGACATGAGTTAGAAATAACCATGGTCACTAAGGAACAACAGGAAACAACTCCAAGACAATGACCTTCGTCAATAGGTATCGCCAATAAGGATTGAAACACTCCCAATTTAGGTCACTCATCACCACATTCAGAACATCGGGATGGTTTTGCCTGGAGCTATCCTTCAGATGCATGTACACACATACTCCAGCACTTTGTGCTTTACTCGCATATACTCCCTCTTATACTCACGGCAGCTGTCCAGTGGAATAAAACGGAGGAACAGTTTTAATTACAGCCATGCATCAGAACTTGATGGAAAGGTGGGAGAATTAATTTTACTGCATATTTGGTTGGCAGCTTTATGCTGGATCCACCCGTACCTTTCTGACAACAGTACAAATATGAATATAAAATATGAGCCTACATTTTTCTCTTCATCGTCAGGAGGCCATGACTCAATATGGGAAGGGTCTTTGGGAAATATTTCAAGGATTGTTGAAACGGTGTCAAGATGTGCGTGTAAAATATGGGTCAGGCAGTGGGCAGCAAAGGAGGGCAGTTTGGTGGCTATATAGGTCAAGTGTACATTTTCCTTACATAGCAACTCAACGGGGAATGGTAGAGTGCTGCATACAGTTCTGGTCACCACACTTTAGGTAGGTTGATGAAAGAATGGATCCACTGGGCTCATATGCACTGGAATTTAGAAGGATGAGAGGGGACCTTATATAAACATATAACATTCTTAAGGGATTGGATAGGCTAGATGCAGGAAAAATGTTCCCCATGTTGGGGTAGTCCAGAACCATGGGTCACAGTTTAAGAATAAGGGGTAGGCCATTTAGGACTGAGATGAGGGAAAACTTTTTCACCCAGAGATTTGTGAATCTGTGGAATTCTCTGCCACAGAAGGCAGTGGAGGCCAGTTCACTGGATGTATTCAAGAGAGAGTTAGATGTAGCCCTTCGGGCTAACGGAATCAAGGGATATGGGGAGAAAGCAGGAACGGGGTACAGATTTTGGATGATTAGCCATGATCATATTGAATGATGGTGCTGGCTCAAAGGGCCGAATGGCCTATTCCTGCACCTATTGTCCATGTTTCTATATTTCTATGTTATGGTGATGCCAGAGAGAGAGAACAGAGAAGACATGGAATGATGAACAGTACAGCATGGGAATGTTTGTGCTGAACATGATGCCGTTAAACTGATCTCATCTGCGTGTGCACGATCCATGTGCCGTCTAAAAGCCTCTTAAATGCCACTATCGTATCTGCCACCACCACCACCACCCCTGACAGTGCATTCCAGAACCCCACCACTCTCTGTATAAAATACTTGCCCCGCACATCGCCATTAAACTTTCTCCCTCTCGCCATGTAGGTGCGCCCTCTAGTGTTGGACATTTCCACCCCGGGGAAAAGGTTCTGACTGTCTATCCTATCTATGCCTCTCATAGTTTTATATACTTCTATCAACTATCCCTCAACCTCCGACGTTCCAGAGAACACAATCCAAGTCTATCCAATCTCTCCCCCGCAGCTGAAACCTTCTCATCCAGGCTGCACGCTGGTAACCTCCTCTGCACCCTCTCCAAAGGCTCCACATCCTTCCTGTTATGGGGTGACCAGAACTGCACGCATACTCCAAATCCAAGAGTTAAGAGCGTTTTATTGTCATATGTCCCAGATAGAACTATGTGCCGGAAGGAACTGCAGATGCAGGTTTAAACTGAAGATAGAAACATAGGTGCAGGAGTAAGCCCTTCGGCCCTTCGAGCCTGCACCGCCATTCAATATGATCATGGCTGATCATCCAACTCAGTATCCAAAATTCCAGAAATTCACCACTCTCTGTGTGAAAAATGTTTTTCTCATCTCGGTCCTAAAAGATTTCCCCCTTATCCTTAAACTGTGACCCCTTGTTCTGGACTTCCCCAACATCGTGAACAATCTTCCTGCATCTAGCCTGTCCAACCCCTTAAGAATTTTGTACGTTTCTATAAGAAAATACAAAATGCTGGAGTAACTCAGCGGGACAGGCAGCATCTCTGGAGAGAAGGAATGGGTGACGTTTCGGGTCTGAAGAAGGGTCTCGAACCAAAACGTCACCCTTTCCTTCTCACCAGAGATGCTGCCTGGCCCGCTGAGTTACTCCAGCATTTTGTGTCTCCAGCACCTAGAACAATGAAATTCCTACTTGCAGCAGCACAACAGTATAAAACACACTATGAGCTTCTTCGATTACATTGAAGGCATTTATTCTAATCTCCACAAGGCACATTGAAGAGCTAAAATGGGCAATGGCGTGTAAAGCAGTGACTTTAGACTCCTTCAGCCTAATATTTCATTGAACAGTGATCGATGCATTGTCTGTGAGGTTGCCTCCTTATTCATGTAAGACATATGCCTTCAGGGCCTTGTCTAAAATCTGATCATTCATCACTGACATGAGTATATTTATTGCCAATACTATTATTGCAGTTTATAACGTATGTTTGTGTGGAGTGGGAGATAGATAAGTGTTTATGGCATGTGTATCTTTGGACTTACAGTTTAGAGATACTGTGCGGAAACAGGCCCTTCGGCCCACCAAGACCTGCACATTAACACTATCGTACACACACTAGAGACAATTTACACTTATACCAAGTATACAAACCCAACCTACAAAGCTGTACGTCTTTGGGAGGAAACAGAATATCTCGGAGTAAACCCACGCGGGTTACAGGGAGAACGTTCAAACTCCGTACAGTACAGCACCCGTAGTCGGGATCAAACCCGGATCCCAGGCACTGCCAGCTCTGTAAGGCAGCAACTCTACCGTTTCCCCACCGTGCCACCCGCTGTTCTAGCTTTGTTGGAAGTACACTTTTTTTGTAAAATAATTGCATATTTCCCTGTGAAACACCAATAGACAGCAGAGTGCCACAGCGGTAGAGTTGCTGCCTTACAGCTCCATAGACCCGGGTTTGATCCGGACTACAGGTGCTGTCTGTGTGGAGTTTGCACGTTTTCTCTGTGGCCGCATTGGTTTTCTCCGGGTCCAAACTCATTCCAAAGACGTGCAGGTTTGTAGGTAGATTGAGCTTCTGTAAATTGTCCCTGGTGTGTAGGATTGAACGAATACTTGAGTGATCGATGGTCGCTGTGGGCCCAGTGGGCAGAAGGGCCTGCTTCCACACCACATCTCCAAACTAAACTAAACCAAAGAATAGGGCTTAATAAACATTGTGAGCCTAAGAGAGTAGAATGGTGATTGGATGCATGAAGTTTATCTGCATACTTACTAGATTCCAGTACCTATATGTTGGCCAATGAAACACTTTCCATTTTAGACATCCAATCTTCAACCTTACACCAAGCTGGCCAAATTGAGTAAAGCTCCCTTTACTTGGGTCCCAAACTTGGAAACTTTGGAAAGCCATCCCTGTTCGTACTTCTCTAACAGGTACTCATTTCTTCAGCTGGTACTAAAGCCTCACCAAGGTTGAGGTGCGAGAGAGTGAAGATGCTGGAATCTGGCACATTGAACAATCTGATGGAGGAACTCAGCAGGTCAGCTGGAGCAACACTGTGGTTCAGCGGTGGAGTTGCTGCCTTACAGCAGCAGAGAACTGGGTACAATCCTGACTACGGGGGCTGTCTGTGCGTAGTTTGTCCCTTCTCCCTGTGGCCGCGTGGGTTTTCTCCAGGTGCTCCGGTTCCCTGCCACATTCTAGAGATGTACAGGTTTTGCAGGTTAATTGGCTTCTGTATATTGGCCCTTTGAATCTAGGATAGTAGTGGACGGGTGTTTGTGGTCAGCGTGGACCCGGTGGGCCGAAGGGCGTGTTTCCACGCTGTATCTGTCAACTAGACTAGGGTCAAAGCAAGGTCAAGCAGATTCTGTGGGAGAGCAGGAAATGCCGACGTTTCAGAGCGAAACTGCATCAGTCCTGATTCAGAGTTTCGAACCAAAACATTGACAATTCCTGTGGCCACACAGATAGATGCTGCTCAACCTGCTGACTTCCTCCAGTAGATTGTTGCTGGACAGCAATAACTTTGATAACCTAGATCTGGTTCTGCCCAAAAACAACTGGACTTTGTCCTGCGTATCTTCATTGTAAAGAACAGCACGGAGAATTAGTACGTTTTCATCCTTCCGTCTAGACTGGTTTTGAACTTGGGATCCAGGGTTGGAAGGATCATGTTAGTCACACAACTGAATCACAACCTGAAACAGTGGAGGGCTTGTGTACTGGCACCTACGTCACTATTGTAACAACAGCACCGAGCTTTCGTCCTGAAAGAACAGATCATCTTTGTGTTGCTATTAGAAAATAATCTGAATAAGGTCCCCTGATTAATTTAACATAAGTGTGGCAATGTATTAAAATATTCCACCAACACACAGACTTTCTTCGGCTCACAACCTTACATCCTGTTGAATCATCCTATTTTATTAAATTAAAATGATCAATCCTGCTTATTAATTAGGGCAGCGCAGCAGATGAGTTGCTGCCTTACAGCGCCAAAGACCTAGGTTCAATCCTGAGCACGGGTGCTGTCTGTATGGAGTTTGCACGTTCTCCCCGTGGCCAGGTGGACTTCCTCCGAGTGCTCCGATTTTCTCCCAGACTCCAGAGACGTGCAGGTTTGTAGGCTATTTAGCTTCTGCAAAATTAGAAACATAGAAAATAGGTGCAGGAGTAGGCCATTCGGCCCTTCGAGCCTGCACCGCCATTCAATATGATCATGGCTGATCATCCAAATCAATATCCCATATTTGCCTTCTCTCCATACCCCCTGATCCCTTTAGCCACAAGGGCCACATCTAACTCCCTCTTAAATCCAGCCAATGAACTGGCCTCAACTACCTTCTGTGGCAGAGAATTCCACAGATTCACCACTCTCTGTCCCTTGTTAGTAGGATAGTGCTAGTGTACGTGGTGATCGCTGGTCGGTGCGGACTCGGTGGGCCGAAGGGCCTGTTTCCACGCTGCGTCTCTAAACTAAATTAAACTATAACAATTGGAGAAGTTGTTTTATTTTTTTGTGCGGTGAGATAACACTGGGAAAAGAATAAGTGTCTTAACTTCTTTGTGCTGGTGAGTATGATTAAATGGCAACTGCATGTCAATACAGATGCAACAAGTCCTTTACTGGAAACATGCCTGTAGATGATTCACTGTGTAGAAACCTCATTCCTCACATTGTGCCACTGGTCAATGGAATTCATTATAATTATAGAGCAACTGTTTACACTCAAACGCTGAAAAGACACAGGTGTGTAATGTACAATCTGCCAGGCAGCTGCTGTTTCTGTTTAAAACAGCCCATGGTGAAAGAACTGCACAAAGTTTACATTCAGAGATTCCTTTTCTTGGCTGGTTCTCCAACGGAGGAGTTAATGTTTATCATAAATCACAATCAGAACGGCTTTGTTCAACCCTCCTTAACACAACGTGACCGTTGATTTATTAAGGGCTTCTTGACAGAAAACACTTCCAGCATTCGCTGCCACCGTCTCTTAGTATTTACGACATCACAACCTACAATAGACATCCACAAAATTGATAGGGTGGAGGCACAGAGTCCTTTACCCAGAGCAGGGGAAGCAAGAGCCAGAGGAGATATAGCTTTAAGGTGAGAGGGGAAAGATTTAGACTTTAGACTGTAGAGATACAGCGCGGAAGCAGGCCCTTCGGCCCTCCGAGTCCGGTCCGACCAGCGATCTCCCCGTACACTAGCACTATCCTACACTCTAGGGACAAATTTACAATTTTTGCCGAAGCCGCTTAACCCACGAACCCGCACGTCTTTGGAATGTGGGAGGAAACCGGAGCACCCGGAGAAAACCCACGCGGTCACAGAGAGAACGTACAAATTCTGTCCAGACAGCACCCGGAGTCAGGATCGAACCCGGGTCTCTGGCGCTGTAAGGCAGCAACTCTACCGCTGTGCCACTGTGCCACTCTGGCAACATCCATGTAAATCCTGACCTCGGGTGCTGTCTGTGTGGAGTTTACATGTTCTCCCTGTGATTGCAAAGGTTTCTTCCCGGTGCTCCGGTTTCCTGCCACATCCCAAAGACAGGCAGGTTTGTAGGTTAATTGAACACTATAAAAAAAATATCACTCATGTATAGGGAGTGGATCAGAAGAATGGATAACATAGAAATAATGTGAATGGGTGATCGATGAACGGTATGGACTCAGTGGGCCGAAGGGATTGTGTCCATTTTGTATAGCTGTAAGTTGAGAGAGGAAATGTTTAACAGGTACCTAAGGGACAACCTTCTTCACACAAAGGGTGATAGGTCTATGGAACGAGCTGTCAGAGGAGATAGTTGAGGCAGGTATTATCACAACATTTAAAAGACATTTGGACAAGTACCTGGGCAGGAATGTTAGAATGATATGGGCCAAACAGAGGCAGGCAGGTAGGATTGGAGCATCCATCACTTATCTACACACTTGGAGGAATTTACAGTGGCCACTTAACTTACATTTTTGGGATGTGGGAGAAAACTGGAGCATCCGGACGAAACCCACAACTGAACCCAAATCATTGGAGCTGGGAAGCACCAACTCTGCCAGTTGCACCATTGGTTTCCAACCCACCATCAGTGCGGATGCTGGACTTTTTTCTCTGTAACCATTACACTATCTTCTGTATTCTGACAGGGTGGCCCAGAGCTAGAGTTGCTGCCTTACCGTGCCAGGGACCCGGGTTCGATCCTGACTACGGGTGCTGTCTGTACAGAGTTTGTACGTTCTCCCTGTGACCATATGGGTTTTCTCCGGGTGCTCCGGTTTTCTCCCACACTCCAAAGACGTACAGGTTTGTAGGTTAATTGGCTTCAGTATAATTGTAAATTGTCCCTATTGTGTGTTTGATAGTGTTAGCGTGCGGGGATCGCTGGTCGTCACGGAATCGATGGGCCGAATAGCCTGTTTGCACGATGTATCTCCAAGCCTAACTCTGGTATTTTTCTCTTTGCACAACGTGTTATACTTGCGTGGCTGTACTCATGGATAGTACTGTCTGATTTAATAGCGTAGCATGCTAACAAAATGTTTCTCGTGTGCCTCAGTTCACGTGACTGTAATAATCCAATACCAACACCACTGAGAAGCTTCACTGGATTCTGAAGGCGACTGATTGGGAAGGTACTGAGAGCCCTGGAGAGTTCTGAAAACATAGGTAATCAATAGTCCAGGCCTCTGGATATCAATCGACAAAAGAGGCCCAGGTTCGACCCTGACTATGGTTACTGGCTGCGCAGAGTTTGTACGTTCTGCTTGTGACCGCATGGATTTACTCCAGGTCCTCCAGTTTCCTCCCACATTCCAAAGATGCGCAGGTTTGTAGGTTAATTGGCTTTGGTAAGAAATTGTTCCCAGTCTGTGCTGGTCGGCGCTGACTCAGTGGGTTGAAGGGCCTGTATCTCTAAAGTCTGAGGTAAAGTCTAAAATTATCTATGTAGATGTTAGTTAACCAACAATCACAATGCAATATATTCACAAGGAATGGAAGTGCTGACTTTGATTTACTGTAATGAATATGTATAATTGGAAATATTTTCTTTATTCATGTTTTTCATAGCTGTTTCTATTCTAAGCATGATGTAGATGATGGGGCAATTTTATAGTCATACAAAGCTTCTACCGCAAAAAAGTCCTTTACAATAAACTCCTTCTGAATTATGATAATTAATATTCACTGGGTCTAGACTAATGTCACAACAAATACGTGCCGTTCACAATGGCCGCTGTAGATGCGGTCAGCAACAATGCACAAAGAATGACCTAATTCACCAGATTTTACTAAAGATAGATACAAAATGCTGGAGTAACTCACCGTATCAAATAGCATCTCTGGAGTGGGTGATGCTTAGGGTTGAGACCCTTCTTCAGACTTCAGACCCTCTGAAGAAGAGTCTTGACCAGAAACCTCACCTATTCTTTTTCTTCAGAGATGCTGCCTGACCCGCTGAGTTACTCCAGCATTTGGTGTCCATCTTCAGTAAAATCTGGTGAATTAGGTCATTCTTTGTGCATTGTTACTCCAGATTTTTGTGTCTATCTTTGGTTCAAACCAGCATCTGCAGTTCCTGCACTGCTCCCCAGATTTTACTATTTACTTCAATTGCACTCAGTAGAGGAATAATTTTTGATGAGTGAATTATTTCTTACGGCACAGGAGTGCACATGTAATAATTTTGATTGTTCGCTGATAGAACGTGGGCATTGCAGACAATTCCAGTATTTGTTGTTCATCCCTAATCTCCCATGATATCTGAACAAATGACATGGTTAATTAAGTATCAATGCCTTCATTGTACTGGAACTACATATCGGCAAGGTCGGTAGATTTCCTTTCCTGAAGGGCTTAATTACAATTAAACACCAATCCATCAGCTTCAAGGGTATTGTTAGCCGAATCTAAATTACTCGAATCTAAATTGCCCAGCTGCTGCGGAGAGATTTGCAGGCAAACTGTGGCGCAGAGGGTAGAGCTGTTGCCTCATGGAGCCAGACACCTGGGCTCGACCGAGACCTCGGGTGCTGTCTGTGTGGAGTTTTCACGGTTCTCCCTGTGACTGCGTGGATTTCTTCCCAGTGCTTTAGTTTCCTCCCACGTCCCAAAGACGTGCAGGTTTGTAGGTTAATTGGCCTCTGTAAAACAATTGCTTCCAGTGTGCAGGGAGTGGATGCGAAAGTGAGATAATGTTGAACTGATGTGAACGGGTGATCGATGGTCGGCGTGGACTCAGTGGGCTGAAGGGCCTGTTTCCCTGCTGTATCTTTCAATCAATTCATTGTTTGCAGCCATATCTTACGCATTTGTTGTATCCTACTTCAATGTCACTAACATTGTGGGCCAAAGTGGCCCGTGCCTGTGCTATATTGTTCTATGATCCATGTTCTCAAACACAAAGGGCAGAAGGAATTCAACAGGTCAGGCAGCATCTGTTGAGGGAAGTAGGCAGAGACGACATTTCGGAGACTGTTCCTCCAGCAGTTTGAATTTTAAATCAGAATTAGGTCTTTGTTACACAATTCTCCTCCTTATCCAGCTGATTGTGACTTCATGGAACTGTCTCTCCACAGACTGTTGAGGTTGATTGTTGAGCCGGTGAGAAAACACTCACTGCACCTCATTAAATCCACAGGCAGGGAGGGACCAAGCAGTGATTAACATTAGGAGAGTGGATCTATTTTCTGGTAAGCCAATAACTAGATACAGCAGAATGCTAACTAGCAGTAACTGGCCAGGGGTACAGAGTTGGCGAATAATCAAACACTTTGTGAATTTAAGTTGCTTATTTCGAATATTCTCTTTAATTTATCCACAAGTATTGAACATGGCAGTCCAAATATTTTTGGTTTAATCTTAAAAGATTAACTGATTTTCATAAACAATAGCGTAATGATTGGATTAGTATGTAAAGGAATAATTTCTTCATCTTTTTGTATAATGAGATGAATTTTAAAAGACTGTTACAGTGGGAAAGTCGTTGCCTTATAGCATCAGAGGCCTGAGTTTGATTCTGATTACAGGTGCTGTCTGTGTGAAGTTTTTACGCTCTCCCTGTGGGTTTTCTCCGGGTGCTCCGGTTTCCTCCCACATTCCAAAGACATGCAGATTTGTAGGTTAATCAGCCCTCTGTAAAATTGCCCCCCCCCCCCACAGTGTGTAGGGAGTGGATGTGAAAGTGGGATAAAGTAGAACTAGTGTGAGCGGGTGATCGAAGGTTGGCATGGACTCGGTGGGCCGAAGGGCCTGTTTCCATAAATTATAGTCAATATTCGAAATGTTTGTATGTTCTCCCTGTGACCATGTGGGTGTTCTCCGGGTGCTCCGGTTTCCTTCCACACTCCAAAGACATGCAGATTTGTAGATTTGGCAACATTTGGCAAAATTGTAAATTGTCCCTTGTGTGTAGGATAGTGCTAGTGTACAGGCTGATCGCGGGTCGGCGCGGACTTGATTGACCAAAGGACCTGTTTCAACACTGTACCTCTAAACTAAGCTAAACAAAAAACTGCAGATGCAGGTTTATACCAACGATTGACACCACAAAGTGCTGAAGTAACTCAATGGATCAGGCAGCATCTCTGGAGAAAAAGGATGGGTAACGTTTCGGGTCGAAAGTCTGAAGAAGGGTCCCGACTTGAAACGCCACCCATCCTTTTTCTCCAGAGATACAGTCTGACCCGTTGAGTTACTCCAGCACTTTGTGTATATCTGCAAAATGAATAACTTAAATTCACAAATTGTTCGATTACTCTGCACCACTTCATCCCAGTAACGCGTAAGTGTAGAAATATTTTTTTTGTTTCGGAGAGCAGAATTTTTCATGTAAAAAGTTAGAAGATTTACAGCTCGTTAACAGTTATTATGTAAAGGAAGGAACTGCAGGTGCTGGTTTACACTGAAGATAAACACAAAATGCCGGAGTAACTCAGGGAGGCAGGCAGCAACTCTGAATAGAAGGAACAGGTGACGTTTCGGGTCGAGACCCTTCTCGACCCGAAACGTCACCCGTTCCTTCTCTGCAGAGATGCTGCCTGGCCCGCTGAGTTACTCCTGCATTTTGTGTTTATCTTCAGTTATTATGTAATGTCTGGCTGCTTGGTAGATTTGTAATTCCTTCAATTCTCCAAACTTTGAAATAAATTTACATTTGATTTCAATTTACTTGGAGTTTTGCAGCTATATTGACCACCTTGCCTTCCTCACTTCCAGAGTTGAACCCAGCGTTAGTAAAGCTGACCTCTACTTCATCCCTACCCACTTCTGCTCCACAGTAAAAAAAATAAAGGCACAGTGAGAAATGGCCGGAGACAGGGGCACAGGAAGACTTCAAACAAACAGTATGTGACAAACAACCATACAGATTGTGACAAGACTGATCGTGTGCGGAGACATAGAAAGAAATAAGGTTAAACAATTGAGAGGTCATAAGATCATAAGTGATAGGAGCATAATTGGGCCATTCGGCCCATCGTCTACACCGCCATTCAATCATAGCTGATCTGTCCCTCCTAGCCCATTCTCCTGCCTACTCCCCATAACTCTTGACACGCGAGAATTGGAGATGGCAGCTCCAGCAGGCAGTCAAACAAGAAGATGTTCCAAAGCCAATAGAAGGCATTAGTAGTTACATTTTCTGTAACTGACGTGATGAAGGAAGTGCAACAACAAAGTGGGTGGCACAGCGGCACAGCAGTAGAGTTGCTGCCTCTCAGCATCAAAGACCCAGGTTCAATCCTAACTACGGCTGACGTCTGTATAGAGTTTATACGTTCTCCCCGAGACCGTGTGGGTTTTTTCTGGGTGTTTGGGTTTCCTCCCACATTCCAAAGAGCTGCAGGTTTGTAGGTTAATTGGCTTCTGTAAATTGTCCCTTGTGTGTAAGATATAACTAGTGTGTACGGGTGATCGCTGGCGGGCGTGGACTCAGTGGACCAAAGTTCCTGTTTCCACGCTGTATCTCTAAAACTAAAACTATAATTTGCCCACGGAAAGCTCCCACAAACAGTACTGCGAAATCATGTACCGTGGCGTGGTAATCCAGGTTCAATCCTGCCTCTGTGGAGTTCTCCCGTTTCCCCTGTAACTGCAAGGGATTCCTCCAGGTGGCTCAGTTTCCTCCTCCATCGAGAAGACATGTGGTTTGGTAAATTAGTTGGCCATTGTAAATTGACCCATTTGTGATTGTGATTGGTAGAATCTGGGTAGAGTTGATGGGAATGTGGGAAGCAAAAAGTGGGAATAGTATAGAAATAGTCCCAATGGATGATGGATGGTCATCAGTTCAGTTCAGTTTAGTTGAAGACAAAGATGCTGGAGTAACACAGCGGGTCAGGCAGCATCTCTGGAGAAAAGGAATAGGGGACGTTTTTGGTTGAAAACCTTTCTCCAGACTGTTTAGTTGGTAACTCAAATTTCACTGTACCTTAGTTGGTTAAGTGACAATAAATGCAAACTTGAACTTGAACTAGTTTAGTTTAGAGATACAATGTAGAAACAGGCCCTTCGGCCTACCGAGTCTGCTCTGATAAAATAATCACCCCATATATTACTGAAGCCAATGAACCTATAAACCTGCCATCATTGGAATGTGGGAGGAAACCGGAGCGCCTAGAGAAAACCCACGCAGTCACGGGGAGAACGTACAAACTCCATACAGACAGCACCCTGTAGTCAGGTTCGAACCCGGGTCTCTGGTCCTTTAAGGCAGCAACTCTACCACTGCGCCACCGTGCCGCCCATTGGCCGATTTGTTGGGTTTTTGGGGGTTTTCCAGGTGTATGATTCCAAGACTCTGAAAGTACTATATGATGACTCCAAAATGTGAGATATAAACAGGAAAAGTTTGAGATTAGCAGATCGGATACCTTATATCCAGAGAGACACAGTGAGCAAAGTGAAACATGAGTCATAGTCATACAGTCATACAGCATGAAAACAGGCTCTTTCGCCCAACTTGCCCTCATCAACCAACATGTCCCAGCTACACTAGTCCCACCTGCCTGCATTTGACCCATATCTCTCTAAACCTGTCTTATCCATGTACATGTTTACTTATTTCTTAAACATTGCGATAGTCCCTGCCTCAACTACCTCGTCTGAACGCTCCTCCTGTTCCATACACCCACCACCATTTGTTACCCCTCAGATTCCTTTCAAATCTTTCCCCCCTCACCTTAAACCGGAGGTCCTCAATTCCCCAACTCTGGGCAGATGACTCTTGGGTGATAGATAGACAGAGAGTAGGAATTTATTTCCTTACAGCAGAAAACATACTGTAGATTCATCGAGTTATACAGCAGGGAAAAAGGCCTTTTGGCCCAACTCATTCATGCCGACCTTAGTGCTACCTCAGCCAAACCCATATGGCCTCGCTTGGCCCATTTCCCTCTTACCCTTATACATGTGTATATGACTATACCCACTGTCCCAAGTGATAAACCTGCCCTTTTAAATCTTTCCCCTCTCACCTTAAACTATACCCTCTAGATTTAGACCCACCTACCCTAGACTCTGCAGCTAGTTTAGGTCAGTTTGTTTAGTTTATTGTCACTTGTACCGAGGTACAGTGAAAAACTTTTGTGTTGCGTGCTACCCAGTCAGCGGAAAGACTATACTTGATTACAATCGAGCCGTGATAAGAGCCATAGAGTGATGGATACAGCATGGAAACACGCCCTTCGGACCAATTTGCCCACACTGGGCAACATGTCCCAGCTACACTAGTCCCACAGTGTACAGATACAGGATAAAGGGAATAACGTTTAGTACAAGATAAAGTCCAGTAAATCCGATAAAAGAAAGTCCAAGCACCTCCAATGAGGTAGATGTGTTGGGGGTAAGAGGTTTATAGGGGATCGGAAGAGGATGTTCTTTCACCCAAAGGGTAGGTGGAATCCACGACCTACTTTTTGAATAACTAGCGGAGGCAGGTCCCCTCACAACAATTCAGAAATATCTAAACATGTCAAGAATCATGAGAGTCAAGTATTGTTAGATGCCCTTAGAATATTGGTATATTCAGTTTAGATAGAACTTTGGCTTTGGGCTTGGTTTTCTTAGTTGAGCTTATCCTGAAGCACAGAAATTTTTGTTTTAATTGTAATGTACAGAAATGAAACAATGAAAGTATTTGAATTGCTATGGCACAGTAGGGTATGGACCAAGTGCAGATAAATGGAATTTGAACATGATGATCAACAGGGCGGCACGGTGGTGCAGCGGTAAAGCTACTGCCTTAAAGCCCCTGTCCCACTTTCCCGAGTTACTCACGAATTCTCCCGAGTTTTCACCTTGATTCAAACTCGGAGATGCCAGCCGTAGGTACTCGGGGCTATTTGTTTTACTCGTGGACATTTTTCAACATGCTGAAAAAACGTCCCAACTTACCGGATGCCACGAGTACCTACGGCTGGCATTACGAGCCGCTACGAAGTTTCTACGGACTCCTACGGCCTCCAACGGACATTCTCCGAGTTTGGATCAAGGGGAAAACTCGGGAGAATTCGTGAGTGGCTCGGGAAAGTGGGACAGGGGCTTTATAGCGCCAGAGACCCGGGTCCGATCCTGACTACTGGCGCTGTCTGTACGGAGTCCGTACGTTCTACCTGAGACCTGTGTGGGTTTTCTCCGGGATCTTTGGTTTCCTCCCACACTCCAAAGACGTACAGGTTTGTAGGTTATTTGGCTTGGTATAAACGTGAATTGTCCCTCGTGTGTGTAGGATAGTGTCCGTGTGCGGGGATTGATGGTCAGTGTGGACTCGGTGGACCAAAGGGCCCATTTCCGCACAGTGCCTCTAAACCATAAACTAAATGAACATGGTAGGCTGAGAGCCTTTTTCTGTGTTGTATGCCTCAATGACTCTCTGCACGGATGCTGCCTGACCTGCTGAGTAGATTTTCATTTTCATTTCAATTTCTATTTCTATATATATATTATATATGTATTGCTTTAGGTGAGGGACCTCAAGTGGCTAACCTAAAACATAATCACCTACAATTGCTGCTCCCATCACAATCGACTTCCAGCGTCTCATTGAAACAAGATACCATAATGGCATTGAACATCAAGTGTGGTATCCACTTACGTCTACCATTACACAGCTCTACTGCACAAATTCCCGGCTGGTGTAAAATCAATGACTGTAAATTGTTGGACTTGGATGGAGAATGAATGAAAACTTTATGTGACAAGTCACAGTGAAATTCTTTGCTTGCATACCTTGCCCACCGCGCCAGTTCCCTCGTTGTTCTTACCCCTTCCCCCCTCCCTCACGGCAGTCCCCCGATGCCAGGTCCTCCATTGTCCATTGCTCTTCCCCCTCCCTCCCAGCGGCCCCCCACGCTGGGTCCTCATTGAACTGGCTTGCTGGCAATGAGAAGGGGCTGGTGCAGTCATCAACAATTATTTGGTTGGGTGCTCTACATTCAAACAGTGCACTCATGTAAAGCTGAATTGGTTCTAGCTCGTGCTATAAGGTATTGAATTTCGGTTTGAGATCAGAATTATTCAGGTTTCCCAGAAAGTTTGGGCGCTTTTGACAAGTTTGTGTTGTAAGATGCAGCATTAATGTCAACAGGTAATGTAATCGTGCTTGAGACTTTGCAAAGGGAGAGTATAATGATTTTTAAATATGATAGTTCTGCTGTATATTCAAAGACACAGCCAAATATCTTTTTGGGATCTTTGGACTTTTAGAGATACAGAGCGGAAAAATGTAATCCAGCCCACCGAGTCTGCGCCGACTAACGATCACCCCATACACTGGCACTATCTTATACACCAGGAAAATATGTTACCAAAGTCAATTAATCGACAAACCTGCATGGTTTTGGAGTGTGGGAGCAAACAGAAGATCTCAAGAGAGAGTTTTCAAGAGAGAGTTTTCAAGAGAGAGTTAGATTTAGCTCTTGGAGCTAACGGGATCAAGGGATATGGGGAAAAAGCAGTAACGGATTTTGGATGATCAGCCAAGATCTTAGTGAATGGCGGTGCTGGCCAGAAGGGCCGAATGGCCGACCTGCACCTATTTTCTATGTTTCTATCTCGGAGTAAATCCACGCAGGTCACGGGGAGAATGGACAAATTCCATACAGACAGCGCCCATAGTCACCCCCCCCTAGGGATTTATAAATACTGGGTGACTAGAAAGCAAAGAGATCAACTTTCCACCGCAGTGCCCTGCTCTTCTTTTTGGTTTAAAAACACAAAAGGGTCTTTTGGATTAAGATTTGAAATCTTAGAGATTCACCTTCAGTTACACCAATTAACTTCTGATATAGTATTTCTAATCTGACATACCTACATTCCTGTGTGCTAGAGTCATAAAGTCATAGAGAGATGCACAACAGAAGATAGACACAAAGTGCTGGAGTAACTCAGCGGGTCAGGCAGCATCTCTGGAAAACATGCATCGGGTCCAGACCCTTCTTCAGACACAACAGAAAGAGGCCCTTTAGCCATCCACTCATTTACACTAATCCTACCCTGATTTAATTTATTTATCCCAACATACCCATCAACTTTTCCCTTCATCCTGAAATTCCTTGTGCCGGCTTGACCTGAAATTCTATGATTCACCTTCACACCTAAGGCCAAGTTAAATGATTCAAGTCAATGATACTTTGTCATGTGTACCTAGGTACAGTGAAATGCTTTGTTTTGCAGACAACCCGGTAAAATCATACAGCAGACCTCACCTGGGTAGAACGCGCGTGCCTCCACGTGTCTGGCACCGACAAAGTGGCAAATGTTCTTATCTTCTGCCTGGCCCCCAGCGCCCCCTGGCCAGGTCTCCCCTACGTTCCCCTGGGTCCCCCTTCGCTCATGGCACCCGAGAGGTCCCCATGGTCCACCCCCCCTCATTGTTGGTGTAATTTAAAGGGACGAATAAACCGACCAACATTCACGTGTTTGGGACGCGAGTGGAACACATGGAGGAAGCCCACGTGGCCACACGGAGAACGTGCATCTTCACACAGACTAAGGTGAAGGTTGAACCCAGGTCACAGCACTACTACCCGCACCACAGTGCCAGCCAGTGAGGGTGGCCTGACTACTTTAACAACTTTGCAATGTGGGAGCAGAGTTTAACAGGCAGCACAGTGGGGCAGCTGGTAGAGCACATGAGACCCTTGGTGGATACTGACCTCGGGTGCTGTGTGCACTGTGACCCCATGTGTGTCCTCCAGGTCATACAGCATGGAAACAGGCCCTTCAGCCCAACTTGCCCACGCCCGACCAAGATGTCCCATCTACACTGCTCTTACCTGCCCATTCATACCCATATATCCCTCCAAACCTTTCCTATCCATGTAGAGTTCCCATCCAAATGTCTTTTAATGTTGTTATATTACATGCTGCAACCATCTCCTCCGGCAGCTTGTTCCATACGCCCACCACCCTCGAGATTTCTGCTCTGGTTTCCTCCCACATTTCAGAAGACATACGGGATTCTATGTTAGATGGACTCTGTAAACTGCCTCTAGTGTGTAGGGAGTGGATGAGAAAGTGGGATAACCTAGAACTGGTGATGAACAGAGAAACTATTGAAAGGAACATTGCAGGTGTCGTGGTACCTGAGAATGGAAAGACTAGTTTCACAGCTTTCCTTTGGTTCCCTCGTCTCAATTTAAAGGTGGCACGGCTGGCACAGCTGCTGCCTCACTGCGCCAGAGACCCGAGTTCGATCCTGACCTCAGGTGCTATCCGTGTGGAGTTTGCACGTTCTCCCTGTGACCATGTGGGTTTCCTCCGGGTGCTCCGGTTTCCTCCCACGTCTCAAAAGACGTGCGGGCTTGTAGGTTAATTAGCCTTTGCAAATTGCCCCTAGTGTGTCGGGAGTGGAGGGGAAAGTGGGATAACATGGAACTAGTGCGAACGGGTCGGTGGTGGACTCCGTGGGCAGAAGGGCCTGTTTCCACGCTGTATCATCAATCAATCTCAAAGCCCAAGTGGAGGTGCCATGCAGAGGTAGTAATGGCCAGGCAGGAGATGAGGCTCACACTGCCCTTGTACAAGAGACACCGCAACACATTCAAAGAAGCCTGATAAGACAATAAGACAATATGTGTAGAAAGGAACTACAGGCAGTGGCGGACTGGCCAGCGTGTCAGCTTGCCCGATGGCAAGTGGGCCCCCTTTGTCTCCTGGCAACCAATATTTTTAGACCCAGTCCACCACTGACTACAGGAAGTATATATCGGATAGACACAAAGTACTGGAGTGACTCAGTGGTCAGGTAGGATCTCTGGAGAAAATGTTCATAAGGATAGGAGCAGAAATAGGACATTCAGCCCATCACGTCTCCTCCGCCATTCAATCATGGCTGATCTATCTTTCCCTCTCAACCCCATTCTCCTGCCTTCTCATAACCCCTGACACCCGTACTAATCAGGATGGGTTAAAAGGATAAAAAGGGTGGGTGAAGTTTCGGGTCAGGATAGGGTTGACTACTGTCCCGTATTAGCCGGGACATCCCATATATTGGGCTAAATTGGTTAGTCCCATACGGGACTGCCCTAGTCCCGTATTTGAATGCTACTACTGTGATCGAGGGGAATGTCAACCGGAGCGCTGTGTATCGGCCCCGCTTCACCCGTCCTGATGTGGTGCAGCCCATGGAGTGCAGCAGCAGTGCCTTGTCCATGGCCACGTCGGTCGACCAACTGTCCGACCTTCAGACCTTCGCTTGCCCCTGACACCACCACCCCTCCTTCTCATGGCCGATCATCGGTTCATGAGTTGGATAGGGTGCCGGACCAAAACTCCTCAGCTGGCCCGCCGGCTGGGCTTTGCGTGCAGTCCAGCACCTGGGCCAACTCATCATTCACCCAGCCACGGCCGAGTCGGTCAACAAATTGCCGTTGGGAATTTGTCCCTTATTTTGACCTTTTGTCCCTTATTTGGGAGTGAGAAAGTTGGCAGCCCTAAGTGAGGATCCTTCTTCATGTGCCCTGGCCAGGTATCCCAGGGATGGTAAGGCAAGTGCACCATTCCACTCCCCATTGCAATGAATCTGCCAACATTTGGCTTTGTGTAAAGTATGCAAGAAATGCAGGTCAGCCTTTTGTAAATCAAGCCTCGATTGTATTTGCTGCTCCAGGCTTTTATTCCTGGCCGAGAGGAAAATGGTCCAATTAATTGCCGAGGGTGAATGAGGGTTCATCTGCAGTGCTGTTGAATGCGAGGAAACATATCCACTCTGCTGGGCCGTTCCTCAAACCTCAACAGACAAAGTGCCGGCATGGTGGCTCAGCAGTAGAGTTGCTGCTTTACAGCACCAGAAACCCGGGTTCAATCCTGACTATGGGTGCTGGCTGTACGGAGTTTGCACGTTCTCCCTGTGACTTTGTGGGTTGTCCCCGGGTGCTCCGGTTTCCTCCCACAGTCCACAGACGGATAGGTTTGTGGGTTAATTGGCTCCGGTAAAGATTACAAATTGTCCCTAGTGTGTAAGACAGTGCTAGTACGGGGAGGGCTAGCAGGCGGGGACTGTGAGCCGAAGGGCCTGTCCCACAGATTCACCACCCTCTGGCTAAAGAAATTCCCCATCATCTCCATTCTAAATGTATATCCTTTTATTCTGTGGCCGTGGCCACGGTGGGGCAGCGGTAGAGTTGCTGCCTACACTGAGCTCGCAGCGCCGGAGACCCGGGTTCGATCCCGACTACGGGTGCTGTCGGTACGGTGTTTGTACGTTCTCCCCGTGACCGCGTGGGTTTTCTCTGAGATCTTCGGCTTCCTCCCACACTCCAAAGACGTACAGGTTTGTAGGTTAATTGGCTTGGTGTATGTGTAAATTGTCTCCAGTGTGTGTAGGATAGTGTTAATGTGCGGGGATCGTTGGTCGGTGCGGACTCTGTGTGCTGAAGGGTCTGTTTCCGGGCTGTATCTCTAAACTAATCTAAACTCAGGTCTGAGACTCTTGCATTGTTGGAAACATCCGCTCCACATCCACTCGATGTTGGCCTCTCGTTGTTCGGTGGGTTTCAAACGGATTTGGAATTTTTCGGCAGCGCTGAGCTTCTCTGGCACACCATGAAATGAGAATATTTTGATGCGGTGCATTTTGTTTTCCCAGTGGAGGAAAGGGAATGTGATAAACATTTCCTCTATATCCTAGGCAACAATGGGATTCAAACCCTGTTTATTAAGGCTGGAAGAGGAAAAAAACATCGGCAAATATCATCTTTTCAAAAATAATGTCACTGTGGAGGAGATTTTGTTCACAATGCTTTTGAATGGAATTGTCTCACTCGTTATGCCCCAAATTTCAGTTCACTTGCCTTCTTGAGTGGAGCAGTAACAGGGGCTTCTTGCCAAGATCGCAGTCGAGACTCTTCACATATTTGTTTATATATGATATCCATTTATTGGCACAAATTATTTTTAAAAGGAAAACCAAATGTAACTAGACGTGGATATTCAGATCTGACATATATGAGATTTAGTTTCGTTTAACTTGGAGATACAGCGCGGAAACGGGCCCTTCGGCCCATCGAGTCCACGCTGACCATCGATCACCGGTACACTAGTTCTATCCTGCACATTGGGGATGATTTGCAGAAGCCAATTAACTTACAAACCTGTACGTGTTTGGAGTGCAGGAGGAAACTGGAGCACCTGGGGAAAACCCGCGCAGTCACAGGGAGAACGTACAAACTCCGTACAGACAGCACCCCGTAGTCAGGATCGAACCCGGGTCTCTGGCGCTGTAAGGCAGCGACTCTACTGCTGCGTCACTGTGCAGGCCCCTGTGCCCCATGCTGCCCCTTCACTGCTTGTACTTCCAGCATGTACTTTGCTGCTATCCTGAGCTTCGTTCATGGTTTTTATGTGAGTCTTTAGCATGTGGAAACTCCAGTGCTAAGATGTTCCATGTTAAACGTGTTTGGAGAGTGTAGTTGCAGCTACTGGCCACTTGGCTGTTCTGTGGAACAACTTTCTGATGCTTCCTAATCTGCAACCATGTTCTAAAACAGGCAGCAGGCGAAACAACAGGAACTTGAAGGTGCAAGTTAATTAAAACTCCCAAAGTGGTTTTTGTAATATTGTTGTATTCAAGTTTGTCAGATACACCAATCTTATTCCTGAACCAATCACTTCATTTACACCTCCTTACCCAAGTTACTGCCATGTTGTGTTATTCCATTATTACACTTTAATAGTAAGATTAAACGAGAACTTACCAGTTTGAAGTTTGATCTGTATTTTATGAGGAGTTATGATGAGGGATTACGTGAAGAGCCCGCTCAGCACGCATGCGCGGCATACTTCAAAGCAGCGGTGTGGAATCACAGATAAACACAGTTATTGAAGTAAACATAGTAAAGACAAGGAGACATCAGTTTATCAGTTTGACCCATACTATTGAGGGTGGGAGCGGAGGGCACGTAATCCCTCATCGTAACTCCTCATAAAATACAGATCAAACTTCAAACTGGTAAGTTCTCGTTTAATCTTACTATTTTACTTTGGAGTCACGTGAGTGATTCCGTGAAGACTTCAAACCTCTGTGATTTCAAACCGTGTAACAGTTATTACTTCACTCACTGCTGAAGTCCTTGAGGGAGGAAGTGTGTTATCGTAATCAACCAATGAATCTGTTAGTAGAAAAACACAATGGTATTTTTTTAACAATAACAACAAAGAAATTAAATTGCTCCCCTGGGCTTAAATTAAATATTTGCAGTCTGTAAAATCTTTCCTGCAAATAAAACAGGTTTTGCCAACGGCTTATTATAAAATTTTCTGAACGGTCTTTCCCCCCACCATCCTGCTGTAGCCAGGATGTGGTCTATAGGCACGTCCATTCTTTTAACCGTCGACGTGGATGCTGCCCTGGTGGAATGAAATTTGTACATGTTAGTTTTTATCCCAGCAGCTTTTAGCACCTGCTTGAGCCATCTCGAAATGGTTTGGCTCGTCACCCGACCATAAGGTTTTTTATGACTGACCCACGAGGCTTTTCATCTCCCTCGAATATTTTGGTTGTGTCTATGTAGGATAGTAGGGTCATGGCACATAACCGTGGTTCTGGCGGGTAAGCCCGGAATTCCACGACTGGATTAGGTGTTCCTGGTCTGCTCTGTTTGATCATTCCCTGGATAACGACAGAGATCTGGTCTGGAGCTGTGAGCATGGTGTCCAGTCGCAATAGGTGTAGTGACTGGACCCTCTGTGCAGATACAAGTGCCATCAACATGAGTGTTTTGAGCATAGATTGTTCCAGGTTGAGGGATCTGGCTGGTGGCCATCCCCTGAGGTATGTCAGAACCACACTGACATCCCATGTATGGGTGTACCTTGGTCTAGGGGGTTAGAGTTGTAAATACCCTTCATTAGTTTGACCACCAGCTGGTGGGACCCCATGGCCTGTTGTCCTGGAGCTGATTTTAAATAGACAGGCAGGGCACTTCTAGCTGTGTTGATGGCTCTGTAGCTGAGTCCTTCATCGTGGTGAAGGTTCGCCAGGAATTCCAGTACGTTGGTAACTGTAGCGGTTGAGTAGGTGGTCCCTGTATCCAAGCAGTACTTCTCCCATTTTTTGATGCTGGACAAGTGTTGTTTTTTAGTGGATGTTCGGAGGGATGCTGACATGGTGTTGACGGTTTGTTCTGATAATCCCAGTCCCAGAAGTGGTTTGTGCAGAATCTGCAACCCAGGAGTTTGATTTTTTCATGGCACGGGTGGCTTGTGCCCGACACTGGGTGATAATAACTCTGGGTCACTGGGGAATACCATCGGAGTTTCAACAACCATGTCATGGAGTATTGGGAACCATGGCTGCGTAGGCCAGTCGGGTACTATCAAAATACCTGAAGCAGAGTCCATTTGTATTGTGCGTAGTCCCCGACTGATGAGGCAGAAGGGAGGAAATGCATAGAAGAAGAATTTCCCCAATCCAGCGCGAACGCATCTACCGCTGCTGCCTCAGGGTCTGGTTCCCAAGCGACATACATAGGTACCTGGTGATTTAGCCTTGATGCAAATAAATCGATATCTGGCGTGCCATATTGCTTGATAACTTTTGCGAAAATTTTTTTGGGGGATTTAACATCCATTCGATGTTGTCATTAAATTTACGTGGCCTGGTGTCTGCCACTGTATTTAGCTTACCTGGCAGGTAAGTTGCTGTTAGCCAAATATGTCTTTCGACACACCATTGCCAAATTGTGTTGACCAACCTGTCGCATGATACCGATTTTATGCCGCCCATATGGTTAATGTAGGCCACCACCGTAGTATTTATCTATTTGTAACCGTACATGCAAGTGATGCATATTTGTGCATATGCTTTAAACCATAAAAGTCACCCATCTCTAGATAATTAATGCCCAGTGTAAGTGGTAATGATGACTCTGAGTTAGTCCATCTATTACCTGTGCTAGATATAGAGTTAGTTGCTCCCCAGCCTTGAGCACTGGCATCTGTTTGGATAACTAACATAGGGTTAGTGATGATAATAGGGCTGTAAACTATGCCAAACGTTTTTTGCCCACCACTGTAGTTCTGATATTGCTTCAGTGGGTAACTTCATGACACGATCATAATGACCTGTATGTTGTTTTTGGTGCAAAGGTCCGAATTATGTAGCCGGAAAATGCTGCTACCATTTTTCCAATTACTCTGTTACTTGTTGAGTAGTTGGTAGTTTGTTGAC
Organism: Amblyraja radiata; assembly: GCF_010909765.2. Taxonomy (NCBI): domain Eukaryota; kingdom Metazoa; phylum Chordata; class Chondrichthyes; order Rajiformes; family Rajidae; genus Amblyraja; species Amblyraja radiata. The sequence goes on from NC_045977.1 coordinate 15,453,468, forward strand.
CATTAAATTGTTGCATGATTGTGCCAATTCAACTATTTTGTCTCTTGGCAATGTTACAGTCACGTAGACTGAATTAATTGTGAAGCCCAAGTAGTCCATGATTGTGGATGCTTAAACTTAGATTTATCTGGATGTAAGACAATCCCAGGGTTTCGAATAACTGTTTTGTAGCTGACACAGCTAACATAGTCAATTCCATGGTCTTGCCTACCATTTAAGACATCGCTTTAAACTGCTATAGCTGCCCCATCCAGGTAAATTTCAGGTATCTGCGATGATCCTTGTGAAGGGTACTAAATAGTAAACATCTTTAAGATCAATGCTTGCCATGAAGTATCCTTTGGAATGTAGTTGTTTGGCAGTAACAACTGTTTCCATTTTGAAATGTATATACTTAACAAACATATTTAGTGAAGTTAAGTCAATGATGATGCGACATCCACCATCTTGTTTGGGTTTAGTGAATATATTGCAAGGGTTCAGGTTTTCCCATGATACCCTTAGTAATTAGTCTCACCAGTTCAGCTTGTCCCTCTCGTTTCTTTAACGGAGATGGGAAAATACCCTCTGGGGTGAATGTTGACCTGGTGGCAATTTTTCTAGTATGAATTGTATTTGTATCCACTAATGCCATTGAGTATATACTGATCACTCGTGATAGACTCCCGTGTGTTAGTATTACTCTATATGCTGGTAGGAACCAGACCCACCTACCTCCATGGTTATGGGTATTCTTCTGTTTCCTGCCGGTCCAACGAGTGTTGCACGTCGTCTGACGTGGCGGTGACGTTGGGGGGTGGCACATTTTCCATGGGGTCCGCTCTGGGCCCTGGTCTAAAGAAGACTTTCGGTGATAGAATGCGGACCCCGAGCTTTCATCAGTCCCATATGGTAGACGTCGACTGATGGACGCGATGGGGTGCTGCTGCTTATTGTTTTTGGTTTGCTCGTCCCGGGGCCTGCCCTCATGAGACCGAAAGCTTGTTAAGGCTTCTCCATATCCTTCATATGCTTTGTGAGGTTTTTGCCAGAGAGCAGTGGGTCTGGCTCAGTGGCTGGGGTTTTGCACAACCCCGCAAATTTAGGATTTTATGGCAGGTCTTATGATTTGTTTACGAAGGTTGTGGTCATCTCCATATTGGTCCACGGAACGAGCAGACGATGTGATGGCTGACGTCAGGAGCCTGAGGACTGCTGCAGTTTTAGCTCCTGGTTCCGAATGTTTGCCCCAACGTGCCCCCACTTTTGGCTGTTTACAGCCGGCACTTTAAGGGACTCACAGTTCTCTGGAGCTGTATACCTCATTGACCACCTCTCCTGTAGGGCCTTGAACGGCCTCCTGCATGTGGGGTTGCCACGTAGCGGTCCACCACACCTAGCAGCTCTTCCTGTTCCTGCACCCCTTGCATACTCCCGAGATCTTCAGCCATCGTCCCCTCTTCTTGACCAGCCCAGTCCTGGTCACCAAAGCTACCCTCGGGTAAGGAGGAAGCAATGGACAGTGCAGAAGGCACTGTGGAGGGAGTGCCTGAACTCCCCCCTGCGAGAGCGCCCCTCACGAAGCGCGTCTCGCTGGAGCTCCTGCTCCAGGAGCCGCTCCAGTGACTCAGGCGGCTGTCTCTCCCCCGGGCGGGTGGAGAGACGTCCACGTCCGACAAGTCGGAAGCCACCGGCCGGACGCCTCTTCCGTGGCTTTACTTCCAGCCCGCTGCTCAGGCGCTAGCGGGCTGGGCTCGGACGCAGTGTCGGGGAATAGCGGAGGCCGGGTAAGCGGTCCTACCGCCTTGTTGCTGCCCCCCCCCCCCCCACTCTTCCGTGGCTTGGGGAACAGGTTTGTTCTAGAGCCTTTCTTCTCTGCCTGAAAGCAGAAGGCTCCTCCTGTGAAAGAAAAACCCGACCTCAGAGCTTACCTGACGGTCCGTTTCTTTCACCCCGTAGCGGGAGCGCCCGACTCCCCCGGAGTCCAAGGGGGGGGGGGCCGCTTGCGTCTGGACTGGCACCGGCGCAGCACCCTGTCTGTGGACCGCAGCGTGTGCGGTCCTGGTGGTGTCCCTCCCCCTTCCGTGAACGGAACGCTCCTTGCCCGGAGTCCAACGGGGGCCGCTTGCGTCTGCTGCTTTGCTCCACCTGGAGCAACAAACAGACGCGAGTCGCTGGTTAAACTGAAGGTAAGTACTTACCTAAAGCTTCCTCTTTCAGGCTTGTAGCGGGAGCGCCTGACTCCCGCCTGCCGCTGTTGCCTGCTGAAACGTAATGCCGCGCATGCGTGCTGAGCGGGCTCTTCACGGAATCACTCACGTGACTCCGAAGTAAAATAACTGTTTTGCACTACCTCAGATTACACTACAATCTTTGCACCATTCTGCTCTTTTATATTCATCATTGTATGTATTGTTGAATTTATTGTTAACATGTGTACTGAGGAGGATGTAGTTGAGGCAGTTACTGTAACCACATTCATGTATCTGTAACACCGTGGATGGTTCGATTATAATCATGTATTCCTTTTCCGCTGACTGGTTAGCACACAACAAAAGCTTTTCACTGTACCTCGGCAGACGTGACAATATACTAAACTAAACTAAACTAAACTAAAAGGCAATTTGGACAGGTAAATGCAGCAGAAAGGTTTTGTGGGATATGGGCCAAATGCAGGCAGGTGGGACTACATAGATGGGGCATCTTCGTTGGCATGGGCAAGTTGGCATGGATTGAAGGATCTGTTTCCATGCAGTATGACAGGGATTCCATGACTATATATACTGTTTCCTCGGTGAGCTTCATGCGAACAAGGAGTTTTATTGCAAAGATAGACACAAAGTGCTGGAGTAACTCAGCAGGTCAGGCAGCATCTCTGGAGAAAGAGTGGGGGGACGTTTCAGGTCGGGACCCTTCTTCAAACTGAAAGTAGAGGGGAGGGAACTGGAGGAAATAAAATACATTTATTGCAGCCTGGTGTATATAACAATAAAAAATACTGAATCTGAACTATCAACGTAGGCAATAGCAACAAATGTATTATTTAATATCATCAGTGTATTGTACTCAGCTCCACTGATGTCAGTAGCAGTAGTTTTAGAGGTGATATAGAACATGCAATTGGCATTATAGAGTGCATTCAACACCACTGGCCACAGATGTGGACCCTACATTAGACTTTAGAGATACAGTGCAGAAAGAGCCCACCGAGTCGGCACCGACCAGTGATCACCCTGTACACTAGCATTATCCTACACACTAGGGACAATTTAGCAATGTTTTAACCAAAGCCAATTAACCTACAAACCTGTACATCATTGGAGTGTGGGAGGAAACCGGAGCACCCGGAGCAGACCCACGTGGTCACAGGGAGAGCGTGCACACTCCGCACAGGTAGGGCCCGTAGTCAGGATTGGAACCCGTGTCTCTGGCGCTTCAAGGCAGCAACTCTGCTGCTGCGCAACTTGCAATTCTACATTTTTTTAAATCAGATGATCTCTCAAAGGTTCAAAGGTCTGTTTATGGTCACATGTACCAATTAAGGTACAGTGAAACGCAAATTACCATACAGCCATCCTAAAAAATGCAACAAGACACACAACTACATAAACATCCACCACAGTGGATTCCCCACATTCCTCACTGTGATGGAAGGCAGTAAAGTCCAATCATCTTCCTCCTTATTCTCCCGCGGTCGGGGCGGTCAAACCATCCGTGGTCGGGGCAATCGAAGCTCCCGTGTCGGGGCGATCGAAGCTCGAGCGTCAGGGTGATCAAAGCTCCTGCAGCCTGGAGCTCCCGAAGTCGGTCTCTAACCAGGGACCGCGATGTTAAAGTCCGCAGGCTCCCGCGGTTGGAACTCCCGCTCGATCTCCAGCAGAGGTCGCCAGCTCCTCGACGTTAGGCTGCAGTGCGGACGGAGATACAATACAGAAAAAAATCGCATCTCCATCGAGGTAAGAGATTAGAAAAAGTTTCCTCCAACCCCCCACCCCACATAACACCAGCTAATGAACACTAAAACATACATTTAACACATTACTAAAAAACAACAAAGAAGGAAAGGATGAGAGACTGTTGGTGAGGCAGCCATTGCTGGTGCCACCTGGTGGTTCTATAAATAGAGAAAATAAAGAAAATTGGTCTGAATAAATCCCTTTCCCATGGCTTGATAATATACCTGTGAGAATAGTGACTAAAAATAAAAATAGTCTTTCAAAACATGATAAATGTCAGATTTGGTCTGCAGTACTTTTGGACAGACTTTTGATGGATCTCACTAAATTAGTCTCCATCACCTTCTCTTTACCCATAGCAACTCTTTCTGGAAAGAAACAATCAAATCATCCTTTATCATCCTTTCAGTCTGTGTTAAGTGAATCTTCACAATTTTCCTCACAGAATTGATTTAGTATCATTGCATTCTTGTGATGGTGGTGAACAATGTTATAGTATGACTGTGCTGTGTCCGCTGTCTAGTGCTAACCCATCAGTCACGTTCAGTACAAGGCTTTGCTGGCTGTTGTGTTTACATGTGAATAACACCTCAGTGCACCTTGTGTCAAAACCTGTGGGTTCAAATCCCACACCAGTGGCTTCGGGACATAATAGAGGCTGTTGTTCCAGTGCAGAACTGATGATGCATTCCATTAGGTGGCGCAGCGGTAGAGTTGCTGCCTTACAGCGCCAGAGCTCCGGGTTCGATCCTGACTACAGGTGCTGTCTGAATGGAGTTTATACGTTCTCACTGTGACTGCGTAGGATGCTCCGCTTTCCTCCCACATCCCAAAGATGTACGGGTTTGTAGGTGGAATGGCTTCAGTTTGAAGCTGTTAAAGTTGGACACTGGCACTTGCAACTGGGTCCTTAACTTTTTATCACAACGGCAGCAGACAGTCAGGGTGGGCAGTCGGACATCAAGAACCATCCCTGTGAGCACTGGCTCACCCCAAGGCTGCGTCCTAAGCCCCCTGCTGTTTAGTCTGCTTACACATGACTGTACTGCTAGACTCAGCAACAATTATATCAACAAGTTCGCTGATGACACAACATTGGTGGGTCTCATCAGCAACAATAATGAGTCGGCGTATAGGATGGAGGTGGAGCTGCTCACAGAATGGTGCAGATCCCACAATCTCACTCACAATGTGGAAAAAACTAAGGAGATGGTGATCGACTTCAGGAGGGCTGGAAAACAACATCACACTCCGCTGCATATTGATGGAGCTGCTGTGGAGAGGGTCAGCAGTGTGAAGTTCCTAGGACTCCACCTGGCGCATGACCTGACCTCTACGACCAACACCACAGCAGTGATCAAAAGTGCCCAGCAGCGGCTCCACCCTCTCCGGAGACTAAGGAAAGCAGGTCTCCCTACTGCTCATCTAAGGACCTTCTACAGGGGCACAATCGAAAGCATAATGACCTACGGCATCACTTCCTGGTTCGGGAGCTGCAAGGCTTACGAACAAAATCAACTCAACAGGATAGTGAAGATCGCCAACAGGATCATTGGTGCCCCACTCACTTTCCTGTTGGAGATCTATAAGAACCGGAGCATCAGTAGAGCCATCTCCATCATCCAGGACCCCTACCACCCATCACACCACATCTTCTCCATTCTGCCATCTGGGAAGAGGTACAGGAGCATCAGCTGCAAAACCAGCAGGATGCTCCACAGCTTCTTCCCGCAGGCAATAAGACTGATTAACGGACTGTGTCCCCTCCCCAAATATCGCCCACCAACACATTCAACCTCGTCCATACTTTTACAGCTAGGCACCTGTCAAAGTAAAGCCACTGTCGGTCGGAATGTCTGTTTTTATTCTATTGGAAATTTTAGGCCTACTTTTAGACATGGTAATTTTAATTTGTTTTTAAAGCTCTATGTATTTACCCTTTTTTTTTATTAACTACTGAATGGAAACTGATCGAGCAACGTTTTTTCGTTTCCTCTGTGTATGCGAGTACTCAGTGAAAATGATATTAAATAAATACTGAATACTGAATACTGAAATTGTCCCTAGTATCTAGGATAAAACTAGTGAATGGGTGATCGTTGAAGTGTGTGTGTGTGTGTGTGTGTGTGTGTGTGTGTGTGTGTGTGTGTGTGTGTGTGTGTGTGTGTGTGTGTGTGTGTGTGTGTGTGTGTGTGTGTGTGTGTGTGTGTGTGTGTGTGTGTGTGTGTGTGTGTGTGTACAAATATATATATACATATATAATATACACACACTGAAGGTTTTATTTATTATATTGTTTACAAAGTACTATGTTTACATATTCTGTAGTGCTGCTGCAAGTGAGAATATCAAGTGAGAAAGGTTTCGACCTGAAACGTTGCCTATTTCCTTTGCTCCATAGATGCTGCCTCACCCGTTGAGTTTCTCCAGCATTTTTGTCCACCTGAGAATATCATTGTTCTGTTTGGGACATATGACAATAAAACACTCTTGACTCTTGAAGTGGCAACCATACTGACAGAATGGCTTTGACAGTCCACTACAGTCCTGCCTCAGACTCACCAACCATCAGAGCACTCACTGTGGTTAAATATTGTTGTTAAAATTTGCAAGCATTCAATATCACCCGTGACGTATCCGCAGACCTTTGTACAGCCCCTTTGGATGCCCAGTAGATAGAGGAAAACAGAACAACTTTTTGCACTGGAGAGATATTTATATACTGTCATTGATTAGCACGTGTATCAGGGACTATGGGGAGAAGGCAGGAGAATGGGGTTGAGGGGGAAAGGTAGATCAGCCATGATTGAATGGCAGAGTAGACTTGATGGGCCGAATAGCCTAATTCTGCTAAAGATAGACCCACAAAGCTGGAGTAACTCAGCGGGTCAGACAGCATCCCTGGAGAAAAGGAATAGGTGACGTTTCAACGAGTTGAGGCCCTTCTTCAGACTGAGCGTCAGATGGTTAATATTATTTTAAATTGTAACATTTTCATTGCACTTTTTGCTATTCTCTTCCTCTAACAATCCTTCTCTTTATTTCTCCTTTTGCACCTAATTTCCCATTGAGTTCTCTCACTTTATTATTCTCTGGGCTTTCAACAGTTTTCTTGCTACTCAGCGATGGCGCAGCGGTAGAGTTGTTGCCGTACAGCGCTTTCAGCCCCAGAGACCCGGGTTCGATCCTGACTACGAATGCTGTCTGTACAGAGTATTTACGTTCTCCCTGTGACCGTGTGGGTTTTCTCAGAGATCTTCGCACACTCCAAAAACGTACTGGTTTGTAGGTTATTTGTTTTGGTGCAAATGTAAATTGTCCCTAGTGTGTGTAGGATCGTGTTCATGTGCGGGGATCATTGGTCGCTGCGGACACGGTGGGCCGAATGGCCTCTAAACTAAACTAAACAGTTAAGGATACATAGATACATAGAAAATAGGAGCAGGAGTAGGCCATTCGGCCCTTCGAGCCTGCACCGCCATTCAATATGATCATGGCTGATCATCCAACTCAGTATCCCGTACCTGCCTTCGCTCCATACCCCCTGATCCCTTTAGCCACAAGGGCCACATCTAACTCCCTCTTAAATATAACCAATGAACTGGCCTCAACTACCCTCTGTGGCAGAGAGTTCCAGAGATTCACCACTCTCTGTGTGAAAAATGTTTTTCTCATCTCGGTCTTAAAGGATTTCCCCCATATCCTTAAGCTGTGACCCCTTGTCCTGGACTTCCCCAACATCGGGAACAATCTTCCTGCATCGAGCCTGCCCAACCCCTTAAGAATTTTGTAAGTTTCTATAAGAAAACTTGTGTAGAAAGGAACTGCAGATGCTGGTTTAAACCGAAGATAGACACAAAAAGCTGGAGGAACTCAGCGAGTCAGGCAGTATCTCAGGAGAAAAAGGACGGGTGACATTTCGGGTTGGAACCCTTCTTTGTGCCTGCCTTGTTTAGTCAGGCCTCAGATAACTCAGCTTCCCTCACAATAGCACTTTACTCTTCAAAGCTCTTTTCAGTTTGGTTTGATGTAGTACAGACACACTCCCCACCTTACGCAATAGGTGACTTACGTAAACTCACGCTGAGGTAAACAATTCTTTAAGAAGGAACTGCAGATGCTGGAGAAGGGTCTCGACCCGAAATGTCACCTATTCCTTCGCTCCATAGATGCTGCCTCACCCGCTGAGTTTCTCCAGCATTTTTGCCTAATCAATTCTTTAAGCCCACTGCTGAATTTCCGAGCTTTGCATTGATGTCAAAACCCCGGTCAGTGGAAGAAGGATCTTGACCTGAAACATCACCCATTCCTTCCATCCAGAGATGTCGCCTGTCCCGCTGAGTTACTCCAGCATTTGTGGTCTCTCTGTGGTGTGGTGACGGTTAGTTTGACAGCTGGGTGAGAAATTCTATGAGCTTGCTCTCTGGAAGTTGGTGGGAGTATACTGACAAATCACTGTGACTGTGACTAACCTGGGTGTGGTTTGCTGCGTTTCCTATAGTCTCTTGAAGGGGCTTCTTCCTGTAAGACTCTTTCTGGATTACTGCCTGTTGCAAACAAAATCCTCCTTCGTATATTTCAAAGTAAAAGTGGCGCGCCTCTTCACGAACCCGTTGGGCAAAGCACGTGGTAAGTCATGAGTAACAGTAAATGGGTGAGAGTGCTGTGTTGGACTGCAATGCAAATACATAGGGGTCTGAAAACTGTAACGTCCAGGTTCACAAACAGCTTCTTCCCTATAGCCATCAGGCTATTAAACGCTGTAACCTCCAAATAAGCTCTGAACTACATAGACGTGGGAGCATTGATTGTCTTTTTGCACTACGGTTTTTCATGTGTACTCTGCACTTTAAAAAAACCTTTTATTATATTGTTTACAGAGTTCTATGTTTACTATGTAGGAAGGAACTGCAGATGCTGCTTCACACCGAAGATAGACACAAAATGCTGGAGTAACTCAGCGGGACAGGCAGCATCTCTGGAGAGACGGAATGGGCAACGTTTCGGGTCAGAAAGGGGTCTCGACCTAAAATGTCACCCGTTCCTTCTCTCCAGGTTGTCTCGCTGAGTTACTCCGGCATTTTGTGTCTATCTGCACTGTTTACATATTGTGATGTGCTGCTGCAAGTAAGAATTGCAGTGTTCTGTCTGGGACATATGACAATAAAACACTCTTGTCTCTTGACTCAATCAGAGATATTATTCTGATTACATGCTTGAGTTGTGGCTTTGACTAGAAGGTTAAGCTCCTGGCAGTCCTTTGAACTCAACAATTGACATAAGTGCAGCATAAGAGTCAGGGTTAACGTCTGAGCTGCGGTTCTCATTGGAAGTTGCAGCTGAAGCATTCAAGAATAAATTATTAACAGTGTGAAAACAGAAATTTGTTTATTGACTGCTTTTGCCTAAAAATAATGATAGAATGGATAATGAGAAACTGTTCTCCATGACGCAGATGTCTAAAAGCAAAAGGGGAAAGATTGAAGTGTGGAGCTAGAGATTTAGAGGGGCTCGGAGATTTTTTTATTCACGAAGGGGACGATTGTAATCTGGAACACGCTACTTGAGAGAGTGGGTGAGGGCAGGCACTCACTTAGATTGTACCTGGTTGAGCCAGAGCATCGAAGGTAGGTCACCCTGTTATCGGAAAGATGTTGTCAAGTTCGATAGGGTTCAGAGAAGTTTTACCAGGATGTTGCCAGGACTCGAGGGACTGAATTCTAGAGACAGGTTGAACAGGCTGGGGCTTTATTCCTTGGAGCGCAGGATGATGAGGGGTGATCTTATAGATGTGCACAAAATCGTGAGAGGAATAGACTGGGTAAACACAGCGTCTTTTGACCAGAGTTAGCGAATCGAGGACAAAGGTTTAAGGTGAGGTGAAAAGATTTAATAGGAACCTGAGGGGCAACTTTTTTTACACAAAAGGTGGTGGGTGTATGGAGCGAGTTGAGGCAGGTACTATTGCGACATTTAAGAAACATTTAGACAGGAACAGGGAGAGGACAGGTTTAGAGGGATATGGGCCAAAAGCAAGCAGGTGGGACTCGTGCAGATGGGACATGTTGGTTGGTGTGGGCAAGTTTTGCTGAAGGGCCTGTTTCCGAGCTGAATGTCTTTCTGACTAAGACTCTAGGTATGGATAGAGCGAGGACTTATTTTGGTGTAGGTTGACTTGACAATTCTCTCATGAAAGGTATAAAGTTACTAAATTGTCAGATTTATATCAGGATTGTGTTGCGGGGGGGGGGGGGGGACCATTGTTACTTATTCTTATATAATAAGAAGAACAGTGATCTGGGTTTTTTTAAAGAAAGGCTTTAATATAACACAGCATGGCCCTGTGGTGAAATGCAGGAATGGTAAGTTTGTGTTGAATTTTGCCGATGGCTGTGTCAGCTTCCCCAGATAGTAAGTCTCAGTGCACGTATGATTAGATCATTGGTAGATTGGCTGTCTGGCACATCAGCCAAGCCAATTAATGAGAATGTCTGCCTTTCTTGTATTGGAGATAGAAACCAAGACTGCAAGGAGGGTTCTGACCCGAAACGTCAGCTGTCCAATCCCTCCATAGATATCCAAAAGGACACAAAGCACTGTAGTAACTCAGCGGCTCAGGCAGCATGTCTGGAGAACAGGGATGGGTGACGTTTCGGGTCAGGACACTTCTTCAGACCCGCTTGACCCGAAACATCACCTATCCATCTTCTCCAGAGATGCTGCCAGACCTGCTGAGTTACTCCAGCACTTTGTGTGTTGTTCAAGATTGCTTGTTCGTTGGGTACAAATTAATATTTCACAGCAGGATACATAATTGGATAAATATCACATATCCCGTCAATAAAATTCAACAGAATCAATGTGACTAAAGGGGTGTGATGACAGCAACTGATTAAGAAACCAGAACGTCTTGACTTTAGACAGTCATCAACATGGTCACAGGCACAATACAGCCATTTTCAATTACCAGTCTGGCACTTTGACAACAGTGGATTCCAGTAATAGTCACCACAAGCTGTTTGCTATGGAATCTGGAGGACTTGGTCTGAGCTATTTTAATGCGCGTGGATTGAATGAACTGTGACCCATTTGCCACACAAATCTCTGGCTCCTTAGTCATTCCCTGAGCCATTACTGTTCCACCATCCAGCTGCCAGCGTGGACGGAGCTAAGAAAGATTTAAACTGAAATCACAAAAACCCCTGACTCCCAGTCTGAGGAAGGGTCCCGACCCGAATCGTTACCTACTCTCCAGAGATGCTGTCTGACCCGCTGGGTTACTCCTGCATTTTGTGTCTGGCTTCTACCCAAATTTAAAATCTATGCTGTGATTTTACGTTCTTTAATGTGAATTTTATGGCACATCTCCCTCCATTTGTGACTTCACGAGTTGTGAAGTCACAGATGGAGGGAGATGTGCCATAACCTTTCGGCAAATGTAGAGGTGATCTGAGGTAGTTATCAAGGTGCCAGACGAGATGGTAAAGACAGATCCAATTACCATGTTTAAAAGTTGTTTGGACAGACACTGAGATTGTACAGGCACAGAGGGCTATAGGCCTTGTGGAAGCAGGTGGAAAAGTGCAGGGATTAGCGTAAAAAGATATCACAGATGAGGTGGGACAATGGGCTCTGTTCCTCCTCTGCTATAAAACCTTATGATTTTATTATTCTAAATTCCTCGTAAAGAAACAAGTCACTTGGATTGTACGGAGTTTAGTTTATTGTCAAGCGTACAGTGAAAAGTTTTTCCCATCTCTCCCAACACAGGAGGAGAAACCATTGCACATTTAGACTTGACTTTGCTTTCGAGATACAGCGCGGAAACAGGCCCTTTGGCCCAGCGAGTCTGCACCGACCAGCGATCACCTGTACACTAGCACTATCCAACACACTAGGGACAATTTCCAATTTTACTAAAGCCAATTAACCTACAAACCGGCACGTCTTTGGAGGGTGAGTAGAAACCAGAGCACCAGGAGAGAGCCCACATGATCATAGGCAGAACGTACAAACTCTGTACAGACAGCAACCATAGTCAGGATCGAACCCGGGTCCCTGGTGCCGTAAGGCAGCAACTCTACCACTGCGCCATTGTGCCGCGCCTTTTAGCTTTTTAAACTGGTATCTCACAATCAAGTGCAACTGGTCCATGTAATCCCAGTGCTGGTATGAATTTGACAATTTAGCAATTAATTAACACTTTGAATCATTAAGCAAAATTACATTTTTACACTGGATAATATATTACTAAATTGTTTTTGAAAAAGTAAAACATTCTAATTGAAATCTATTAGACAACAGACAATAGGTGCAGGGGTAGGTTATTCGGCCTTTCGAGCCAGCACCCAAACAATAATTTGGATGAATTTAGACACAAAATATCCAAGAAGAGCCTTCTGCTCCAGTTGCTCGCCTTTCTTCTTCCTCTCGTCTCCTGTTTCCCTCCTCTTTGACCCCCCCCCCCCCCCCCACATCCACCCTCTCCTTCCACCTCAGCCTGTCATGCACCTTCTCCACTTCATCATCTTTTCCCTTCCCCTCCTATCCATCACCACAGACCTCTTTACTTGCCCTCGCCTGAAGCTTGCCTCCTTTGGCCCATCTAACCTCAGAAGACTTAGTCTGAATCCAGTGAATGAAACGAGTCCAACATCAGGCCAAACTTGAGCCTTCCCTTTCAGGTGTGGGACATCTACCTTAGCCCTCGCGCCTAATTATAAACTCCCAGGCTTGTGGTGATCAGATCTAGTATCAAAGTGGTTATGGTACTGGTCTAGCTTCCAAGGCAGGAAGGGTGTCAGATGTTACAGGGAGAAGTGAGGAGAAGGGGGTTCAAAGATTCAATGGGACTTTTATTGTCACAAGTGAAAATGCATAGCAAAATTATTTTCTTACATACAGTCCAGTACGGTAGTCCCATACCTAAGCACATCCTTGATTAGCAAGTGTACAGAAATGGTCTGCTGAGCCCGCATGCACGATGCACCATGTTATGGCGCTATTTTCAAAGTCCAGTCTGTGCTCCAGTTAGATAGAAACATAGATCAGCCATGATTGAATGGTGGCATAGACTTGATGGGCCTAATGGCCTAATTCTGTTCCTATGACATGAACATACAAGGTCATTAATCTTGAGAAAAGAGTTCAAATCCCACTGAAGTGCTAAATATATAAAAATTTGAACCTGAAAGCTGAATATTGGCCAGAAAACTACTGGATAGTTGTAGCTATGGAGCTGGTTCACTGATGTTTTTCAGATAAATAAATCTGCGGTTCTTACCATGTTTGGCCAATATATGGCTCCCGAGACATGAATGTAGTTATTGCTTTCTTCACATTCCAGAGGCAATTAGGATTGATAATAAACTGTCTTCAATTTCCACCTTGCATGAATGAATAAACATTTTTTTTCAAAAAATTTAAACCAATGCCATGCTTTAGACGAATGGTGGCCAATGATTTTCCCATTGGGGCAGCACGATGGCTCAATGGTAGAGTTGCTGCCTTACAGAGCCAGAGATCCGGGCTTAAACCTGACTACGGGTGCTGCCTGTACGGAGTATATACGTTCTCCCTGTGACCGCGTGGGTTTACTCCTGGTGCTCCAGTTTCCTTCCACATTCCAAAGACGTACAGGTTTGTAGGTTAATTGGCTTTGGTAAGTTGTAAAATTGTCCCTAGAGTTAAGGGCCCATCCCACTTGGACGTCATTTGCGCACCACGCAAGTGGCGCACGAAGATTTTGTACATCCCAAAATCCTGGGACGCGGCGCACGACCGCGCGTCACTGCCTACGTCACCACGCACTATGCGTCGTGACGCGTAAATTATGCCGCATAAATTACGCGCAAATGGTGCCCAAGTGGGACAGGCCCTTTAGTGTACGTACGGAGTGACCGCTGGTCAGCGAAGGCCGAAAGGTCTATTTCCATTCTGTATCTCTAAATTCTAAGAAAAAAATTAATAGTGCATCACTGAGCATAACAGCTACAAGTTAAAATTCCAGGCCAATTAAATTTATCCTAAAGGTGGCACAATGGCACAGCTGATAGAGCTGCTGCAGCACAACACCAGAGTCCCGGGTTTGATCCCGACTGCTCGCGTTGTCTGTGTGGAGTTTGCACTTCTTCATTTGACCACATGGATTTCCTTACCTATGATTATGAACCTGTAGTTATTCTGCTTGGACCATCTCTATGGACCTATATTGTACACTGAGTGTAGGAAGAAACTGCAGATGCTGGTTTATACCAAAGATAGACACAAAAAACTGAAGTAGCTGGAACGTCAGTATGGGAATGGGAAGGGAAGTTACTGACCTTTCTGTCCGGGGCCTCTACCACTGTCAGAGTGAGGCCAAATGCAAATTGGAGAAACAGCATCTCATATCTTCACTTGGGCAGCTTACAACCCAGGGGTATGAATATTGATTTCTCAAACTTCAAGTAACCACTGCATCCACTCTCTCTCCACCTCTAGTTATTGTTCTAGTTTCACTGTCATTCTGCTTAGTTTCACTGTTTGCATCACTCATTATCACCTCCTCCACAGCCAACAATGCACCCTTGTGGGCTCCATCTGTCCTGGACCATTGTTGCTAGCTTTGATTTATCGCTCGTTCATAGCTTCTATTCATTTATTAATAGATACATCTTCATATCTCTCATTTACCTCTCCCCTCAATCTCAGTCTGAAGAAGGGTCTCGACCTAAAACGTCACCTATTCCTTCTCTCCAAAGATGCTATGTGACCCGCTGAGTTACTCCAGCATTTTGTGTCTTTATATATTGTACATTTAGCTGTGTGTGTTCCTATTGAATAAAAAGTGAAATTATTGTTCTGTTCAGTAGATGGCATCACTGTTTAAAGGAAAGATATTTTATTTTATGTATGGGTGCAGATTATATAAAATCTGCATTATTGTTATTGTGCCGTGCAGTTTATGTTGTATGTGGAGTGTAAGTTCACTTTCAATTATCAATGACACATGGCTGGAAGAGATTAATGGGGAATTCTTTGAGAATTCCCAGTTTTCTGTGATATATGCTCAGAGGTATGTGGAATTCCTTGAGAATTTCAGAGTTTCCTTCCTTTACCCAGCTAGGTGGCACAGCTGGTAGAGCTGCTGCCTCACAGCATCCGAGTCTCGGGTTCAATCCTGACCTCGGGCGCTGTCTGAGTGGAGTTTGCACGTTCTCCCTGTGACCGCATTGGATTTCCTCTGGATGCTCCGGTTGCCTCCCACGTCCCAAAGACATGCGGTTTTATAGGTTAATTGGCCTCTGTGTGTAGGGAGTGGATGCAAAAGTGGGATAACACATAACTAGAGTGAATGGGTGATCAATGGATGGCGTGGACTCAGTGGACCAAAGGGCCTGTTTCCATGCTGTATTTCCTATCTAAACAAAACGAAAGAAGCAATGGAACATCCCTCCGGCTAATGGTGAATTCAACAAATATACTTATCCATCTATTTGCCCAAAATTCTAGATAAATTAGTTCCAGGAAATGTACAGGGAGAATCTCTCTGCAAATATAGTAGGCAGAATATTTGTGCCATTTTTTTCAAAGAAATATGCCCCCAAATCAAATGTAATTGCCCGCTGTGATCCAGTGCAAGTTAAGACGTCAACCTGCCCCCCCATCTACTTCACCTCATCCGAGTCCACAATGGGACCCCCATACCCCTGGGCCAATTGGTTGTCAGCAGCTTTCCCTCATCCTCCATTTTAATCAATCTTTGCTTTCAAATCAGCACAAAGTGCTGGAGTAACTCAGCAGGTCAGGTGATGGGTGGCGTTCTGGGTTGAGACTCTTCTTTTCAGTCTGAAGAAGTCAGTTTTTTCACCTATCATGGATGGGTGACTTTACCTATCCGTGTTCTCCAGAGATGCTGTCTGACCTGCTGAACTACTCCAGCACTTTGTGTCCTTTTGTGTATTAACCAGCATCTGCAGTTCCTCGTTTCTACATTTTGGCCGCTCCACTGCTGAATCTCCCCAAGGTATGCCTACTTTGAAGAAGTTCTCCTTTCTCAGAAGGGTGTCTGTGAGACCCTCTCTCACTGCTTCCCCTCTATGATTCCTGCTGTCACACTCTGTCCTGTCTCTCCCCTTTTCCGGCCTTCTTCTCCTGCCCTACAATCTGTCTGAAGAAGGTGTCGATCCGAAACCTGTCCATGTCCTCCAGAGATGCTGCCTACTTTGGAATTCATTGCTGGCCGTGCCTTGTCCCATCTCTGTACTCCTCTCAAACACTATAACGTCCCAAAATGTCTCCTTCCACTTGACAGCGTTTACTATTATTCCACCTTAGTGGCTCTGTCTTCCACTGACCGAACCCTAAACTATGGAATTTCCTTTCTAAATCTCCGCACCACCACTTTCTTATCCTGTGATGTAATCTTTACTCTTTGTCCAAGATTATTGAGTCGAGTGCTTGGTAAAAAATTGGCAAGCAGCGTTGAGTAGATGTGGAGCTATAGAGCAGAGAAACAGGCTCTTCAGCACATCTCATCCATGCTGACCAAGTCGTCCAATGGAGGTAGTTTCACTTGCCCACTCCTCACCCATTGCCCTCCAAATCTTTCCTATTCATGTAGATGTCCAAGTGCCTTTTGAATGTTGTAGAAGAAAGGAAAAGCCCTGCAGAGTTGGTGTTCGAAGTAACGGACATTCTCAGTGGCTATACATACATTCAATAGCGTTGTATTTGGTAGTGTTCACAAAACAATCATACCAGGCACCCTTGCCACTCCTGTGGTCCCCTGGGGTGATATAATAATAATAATGGATGGGATTTATATAGCGCCTTTCTAATACTCAAGGCGCTTTACATCGCATTATTCATTCACTCCTCAGTCACACTCGGTGGTGGTAAGCTACTTCTGTAGCCACAGCTGCCCTGGGGCAGACTGACGGAAGCGTGGCTGCCATTCTGCACCTACGGCCCCTCCGACCACCACCAATCACTCACACACATTCACACACAGGCAAAGGTGGGTGAAGTGTCTTGCCCAAGGACACAACGACAGTATGCACTCCAAGCGGGATTCGAACCGGCTACCTTCCGGTTGCCAGCTGAACACTTAGCCCATTGCGCCAATCTGTCATCCCAATCTGATATCCCTTCCCTTGTTTGAGGGGCTGCTCCACCATACCTTGCCTAGTCTATCTTACCTAGCGGAAGGATGCTAGACTGTGGTCCTCCCCCACAGAGCCTTGGCGTTGACTGCACCGAGCCTCAGTGCGTCCCTCAGTACGTACTCCTGCAGTCTGGAGCGGGCCAGACGGCAACATTCCGTGACAGACATCTCGCTGTGCTGGGAGAATGTGTCCCTGGGAACGGTCCATAATTCAGTCCTCTGTAATGGAGCTGTTCTGGATAAACCGTGACAAGAACCCTTACATCATTCTCCAGACTCTCTTCGCAAATCCACACTATGTGAAGAGACCTGGGTTCGATCCCAACTACGTGTGCTGTCTGTACGGAGTTTGTACGTTCTCCCCATAATTGCGTGGGTTTTCTCCGAGATCTTTGGTTTCCTCCCACATTCCAAAGACGTTCAGGTTTGTAGGTTAATTGGCTTGGGTTTGTATACTTGGTATAAGTATAAATTGTCCCTAGTGTGTGGACGCTTGTGTTAATGTGCGGGGATCGCTTGTCAGCGCGAACCCGGTGGGCCGATGGTCCTGTTTCTGCGCTGTATCTCTAACCTAAAACTATGCTAAACTAAACCATCTCCTCTCCATCGCAGCCGTCCTGGTTTATATATAAGATCCTAACGAGGCGTGACAGGGTGCAGGTCAAGATGCTTCCACCAGTGAGAGTGAGTGGATGTGGTTACAAGATGAGTATTTCAATGGCACCAAGCCTCACCCTCCCTATTCTAGAGCTAATTGACGCAGTCTCATAAATCTTTTCTGATTAGCTGCAGATAGGAGTTGTCTTGGAAAGAGATAAACTATTGCAAAGTACATGAGATAGCTCCTAGCTTCTGCAGGATGGACAATGGAAACATTTCACAGATGTTCTTAGAAACATAGAAACATGGAAACTAGGTGCTGGAGTAGGCCGTTCGGCCCTTCGAGCCAGCACCGCCATTCAATATGATCATGGCTGATCAACATCATACCCTATTCCTGCATTCTCCCCATATCCCTTGATTCCGTTAGCCCGAAGAGCTAGACTTTGAATACATCACTCTTGAATATGTTCTTTTGTTCCCTCTCCACAATTTAAGGGTGGCACTGTAGTGCAACTGGTAGAGCTGTAAGATGCCAGACCCCCCGAGTTCGATCTTGACCTCAGGTGCTCTCCATGTGGAGTTTGCACGTTCTCCCTGTGATCGTGTGGGTTTCCTCCGGGTGCTCTGGTTTCCTCCCACATCCCAAAGACGTGCGAGTTTGTAGGTTGGCACATTGGCCCTCTGCAAATTGCCCCTAGTGTGTAGGGAGTGGATGGGAAAATGGGATAGCATATAAGTAGTGCGAACGGGTGATCGATGGCCGGTGTGCATTTGATGGGCCGAAGGGCCTGTATCCGTGCTGGATTTTTCAATCAATTCAATCAAAGGTGCTGAGTGGACTGTTTTTTCTGTTGAGTTTTCACAATTAGTGTGAATGTACTTCAATGTTCATCATGACTGTGGTGACTTTTAGTTCTGTGGACTTTTAGTCAGGCAAAGGTTACAATTTACATCTATTTCATAATGTTTCTGTATCTATTTGTGTCCCTTCTGGTTTCCAGAATTCCTCGCTGCTCAGCAAGGCAAACGGCTCACAGAATAGACCTAATTTGACCCTGATCTACATTTCTTTGAATAGTCTTGCATTCATGCATGATGATAAGATAATGTCTTATGCTGATGAAGCAAGTCGACATCGTGACACAAAATAGCCTTTTACATCGGGTAGGGTAGGAATGGAATATTTTATTGTCACATATGACCAGGCACAGTGAGATTCGTTGCTTGCGTACACAATGTGTACAAATAGCGGCCACCTACGGCACTAACACAGTTACAAAGGACGCCGGCTCCCCCTTTTGTTCCCCCCCTCAACAGTTCCCCATTGTCCATTGCCCCCCCCCCATTGTCCTCCTCCCACCTCCCTCACGGCGCTCCCTCCAACCTCTCGTCGACCCGCGAGGCATCGCCGCCGCCACCGCGAGGTTTCACCACCGCCGAGGCCCCATTGTCGCCGAGGCTTCACCGCTGTCAACACCCCATTTCACGCCTCCGTGGTGGCGACCCGGGCCCCAGCCGCGGGTTCAGTCAGCCGCTCCACCGACCCGGACTCTGACCCGGGCTTCCTCGCGGCGGTCCGGGAGGCATCGAGACCACAGCGCCTCCATAAAGGCCTCCCGGATGGCCGCGCAGAAGCTAGAAGTACCTCCGCCCTGACGTCGTCATATCATTTTTCATGTTTATACAATGTTGACATTTTATCTGTGTTGTAAATTCACACTTAATCGAGGCTATTTAAAAGAAAAAAGAAAAGGGCAGCACAGTGGTGCAACTGGTAGAGCTGCCGCATCTCAGCTCCACCACAGAACCAGGTTCAATCCTGACCTCAGGTGCTGTCTGTGGTGGAGTTTGCACGTTCTCCTTGTGACTGTGTGGGTTTCCTCCGGGTGCTTCAGTTTCATTCCACATCGCAAAGACGTGCGGCTTTTTAGGTTAATTAGCCCTCTGCACAATTGACTCTAATGTGTATGAATCTTGGCTTCATTCCTTTCTAAGGCCAGATTTTTGTTCGGGACTCTGCCCCTTCTCTCATTAATCATTTGGCAGAACATGTTGGATCTTAGATTAAAGCAAGATGTGAGGTTTGCACAGATTTTCCCCGGCAGTTCAGCCACCCTGCACTATTGTGGGTCTATTTATAGGGAGTGGGGGGGGGGGGGGGGGGGGGGGGGGGGGGGGGAGTGCAGGAAAGAGGTTTAGTTAGGAACAAGCTTGCATTTGCATACGAAGGGGGATGTGAGGAATAGCTTTAGCGTCTTCAGGGCGCTCGCACTGCGCAGCTAAAGACGGAACAAAACACTCAAACAGGCTTCTCCATTCAGATACCCAGGGTCGCCTCCTGCTTCCCTGTGGTGACCGAGTGATTAAGATGAAGTGGAGAAAAAGCCAGCATTCTCTTAAACCACTTCTTAATTTGCCACAGATTTTTTTTTTTGATGCAAGCCAAAGCGAACAGTTTCCCCTTCTGTATTGATCTGAGTATGGTTTCAGTGCACTGTTCGCCTTGAGGTCAGAAGCTCCCACACGCTGTCTCATCTCCTCTCCTCTCCTTGCCTCTCCTCTCATCTCCTCTCCTCTCTTTGTCTCTTCTTGTCTCTCCTCTCCTCACATCTCCTCGCCTCCTTTCTTCTCCTCTACACTCCTCTCTCCTCTCCTCTCCTCACCTCTCCTTTCCTCACCTCTCATCTCCTTTTCTCTCCTTGTCTCCCCTCTCCCCTCCCCTCCCCCCTCTCCCCTCCCCCCCCCCCCCCCCCCCCACTCCCCTCTCCTTTCCTTGTCACTCCTCTCTCCATAGAAGCCTGTCACTTCACGAAGCTTTGACACAGGGCTGCTGCCTGCTATTGTGGAGAGTACCCACACGCTTTGCTACTTCCTCTGGAGTGCAAATAGGGTGGTTGTCGGTTGCTTCCTGTTGCTGTTTTGTTCCTGTACTTGCTGTCATCTTGAAGACGCTGGGGTTTGAATTTCTGAGAGTGAATTAAACATTGCCCCTCCTGCAAGACGATCGACAAACCACAAAGGCAACCGGGTCTGGTCGTTAAAAACACACAGGTACGTTCTTCTCACAAACCGTGTTGGAAGGAACCGTGCAGATGCTGGTCTCCACTGAGGCATTTTGTGTTGTTTGGGTTCTTCCCCACCCTCGGTTACTGGAACAGCATGAGCAAAGGAAGGGTGGCCACAGGTCCTGTATTGTGTTTGCTGATATCTGCCGTGCGGCTGAACGAGCTGATCTAAGGCAGGGGGTTCAAAGTGCTGAATGTGGTGTTTCACATGTCATTGGCGTATGTGGGTAGAGGCTGAATTTCATCTGCTTGCACAGCTACGTCAGACTGAATGGGGGGCATACGGTTAGAGGCTGGGGCTGATTCACCTTGCCTCCTGCATGACATTTCAGGGCTGCTCACAGACATTTGATTACCAACCTTTTTAGAAGCAGTATTACATCACTCAGTTTATGCGGTGAACTTGGCTGTTACTGGAGCAGCGTTTAGTTTATTAATGTGCACTGAGGTCCAGTGAAAAGCTTTTGTTGTGTGCTAACCTGATAAAAGGGTCTCGGCCCAAAATGTCACCCATTCCTTCTCTCCCGAGATGCTGCCTGTCCTGTTGAGTTACTGCAGTTACATGTGTCTTATCAGCGGAAATACATGTTTACAATCGATCATCCACCATGTACAGATACATGATAAAGGGAATAACATGAATAACGCAGGGCTGCCAACATTGGGTGAGAGTTGGGAGTGAGAAATCGCGAGAGACCAAGCCCGAGGGAGCATAGCGACCGGGGGGGGGGGGGGGTGGGGAGGGGGGGGGGGGAGCTGGGGAGGAGGGTGGGGGGGGGGAGCTGGGGAGGAGGGTGTGGAGGAGGGGGGAGGAGGGGGGGAGGAGGAGGGTGTCCCCCTCCCATTGGTATGGAACATTTGCATTTTTCAGCTTGAAATTGTGCAATATGGTGCATAATGTAGCGAGTCTTTTAACTTACACTTGAATGTAATATACTGTATATGCTTTAAATTGGATTGGAGCGTTTTTGAAAGGGGGAGGCTGTGCGATCACTGATCACTGGCCTTGGGGGTACCCGTTGAGGGAGTGGAGCAACCGAGTGGGGAGAGGGTGTGGAAGAAGGGTGTCCCCCCTCCCAGGGTAGGAACGTTTTGAAATTTGATGTATTAAAATCATGTTTTAGTGCACTGTAGAAGTATGATTTCAATGTTTTTTGTATGGTATTTTTAAGAGGTAACTTTTTAAGGGGTAACTTTATCCACACAAAGGGTCCACACGTGTCAATTGGCCTGCACTGCCTTCTGTGGTAGAGAATTCCACAGATTCACAACTCTCTGCGTGAAGAAAGTTTGTTCTCATCTCAGTCCTAACTGCCTCCCCTTTATTCTTAAACTGTGACCCATGGTTCTGAACGCCCCCAACATCGGGAACATTTTTCCTGCAGTTACAGTAAGTGAAAATCTAGCAGGCAAGCAGGATGCTTTCACCAACCACCCCCATTTGAAATCCACTATCTTCCACCGTATCTACCCAGTGCTTGGTACTTACTTCCAGCATTCACTGGTTGTCCTCCAGGATGCACCGAGTCGCAGCCTGATCCAAGCCGGTCACCTGGGCGAATTCGGCACAGAGACTCTCACGGCAGCGGCGCAACGCTTCGACGCCTCCGACGGCCCGGGACTCTTGCACTGAGGCTGCTCCATGGCCGGAGCTGCAGTGAGCGACTCGCCAGCCCGGCAAACACTCGCCAGCCCAGCTCCCCGTCCGCATCTGTCCCCGCCGCTGCTTCTGCTTCCAACACCCGCACCCCATGCAGTTGATATGAGTTTTGAAATTTTCGTTGATCACAGAATTTCTCACAACCGAGGGAGAAATTTGTGATCAGCGTGAGAATTTGGTGAAATGCGTGATTCTCACGCTCAATGCATGGGAGTTGGCAGCCCTGCCTCTCTATCCCCCTCTCCCTCTCCCACCTCACTCTCATCCTCTCTCTCTCATCCCTCTCTCTCTCTCCCCTCTCTTCTCCCCCCGCTCTCCATCCCCCTCCTCTCTCCCCTCTCTCTCATGCCCTCTCTCCTCTCTCTCCTCCCTCTCCCTCTCTCCCTCTCTCCCTACTCCTTCCCCTAACTCTCTCCCCCCCTCTTTCTCTCTCTCTCCCCCCCTCTCTCTCTCTCCCTCTTCTCCCCTCTCTCTCCCCCCTCACTCCCTTTCTCCCTCTATCTCTCCCCCCCTCCCTCTCTCTCCTCCCTTCTCTTTCCCCTCTCTCTCCCCTCTCTTTCCCCTAACTCTCTCTCCCCCCTCTCTCTCTCTCTCTCTCCCTCTCTCTCCCTTCTCTTTCCCCTAACTTTCTCCCCTCTCTTTCCCCTAACTCTCTCCCCCGCTCTCTCTCTTTCTCCTCTGTCTATCTCCTCTTTCTCTTTGCCCCCCATCTCTCTCTCTTTCCCCCTCTCCCTCTCTCTTTTACCACCCTCTCTCTTCCCCCTCTCTCTCCCTTTCTCTCCTACCCTCTCCTCCCTCTCCACCCCCTCTCTCTTCCCTCTTTCTTCCCTCACCCTTCTCTCTCTTCCATCTCTCTCTTCCCCCCCTCTCCCACCTCACTCTCCCCCCTCTCCCTCCCCCCCTCTCCCTCTTCTCTCTCACCATTCACACCACCTCAGTCTCTCCCCTCTCTCTCCTCTCACCCCTCTCTCTCTCCCCCCTGTCTCCCTGTCTCATTACCCCCTCTCTCTCTCCACCTCCCTTTGAGAGTCTGTCCCTTCGGCACAGAGACTCTCGCGGCAGCGGCAGCGGCGCAGCGCTTCCGACACTTCCGACGGCCCAGGACACTCGCACTGTCCGGAGTGCTCCATGGCCAGAGCTGCCCGGCAAACACTCGTCATTCCTGGCTCCCCGCATCTGTTCCCACTGCAGGTTCTGCTCCCATCCCTCCCGCAGCCCCGGCTCTCCAACACCCACAGACCATGCAGTTTATCCGAGTTT
Organism: Amblyraja radiata; assembly: GCF_010909765.2. Classification (NCBI taxonomy): domain Eukaryota; kingdom Metazoa; phylum Chordata; class Chondrichthyes; order Rajiformes; family Rajidae; genus Amblyraja; species Amblyraja radiata. The sequence continues at coordinate 15,477,138 of NC_045977.1, forward strand.
TGACATTTTCGTTGATCACAAAATTTCTCACCACTGAGCGTGAGAAATTTCTGATCAGCGTGAGGGCGTGAGAGTTTGCTTGAGGGCGTGAGTCTCACGCTCAAAGTGTGAGAGTTGGCAGCCCTGATCACGTCTAGTGCAAGATAAAAGATTAGTTCGTGCTGTCTGAAGATCTCGATCCGAAACATCACCAGAGATGCTGCCTGACCTGAGGAGTTACTCCGGCCTTTTGTGTCTATCTTTAGTGCAAGATAAAGTCCAGTAAAGTCTGATCAAAGATAGTCCGAGGGTCTCTAATGAGGTGGATAGTAGCTCAGGACTGCTCTCTAGCTGTTGGGAGGTATGAAGTAATATTAATAAACATAAGGACACTAAGTGCTGGAGTAATTCAGCAAGTCAGGCAGCATCTCAGGAGAACATGGATAGGTGATGTTTCGGGCTGAGACCCTTTTTCAGATTGATTGTAGGAGAAGGGAGAAAGAAAGCTGGAAAAGTGGGGAAGCTGGACAGAGCGTGGGATGTAACAGGTGGATACAGGCGAGGGGGGGTAGGGGGGGGGGGTTCAGCATTTTTTTTAAATAAACCTGCATCTGCAGTTCCTTGAGTCTTGTCTTTAGTTTAAACCAGTGTGAGCAGAGCGGGAATGTAAGTTTGTAAAGTGAGTACCGAAACACAAGTCGAGCCTAATTTTGAAACTGTTGCTTCCCTTTAGTTTTGGCCTTTTGATAATTTGCAGCTTCAAAATTAAGATGGAAACTTGCAAACTGGGTCGGGGAGGTGTTCAGTTGTGTTATAGTTTACAGGTAAAGGGTGGAAAGGTCAGGGGCAGTGGGGGTTAAATAAATTGTGGTTGGGGCGGTGGGGGGGGGGGGGGGGGGGACAGGAATTGGGGGCAACAGGCCTAGGTCTGGATTGACAATAGACACAAATTGCTGGAGTAACTCAACGGGTCAGGCAGCATCTCTGGAGAAAATAGATAGGTGACGTTTTGGGTTGGGATCCTTCTTCAGATCTCTTCAGACTGCAGAAGGGTCCCGACATGAAACATCACTTATCCTTTTTCTCCAGAGATGCTGCCTGACCCGCTGAGTTACTCAGTTCAGTTTAGTTTATTGTCACGTGAACCGAGGTACAGTGAAAAGCTTTTGTTGTGTGCTATCCAGTCAGCAGAAAGACAATATATGATTACATTCGAGCCATTTACAGTGTATAGACACTTGATAAGGGAATAACGTTTAATGCAAGGTGAAGCCAGCAAAGTCCAGTCAAGGATAGTTCGAGCCTCAACAATGAGGTAGATTGTAGTTCAGGACTGCTCTCTGGTTGTGGTAGGATGATTCAGTTGCCTGATAACAACTGGGAAGAAACTGCCCCTGAATATGGAGGTGTGCGTTTTCACACATCTATACCGGTTGCCTGCTGAGAGAGAGGAGAAGGATGGCCAGGGTGCGACTCATCCTTGATTATGCTGCTGGCCTCGCCGAGGCAGTGTGTGGTATAAATGGAGTCAATAGGAGATTGTAATTTGTGTGATGGTCTGGGCTGCGTCCACAATTTGCTGCAATTTCTTGCGGTCTTGGATGGAGCTGTTCCCAAACCGTGCTGTGCTGCATCCTGGTAAAATGCTGTCTACGATGCGTCTGCAGAATTTGGTGAGTTGTAGGGGACATGCCGAACTTCCTAAGACACCTAAGGAAGTGTAAGCGTTGGCACTCCAGCACTTTGCGTCTCTCTTTGGCATAAACCAGTATCTGCAGTTCTTTGTTTCTACATTAGGTCTTGGGTCTGGATTGGTTGGATGAGCTAGTGGGACTTGAGAATATTGGCAGCAGAGACGGATTGGGGGGGAGAGAGGGAAGTTGGAGAAGGTGAACTTTAAAAACGAAATAACTAAATGATTAAAGGAGAACTACAATGATGTATGTATCAATTCCTCCAGCTGTCTGTTTTAATGCAAAATTACAGCATCTGTAGACTCCTGACCCCATTTGAACCTCCATGCCCTATCTTAAACTGTGCCCTCTAAAGAACCCTCTGCTATGAGAAATGTCTCCCTATCTACGCTCTCATAGTTTTTTACCTCAGTCAAGAGCCTTACCTCCCCTCCCCCAAGGTGTGTTTAATTATACATTTAATAGATAATAGGTGCAGGAGTAGGCCATTTGGCCCTTCGAGCCAGCACCGCCATTTAATATTATCATGGCTGATCATCCCCAATCAGCACCCCGTTCCTGCCTTCCCCCCATATCTCCTGACTGCTATTTTTAAGCCCTATCTAGCTCTCTCTTAAAAGCATCCAGAGAACATGCCTCCACCGCCCTCTGAGGCAGAGAATTCCACAGAGAATTTCGACATAAAATGGCATCGTTGAGATCCAGCACGGAAACAGGCCCTTCGGTCCAACGAGTGCGCGCCGACCAGCAATCCCCTTACACCGGGTCTATCCTACACACTAGCGGTGATTTACCTGGACGTCTGTGGAGTGTGGGAGGAAACCGGAGCACCTGGAGAAAACCCATGTGATCACAGGGAGAAGGTGCAAACTCTGTAGACACAGCACCTGTGGTCATGATTGAATCCAGGTCTTTGACATTGTAAGGCAGCGACTCTACCGCTGTGTCACTGTGGCACAGAAGTCTGAAATAAAAACAGTAAATGCTGGAAACACTCAGCAGGTCAGGCAGTATCTGCGGAAAGAGAAACACAATCAAAGGTTCAGGTCCGGGACCCTTTGTCAGAGCTCTCCCAGTCTCTTCAACTTGTAATATTAATTTAGTTTCTCTTTCTTTCTTGCTGCCTGGCTCTGCTACGGGCTGGCTAGCATTTTTCTGTTTCTATATTATACTGAGTTAATGTGTTTAGTTTCAAACTTTGTAATGGAATATGTTATTGTGCGGTCAGCAACTAGTTCTCTTTCTTTGAATCTATGTCTTTGATTAAGGAAGTATGTGGTAACAGACAGGACTAGTTATAGTTTACCTTTTATACAAAGTGCATGTATTCCTGTCAATTGAGAAACAACTATGGAATAGAGCAGTAAAATGTAGACAGGGAACTGCAAATGCTGGTGAAGAATAGAACAGATGGCATTGATGGTTTAATATGAGCCCATTGAGTTGGAAGCAGGGGTGGCATGGTGGTAGAGTTGCTGCCTTACAGCTGCAGAGACCCAGGTTCGATCCTGACCACGGGTGCTGTCTGTACGGAGTTTGTACGTTCCACGTGGGTTTTCTGATTTCTTCCCACACTCCAAAGGCGTGCAGGTTTGTAGGTCAATTGGCTTCGGTAGAGATTGTAAAATTGGCCCGAGTGTGTGGGATAGTGCTGGTGCCTAGGGATCTCTGGTCGGCATGGACTGGGTGGGCTGAAGGGCCTGTTTCTGCGTTGTATCTCTAAACTAAAATAAATAAAACTAAACAGTGGGTCATTGCTATCTGTCCACATTCACAATTCACTTTACATAACAGCTCAATGCAAAAGCGAAACATTTGCAAAAGTTACACATAAAATTGTGTAACCAACAGAAACATCTGCAGCTTAAGATTTATACACTTCTGTAATTTTGGTTGAAGTCTATTTTTGAATGGGATCAAACTGTGATGAAGCTTTATGAGGAAGTGCATTATTAAAAGGAATTTGTGCTGTAAAGTCTCTGGGGCTTTTTTAGCGCTGCTCTCAGTGGTTCCACTTAACTTATGAGTTTGATTTCCTCTAACTGGGCATCCTCACCAATTTTTGCTTTTCTTTTGCACATTCGGTGGCACGGTGGCGCAGCGGTAGAGTTCCTGCCTTACAGCACCAGAGACCCGGATTCGATCCTGACTATGGGTGCTGTCTGCCTTTGTACGTTCTCCCCTAGACCGCGTGGGTTTTCTCTGGGTTCTCCGGTTTACTCCAAATGCTGTACAATTTTGTAGGTTAATTGGCTTGGTAAACTTGTGAATTGTCCCCAGTGTATTTAGGATAGTGCGGAGATTGGTGGTCGGCACGGTCTCGGTGGGCTGAAGGGCCTGTTTCCGCACTGAATGCCTAAACTAAACGAAACAATTCCATCTGAGGGAAGAGAACTATTGTAACCTCAGAGCAAAAAAGACAGCAGATGCAAGAAATCTGAAATAAAAACATAGAAAGTGTTCTAGTTTTATTTTTGAAGGGGAGCATGGTTTGGCAAGCTTCCAAACACAACAGTATTTTCCACATCCCTGGTGGAAAGGACTATCAGCACAGCTGTACTGCGCCAGGCAGGAAGCTAAAGGTTAGAAAGTGACCTGGCCTGTGATTTTTCTCAGTGCTGGAAGCTGTCAAAGGACTCAGTGTGAAGTGATGAAGCAAGGATGTTGAAGTGACTGATCTACCAGTCTAGGGAGATGTTGCTGTTTTATTTGGCAGGAAGTCTCAGTTTCTTTTACCATAGCAGTTGACTGTTGCTCCACAGAAATTGCTCAGTTTGGAATATTTAGAGATGGGCTGCATCACTGTGGCGCAGCGGTAGAGTTGCTGCCTCACGGCGCCAGACTACCGAGTTTGATCCTGACCACAGGTGCTGTCCGTACAGAGTTTGTCCGTTCTCTCTGTGACCGAGTGGGTTTTCTCCGGGTGCTCTGATCTCCTCCCACACTCCAAAGACCAAAGTAGGTTAATTGGATTAACTAATAAAGGCACTGAAATTGACAAGCAATCTTTTCCATCGACACTTACAGTAAAGGGCCTGTCCCACTATACGAGTTTACCCAAGAGCTCTCCCGAGTTTAAAAAAAATCAAACACGTGGTAAGTACGTAGAATGTACGTAGCGGGTACATCGGAGCTCGGGACGTCGCTTAGCGGCTCGTAACGCTAACGGCAGGTACTCGGGAAACGCTGTTAGCTCGTGAAGTTTTTTCACAATCTTGAAAAATGTCCACGAGAGCCCCGAGTACCTACGAATGGCTATTACCGTAATTCTCCGAGTTCGAATCAGGGTAAACTCGGGAGAACTCTTGAATTACCTCGTACAGTGGGACAGGCCCTTAACTCTATTAAACAATGTAACTGACAGCCTTTAGTATTTTTAGCAGTAACAAAAATACATTTTTAACTGTTAAAAGGAACTTTGTATTTGAAAACAGCTCATTGTTTCACAGAATGATGGCTAGGTAGTTGGAGAGAGAATCCCTTATTTGGTTTTAGTGGACAGTCGGCAATAGCGGATCACCATACCCGCACCCTTGGTCCGTTTTAATGAGGTTTTACTGTACTTCTTGAATGAGTTGACAGTTTCTGCCTCTCCCACCCTTCCATGTGGCATAAACCTTCTGCAGAAACAAGGAACTGCAGATGCTGGTTAATATGCAAAATGACTCAGTGCTGGAGCAACTCAGCGGGTCAGGCGGCATCTCGGGAGAACATGCATAAGTGAGATTTTGGGTTGAGACCCTTCTTCTAATCCGTCTTTCCTTTATACACTCATCATTTTGTACATCTTGCTTAAGATGTCTTAAGAAACCCAGAGTCTCCTACCAAAGAGAGTGACCCAGGCTTAACCATACGCTCCTTGTAAATAAACCCTCTCTGTATTTGGGAGGAGCCTGGAGCACCTGAGGAAACCCACAAGATCACAGGGACATCATGCAAACTCCGCAGAGACAGTACCCAAGGTCTGGATCATACCCACGTTTGTTGGCACTGCGAGGCAGCAGCTCTATCAACTGCACCACGGAGGAGGCAATTATGAGTTTATCTAAAGCTCTAGATGAGATAGGGACAAAGTGCTGGAGTAACTCGGCGGGTCAGGCAGCATTTCTGGAGAAAAGAGAATAGGTGACATTGTGTTGGGACCCTTCTTCAGACTGAAAGAGGGCTGTTCTCTTTTTCTCCAGAGATGCTGCCTGACCTGCTGAAACGGTTTAGTTTAATGAATCAGCGTAAAAACAGGCCCTTTGGCCCATCGGGTTCCCGCCGACCCCCTTGCACGAGCACTATCCTACACACCAGGGACAATTTACAATCTTTACCAAAGCCAATTAACTTACAAACCTGTGCGTCTTCGGAGGGTGGGAGGAGAGCGGAGCACACGGAGAAAACCCACACCGTCACAGGGAGAACGTACAAACTCCATACAGACAGCACCGGTGGTCAGGATTGAACCCGGGTCTCTGGCGCTGTGAGGCAGCAACTCTACCGCTGTGCCACTGTGCCGCCACTGGAAGTATTCCAACACTGTCTATCTTGGTATAAACCAGCATCTGCAGTTCCTTGGTAGACAAAAGTGCTGGAGAAACTCACCGGGTGCAGCAGCATCTATGGAGCGAAGGAAATAGGCAACATTTCGGGCCGAAACCCTTCTTCAGAAACCCTTCTGCAGTTCCTTTCCACACTCTAAAGCTGTAGATAGACTGGGCCAGCTAAAGGTGCAGATTTCCTTTCTTAACTGGCCATCGGTGACCTAGTTATTTGTCTCTACAATCTGGTCATTTTTAAGTTATTATTATGACTGGCCGTTTCTGTTCAGTTTCTTGAATTATAATTCCCTCGTTGCCATGGTGAGATTCAGACGTGTCTTGATATCAATGTCTTGATAGATTACATCATGCCCATGGAATATTTTGGAGTGATGCTTTACAATGTGCAATTCAGGCCTGTGACTTCTTCAACTAGAATAACCTTATATTAACAACATGCATTCATTTAGCGGTTCAAATTCCAAACTCGGGCAACCAGGATGAGTGTTTCATTGAAAATAGCTCTCATATCTCTATCTCTGCCTTTAAAATATCGATTCACGGCCCCCACAGCCTTCTGTGGCAATGTATTCCACAGATTCACCACTCTCTGACTAAAGAAAATTCTCCTCATCTCCTTCCTAAAGGAACGTCCTTTTATTCTGTGGCTACGACCTCTGGTCCTAGACTCTCCCACTAGTGGAAACATCCTCTCCGAATACACTCTATCCAGGCCTTTCACTATTCTTCGACTTCCTAGCAAGCTGAGTGTTAACCACGTTTAATTTCCTCCAGCTATTTTACTTCCTAACAACAAGGCGAGAGACCATTCGGTCCATCGAGTCTCTGCTGTCTCTCAGTGCAGAACCACAGCACACGATGCAGTGGGTTAAAGGGGTCAGCCTCCAATTCAATAAGAATGTGAATACTTCCACCAAAAATACGAGCAAAAGGCATCAAGTGTGAATTACATACACAGCACTTTCATTTCACACTTGTCTTTGGGGGATGTCTTGCAGATCCATATTTAGAGTTGTAACTTGGAGAGGTCACACGCACCCTGATCTACCGATGTACACTTTCTACACGATTAGTTTTTATGTGCTTGTTAACATGTAGATAGCTTAGTATTGTCTATGGAGTTATTGTCCTATTGCATAAGCCTGTATCAGCAGTTTAGATACTACTTTGGCTTTGGGCTTGGTTTTCATGGTTACGCGTTTATCCTGGTGGAATAGCACAAGTACTTTTGTGTTTTAATAGTAATTTAACACACAGCACTTTCTGTTTGCGCCACTCTTTGGGGGTGTCATGCAGAACCATATTTAGAGTTTTAACATGGGGAGACCACATGCATCCTCATGAACTGCTTCTTCTTCGAGTCCGTTGCAATCTCAGATGTCGTTCTGCCAGTATCTGGCGCAGGTCACAGCTGGTCGGGTCGGTTCAGCCAGGTCCTGGGGGCTGCACTGGGGGGCGTCGTCACACTCCAGTAGGTGGGACATTGTCTGTACTGCTCCACAGCTGCATGTGTCTTCTGCCTGGTCGTTCCATGCTTTCATAAGTGCTTTGCACCTCCCCTGCTCCACTCGTAATCTGTTGAGGGTCTTCCAGGTTGGCCAGGGGAGGTCATGCCCGCTGGCGAGGCATTCAGTTGGAGTGATTCCTCTCTCCATCCAGTCGTGGGCTCGTGTGTTGAGCTGGTTCCATTCATCTTTCCAGATGTTGGTCTTTGCTGTTTCTTTGGTTGTCTGGAGAGGTGGGACTGTCTGCAAGAAACTGGCTCTGGATTTCAGTCGGGGTGGAGGTGCGAACTGAATAACACTTTAAATATTTAATAGGAATCTGAGGGATAACTCTTTCACACAAAGGGCAGTGGGTGTATGGGACAAGCGGCCAGAGGAGGTAGTTGAGGCAGGGACTATCCCAACGTTTAAGAAATAGTTAGACAGGAACATAGATCGGATCGGTGTGGAGGGATATAGACCAAACATGGGCAGGTGGGACTAGTGTAGCTGGGACATGTTGGCCGGTGTGGGCAAGGTGGGCTGAAGGGCCTGTTTCTACACTGATATGACGGTTTCCATATTGTCTCACTTTTGCTCTCAGTCTTCTGTCAACGCAATCTACCTGTCTGTCTCAGAAGCTCCATTGGTACACAAAAATGCTGGAGAAACTCAGCGGGTGCAGCAGCATCTATGGAGCGAGGGAAATAGGCAACGTTTCGGGCCGAAACCTTTCTTCAGCAGCTCCATTTCCTGCCAGTCCTTTAATCATCATTGTCGATCTCCCATCTGCTTTTACTGTATTTTACTGCAGCTGAACAACTGTGTGCGTTTATCACCAAGTGCGACCTCTGTGTAATGCAGTAGGGAAATGACGCATATTTTCCTCCATCAAGGGCGGTGCAGCAGGTAGAACTGCAGCCTCATGGCACCAGAGACCCTGGTTCGATCCCGACCTCGGGCGCTGTCCGCGCGGAAGTTGCACGTTCTTCCTGTGACTGCGTGGGTTTCCTCCAGGTGCCCCGGTTTCCTCCCACATCCCAAAGGTGCACAGTTTTGTTGGTTAGTTAGCCTCTGTAAATTGCCTTTGGAGTGAGGGAGGAAACTGGAGCACCCGGAGAAAACCCACATGGTCACAAGGAGAACATACAAACTCCTTACAGGCAGCGCCCGTAGTTGGAATCGAACCCGGGTCTCTGGTGCTGTAAAGCAGCAATTCTACTGCTGCGCCACCGTACCGGTAAGCTCTCATTCTTCTCAAGACCAGAATAGGTGCTGCCTTCAGAATCTCGCCTTGTGCAACAGACCCACCACCCCAGGAATCAATCTGGTAGCCCTTCTGCAAGGATATCCTTCCTTCCTTCCAAAGCTTTAGCTTCATCCATCCAGATTCTTCAACCAGCCACCTACATCAAGTGTAATTTAACTAGCAAATATAACCAAATAACCAGCTTGCTTTGACATGTGGGAAGAAACCAGAAAACCATGTGGGGCATAGAGAGTAGGTCATAATAAATGCTTCATGCAGATACACCCAAGGTCAGAATCAAACCAGGGGCTGCTGGACCTGTGAAACAGCCACATTAGACTTTAACTATTAACATTAGACTGTAACCATGATACATTGTAAATGGCTCGATTGTGATCATGTATGTCTTTCTGCTGACTGGATAGCACGCAACAACATTTTATCACTGTACCTCAGTAAAGGTGACAATTAACTAAACTGAACTTTGTGAAGAAGGGTCTCGACCCGAAACGTCACTCATTCCTTCTCTCCAGAGAGGCTGCCTGTCCCGCTGAGTTACTCCAGCTTTTTGCGTTTATCTTCTGAACTTTATGTATCATGTTTTAGAACACTCAGCTCCAGATCTCTGCCTTCTCCCATCATTGTGAACACTTTATTTTTAATTTTCCTGCCAAGTAGACAATTTCATATTTCTAAAATTATCTTGCATTCGCCGTATTTTTGTCCACTAACTTAGCTGATTCATATCCTTGTGCAATCTCTTACATCCAATTTGCAACTTTGCTTTTCTGTTTATCTTTGTGATGTCAGCAAACACGGCAGATTTACTCCCTTCTTCCAACACGTTATATAATTGTAAAAACTTAAGATCGCGGCATTGATCCCAATGGTACACTGCTTGTAACATTACATAGATTGATGTGTCAAGTATACAATTTTATGCCAGAACTTATTTTAGGTTAGTATAGTTCAAAGATACAATGCCGAAACAGGCCCTTCGGCCCACCGATCCATGCAGACCAGCGATCACCACGTACACCTTGTTCCCGATGTTGGGGAAGTCCAGAACAAGGGGTCACAGTTTAAGGATAAGGGAGAAGTCTTTTTGGACCGAGATGAGAACACTTTTCTTCACACAGAGAGTGGTGAATCTGTGGAGGCCAGTTCATTGGCTATATTTAAGAGGGAGTTAGATGTGGCCCTTGTGGCTAAAGGGATCAGGGGGTATGGAGAGAAGGCAGGTGCGGGATACTGAGTTGGATGATCAGCCATGATCATATTGAATGGCGGTGCAGGCTCGTAGGGCCGAATGGCCTACTCCTGCATCTATTTTCTATGTTTCTACATTAATACTATCCTACAGACTAGGGACAATTACAATTTTACCAAAGTCAATTAACCTACAAACCTGTACGTCTTTGGAGTGTGGGAGGAAACCGGAGTACCCGGAGAAAGCCCACGCGGTCTCAGGGAGAACGTACAAACATCGTACAGACAGCACCTGTGGTCAGGATCTAGCCCGGGTCTCTGCCGGTGTATGGCAGCTACTCGACTGCTGCGCCACTGTGCCTCCTTCTCTAGAGCTATCATCCAGCATGCCTCTACAGTTTGGGAGGATATCGGAGCGTAGAGAAGCAATGCAGTTACAGGGAGAACGTGCATATCCCACGCATGCACAGCGCTGGAGCCCATGATTGAACCCAGGTTGAAGAATAACCACCAGCTGTGGCATAGTGCCATTGAATGAAAGTCCAGTTACAGGGTCTATACTGTAACGCTGATGTGTTGGACACACCATCTGCCACGTTGTCATGGTGCCTTCACCATCCGTAGCTTCCTTGTGCCAATCCCACCTGAGCCACGATTACCGGCCGCTTGATCATGCTGCGCTGTGCAGAGGCGTCGGGGTGCCTAACGGCGTTCCACGTCATCAAGGCCTTGTCCCCTCTCACCATGGTTTTCATGAGGCCCAGGGCAGTCTTTCCCCGCAGCTGTTCTGTCTAACATGGAGGAAAGTCCGTGTAAGGATCGACGGTCTTCCTATTGATCAGCATGGCAATACTGTGACAGCTGTGTTTCACAGAGAGTCCCTGATGGAAACCAGAGATCATGATATAACGCATGACTCAGTCTGCATCCTCCCACGAATGCATTTCTACCCAATTTCTGTAGCTGCTAATTCTACATACAGCATGTGTTTTATTTAACCATAAGAGAGTAAAATCTGATTTGTAGACAACAGCAATAAGTTCATGAGTTAGAGGAGCAGAATTAGGCCATTTGGCCCATCAAGCCTACTGCACCATTCAATCATGGCCGATCACTTTCCCTCTCAACCCCATTTGGGTTTTTAGTTTCGTATAGAGGTATAGTGCGAAAACAGGCCCTTTGGCCCACTGAGTCCGCGCCGACCAGCGATCCACACACGCTAACACTATCCTACACGAGGGTCATTTTACAATTTTATCGAAGCCAATTAACCTACAAACCTGTACTTCTTTGGAGTGTGGGAGGAAACCGGAGCACCCAGCGAAAACCCTGCAGGTCACAGGGAGAACGTATTAACTCCATACAGACAGCACCCACAGTCAGGATCGAACCCGGGTCTCTAGCGCTGTAACTCAACAACTCTACCGCAGTGCCGTCGTGCCGTCCATTTTCCAGCCTTCTCACTATAATGCCTGGCACCCTCACTAATAATAATAATAATAATAATGGATGGGATTTATATAGCGCCTTTCTAATACTCAAGGCGCTTTACATCGCATTATTCATTCACTCCTCAGTCACACTCGGTGGTGGTAAGCTACTTCTGTAGCCACAGCTGCCCTGGGGCAGACTGACGGAAGCGTGGCTGCCAATCTGCGCCTACGGCCCCTCCGACCACCACCAATCACTCACACACATTCACACACATTCACACACAGCCAAAGGTGGGTGAAGTGTCTTGCCCAAGGACACAACGACAGTATGCACTCCAAGCGGGATTCGAACCGGCTACCTTCCGGTCGCCAGCCGAACACTTAGCCCATTGTGCCATCTGTCGTCCCAACAGCCATCTGTCGTCCCAACAAAATCAAGAGTCTATCAATCTCCTGTGGCAATTAATTATTTTGGCTTGCTACATCACCTATGTTGTCGGCAAAAGCAAAGTAATGAGCATTATTTTGTTGTATCACAGTCGTGTTTTTATATTCTTCTTCTGTAACGGGCCTGGTGACCCGAGGCCTCTCTCTGGCAAAACATCGTGCAAAGGAATCAACGCCATTTACATTTCAGTGAGCAATTCGAGGAATATCCTGGGAATTGTCGGTGGGAAACACACACGCAGCTGCAACCGCAGCAGATCTACGGGAAGAGGAGTTAGTAAAAGCCTACAGGTGTTTCCTTTCCATGACAAACGACCTCCAGCTTTCATCCTATTGAGTTCACTGTAAGTCCGCTGGTGGAAAAATGAAGGGGAATGGTTTGGGATTGTGTAAACAAGGACGGCACTGTGATAGAGTTGCTGCCTCACAGTGCAGGGGACCCGGGTTTGATCCTGACTACTGGTGCTGACTGTATTGAGTCTGTATTTGAATAAATTGACACAAAAAGCTGGAATAACTCGGCGGGCCAGGCAGCATTTCTGGAGAGAAGGAATGGGTTACGTTTCAGGTTGAGATCCTTCTTAAGGAAAGGGAAACGAGAGATATAGACGATGATGTAGAGAGATAAAGAACAATGAATGAAGATATGCAAAAAAGTTACAATGATAAAGGAAGGCTATTGTTAGCTGTGTTGTTAGATTTTATACGTTCTCCTTGTGACCGCTTGGGTTTTCTCCGGGTGCTCCGGTTTCCTCCCACACTCCAAAGACGTACAGGTTTGTAGGTTAATTGGCTTTGGTAAAATTGTGTCATTGTTGGCATCCTTCACACTGTTGTTCAGTATGTAGTTCTGGGTTGGCGTGTTATGTGTCTCGACAATTGAAAATCGTGCATTAATTCATTATCTTTGTACATTATCCCAAAATAATTTACAGCCTATGCATGATTGCAATGTAGGAAACATGCAAGGGTGGTAAGGGTCACTAATGTGTCCAGCCACTCTCCATGGGACCATACCAAAAGAAGGAGGGTATTACTGATGGATTAAGGCAGAGCCCTTTAGTCCACTGGGACCTGATCAAAATGGGGCTGATTGGGTCACATGGTTTCCATCGGAGACCAGAGCAGCTCTCATAGAAACTGGAGGAGGCTGTTCATCCCTTCTAGCCTCTTCTCCCCTCTCCCATCAGGCAAGAGGTACAGAAGTGTGAAAATGCACACCTGCAGATTGAAGGAAGATAAGACTTTATTGCCTTCCATCACAGTGATGATTGTGGGGGAGCCACTGTAGTGGATGTTTATGTAGTTGTACACGAATAAAGTTCTATCGTATCGTATCAGACATGGCATCGTGATCAGGTTGACAATATAACAAGATTTAAAAAAAATTAATCATAGACAGGATGTGGTCATGTTAAGTCAGCCACATTGATGAGCATGGTGTGACTTGGGGACTAGACTGGGCGAAGATGGTAGACGTCATTCTATGAAGAGTGTTAGTCAACCACGTTGGTTTCTCTCACATTTCAGACCACATGTGAAAAATAATCAGAAGTGCATGCAGGGTGACTTGGACACGTTGAATGAGTGGGCGGATGCATGGCAGATGCAGTTTAATGTGGATAAATGTGAGGTTATCCACTTTAGTAGCTAAAACAGGAAGGTAGATTATTATCTGAATGGTGTCAGGTTGGGACAAGGGGAATGCACTGGGGTGCTTTTGTTGCACTCCACAAGTGTCACCCCTTTAGAAAACCAAGTTTAGTTTAGTTTTTAGACAATAGACAATAGGTGCAGGAGGAGGCCATTCGGCCCTTTGAACCAGCACCGCCGTTCAATGCGATCATGGCAGATCATCCACAATCAGTAACCCGTTCCTGCCTTCTCACCATATCCCCTGACTCCGCTATCTTTAAGAGCTCTATCTAACTCTCTCTTGAAAGCATCCAGAGAATTGGCCTCCACTGCCTTCTGAGGCAGAGAATTCCACAGATTCACAACTCTCTGGGTGAAAAGGTTTTTCCTCATCTCCTTTCTAAATGGCTTACCCCTTATTCTTAAACTGTGGCCCCTGGTTCTGGACTCCCCCAACATCGGGAACGTGTTTCCTGCCTCTAGCGTGTCCAAACCCTTAATAATCTTATATGTTTCAATAAGATAACCTCTCATCCTTCTAAATTCCAGAGTATACAAGCCCAGCCGCTCCTTTCTCTCAGCATATGACAGTCCCGCCATCCCGGAAATTAACCTTGTGAACCTACGATGCACTCCCTCAATAGCAAGAATGTCCTTCCTCAAATTTGGAGACCAAACCTGCACACAATACTCCAGGTGTGGTCTCACTAGGGCCCTGTACAACTGCAGAAGGACCTCTTTGCTCCTACACTCAGCTCCTCTTGTTATGAAGGCCAACATGCCATTAGCTTTCTTCACTGCCTGCTGTACCTGCATGCTTACTTTCAGTGAGTGATGAACAAGGACCCCCAGATCCCGTTGTACTTCCCCTTTTCCCGACCTGACACCATTCAGATAATAATCTACCTTCCTGTTTTAGCTACCACAAGTGGATAACCTCACATTTATCCACATTAAACTGCATCTGCCATGCATCCGCCCACTCATTCAACATGTCCAAGTCAGCCTGCATCCTCATAGCATCCTCCTCTCAGTTCACACTGCCACCCAGCTTTGTGTCATCTGCAAATTTGCTAATGTTACTTTGAATCCCTTCATCTAAATCATTGATGTATATTGTAAATAGCTGCGGCCCCAGCACCGAGCCTTGCAGTACCCCACTAGTCACTGTCTGCCATTCTGAAAGGATCCATTAATCCCTACTTTTAATTTTAGAGATGCAGCACGGAAACAGGTCCTTCAGCCCACCGAGTCTGTGCCGACCAGCGATCACCCCATACACTAACACTAACCTACACACACTGGAGACAATTTACATTTATACCAGGCCAATTAACCTACAACCCCGTATGTCTTTGGAGTGTGGGCGGAAACCGCAGGAAACCCATGCAGGTCACGGTGAGACGGTACAAACCGCACAGACAACACCCGTAGTCAGGATCAAACCCGGATATCTGGTGGTGTAAGTCTACCACTGCTATCTGGTGGTGTAAGCCTACTACTATTCAGTTCCTCAATTTTGCAACACACTTGTTGGGGCACCACTCAACCCCCAACAAGTGTGTTGCAAAATTGAGGAACTGAATGAACTAAGTATTAGTCAAAACTAAGTTCAGTATAAAGTTCTTTTTAACAGCTAAAAATATATTTTTGTTACTGCAAGCTAAAAATAATAAAGGCTGCTTGTTACATTGTTTAATGGAGCTAAGTGTTGATGGAAGTGACTGCTTGCTGGTGGATGGAAGTGAGATCCAACCATAGCGGAATAGGTCATCTATCACTTGCCAGGCTTTGTCCTGCCCCACCTCTCCTTCAGCTTCCCCCTCCCCAACTACAATCAGTCTGAAGGAGGGTCTCGACCTGAGATGTCGCCTATCCATGTTCTCCAGAGATGATGGGCCGAGTGGCCTAATTCTGCTCCTATCACTTAGTCACTCCAGCACTTTGTGTAAACTAGATCTGCAGTTCCTCATGTCTCGCACAAGTAGATATCTTGGTTACAAATGTTTTTGTGCTATTGGCCTCCATTAGTTTAGTTTTAGATTAGATATACAGTGCAGAAACAGGCCCTTCGGCCCAACTTGCCCATGCCTACCAAGATGCACCATCTAGACTAGTTGGTCCATGTTTGGCCCATATCCCTCTAAACCTTTCCTATCCATTTACCTGTCCAAATGTTGTTTTAATGTTGTTATAGAACCTGCCCCAACGACCTCCTCTAGCGGCTCATTCCGTATATCCACTACCACCCTTTGTGTGAAAAAGATGTCCCTCAGGATCCTATGCATCTACCCTATCTATTCCCTCGTGATCTTATACACATCTGTAAGATCACCCCCAATATTATCCTGTGCTCCAAGGAATAAAGTCCTAGCATCTAATGCCCAACCTCTACTGGAGCTAATGATATTGGAGATAAGTTTTAAAATCTAGCCGGGTAAACCAAGAGGCAATGTCAGAGCACATTGACTGGGGACTTGCTGGCGGTATCTGCCAATAATGATCTGGCAGCTTCCCAATGAGTTTCCAAGTAAGCTGAACCGGGGAAAAAATCAATGGACAAGATTTGATGATGCTGCTGTATGAGCACTCTTGGCAATGATAGTTGGTTCCTCACTATTCAGCGAACAAACTCAAAGCACCTTGATTTGTCACTTGCTTGATATCGTTGTCTAGGTCATGTTGGGTCGGACAAGAGATTGTAGGGCTCACCGGTTGGCAGTACCACTAACCCACCCAAAGGCTGGTCGGACGGCGTAACCAGGAGGGAGTGAGGAACATGGGCCGGTGGGGAGGGAGAACCGGGGTGATGTCTCCAGCACCTTCAAGATCGGCTGCAGAAGGCGACCCCGGGCACAAAGATCATGGCCAGGTCTTTGAATAATGTCGCTAAAAATGGCAGCGCCCGCATGTGTAATATGTGCAAAAGGAATCTCACTGTGCGGTTACATACCTGACACATAAAGCACCATTGACAATCTGTTGACTCTTGCAGGGGAAGTAGCCCAGCTTAGTTACTGGAGATGCTTGGAGAGTGTGGATACTATTTATTCATCAATGTGAACGCTGCCCCAATTGTGTTATTTTTATGTAAGGTATTGCCCCATTAGATTAGAAAGGTTGTGGACATCTGCGATACCACACAGAATGATCTGTTCCAGAGAGAAAAAAACAGAAAATATTTGAGTCTTAAAATAAAGAGCTAAAAACATTTTAATCATTACATCTCACTTGTTCTCAGCCGACTAGGGGAATGTGCGTCCTCCATGTCCGGGAACAAATTGTCCGCATTGCGAGCCGCTATCACAGCATGTATTTGCTTTGACAATGGTCGGTGCTGTGAATGTGACAAGCTGGGGGTAGAATGGCCATGTCAGGCCGAGTGGTCACAAGGACTCCATCAAGGACACTCCCCTTACTTTAACGGGCCCCCATTTAGAGCTGGGCCGAGCAACACTGTTGACCAGACGGAAGGTGAGCCGGGCAGGATGCCAATGCTGATATTGTCCGAGCCAAGATAGACCCAAAATGCTGGAGTAAGGGCCTGTCCCACGAGCATGCGACTGCATGCGGCAAGCGCGACCTAACATGGTCGCTTGAGCCGTACGGCCTCGCGGGGCCGGTCCCACTTCGATCATTGGAGCCGTATGGAGTTGTGCGGAGCTGGTCCCGACGTCGCGCGGGGCTCCGAAAATCTGACACTGTCCAAAAATTCCGCGCGGCAACGGCCTGCCGGCCCGCAGCCGCTTTGAGGCCGTACACACCGCCTCGACGGGCGTGCGCAGCGTCTTGACGCCATACGCAGCGTCTTGACGCCGTACATTACGCTCAAACTTCCCGCGGACTTCGCTCGAACTTCACGTCAACTCGTACGGGATCACTCAACCTCCACGCTTGCCGCATGCAGTCGTATGTTCGTGGGACAGGCCCTTTACTCAGCGGGTCAGGCAGCATCTCCACAGATAAGGGATGATTAATGATTAGACTGGTATTATCTTCAGGCTGATATTATCTATCAATCTATCTACCTCCGCCTCCCTCACCCTCCTCGTCCATTCGGTTTCTAAGGCTAAATTAAAAAAGAAACTAACCTAAAAATGATTTGAAACAATGCAAGCGTATCACTGGGGCGAAATGAACTGAGATAAGAATTACTTTTTTTTTAAATGTTACTGTGTAATCTTGTGCGCTGGCTAATTCTTGTCTCCCTAACTTTATTTATGATACATTGATTCTTCAATTTGTTACTTTCACTTCTTGTATCAGTAATGTTTTCTGCTGAATTAGTGTTTTTTTTAATAAAGTCTCAGTTCTGGAGGCATCAGTTGGCGCCTCAACACTCGCAAGTCACCCCGTCATGTGACGGGAAGGAGGATTTGTCTTTTATCTGGCTTTTGTTGCAAATGTTGTTGAGGAGAGGTTGGGCAACTCGGGTATAAACTGTGATCTGCGCCCGGGGTTTGGTGTCCACATCGCGGCCACTGCAGTTACACTGGGTTTTGCCGGCGCTGAGAGTTGCGCCTGGTTCGGGCACAGGACTCGCCGCCCGCACACAGGAGGAAGGAGGTTTCTAGGTGAGTTGAGCCAGCTGATTCTCCACGCTGTAGCCTGGAACCCGAGATAGACGCTGTAAGCTTGGGCAGCGGTATGAACCTTGATTTCTCCAACTTCAAATAACCCTTGCTTTTCCCCTCTCTCTCCATCCCTCCCCCATCCTAGTTCTCCCACTAGTTTCACTGTCATCCTGATTAAATTTAAATGATTGTATGCCTCGTTGTCACCTTCCTCTCAGCTCACGAACCAATATACATTTTCCTCGATCTGCATCCCCTTTGATCTCTCGTTTACACACCTTACCCTTCCATATCCCTATCTCCCCTGATGCTCAGTCTGAAGAAGGGTCTCAACCTGAAACGTCCCATCAGGATTTCTGCTGCACATGTAATCCTCCTCCCCATGTGCAGCACTGTGTACATTCAAAAGCACAACCAACCTGCTTTTCAAAGCTTCTTCCAAGTCTTCAGCTTTTTTTATACCGGAGACCGCTCGCACCTTCCAAAATTCCGAGCGGGATTTATCCTCAGAAGACCTCAGGAAACAAGGAGGAGGAAGAGTCCGGAAGAATTTTGGGTGCTTCCAGTCTGAAGAAGGGTCGCAACCCGAAACGTCACCTATCCATTTTCTCCAGAGGTGCTGCCTGACCCGCTGAGTGACTCTAGTACTTTTTGTCTATCTTTGGTATAAACCAGCATCTGCAGTTCCTTGTTTCTACTAGGAGGAAGAGGTCGTCTGGTCCCTCAAGTCTAGTCCTCCATTCAATAAGATCGCTTCTGCAATATTTGCCTTAATCCTCAGAAGTCCAGAAGTGTATAAAGAATTGAACCTCCAGTCTACTCCAGAGAGAGGAAATTCCAAAGATTTACTGTCCTCCTCCATTTACTGTTAAATGGCCCTTCCGTATATTTTGCAGACTTTGACTCTAATTCCACTCTCTTTGGTCAGCGGAAAATACCTTATTAAGTATAACACAAAGAGCTGGAGTAACTCGGTACAGCATAGTGGCACAGCGGTGGAGTTGCTGCCTTATAGTGCAAGGGATCCAGGTTTGATCCTGAATGCGGGTGTCTGTCAGTTCGGAGTTTGTACATTCTCCCTGTGAACGCGTGGGTTTCCTCCAGGTGCTCCGGTTTCCTCCCACACTCCAAAGATGTACAAGAATGTAGGTTAATTGGCTTTGGTCAATACTGTAAATTGTCCCGAGTGTGTAGGACTGTGCTAGTGTACGTGGCGATTGCTGGTGGGCACGGACTTGGTGGGCCAAAGGGCCTGTTTCTGCCCTGTATCTCTACACTAAACTAAACGCAGTGAGTCAGGCAGCATCTGTGGAGGAAATGGATATGCGACTGGTCAAGTTGGGATTCGGGGCAATGCTAACACCATTGGTACTCATGTGTAGGAAGGGACTGCAGCAGATGTTGGTTTAAACCGAAGAGAGACACAAAAAGTTGAAGTAACTCAGCGGGACAGGCAGCATCTCTGGAGGGAAGGAATGGGTGACGTTTTGGGTCGAGACTCTTCTTCACATTGCTGCTCGGATGACAGCAAGCAAAGACTGCTTCATTTGTCAACGAGTTGCAAATGAATCCCGTGCCTCGCATTCACTTTATCACTTGTTCACCCTATCTATCCATTCACTTTGTGCCCATTGTAAGCACTTTTCCAAGTGGAACCCTTACTATGAAATTGTGATTTAACCCTGCTCCCGTTGTCATAGAATCATACAGTGTGGAACAGGTCCTTCAGCCCAACTTGCCCACATTGACCAACATGTCTCATCTACGCTAGTCCTACCTGCCTGCATTTGGCTTGTTTCCCTCTAAACCTATCCCATTCAGGTACCTGTTCTGCAGATGTTTGTGATAGTGCCTGCCTCAGTTACCTCTTCCAGCAGCTCGTTCCATATACCAACCACCCTTTGTGTGGATAAAAAAGTTGCCCCTCAGGTTCCTATGAAATCTTCCCCTTCCCCCCCCCCCCCCTCCCCACCTTAAACCTGTGTCCTCTGCTGCTTGATTCCCCTACTCTGGGTAAAATACTGTGCATTTCCCCCCATCTATTCCATTGTGACTTGTCTTTTATGGAATTACAAAATTACATAATGTCAGCACAGTGGTGCAGCAGTAGAGTTGCTGTCTTACTGCATCAGAGACCCTGGTTCAATCCCGTTTACCGCCGCTGTCTGTACGGTGCTTGTACGTTCTCCCGCGTGAGTTTACTCCGAGTGCTCCAGTTTCCTCCCACACTCCAAAGCTGTGCAGGTTTGTAGGTTAATTGGCTTATGTAAATTACAACTTGTTCCTAGTGTGTAGAATGGTGCTAGCATAGGTGGTGATCATTGGTCGACGAGGACTCAGTGGGCCGAAGGGCCTGTTTCCACGTTTTATCTCTAAAGTCTAAAGGGCCTGTCCCACTGGGCGTCATTTGCGCGTCACGCAGATGGCGCGCGAAGATTTTGTACATCCCAAAATCCTGGAGCGCCCCGCGTGACCGTGCGTCACTGCCTACGTCACCACGCACCATGCGCGCATCACATGCGTGTCAAGACACGTGCGTCGTGACGCGTAAATGATGGCGCGTAAATGACGCCCGTGGGACAGGCCCTTAAGTATTCAGGAAACGAGCTAAAATTGTTAATGAGGATGCTTAATGTGAATATGATGACTAATGTTGTTCTTAGAATAGGAGCATAGAACGAGCCTATTCTACAACGGGATCTTCAGAGGCTGCTCCTTCAGTCCCAACCCCTGTACTTTTCCCATAGCCCTGTGACTTCCATCCAATGTTTAGATGAAAGCACTCATTGTCCCCTGTAGCCACCACTCTCACAGCAAGTGTGTTCCAGATCATAACCATAATTTGCATGAAAAAGCCGTTTCCCTTCTTGTACTTGAGTCTTTTGTCCTAACAACCAAAACATAATTTTGGGGTTTTCAAAGCCAAATAAATCTCGATTCTCCTCCCAGTGCTTTGGGGTGTGTGACGGGCCACATCCGATAGGGAACTGGAGCAGGCAATTATATTTTCAGCTGACTTATTCAAAAATAGTTCTCTCCACTCTGCATATAGTGTGTTGCGGGCACGAGTGAAATAAATCAGTGGTTTAACGCACAGTCCGATCCATGACAAAACGGCAACAAAGTAACCGTGCCCCTGTGTGGGAAGGAACTGCATATGCTACTAAATCAAAGATTGACACAAAAAGCTGGAGTAACTCGGTGGGTCAGGCAGCATCTCTGGAGAAAAAGAATAGGTGACGTTCGAAGAAGGGTCTCGACCCTATTCCTTTTCTCCAGAGATGCTGCCTGACCCGCTGAGTTACTCCAGCTTTTTGTAGGTTTAATTGTGTCACTGTTAGTTGTGGTTATGAAGTTGTGTGCTGGGATTCAGTAATGCGTTGTAGCACTCTCCTGCTAATTTTTATTTTAATTGCATAGACATTGTAACAAAACCATAACAAAATTATATCCAGATTGTATGTGGCTCTGCAGATGAGTTTATAGATCATAGGAGCATAATTAGGCCATTCGGCCCATCAAGTGTACCCCGCCATTCAATCATGGCTGATCTATCTTTCCCTCGCATTCTCCTGCCTTCCCCCATAACCCCTCACACCAGATGCAAGGAACTGCAGATGCTAGAATCTTGCGCAAAACGGAAAGTGCTGGAGCAACTTAGTGGGTCAGGCAGCATCTCTGGAGGACAAGGATTGGAGACTCTTCGGGTCGGGTCCCTTGTTTGAAGAAGAAACATCACCAATTGACGTCCTCCGCAGATGCAGCCTGACCCGCAGAATTACTCCAGTACTTGCATGTAGCATTGTCCACTGTCTTGTGGTCTATGGGTCTGCCTTATCTCAACGGCACTGAAATAGCTGATCAGGTGGAGAAATAAAATGGGATTTGTGCAAATGTTTGGTGAGTGTACATTTAGTGGGCTGAATGGCCCGTTTTCTTGCTGTTTGATTGCATCACTCGATACTATTTGTGGGATCTTGCTGTGCACAAATCAGCTGCTGTGCTAAGCTTCAACAGCAGAACAGGGTGGAAGGCACAGAGGTGCAGCGGTAGAGTTGCTGCCTCACAGTGCCAGAAACCCGGGTTCAGTCCTGAGTATGAGTGCTGTCTGTATGGAGTTTGCACGTTCTCCCCGTGACCGTGTGGGGTTTCCTCTGCTGCTCCGGTTTCCTCCCACATTCCAAAGACATGCGGGTTTGTAGGTTAATTGGCTTTGGGTGTAAAGTTTGTTAATTGCCCCTCGTGTGTAGGATAGTGTTAGTGTATGGGAGTTGCTGGTCAGCATGGACTCGGTGGGCCGAAGGGCCTGTTTCTGTGCTATATCTCTAAACTAAACTAAGGAATACATTTAAATGAGCAGGCGATGAACGTAATCATAAGGTGCTTCTTTCTATAAGTCATGCCAGGTAAATCTAGCATGGGTACAAGTGCAGATTGTCCCCGTGGTCACAGAAGAGACTGCAGATGCTGGATTCTTGAGCGTACAAGTTGTAGGAGCTTAAAAGGACACAAAGTGCTGGAGTAACTCAGCTGGTCAAGCAGCATCTCTGGAGGACATGGATCGTGTTGTTTCAAGTTGGGACCCTTCTTCAGACTAAAGGGGTCTTGGGAGCTTAGCGAGTCAGGGAGCATCAGTGGAGGGGAAATAGACAGATGATGTTTCAGGTCAGGATCCTTCTAAAGATCCAACTCAAAATGTTGTCTGTCAATTTCCCTCTGCAGATGCTGCCTGGCCAGCTGAGTTCCTCCAGCAGTTTTGTACCCAAGTTAGTTTCACCATGCAATAAAAATAAATTGTCCATGTAGATTTATTCTAAAGATAAACTCAGAATGCTGGAGTAAGTCAGCAGGTCAGGCAGCATTTTGGATTGGGACTGTAGAAGGGTCCCAACCCGAAATGTCACCTATCCATGTTTTCCAGAGATGCTGCCTGACCCGATGAGATACTCCAGCGTTTTGTGTCTATCTCTAGTTTCACCTTAATTGACCTGTAGAAAATATACAAATGCATCGAGACCTTAGAAAACCCTTGAAGTCACCTGATAATTCATCACTTGGGCATCTCTGTAATTTACTTCCCACAAGCTATGTAACGTAGAGCAGTGTTATCCCCAATGAGAAAGACTATAACTCCTGGAGCTAAAGCATGTTGCTAGCTGCAGTGTCCTCTTGTCATTTGAAGAGCGTGGCTGGTCACCTCATTGTTGTCCGTTGCACTACCCATGTTTCGAATGCTGGGCCCAGACACTCCAACGTGAACTTGAAACCTCCCACAACTTTTTAGATAGGAAAGGTTTAGAGGAATATGGGGTAATGCGGGCAGGTGGGACTTGTGTAGGTGGGACATCTTTTTCTCCAGAGATGTTGCCTGAGTTATTCCAGCACTTTGTGTCTATCTTTGGCGATGGGCCGAAGGGCCTGTTTCCGTGCTGCACGCCGCTGTGGCCTCCGTTGGAGCAGAGCTTTGGTTATTTTGCTGAGCTCTCTCCTCAATCCACCCCCACTGTCCGACACACACAACTCCCTCTCGTCCTCTAACAACAGATCATTGTGTGTTGTCCTGTGCGGATGCTAGCCTGGAGTGGCTGCTGCTGGTGTTGCCTCATCACGCTCATTCTCCAGAGAACAATCTGTTGCTGTGGCTGCTCAACTCTGCATTAAATGGGGGAGGGGCGGGCCGCAGGCACTGTTAGACAGCAAAGCGAATGGGGGAAAGCACACGATCGGCTAGACGCACAGAGTCTCTAGCCCAGAGTAGGGGAATCGAGAACCAGCGGTCATACGTTTACGGGTGAGAGGGGAAAAGATTTAATAGGAATCTGAGGGGTAACCTTTTCACACAAAGGGTGGTGGGTGTAAGAACAGATCAGCCAGAGGGGGTAGTTGAGGCTGGTATTATTGCAACGTTTAAGAAACATTTAGACAGGTACATGGGATAGGACAACGTTAGAGGGATATGGGCCAAAAGCAGGCAGGTGGGACTAATGTAGATGGGACATGTTGGCTGGTGTGGGCAAGTTAGCCCAAAGGACCTGATTTCATGCTGTACCACTATGACTAATTCATATATTAATGGAATGAAGGATGAAAGTGGGATGTGGGGGGGGGGGGGGGGGGGGGGGGTTGGGGAAGGTGGGGCGTAAGACAGCATTTGTATCCGTGGAGGATGCAGAGTTGCACTAAAGTATCTGCACTTTCAAATGCATGTGGACGTCTTCAGCAGCTCTTCACCTTGAACTTGATGTTGTGTTGTGGCTAATTTCAATGGTACTTTATTGCCACAAGTAGTACAGTGAAATCACATCCAACTCAGTAAAAGCTTCCTCTAAATACAACCACACCCAAGTACAAGAGATGAATAACTGCAGCGTAAGAAATGTAGATTACACTGAGGGCCGCTCGGTGGTGCAGCGGTAGAGTTGCTGCCTTACAGCGACAGAGACATGGGTTTGATCCTGACTTCGGGTGTTCTCTGTACGAAATTTGCACGTTCTCCCTGTGACTGCGTTCATTTTCACCATGTGATCCGTTTTCCTCCCACACTCCAAAGACGTGCAGGTTTGTTGGTTAGTTGGCTTCAGTAAATTGTAAATTGTCCCTAGTGTGAAGGATAGTGCTAGTATATGGGGTGATCACTGGTTGGGGCGGATTCAGCAGACCGAAGGGCCTGTGTCCACGCGATATCTCTAAACTGAACTAAACCTATCCATGTTCTCTGGAGATGCTGCCTGACCCGTTGAGTTGCTCCAGCCTTTTGGATTTTGCTCAAGATTGCAGCATCTGCAGTTCCTCGTGTCTCCAAGTTATCAGTCACACTCGGTAACCAGATCGTAATAGACATGCTGTGGAAACAAGGAACAAAAAAAAGACACAAAGTGGTGAAGTAACTCAGCGGGTCAGGCAGCATCTCAGGAGAGCATGGATAGGCGATGTTTCGGGTTAAGTCTGATGAAGGGTCCTGACCTGACACGTCATCTATCAAACAGGATCTCCAGCTCTTCGTATCAGTCTGAAGAAGGTTTCTGATCTGAATCGTCACCTCTCCATGTTTTCCAGAGATGCTGCCTGACCCGCTGAGTTACTCCAGCACCATGTGTCTGTACAGTTCAATGTTCTACGTGCAGTCATCACCTCATGCTGGCTATGCATAGCATGAAAATTTTCCCCTCTGAGACCTTGTGCGCTTCTTCCCACATCCCCCAAAATACGGTAGGTTCATTGTAAAATGCCCCTCGTGTGTGTAGGTAGGTGATAACGTGGTGGGAGTTGATGGCAATGGAGAGAGAATAAAATAAGATTAGACGCAAAATGGTGGAGTAACTCAGCGGATCAGGCAACATCTCTGGAGATAAAGGATGGGTGATGTCTCAGGTCAGAACCCTTTTTCAGACTGAGAGTCGAAGTGGGGATGGTGGAGGGGGGAGCATAAACTGGAGGTGAGAACAAGGCCAAAACAAATCAGGGCGGGGAACAGATGATTTTGGAAGGGTGGAGTCCATATTAGCCCATTGTTAGCTGGGGAAAGTGTGATAACAAGGACGCCAACAGTGGAACCGGTAGGATGACAAGGATGGGGGATAAAGATGGTGGGGTGGGGGACAGAGAGAGGAAGGGAGGGAATGCAGGAGTTTCTTGAAGTTGGAGAAATCAACGTTCGCTGGGTTGTAAGCTGCCCAAGCAAAATATGAGACGCTGGTCCTCCAATTTGCGTGTGGCCTCCGTGGAGGAGGCCCAGGACGGGAAAGTCAGTGTGGGAATGGTGAGTGTTGGGGCGGACTCGGTGGGCTGTATGCAGTGCCGGATTTACGTATAAGCTAAACAAGCTATAGCTTAGGGCCCCCACTTTCTAGGGGGCCCCCCGAAAAAATTGATGGGCCTCGAGGTCTAGGGGGGCCTCCGGCCAAGGCAGAACACCTACCGTTCAACTCTGGGCGGCCCCCCTCCCTATCTCTCTCTCTCCATCTCCCCCCGCTATCCATGTCCGGGCCGCCGGGCTCCGCTCGCTCCTCATCCGCCGGCACGGCAGGCCGCCTTGCACATGCGCACAACCACGGCCAGCACATCATCGGCCGCCCTGCGCATGCGCACTGCAACGGCAACTGGTCGGCGCTGGGCACTTTCTCCCTCGCTTTGAATTGTGGGAGATTTAGCCGCCATGGCTGTCCGGTCGTTGGGGGCCTCACAAGTGGAACAGCTTAGGGCCTCTCTTCATCTAAATCCAGCACTGGCTGTATGATTCTTTACGTAAGACACAGCAACACGACTGTGGCACTAAGTCGCTGCAGGCACCAGGGGTCCCAACTTACCTCGGCTCGGAGCTTGCTGTCTCCAGGCATTGCACTGCCGTGGCGATAAAATGCAGGGCGATGAATAACATGCAGTCAGTCGCAAAAGAAGCTCCTTCCCCACGATGCACACAGGCCTTTTGTTGCCAAGCAGCTAATTGACAGCGGACAGATGATGTGAATTAATAAACCGATGTACAATATGTGCCTCTCGCAGTGGAGATGTGGCTGCAAGTTGTGGCTGTTCAACATTCACTCTTCTGAGATAAGATCTGCTCCATTTGAGGACAAAACATGAGCTTGAAAGGGGTTTATCGTTAATTGTAGTGGTTTTAAGATTCCAAAGTTTAAACTTCAAAACTAGCAACGACACTAATATTAAATGTCACTCCTTTTCTCACCTTATCTGACTATTTAATCTCTTTTTCATCTCTGGCATTTGTCCACTCATCTGCTGATCAACTCCCCTCCACCCCACCTCTTATCTGTATCTGCCTATCACTTATACAGGGAGGAACTGCAGATGCTGGTTTATACTGAAGATAGACACAAAAAGCAGGAGTAGCTGGAGGTCAGAATGGGAATGGGGGGGTGGGGGGGGGGGCGGACACTTTCTTCTGAAGAACGGTCTCAATCCGAAACATCCAGAGTTTTTTCTCCAGAGATGCTGCCTGACCTGCTGAGTTACTCCAGCATTTTGTGTTTGTATTCCACATATCACTTGCCTGGCTTTGTCCTGTCCCCACTTTTTTTCCAGCTTTCTCCCCCCCCCCCCCCACAACTACAATCAATCTGAAGAAGGCTCCCCCCATTCAAAATGTTCCCGACATCTATGCCCACCATTGAGGTTGCCTGAGCTGCTAAGTTCCTCCAGCACTTGGTGTTTTACTCAAGATTCCAGCACCTGCAGTTTCATGTATCTCTCGCTCCGTTGAATTGTTCCTTTGCTTCTGTTACCTCCGGGCTGACTGTAACAAAGGAGTTTCTACAAGAATGTCACAGAAAATTCAGTAGAACATCTTAGATTGAACTTTATTGAACGAATAACTGATCTCAAAACACAATCCTTGGCGTGAGCGAGCACCCTTCCCTTTTGATTTGTCACAGCTCTTTAATTAAGCATTGCCTGGCAAACAATAGGTGGATAGACACAAAATGGTGACGCTGAACATCTATCACCCGTTCGCACTAGTTCCATGTCAGCCCATGTTCTCATCCACTCCCTACACACCAGGGGCAACTTCAGAGGCCAATTAACGTCTATGCACGTCTTTGGGAACACCTGGAGGAAACCTTTGTGGTCACAGAGAGAACATACAAACCACACAGACAGCAACAAGGTCGGGTCTCTAGTGCTGAGAGGCTGCAGCTCTACCAGCTGTGCCGCTCTGGGTCGCTGTGCCGCCCTTTCTCCCCCATCTAAACTTACCAGTCTGCAGCAAGGTCCCGACCCAAAATGTCATCTAACAATTCATCCAACCGACACTGCCTGACCCACTGAGTTTCCATCACACTGTGTTTCTTGGAGGGGAGGGTCCTTATTTAACACCACATCCAATAGACAGCACCTGCAACAGTCTTAGCATTGCAACATAGGTCACCCTCAATGTTACACTCATCTAGGATCCACAACATCTGACTCGGGCTGAGAGCTACCAGCAACAAGACTACCATTACATTTCACTCCCTTTCTGTCCTTATCTGACACCATTTTGACTCATTTTCAATTCTGGCCTTTGCACATTCATCTGAAGCCGAGAGGCCTGTTTCCATGCTGTATCCCTAAAGGACGGGACAGGCCAAGACCCCCTTAAATATCACCTGTCCATTCCCTCCACAGATGCTGCCCGACCCGCTGTGTTTCTCCAGCAAATTTTTTTTTGCTCAAGATTCTTGCTGATTAAGATCCTTTGCACTATTTTTAGCAAGAGCATGGGATTATCCCAAAATCCTTATCCCCCTCCCCCATCAACATCACAGAGTCTAGAGACCCAGGTTCAATCCTGCTATATGTGTGGAGTTTGCATGTTCTCCCTGTGATCATGTAAGGTTCCCCGAGGCGCTCCGGGTTTCCGCCACATCCCAGAGATGTGTTTGTTGATAGGTTGATCGTCTACAGTAATTTACTCCTGGTGTGTTGATGAGTGGTAAAATCCAAGGAAAAGTTGAAGGGGCATTGGACAGAATAAATTAGGTTAGAGTAGGGATTTGTGCAGAGATGAGTGCTTGATAGTTGGTGGCCAAGGGGCCTGTTTCCATGCTGTATGTCTCCTACTCTATTGCAAAATTGGTCGTAATATTGCTGCTTGCACAAATGTAGCTGCCGTGCTTCATATGTCACACCCCAATCATTGTGGGTAGAAGGGGAGGAGGTCAAAGTGCAAGTGTTTCCCCTCCAGGATGAGAGGGTGTGAGCTATAGGGAGAGGTTGAGTAGGCTGGGTCTCTATTCCATGGAGCTTAGGAGGATGAGGGGAAATCCTATACAGGTATACAAAATCATGAGAGGAATAGATCGGGTAGATGCACAAGGTCTTATACCGAAAGGAATCGAGGACCAGAGGACACGGGTTCAATGTGATTTAAAGATTTAATAGGAGTCCGAGGAGTAACTTTTTCACACAGAGGGTGCTGGGTGTATGGAACAAGCTGCCAGAGGAGATAGTTGAGGCAGGGACTATCCCATCGTTTGAGAAACAGTTGGACAGGTACATGGATAGGACAGGTTTGGAGGGTTATGGACAAAGCACAGGCAAGGTGGGACTAGGGTAGCTGGGACATTGTTGGCCGGTGTGGGAGAGTTGGGCCGAAGGGCCTGTTTCCACACTGTATTAATCTATGACTATGTGAATCTACACATCAAGGTGCTGTGGGGAGGAGGGTGGCTGTTGCGGATGATTGAGCAATGTCTCCGAGTGCTGCAACAGGATGTGGTTGTTGATGGCGTCGCACTGCAGGTGGCCGGAATGATGGAGAGGTATCCCTTAAATGTGGTAATGTGGCATCTGGTGCGAAACTAAACTTGGAAAATGATCCTTGGCTGGAGAGTCATCGAGCCATACAGCAAGGAAGCAGACTTCTCCCCCCAACTTGCCCACGTCGACTGTCATGCCCCATCTATTACTAGTCCCACCTGCCAGCGTTTGTCCCATATCCCACTTGCCTGTATTTGGCCCATATCCACAAAACCTGTCCTGCCCATATAAGTGTCTAAACATTTTTAAAACATTGCGATTGTACCTGCCACAACTACTTCCTCCGGCAGCTCGTTCCACACACCCACCACCCTTTGTGTGAAAAATTAAACCCTCAGATTCTTATTAAATCTTTTCCCCCCCCTCACCTTAAACCTGACCTCTGGTTCTCAATTCCACTTCACTGGGCAAGAGACTGTGCGTCTACCCGATCTATTCCTCTCATTATTTTGTATACCTCTACACGATCACCCCTCACCTTCCCTGTGCTCCAAGGTATAGAGTCCCAGGGTGCTGTCAATAAATAAATAATCAATCAATAAAAAATAAAAATTAATAATTGGTTAATTAATCACCACAATATTTGTGCAAAACCCCCCAAAGTCCTCAGTGCAAACAGGGACTGCTTCGTGAGTAGAGTTGATAGAGGAATCGGGAGAATAGAACACATTTAAAGTTCCAAGATGCTGCCTGACCCACTGAGTTACTCCAGCACTTTGCGTCCACATTTAAAGTGTCCACTGCCTGTTCTGAAGTATCGCGGGGATGCCCTGCCTTAACAAAAACAAATGTCCGTTTGGCAGTTCATTCAGACAGGTCGCCGTGCTGAAGAGAAGTGAGGAGTGACACTTGACCTCCCCGCTCCTCTGATTGAAACCCGCACACCTCCCGACACACCTCGCACACTCCCGTCATCAGAGCAGTGTCTAAGCTGCTGCTTGAAGCATTCCACAGCATTTGCCCCTATTGCCCCACCCATGTCACTGAAGCCTCTTTGTGTGAGGGAGTTTAGAATTTGCCTTTCACTCGTTTCTACATGTCTTTGTGTCTGTTCTGCCACCGTAACTCCTTGTATTTTCCTCCATCAGTTCAGCTTTAGCATCTTAGTTTAGTATCTTGCACACGTTTATAATTTGCCTCATTCCGTAGTGCTTGTTTTACTTCCCCACTTATTGGTTGGTATGGTTGATTTGATTTCAGTTAGTTTAGAGTTGAGAGATACAACACGGAAACAGGTCCTTTGGCCCACCGAGCCCGCACCGTCCCGTGATCACCCCGTACACTCGCACTATCCTACACACTAGGGACAATTTACCATTTGCCGGATAGCCAAAGCAAATTAACCTACAAACCTGCACGTCTTTGGCGTGTGGGAGGAAACCGGAACACTCGGAGAAAACACGTGTGGTCACAGGAAGAACGTCCAAACTCCGTACAGACAGCACCCGTAGTCGGGATCGAACCAGTGTCTCTGGCACTGGAAGGAAGCAACTCTACCGCTGCGCCACTGTGCCGCTCCAACTGATGCTTAACTCCTGTATGAAGTGGCTTGGTCAATAGACAATTGACAATAGGTGCAGTAGGCCATTCGGCCCTTCGAGCCAGCGCCGCTATTCAATGTGATCATGGCTGATCATCCAGAATCAGTACCCCGTTCCTGCCTTCTCCCCATATCCCCCGACTCCGCTATCTTGAAGAGCCCTATCAAGCTCTCTCTTGAAAGTATCCAGAGAACTGGCCTCCACGGCCCTCTGAGGCAGAGAATTCCACAGACTCACCACTCTCTGTGAGAAAAAGTGTTTCCTCATCTCCGTTCTAAATGCCTTACCCCTTATTCTTAAACTGTGCCCCCTGGTTCTGGACTCCCCCAACATCGTGAGTGAGTTTGGGAACAGCAAGGGAAGGGAAATAATGCCGAGCTGTCCAAGGACGCTCTCTTCCTGCATGCAAATTAAAATAGATCCCCTGCGCCAATTAAGAAATACACAAAATGTTGGAGTAACTCAGCAGGTCAGGCAGAACAGGAATAGGTGATGTCTTGAACCTTCTTCAGACAGAGACAGGGGAGATGGAAACTAGAGGTATGAAAAGGTACAGAATAAATCAGAGCCGGCACTGATGACCCAGGAGAGGTGGAGCCCACAATGGTCCCCTGCCAGTCTAGCTTGCCGTTAACACCATTGCCAGTGGCTGAGGGTGATTTTATGTAGAAAGTAGGAACTGCAGATGCCGGTTTTTAAAAAAAAGGGCACAAAATGCCGGAGTAACTCAGTGGGTTGGGCAGCATCTCTGGAGATGCCGAGGTTGATTTTTTATGTTGGTAACTTAACTGGCCGCCATTAATCGCTGGTCGTGAATAGTAAAATCTGAGGACGTGGTGGGGAGAATTTCATGGGATTCCAGTTAGTCTGCAGGTTACGAATAGCTAATTTATTTTATCAGCCCGTGGATCCAAGCAAACGTTTGGGATACTGTCGAGAGGGGATTATTGGCTGCTGCAGTGTTGTCGGCATCTTCTGCTGCCTGACAACTTGATTCTTGGTCTCATTTCCAACTTGCCAACTGTCCGGGTTGCGAACAATTCACAGGAACCGAACCCAGTTGTAACCTGGGGAAGACTAGAGCCGCTGCCCCAGGTTCGATCCTGACCTAGGGTGCTGTGCGTGTGGAGTTTGCACGTTCTCCTTGTGACTGCATGGGTTCCTCCCACATCCCAAAGACGTGTGGGTTTGTAGGTTAATTGGCCCTCTGTAAATTGCCTCCTAGGGTGTCGGGACTTGGTGTGAAAGTGGGATCTTTGGACTAGTGCCAATGGTCTGTGGGGAGCTATGGGCCGAAGGGCCTATCTCCATGCTATATCTTACAATCAAAAAAAAATTTGTGGAAATGGCTAGTTGATGGTCGGTATAGATTGAGTGGGCCGATGGTCTATCTCCAGGCTCTGTGATTCAATGACTGAATCTAATAGCAATCTCCCTCCATGTTGCATTTGTTTGGACAAATATCACCGGCAGTGAGAGAGAGACATTTGCTGTAACTTCTGTTTCCTTTGTTCTTTAAATAGATTGTCCTCTGGGGCAATTAGTAATTACAATTGACAGTTTGCTGTGTCCGTTTTCCAGCTGATGGAGTGTTTGCAGTATATATTTGGTATTAAAAATGATCAAATGTCATCCATTTATTGCATTCTTTCCCTTATTTTCTGCAACAGATACTGTGCTTTAAACAAATTACTTTATTAGTTGTAAAACTCTTTGAGTCACCTTGGGTTTCAATGTTTCATTTTTCAATGGCCTTTATTGTCACATGTACAGTGAAATTCTTTTTTTTTTACATACAGTTCGGTAAAGTATTACCATACACAAGCATAATCTTAGATTAAGTACATAGTGTGTAGAAATGGTCCACTGAGTGTATATAGTTTGAGACTGTATAAAGCAGTGCTGAACTGCTATCTACCTCCTTGGTGACCCTCGATCAAGGTATTCTTACTCGGAGGTACACAAAAAAGCTGGAGAAACTCAGCGGGTGCAGCAGCATCTATGGGGCAAAGGAAATAGGCAACGTTTCGGGCCGAAACCCTTCTTCAGACGGGCTCTGACATTGCTGGCTTTACCTTGCACTAAACGTTATTGCCTTATCATGTATCTGTACCCTGTAAATGGCTCGATTGTAATCATGTATTGTCTTTATTTGCGGACTGGATAGCACGAAACCGACGCTTATCACTGTACCTCGTTACACGCGACGATGATAAACGAAACTGAAACTATTAACAAGAGTCGCCAGGTCTTGGCGCCATTTTGAATGTCCAAGTTGCTTTATGTGCAGGTGGCTACAAAGGCCCGTTGTCATGCAGTGTCGCAACGTTCCTGAAATGTTTCTCTATTAGTCAAACGCACGGGGAATTTCCAGTGCTTTGTGTTTTTAACCGTAGACTTTAGAGGTACGGTGTGGAATCAGGCCTTCTGGCCCATCACTGACCAGCGATCACCCCGTACACTAGCACTATCCTACACACTGGGGACAATTTTGTATACAATTTTACCAAAGCCAATTAACCTACAAACCTGCATGTCTTTGGAGTGTGGGTGGAAACCGGACAACCCAGAGAAAACCTATGTAGACACGGCGAGAACGCACAAACTCCGTACAAACAGCACCCGTAGTCGGGATCGAACCTACCGCTGCGACACTGTTCCGCCTCTATGTCTTGCGTCGAGCTGCACTGTGCTTTCTGTTTTGTAGGGCAGTGTGCAGGGGGGTGAAGGGGGGAGGGGGGGAGGGATGGCCCTTAGTGTGAATGGCAATAAGCAGAGCACAGACTATTTCCAAGCATTAAAAGTAGACTATTGCTTTTCTACAGAGATGATGTCTGACCCGCTGAGTTACTCCGGATTTATGTGCCCATCTTTGGTTTAATCCAGCATCTGCAGTTCCTTCCTCCACAATAACAGCATAGTTCCGCAGACTGAGCCGTGCAACGGGCTCTGTCATCCTGGTGACACTCACTTATCACAAAACTAAGGAAACATCTCCACAGTAAACAGGAATTTGCTCTGAAGATAGATTAATTATATCGCCTATTGTGAAACCACCAACATGAGGCCCAGCAGTTGAATTATTGGTTGCCATTGGGAATCTGCTTTTGGGATGCAAACTGTGTTTTTGCACTCTCTACAAAGATGTTATTCAGCTTGTGTGATTGACACAGTTGCTGAGTGGTGTGGCTGAAAATACTTCCAGAGTTAAGGGTTCATTTCCGAGGGCTTTCTTTGCACGTGATAGATAACGATGGACAAACTGCGGGAGCACCAGCCTTGCACCATTCACTAGATTTAACAGGTAGAAGACCACCTGAGAATTACAGGTTGTGGGTGTATGGAACGAGTTTCCGGAGACACTAACTAGTACTAGAGGCAGGTACTATCACAATGTTTAAGAAACATTTAGACAGGTACATGGATAGGACAGGGATATGGGCCAAATGCAGGCAGGTGGGACTAGTGTAGATGGGACATGTTGGTCCAGTACAATGAAAGCAAGACTATCCCTGTACTTAAGTACAATCACCCCAGGCAGTACAGTATGCACAGAACAGCCCACTGAGTCCATACCGTATTGGATCGGGACCCTTCTTCAGACTGCCAAAGACCTTCTGCTTGCCAACCAGAGACAGCAGACTTTGACCCTACTTCAGGCTGGCGTTTTGGGTTGTCGCCCTTCAGCCTGTCTTCAGTCTTCTTGATGACAATGTCACGTTAATTGAAGACCTTCTTCAGACTGAAGAAGGGTCCCGGTTCGAATCTTCACCTATCCATGTTCTCCAGGGATGCTGCCTGACCCGCTGAGTTACTCTGGCACTTTGGGTCGTTTTGCGTGAAGCAGGATTTGCAGTTTCCTTGTTTCTACGTCAAGTACCTATCTATATTAATCCCAGTTACCAACACTTGATCTGTGGCCTTTATGTCATGTTAGTTTAAGTGTTCATCCAGATTCTTCTCGAAATGTATAGTAAAAAACTGCAGATTCTGGTTTAAACCGAAGATAGACACAAAATGCTGAAGTAGCTCAGCAGGTCAGACAGCATCTTGGGAGAAAAAGAATTGGAAACGTTTTGGGTCGAGACCCTTCTACAGACTGAAAAGTCACCCATCCTTTATCTCCAGAGATACTGCCTGACCTGCTGAGTTTCTCCAGCACTTTGTGTCTACAATATAAACCAACATCTGCAGTTCCTCCTACACATTCTTTCCATACAATGTAGCCAATGTCTCAGTCATGCATTGTGCTCTCAGGCAGTGCGTTGCAAGTTCCTATTGCCCTCGATGAAATAAAACTGTTCCTCACTCCCCGCTAAACTTCTCACTCCTGAGCTTAAACTAATGGCCTCTGGTTATAAACACCTCTACGTGATCTATCCCCCTTATAGTTTTGTGCATCTTTATCAGGTCCTCCCTAAGTCTTCTGTCCTGCCCCACCTCTCTTCCAGCTTTCTTTCCCCTCCCCCTGCAGTCAGTCTGAAGAAGGGTCCCGACCCGAAACGTTGCATATCCATGTTCTCCGGGGATGCTGCCTGGCCCGTTAAGTGACTCTAGCACTTTGTGTCTTTCTTAGGAATTCAAGAGTCAAGAGTGTTCAGTTGGCACGTGTACTGAAATCCGTGCTTGCAGCAGCACAACAGGCCTGTAAACACAATACACATAGAAAATAAGGCGGCACTGTGGCGCAGCGGTAGAGTTGCTGCCTTACAGCCCCAGAGATCTGGATTCAACCCTGACTACAGGTGCTGTCTGTGTGGAGTTTGTAGGTTCTCCCTGTGACCGCGTGGGTTTTCTTTGGGTGCTCCGGTCTCCTCCCACACTCCAGACACACTAAAGACGTACAGATTTGTAGGTTAATTGGCTTTGGTTATTGTCCCAAGTGTGTAGGATAGTGTTAGCGTACGGGGCGAGTGCTGGTCAGCGCGGACTCAGTGGGCCAATGGGCCTGTTTCCACGCTGTATCTCTGAAGTCTAATCCACCCACTGTCATTTTGTTCAGTGAAGAAATGATTATGATTTGATGCAGACTTTTGCTGAGTATCTTACTGTATAAGTTAGTAAGAAAGAGAGCCAGCATGGACTTGATGGGCAGAATAGCCTCCTGCGTCATGAGTTCTGAAGATCTAGAGTGACCCACAGATCGGTTCCTTTTGCACAGTTGGATGCTTGGCAGCTTCTCCCACAAGACAGAATCTCACTAACAGTCAAGACTGTTTATTTGTCAAATACACTGGATATGAACGGGAACAATGAAATATTTCCTTCCGGCAGCGTGACAGGCATATTGGGCGCAACAAAAACAACAAATAATATACTCTCATTTATCAACTATTCTAAGTAAACTACACTCTGACAGTACAAAAACCAGTACATAATCAAGAGAGGAATAGATCGGGTAGGCCCACAGTCTCTTGCCCAGAGAATCGAGATCCAGAGGCCATCGGTTTAAGGTGAGGGGGGCAAAGATTTAATAGGAACTTGAGGGGTTACATTTCGACTGTCCCATCACGGGTACTGATCTGCCAGCTGGTGAAGATATCTAGAGTTGATTAGTTTAGTTTAGAGATACAGCACGGAGCAGGCCTTTTGGCCCACTGAGCCCGCACCGACCAGCGTTCCCCATACACTAACACTACCCTGCACACGGTATATTCCACATATACCAAGCCAACTTACCTCCATACCTGTACGTCTTTGGAGTGTGGGAGGAAACCGTAGATCTCGGAGAGAACCCACACGGTCACGGGGAGAACGTACAAACTCCGTACAGTCAGCTCCCGTAGTCGGGATCGAACTGGGGTCTCTGACGCCGCAAGCGCTGTAGGGCAACGACTCTACCGTTGCACCACCTTACCGGTGATGTCATCAAAGAATCACGAAAAGGAATGGGTGGCGTTTTTGGGTCGAGATCCTTCTTCAGAAACATCATCTACTCCTTGTTCTCCAGAGACGCTGCCCGACTCGCTGAGTTACTGCAGCATTTTGTGTCTATCTTTTGAGAATAGGTTTGTTGTTCACGCAGATTATGGATCTCCCTCCTGTTCTCCGTTCTGCGATTACCCGTTGATCGTCCAACGTCGGTGGTATCATCAGCAAATTTAAAGATGGCATTGGCGCTGTGCCTGCCCTCATAATGATGGGTTTGGCGAGAGTAGACAGGGGGCACTGAGCCTGCAGCCCTGAGGTGCCCATGCACTCATGGTCAGTGACGAGGACGTGTTGTTGCCAATCCCTACTGACGGAGGCCCACCAATAAGTCAGTCGAGGATCCAGTTGCACAGTCAGGAGCAGAGACCCAGTTCACGGAGTTTATGGTGAGTTTGGAGGGGAAGATTCTGCTGAATGTCAAGCTGCTGTCAACAAACTGTTTCGTTTAGATAAACAGCACGGGAACTGGCCCTGCAGCCCCACCGTGTCCGCGCCGACCATTGATCACCCGTTCACACTGGTTCCATGTCATCCCGCTTTCACATCTACTCCCTACACACTAGGGGCAATTTTACTGAGGCTAATTAACCCTCAAACCCGCACGTCTTTGTGATTGGGAGGAACCTGGAGCACCCGGAGTTAACCCACGTGGTCACAAGGGAGGGAATGGAGATGAGGAGGAATTGCTTTAGCCAGGTGAATCTATACGATTGCTACACAGTCAGCTGTGGTGGACAAGTCAGTGGGTATTTTTAAAGCAGAGATGGATAGTTTCTTGATTAGTAAGTGTGTCAAAGGTCAACGAGAGAAGGCAGGTGAATGGGGTTCAGAGAGCAAAATTGAGCAGCCATGTTCGCATGGCAGAGTAGACTCGATGGGCTGAACGGCCTAATTCTGCTCCTATGTCAAAGGTTACAAAGGTCTTTTATTGTCACGTGTACCAATTAGGGTACAGTGATATGCGAATATTACCATACAGCCATACTAAAAAAGCAACAAGACACACGGCTACATAAAAGTCAACATAAACATCCACCACAGTGGATTCCCCACATTCCTCACTGTGATAAAATCTAATCTTCTTCCCTCACTTTTAACCCGCGGTCGGGGCAGTCGAACCATCCGTCAGGGCGATCGAAGTTCCTGCAGCCGGCGGTCGAAGCCCCTGCGTTGGGGTGGTCAAAGCTCCTGCGACTTGTAGTTCCCGAAGTTGGTCTCTGACCAGAGACGGCAGGCTCCACGATGTTAAAGTCCGCAGGTGGAGCTCAGAGGTCAATGCCTGGCAAAGGGATCGCGGGCTCCGCGATGTCCAACTCCTCGATGTTAGGCCGCAGTGCAGACGGAAATACGATACGGGAAAAAAATCGCATCTCCGTCGAGGTAAGGGATTAGAAAAAGTTTCCCCCACACCCTCTCCCCCTCACATAAAACAAGCTAAAGAGCTCTAAAAACACACATTTAACACATACTAACAAAACAGCTAAGAAGAAAGGGACAGACAGACTCTTGGCGAAGCAGCCATTGCTGACGCCATCCGATGGAGAAATGTCTTACGGTCTTATGGAAAACGTGCATACTCCACACAGACAGCACCCGAGGTAAGGATCGAACCCAGGTGTCCAGCGCTGTAAGGCAGCAGCTCTACCATCTGCGGGTCTGTGCCACAATCTGAAACCAACTGCGCCACCATGAAACAGCTAGAAATGCGTGTTCTTATTGTCTAAGTGTTCAAGCTTTTGGTTCAAAAGCCAGTGAGATTGCAATTAATTAACTTGGTGCATTTATAATTACTTTGTTCATTTCAGAGTATTACACTTTAGTTTAGTTTAGTGTCACGTGTACCGAGGTACAGTGAAAAGCGTTTTGTTGTGTGCTATCCAGTCAGCAGAAAAACTGCATGTTTACAACGAAGCCGTACACAGTGTACACATACAAGATAAAGGGAAGAACTTTTAGTGCAAAATAAAGTTCAGTAAAGTCCGTTTAAAGATAGTCCAAGTGTTTCCAATAAGGTAGATGGTAAGTCAGGACCGCTCTCTAGTTGGTGATAGCATGGTTCAGTTGCCTGGTAACAGCTGGGAAGAAGCTGTCCCTGAAGGGCCTGTCCCACTTGGCCGTCATTTGCGCGTAATTTACGCAACATCATTTATGCGTCACGCACGTGATGCGCGCATGGTGCGTGATGACATAGGCAGTGACGCACACGGCCACGCACGGCGTCGCAGGATTTTGTGATGTACAAAATCTTTGCACGCCACCTGCGTGACGCGCAAATGACGGCCAAGTGGGACAGGCCCTTGAATCTGGAACTTCTGGCAGTTCTTGACTGGTCCGACATTAATTCCAGGAGCTTCCATTTAAAGGGAATAGGATCCCACATCTTCTGCTCGCTCAGCCTTCACAGGATTGATCAGAACTTGGCCGCGAGCCCCGAGTTTGTTTTTACAAAGGAATCTCCTGGATTTCCTTAAGGAAGTGCTCACTAACTGGCAGGAAAACCATGTACTGGTGAATTTATCTGGACCAACAAAAACTACTTGAAAAGCCTAATATTTGTGCTCTGTGTTGTTCTGTGTAGATAGTACATCCTGCAATCATTTACAAAAACTTAACAATGGAATCCCTGACCCATCAGGAAGATCACTGCTGATGTTAGACAACTGGTGCTGGGAGATGCCTTGCACATTTTTGGACATCTTTTGAAAAATATCAAAATAAACTTTATTCAAGTAAAGAAAATGTACAATACAGGAGCCGTGCAAAAAAATGTGTCCGACATTCTTGAAGGCTATACTTACATTCAATACTGTTTACACAATTTTAACCCCCACCATTGCCACTCATGTGGCCCCCTGGTGTGAAATTACTCCCCTTATTTTGAGGGGCGTCTCCGCCACGCCCTGCCCTCCAATGTCCAGCAGTGGAAGGACCCTGGACTGTGGTCCTCCCCCACAGAGCCTTGGCGTTGCCTGCACCGAGCTTCAGTGCGTCCCTCAGCACGTACTCCTGCAGTCTGGAGCTGGCCAGTCGGCAACATTCCCCGACGGACATCTCGCTCTGCAGAGAGGCCAATAAAGTTCGGGCTGACCAAAGAGCATCTTTCACCGAGTCAATGACCTTCACAGTGGTGCAGCGGTAAAGCTGCAGACTTACAGCACCAGAGACCCGGGATCGATCCTGAGCACCCTCACCTAGGACCCACAACCTCAGGCTGAGAGCTACCAGCAACAGGACCATTATTACATTTCAATCCTTTCCTCTACTTATCCAACACTAATTTATCTCACTTTGTTCACAACCCTAGATGGTCACAGAGAGAGTGTGCAAACTCCACACAGACAGTAATGTGTGGGGTGAGGCTAGAGTTGAAATAAAGCGCCCAGTGCAAAGAAGGACACAAGGTGCTGGAGTAACTCAGTGGGTCGGGTAGCATCTATGGAGAACATAGACAACATCCATGGAGAATATCATCTAGAGAGGGCATGGACCCATTTTGGGTCAGGACCCTTCCTCAGACTCCAAGATGCTGCCTGACCCGCTGAATTACTCCAGAACTTTGTGGGGTTTTTTTCATAAACCAGCACCTGCAGTTCCTTGTGCCTCCATCCAGAGCAAAGAATGTACAATGCACTTGATCTGCACATTTTTAGAATTAAATGCCTGTCTGATTATTACTATTTAATTTTTTTTAATTAAACTTAATTTTTAAGTTTAATTTATGAGCTCCTATTTTCAAAATAGATGTCTCAATCCGAAACTTCACCCATTCCTTCTCTTCAGAGATGCTGCCTGTCCTGCTGAGGTACTCCAGCATTTTGTATCATCTTCAGTTTAAACCAGCATCTGCAGTTCTTTCCTACACTCTCAAATTTATGCCTGGGATATGTCTGATCTACATAAAACCCTGTATATAATACCAGGTGCCCTTGTATATCATAAATTAATATCTCAAAAGAAATGGACTGAATTAAAATTTGATAAATGTAAGTTGAATTTGAAAGTATTTTCCCCTCCATAGTTCTTTAACATTTATATTGGAGCAACCTGAATGTCAACTAAGTTATTTTTGACTATTTAAAATAACATTTTCAAACTTCCACTTGACATACCTTAAGTACTAAAACAAAGGGGCTTAGAATAACAATTGAAAGATGCAAAGTGCTGGAGTAACTCAGTGGGTCAGGCAGCATCTCTGGAGAAAAGAAATAGGTGAAGTTTCGGGTCAAGGTCCTTCTTCAGACTGAGAGTCAGGGGAAAAGGACACGAAAGATATAGATTTTAGTTTCCGAGATACTGCGCGGAAACAGGCCCTTCGGCCCACCGGGTCCGCGCCGACCAACGATCCCCACTATCGTGGATCAACACTATCCTGCACCCACTAGGGACAATTTACATTTATATCAAGTCAATTAACTTACAAACTTGTAGGTCTTTGGAGTGTGGGAGAAAACCGAAGATCTCGGAGAAAACCCACGCTCGTCAGGTGGAGAACGTACAAACTCCGTACAGACAGCACCCATAGTCGTGATCAAGCCCGATCTCTGGCGCTACATTCACTGTAAGGCAGCAACTCTACCTCAGCGCCAGCGTGTGTGTTGAGAGATGGTGATGTGGAGAGGCATAGAACAAATGAATGAAAGATATGCAAAAAAATAACAATGATGAAGGAAACGGTCCATTATTGGGTGTGGGCTTGGTGAAAATGAGTTATACAGACAGTGAAATTCACCGGGACGACAGTGAAACTAGTACAACGACTAGGGTCAGGGAGGGTTGGAGAGAGAGAGAGGGGAGGCAAGGGTTAGTTGAAGTTAGAGAAATCAATATTCATACCGCTGGGTTGTAAGCTGCCCGAGCTTACTATTGTCTACGTCATTAGACAGCACTGCCCAACAACAACACACAAACTGAAATTATATGTCACATGCCAGTCGCGTTAAATGTATATTTTGCGTATATATATATGTATTTTTACGGAACTTTTTTTCTCGTTCATTCTATTGTTTACAGAGTACTACATTTACATGTTGTGTTGTGCTGCTGCAAGTAAGAATTTCATTGTTCTGTCTCGGACAAATGACCATAAAACACTCTGTAGCATGGTATATTCCAGACCCAGTGAACAGATTGGATTGAGCGGGTGAACTAAGGAGGGTGGATTCAGTCACGTCTTTCGGAGAGCGGCCTAGTGCTTGACCACTTGCCTCTGTGTTGTTGTGTTTTGTTGGTCAAGTGGAAAAAGATTGAAGCACCCTGGACAAGCATTTGACCCCTTTACCTCCCCCTCCCCCCTCCCCCCTCCCCCCATACAAGAGCAGGTCAAACTGAGCAGTCTGCTCCCCCCATACTGGATCCCAGGAGGTAATAAAACCATTGAGATCAATCCCGATGAAAAGCTATTTCATCGCTGGTGATTTGTGGTTTGACTCGCTGGCATCAGGATTGTCCACAGTTTGAGTCATTCCCCCCGTCAGACAATGAACAGATCCAGTATCGGAACAATCAGGCTTCTGGCACTGATTGCATCAAATGGGAATTTGATTAATTGGGAGGTGTGAACATTCAGTGACAAATAGCCTTCTCTGGTATTCTCCCAGTCCTTACCTGAGTACGCTGCCTCATGAGGTTCCTTGCAGTCATGTGTGAGTTCGAGTAATATCCTCTTGCCCATCTTATAACCTAGGCTCATGATGGATGCTGGCTGGACCAGCATTTATTGCTCTTCCCTAATTGCCCTTGAGTGGTTCACTACAAAGATCTTTGGTTCACTAGGCTAGGTCAGAGAGTAATTAATATTGAATAACTTTACAAGGAGCCTGGACTCTTCCACTGGCCAGGCAGGGTGAGTCTTGTTGTTTTTTCATTTTGAAAGGACATTGGTGAACTGGATAGTTTGTTACAATATTCTGCCATGCATTAACTCTTATCCCATATCTCTCTCTGTCTTCAATATCAAGATTCAAGAGAGTTTATTGTCATGTGTCCCAGATAGGACAATGAAATTCTTGCTTTGCTTCAGCACAACAGAATATAGTAGGCATGAATAATACAGAACAGATCAGTGTGTCCATATACCATTATATAAATATATACACACATGAATAAATAAACTGATAAAGTGCAAATAAACAGATAATGGGCTATGAATGTTCAGAGTATTGTATAAGTTGAGTTTAATAGCCTGATGGCTGTGGGGAAGTAGCTATTCCTGAACCTGGACAATATATTTATTGACTAGGCATCCAGAACTCTGAGTGTAGGGAACCAAAGAATTTCAATCGTTTGGGAAAATTCTTCCTCATCTGTTTTAGTTGGGCACGGAGGCGCAGCGGCGGAGGTGGTGCCTTACCACGCCAGAGATCCGGGTTTGAGTTGTTAATTACAAATGAAAAGATAACAGCACTAAAAGTATTTGTCATTGGCCGTATTTGATAGCAAGTTCCAGCCTGCATTTGCAGGTGGGGTGAGGTTAAAATAGGAAATGTGCCAGAAACCTGAAGGGCCATCTCAGAGGGGTTGCAAAATAAGCTGACGTGGGAACGAACAAATAACCAGACATGTTGATATTGCATTATGCTAATGTCACTGCATTGCTTGCTCTCACCAGTCTGGACTCAATGACTCCATTGATTTTTCCATTGATCTAAGAAGAGTGGTGGGCAATATCGAATATCTTTAATTAAGTCAAGGGGCAAATAAACAGATTGGAATTAGCTGCTGAGGAAATAATTATTCAATAATCGCATCTTCAGTATAAGGGGACCCAAAGCGTGCAGTACAACATTTACCATTATGTGTAGGAAGGAAAGTTATGTTTTTGATTAGCCGGTTGCAGATTTCCAATAGAATCTTAATTTAATCCACATTGTTCAGTCAGCATTGACTTTCACAACCACAGCAGAGGTCATATTTCTGTACTTAAAATGCCTGAAATACGCTGGGACTTCATTCGGGATGAATCACTGGGTGGTTTTTAAATTGCAGGCAGTGAGCCATACCATGAGTACGATGGCTTTCACACAACATGTTCTGTTGCAGTACAGTCATCTGTTTGAAATTTCCATGTATTTAACTCTCTCTGTCCACTGCCAGAGGTAGCAACTTCCAGCTTAGTTCTTTTGCCTTCTCGTTTTGGAAGTACGTTTCTCAATGTCCCGGTCAATATGCAACCCTTCTATTGACATCACTTGAGCCAGAATATCTGCTCTCTATATTTTGTGACTGTTTGAAAGTTAGTTTAGTTTAGGGTCACGTGTACCGAGATAGAGTGAGAAGCTTTTGTTTGTGTGCTAACCAGTCAAAGATAAGGACTGTGCCTCAGTCCGCATTAACCAAGCTGATCTCCTGGTGGCCCAGGACTTCAACTCCCCTTCCCATTCCCAATCTGACCTATCTGTACCGGGCCTCCTCCATTGTCAGACTGAGCCCCAGCACAAATTGGAGGAACAGCACCTCATATTTTGTTTGGGTAGTTTACACCCCAGCGGTATGAACATTGACTTCTCTAACTTCAGGTAGCCCTTGCTTTCTCTCTCCATCCCCTCCCCTTCCCAGTTCTCCCACTAGTCTTACTGTCTCTGACTACATTATTTCTCTGTCCTTCCCCCTCCCCTGACATCAGTCTGAAGAAGGGTCTCGACCCGAAACGTCGCAAATTCCTTTTCTCCTGCTGCTTTACGCGCAGTATTTTGTGTCTACCAAAGAAAAGACTATACTTGAGCACAAACCTTTGGAGAATGAGATGCTGTCAATTGACTGAAACGTTATAGATCAACT
This sequence comes from Amblyraja radiata, assembly GCF_010909765.2. Taxonomy (NCBI): domain Eukaryota; kingdom Metazoa; phylum Chordata; class Chondrichthyes; order Rajiformes; family Rajidae; genus Amblyraja; species Amblyraja radiata. The sequence goes on from NC_045977.1 coordinate 15,521,896, forward strand.
AAAGATAGACACAAAATGCTGAAGTAACTCAGCGGGTCAGGCAGCATCTCTGGAGAACAGGAATAGGTGACGGTTTCGGGTCGAGACCCTTCTTCAGACTAAGTGTCTAGGGAGAAGGAAACTGAGAGACATGAAAGGGTGCATAGAACAAATGAATGAAAGCTATGCAAAAAGTCAGATCAAAGCCAACAATGATGATCAAGGAAAGGTGGAGCCCACAATGTACCATTGAGCAGACCATTGACGATGACCTATTGAGTTACTTCAGCATGTGGTGTCTATCTTTGGTGTAAACCAGCATCTGCAGTTCCCTCCGATGCACAGATCAACTGAAGCCTGTCTCTCCTCTCAGTGAATATAAATCATGTACGCTCACTGTTTTGGAAAGAAGCTGGTTGTGGGGTGCAGTGGGGGGAGTTGGGGTGGGGGTGGGGGTGGCGGGTTGGAATGGATGGGGGTTTTGCCCCAGGTTCCTGCCATGCATTTATACCTCAACCCATACTTAAAAGAAAAACAGGTTACTCACGTTTAATTCACCACTGTCCATGATACCGTCCCCTGTTCCCTTGTTCAAAGTGACTGCTGCAATTTAAAAGTTAGCAAGGAAGCGTTCTAAAATTGAAGGTGAAGATGTCCCAACTGCACTCATCCCACCTGCCTGCGTTTGACCAATATCCCTCTAAACCTATCCTATCCATGTTTCGTAAACATTGCGATAGTACCTGCCTCAACTGCCTCCTCCGGCAGCTCGTTCCGTATACCAATCACCCTATGTGTAAAGTAAAGTTACCCCTTGGGTAAATCGTTCCCCCCTCACCTTAAACCTATGTCTTCTGATTCTTGATTCCTCTCGATTACTCTGGGCCAAATATTGCATTTACTTGATCTATTCCTATCATGGTCTTATACAGCTCTATAAGATCACCCCTCATCCTCCTGTGATCCAAGGAATAAAGTCCTAGCCCCCTCAACCTGTCCCTACAGCTCTGGCCCTTGAGTCCTGGTAACATCCTCATAGATCTTCTCTGCACCCTTTCCAGCTTGACAACATCTTTCCCATAACAAGGTGATCAAAACAACTTATTTTTGTGTAGGAAGGAACTGCAGATGCTGGTTTACACCGAAGGTAGAAACAAAATGCTGGAGTAACTCAGCGGGCCGGGCAGCTTAGATAGAGTCATAAAGTGAAACAATGTGGAAACAGGCCCTTCGACCCAACCTGCCCACACCGGCCAACATTTCCCAGCTACACTAGTCCCACCTGCCCGTGTTTGGCCCATATCCCTACAAACCTATCCTATCCATGTACCTGTCTAAATGTTTCTTCAACATTGGGATAATCCCAGCCTCAACTACCTCCTCTGGCAGCTCATTCCATACACCCACCACCCTTTGTGTGAAAAAGTTACCACTCAGATTCCTATTAAATCTGTTCCCCTTCACCTTAAACCTATGCCATCAAAGAAAAGCACCCCTGGAGAGAAGGAATGGGTGACGTTTTGGGTAATGACCCTTCAGACTGAGAGTCAGGAGAGAGGGGAACTAATTGTGCTTTCCTGTTTTCATACTTCTCCCCTTGTCCTTCTCATCCTAAAATGCCAGATCCCTTATCCTGCAACAACAGCCAGTTGTGGTCTCTCCAGCCAAGGGAAATAGCCAAGGGCTGGTAGGTTAACTGGCCCTCGTGATTGCCCCTCGCGTGTAGATGAGTGGTAGACTCCTGAAGAGGAGATGGTGGGTGTATGGGGAGATGCAGTCACTGGGAAAAAATAATAATGGGATGGGATTTCATTGACAATAGACAATAGGTGAGGAGCAGGCCATTCGGCCCTTCAAGCCAGCACCGCCATTCACTGTGATCATGGCTGATCATCCACAATCAGTACCCGGTTCCTGCCTTCTCACCATATCCCCTGACTCCGTTATCTTTATGTGCTCTATCTAACTCTCTCTTGAAAGCATCCAGAGAATTGGCTTCCACTGCCTTCTGAAGCAGCGAATTCCACAGATTCACCACTCTCTGGGTGAAAAAGTGTTTCCTCATCTCCATGCTAAACAGCTTACCCCTTATTCTTAGACTGTGGCCCCTGGTTCTGGACTCCCCCAACATTGGGAATATGTTTCCTGCCTCTAGCGTGTCCAATCCTTTAATAATCTTATATGTTTCAATAAGATTCCCTCTCATCCTAAATTCTAGAGTATACAAGCCCAGCCGCTCCATTCTGTCCACATGTGATAGTCCCGCCATCCCGGGAATTACCTCGTCAACCTGCGCTGCACTCCCTCAAGAGCAAGAATGTCCTTCCTCAAATTTGGAGACCAAAACTGCACACAATACTCCAGGTGTGGTCTCACTGGGGCCCTGTACAACTGCAGTAGGACCTCTTTGCTCCTATACTCAACTCCTCTTGTTATGAAGTTTGTAAACTGGCATAGACTCAAATGCGCTGAAATGACCTCTAATGTTGTAAGTAAATCTGAGCTATTATGAAATGTTCCAACACTAGAAATGGTTGGCCTTTCCTCACTTCAATTCAGACCAGATGGTGGTTTCTAGCTTGTTAGCTGGAGTTAGGCCACATGCAAACTGGACAGACAGGTGTGTGTGTGTGTCAGCCTGCTCAACCTATATAGATACACACACACGCAGCACAACAGATGTGTAAACACAAAAATGCTGGAGAAACTCAGCGGGTGCAGCAGCATCTATGGAGCGAAGGAAATAGGCAACGTTTCGGGCTGAAACGTTGCCTATTTCCTTCGCTCCATAGATGCTGCTGCACCCGCTGAGTTTCTCCAGCATTTTTGTGTACCTTTGATTTTCCAGCATCTGCAGTTCCTTCTTAAACAAGATATGTAAACACAGTGCTCCGCAAAATCTGTAGGAGTCTGTAGAAGGGTCTCGACCCAAAACGTCACCAATACCTTTTCTCCAGAGATGCTACCAGTTACTCCAGTATTTTGTGCCAATCTTTGATGTAAACCAGCATCTGCAGTTGACGAGCAGGGAGGTGAAAGGTCAGCGTGTGGAATATTGATTTGACGTGATGGTATTAAATGTTGAAGCAGCTCAAGGGGCTGAGTGGTCTGCCTCGACCCCCCAAATGATGCATAATCGATGTCACGTGCCTGGGGTTGCAGAGTTCAAGGATTGAACATCACATCTGTTTTAAATTTAAATTTTAATAATTACCAACTTCTGAGGGCAACTCCAAGGAATTCCACATTACTCTGATTACTCCAGTGAAATTGTGCCGATTGTCTGATAAGAGCAGTGACGGATGAAAATAACAAGAAAGGGTGAATTTTTAGTTTTAGTAATGTATTGAATATCCCAGCTGTGGTTCCTCTATTCGGGTTGTAGATCTGTTTTATGCTTGAAGATAGACACATACTGGAGTAACTCAGCGGGACAGGCAGCATCTATGGAGAGAAGGAATGGGTAACATTTCGAGTCGAGACCCTTCTTCAGACTGATGCCTTGTTTCTGGTGATTGTCTAATGATGCATGTCCTGATTTCCATTCTCCAGCTCGTACTGGAAAGGTTGTACAACACGGAAACAGGCCCTTCGGCCCATCAAGTTCACTCTGGCCATCAAGCACCCATTTGCACGAATCCCGCATTAATCCCATTTTATCCTTCCCACATTCCCATCAACTTCCCCTCTAGATTCAACCACTCACCAGCACTCTCAGGGCAGTTTGTGGTAGCCAATATAATCTACCAGCCTGTACGTCCTTGGGATGGGGGAGGAAGCTGGAGCACCCAGGGGAAACCCCCGCATTCTCAGGAAGGACATGCAAACTCCACACAGACAGCATCCAAGGTCGGGATTGAACCCATGTTGAGGAAGTCGCCCTCAACAGAAACTGAATGTAGGTTAGTCGCTGGCTACCTTTTTGCCACGCTTAGATCTCTGGGTGGAAGAGTTCTCGTCTGCAGTGTAAATGACTTGGAGTAAGCCACTGTGGGCCGAGGAGTTTAGTTTATCTTGGCATGAAGTTCGGCACGGATATTGTGGGCTGAAGGGCCTGTTCCTTTGCTTTAATGTTCTGTCTTCTACGGTTGAAATTGGTTGAAAGATACTGCATGGAAACAGGCCCTTGGTCCCACCAAGTTCATGCTGACCGCCGATCACAACTTCACACCAGTTCTATGATATCCCACTTTCGCATCTACTCCCCACTCACTGGGGGCAATCTAGAAGCCAATTAACCTACAAACCTGCACGTCTTTGGGATGTGGGAGGAAACCAGAGCACCCGGAAGAAACCGACCATGGTCACAGGGAGAACGGGCAAACTCCACACAGACAGCAACCGAGGTCAGGATCGAACCCAGGTCTTTAGCGCTGCGAGGCAGCAGCTCTACCTGCTGCATCACTCTGCCCCGATCTGAGGGGCAGCTTTTTTCCATACAGAGGATGTCAATTCAACAGTGAAGAATGTTTCCATTACCAAATGCCCCGAAATGGAACCATGAAATTCTTACTTGCAGCAGCGAACCAGATATGTAAATGTACTGTAACTTGACGTCACCTATTCCTTTTTGTGCAGAAAGAAACTGCAGATGCTGGTTTAAACCAAAGATGAACACAAAAAGCTGGAGTAACTCTGCGGGACAGGCAGCATCTCTGGAGAGAAGGAATGGGTGACGTTTCGGATCCAGCTTCTTGTGTCTACCTATTCCTTTTCTCCTGACCCTCTGTGTTACTCCAGCATTTTGTTCCTCTTTTCGGTGTAAACCAGCATCCTACACAGATATGTAAACATAGTACTGTGTAAAATCCATAAAGGGACAAGCTGCCAGAGAAGTGTTAGAGGCAGATACAATTGCAGCATTTAAAATGAATGTAGACAAATTCAAGGATAGGAATGGTTTAAAGGGAATTGGGCCAAATGCAGGTAAATGGAATTAGCTGAAGTAGGGTCTTATCCGAAACGTCACCCATTCCTTCTCTCCAGGGATGCTGCCTGTCCCGCTGAGTTACTCCAGCATTTTGTGTCCATCTTCGATTTAAACCAGCATCTGCAGTTCTTTCCTACACATAGAGTAGGGAAGTACCTTGATTGGCCTCGATGATGTGGGTCGAAGGGCCTGGTTCCATACAGTGTAATTCGCTGACACTATTTAGACCAATTTAAAAGCCATGGGTGTTGGGGAAGTGACAATGATCTCTAAACTGGCGAAACAATCTTGCGTGGAGCTCACCTGAAATGACCGGCGTGGCTTCGACGCTGCGTAAAGAAGAGGGATGGGACTCTGATCAAATGACTGCTTTGCAAGTGTGTCTTTGACAAGGCTTTTTTTTTTTCTCACGTCAGCAGAACTTGATAGCAAGGCAGAGGAGAAATCTTCCAGGCAAACTGTGGCCAGCTGCCTTTGTGAGGCTCTGCTCTGGGGAGAGAGAGAGAAGCAGCTGAAATCCGCATGAGCTTAAAGGGGTTCTGCCTCCTCGTTTGCCAGATGCTTGAGCTGAATGGGACTTTCAGCCGAGCTTGTTTCAATTGAACGAATTCAAACAATAAACGCAAGAAGGACGTGTGTGTGTGTGTGTGAGAGAGAAGAAAAAAAAGGATGGGAGAAACCTCAGCGGGCAATCTCCGACTGATGTGGCTTTTATTACTATTCTGGTCATGCGTATTGTGTGTGTGTGTGTGTGATGCAGGCAGCGATCAGGGGAGGATCTTTGCTGGAAACTGCGAGGCAGGAAGCGATTCTTATGCTCATCCTTCACCAAGCTTTGCGCCGTGCTGGAATCATTATTTGTGACTTCCGTACGCTGCAGTCATGACCATAGCTGAGCCCGACCAAAAATCAGATTAACGGCAACTGGGTCCCGTTGAAGGGGGGGGAGAGGGGAAGAAAAGGGAGAAGTGGAAAGCAAATCTCTTGGATGAGGAAGGTAAGAGCGCCGAAGGAGCTTTGCGACCCTCCCTCAATAGCCCCCTCTCCCCCCCCCCCCCGGTTCCTTTCTTTTAATTGTGGCTTCAGGGCAGTGTGACATTTCAGCATCTGAGAGGGATGCAAGGAGAAAAAAAGAACAAGCTTGATTGAAATGCTGCAGCGTTCCTGTGTAACTTGATCATCAATCTCTCTCAAACCATTTTGTGCATTGTTTCGAGTATCACGGTGTTGTGCTAATTTACATGAGGTGCATAGTAATTGATACCATTGTGTTGGACTGGTGTTGTTGGGCAGTTAGCATTAAAGATCTTATCCTAGAGCTCTGGGATCTTTGGTTAGCATGAAGGAAGGTGGGCCTTATCCTGGCAGAGTCTTGACTGTGTATATCGCGTCTTTGTACGGTTCCATCCCCTTTGTGAATTGTTGGACTCCAATCTGATCTTGCATCTGCTTGAGGTCTGTGTCAGTTTGTTTGCAGGCTGCGTGCAATAGCTTTCATGGTAAGCAAGCAGTCAAATCAACACTCGAGATCTCTGGTGAGGGAACAGATGGTTTCTTAGAGGGGACTTGGTGATGTACCAAGACACAAAAGCTGGCATAAGCCAGGAGCTTGCTTTAAAAATTTCCTGATTCCTTTGTATTTTGTCTGTGCGTCAAAGTCAAATGTCATTTTATTTTTGTTTGCGAATGGGTTGGTTGCCTCCTGGATAATAGTGTTTGCCATTCACGGATCCTTTTGTGCCCGTGTCTTCATGGTGGCTCCACATCCACCACAGTGCACCAACCTCCCCTCTTGTAGACTCACCCAAAGCTGCCCCTCCCTGACCTCGCCCGCTGATGAAACCCTCGCCCGTGCCTCTGCCAACACTAGACCTGACTAGTTCTGGTTTTAGAGATACAATGTGGAAACAGGCCCCCCGGCCCACCGAGTCCGCGCCGATCACCCGTACACTCGTTCTATCCGACACACTATTTATAATTTACTGAAGCCAATTAACCTACAAACCTGCACGTCTTTAGAATGTGGAAGGAAACCAGAGCACCTGGAGAAAACCCACACGGTCACAGGGAGAATGTACAAACTCAGTTCAGACAGCGCCTGTAGTCAGGATCGAACCCGGGTCTCTGGCTATGTTCCAACACATTTGTGTGTCTCCATCATTCTACTGCCCAAATCTAATGCTGTCCAAGCATTTGCCCCCTACACCGCTGTATGCTATTTTGCACCTGCCCAATAATCCTCTGCTTGCTGATCTACTCTGACTCACAGCTGAACAATGGTGGGTGCCCGATAGTTCTCACGTGGTTTAGTTTACTTTAGAGATACAGTGCGGAAACAGAGCCATCGGACTACCGAGTCCGCACCGACCAGCGATCCCCGCACATTAACACTATCCTATGCACACTAAAGATAATTTACACATATACCAAGCCAATTTACTCACATACCAGTGTGTCTATTAGGAACGGGGAACTGACTGGGGATGATCAGCCATGATCACATTGAATGGCGGTGCTGGCTTGAAGGGCCGAATGGCTTACTCCTGCACCTATTGTCTATTGACTTTGGAGTGTGGGAGGAAACTGTAGATCTCGGAGAAAACCCATGCAGTCATAGGGAGAACATACAAACTCCGCACAGACAGCACCCATAGTCGGGATCGGTCTCCGGTGCTGCAAGCGTTGTAAGGCAGCAACTTTACAGCTGCGCCACCGTGCCACTCATAAACCCTTTCAAACCCTTCCCTATCAGAATCAGCCCTTGAATCCATCAATTCAGATGCTTTGATCATCCCTCACTGTAGCCCCTCCACCACTGGTAGTTGTGGATTTGGTTGCTCAGCTCGAGAGATCCCTTCCTAAACTGATCCTCTCTACCTTCCCTTTGTTAAGCTGCTCCTTAAAACCTGTGGCTTGGTCATGGTTCTGGTCATCCGTTGTAAAGTTCCTGATTTGGTTTTTTCGACAACACTGATCGGAAGTGCCTCTGCATGTTTTGCTTGGACGTAGAGAGTGAGAGGTGAGGTCCACTAAGGCACAGTTTACCAAAATGGATGGATGGTAGCAGGCCGTGGAAGTGCAAAGACAAGTACGGAAAGCAACCATACTCAATCATTCAATGATACTTTACAGTATTGTCACGCTTGCCTAGGTGCAGTGAGATGCTTTGTTTTGCAGACAACCTGGTAAAATCGTACACATGGGCAACACGCGTGCCACCACGAGTATGGCACCAACAAAGTTACGAAAGTTCACCGAACAGTCCTATCTACTGCCTGCCGCTGCACGTGACAGCCAGCGACCCCCATGCGGCCGAGACCCCCCCCTTTGCTCTCAGCCTTCTTGTCACCTCCAACAATGGGCCATTGTGGGCTCCACCCTTTCTTGGTCATCACTTGTCGGTTCTGCTTTGTTCTTATTGATTAAACTGACAGGCAGCTTCCCTGGTGTACATGGATAGGTGACGTTTCAGCTCGAGACCCTCCTTTTGGCCGGTGTGGACAAGTGGGCCGAAGGGCCTTTTTCCATGCTGTATCACTCTATGACTCTATAGGTCTCGACTCGAAACATCACCTATTCATGTTCTCCAAGGATGCTACCGAACCTACTGAATTACGCCAGCACTCAAGTGTCCTTGTTAAGGAACTGCAGATGTTGGTTTACGAAAAATAGACACAAAGTGCTGGAGTAACTCAGCGGGTCAGGCAGCAAGCATATCTGGAGAACATGGATAGGTGATGTTTCAGGTCGGGACCTGTCCAAAATGTAGGAGATCGCAAATTTAGACAAAAAAACAATGCAAAATAATCCACGTTAACCTGCTTATTATACAGACAAGTGGCAGATAAATCCTGGGTAGCGCCATGCTTTTCTACAAGATGGTAACATGGCACTTCTTACTTCACCCAAGAACTGACAAGAGGCTGGCTTAACATCTCATCAAAAAGCTGCAACTGCCAACAGCACCAGCCGAGACTTTTCTGCTTGGGTCTCTAGAGTAGGTAAGAATGGACTGTTCAGTCTCAGTGCTGAGAATGCTCCTAACTCAGCCACGGTTGACTGCGTAACAAAACGAAGGCAGATTCCCAAAGTAAACCCAAAGAGTCTGAAGAAATCTTTTACCTTTAGGTTTAAAGTGAAGGGGAAAAGATTTAATATGAATCTGAGGGGAAACTTTTTCGCACAAAGGGTGATGAGAGTAAGGAAAAATCTGCCAGAGAAGGCAGCTGAGACCGGGACGATCCCAACATTTAATAAACAGATAGGCACATGGATAGGTACACAAAATTGCTGGGGAAACTCAGCGGGTGCAGCAGCATCTATGGAGCGAAGGAAATAGGCGACGTTTCGGGCCGAAACCCTTCTTCAGACACATGGATAGGACAGGTTTAGAGGGATGTGGGCCAAATGCGGGGAGATGAGACTAGTGTAGCTGGAACAAGTTGGCTGGTGTGGACAAGTTGTGCTGAAGGGCCTGTTCCCATGCTGTATCACTCTATGGCTCTTAAGAGTCTCGACGCAAAGCGTCATCTATTTATTTTCTCCAGAGATGCTGCCTGGCCCACTGAGTTAGTCCAGCATTTTGTGTCTGTCTTCCCAAAGCAAACGACTGGCCTCACTCTATCAACTGAGTCCATTACAGCATCTGTTTCGCTGGTCTCTGGTGCCATTGTACAGGCAGGGTCAATGGCAGTGAGTTTAGATGACAGCATCTGTTCCCTGTTTGTGAGCAGCCTCCTGGTATCTGTTCCCCGTCCGTCCGGCCGGCGAGGTTGACACTGCATGCAGTATACGGCCGATGAAAGCAAGCTCTTCCATTGTGCCGGCCAGCCCCTTGTTGTGGAAGCCTAATTAGTATGTAGCAGAGATAGCCAGAAGTAGTGGTGGAACGACTGCCTCCACACAGGGTGACTGGGAGGCCTGTCCTCAAAAGCAGCACAAACCTGAAGTGAAGGTGCGCTACAAATTGCTGCACTGCTTTGTGTGGGGACAGTGGTTTTTTTTCTATTGTCTTGTTTCAAGGGTCAGACACCTGTATTGAATCGAGCAAATGGGAAGCAGAGCGCACAGCTTTTTTTTTTCCTCGTGTGGCGTTGCCTAGCAACCCCCCCACGTTAGAGTCAACAGCAACTGATTTGCTACGGCACTCACAAGTGGTCGGGATTTAGGGGTAAGGGTTACAAAGAGCCAAGGCTGTAACCTAACCTTTACTTTGAAAAGAAAGTCTTGCGTTTCTGTTTTCTGCAGTATCCTCCGTCCATGCAGCAAAATATTTACCAGGCAAAGAAGAGCTGTTAGAAGAGCAGACATTTTGCAGTGCAGGCAAAAGTAGTGACTCATTTGTATTCAGAGTCGGAGCCCTACTGCCTGGTATTTTTAAGGATTTCTTAAAACATTTTCCACCTGCAGTGCTGATTGCAGGTTGGTGTCTCCGTTCCCTCCTGCAGTCCGCCAAGATGGCGTGATAATGGTTCATTTCCTTCGTAGCATTGTCAGGCTTGTCGAACAACATTGTCCACCACAGCCAACTGTATGCGCTAAATAGGACACTAAGTGCTGGGGTAACTCAGCGGGCCAGGCAGCATCTCCAGAGAACATGGATAGGCAGCATTTTTGAGTCGGAACCCACCTTCAGGAATGCAGGAGACAATTTGCAGCCCCGGCTACCTGCTAATGAGAATGTAAACACATTCATCGCTAAGTGTGTTGAAGCAAAGAAGGGCAGATGCTGGCTAATACACAAAAGGACACAAAGTGCTGGAGTAGCTGTATGTCTGGAGAATGGGGGTTGGTGACGTTTCGGGTCGAGACCCTTCTTCGGACTGTTTGCGCGGGGTGGGTCGATGTCAAAGAAATCTAGAAGAGGGAAGAGGCAGGACAAAGCAAAGATCCTATAAGATCTTTGGGACAAAGCGTGGCAGGTAGGCAACGGCAATGGCAAGGGGGGGTGATGATAGGCAGATGGTTGGAACAAAGGGCAGAGATAAAAGAAGAAGGTGTGAGACAGGTTTGAAGAGTTGTGGATTGTGATGCTAAAGGAAAATAGGAGGGGAGAAATGGGTGAGAGCACGGTGGTGCAGCAGTAGAGCTGCTGCCTTGCGGAGGCAGAGAGCCGGGTTCGATGCTGACTAAGGGTGCTGTTTGTACAGTGTTTGTACGTTCTCCCTGTGACCACGAGGGTTTTCTTCGGGTGCTCCAGTTTCTTCACTCCAAAGACGTTCAGGTTTGTTGGTTAATTGACTTTGGTAAAAATTTTAAACTGTCCCTAATACTTAGGGTAGACAAAAGTGCTGGAGAAACTCAGCGGGTGCAGCAGCATCTATGCAGCGAAGGAAATAGGCAACGTTTCTGGCCGAAACGTTGCCTATTTCCTTCGCTCCGTAGATGCTGCTGCACCCGCTGAGTTTCTCCAGCACTTTTGTCTACCTTCGATTTTCCAGCATCTGCAGTTCCTTCTTAAACACCTAATATTTAGGGTTGTGCTAGTGTATGGGTTGATCGCTGGTCAGCGAGGATTCTGTGGGCCAAAGGGCCTGTTTCCACGCTGTATCTGTAAAGTCTAGAAAACAATATCTGTTGTTGTTACTCTGAAGAGTCAGATGAAGGGTCCCGATCGGAAACGTTGCCTCTCCACTCCCTCCGCAGATGGTGTCCGACCTGTTGAGTACTTTGTGCTTAGCTCAAGAACAAGACAATATTTACTTTGGATCATGTGAAGTTCTAACATGGCTAACACAATACAATGGTGGTGTTTACTGTGTGATGCCTGTGCACCATAACTGGATCGGGCTCTGAATGGATGATTCAGTACAATGGGTGCATCTCCTTGCCTCTGAATGAGCAATAAACTATTTGAGCAGTCGCCTTCACTATCAAAAATGAATGGGCAGAGCAGAGGCAGGGCCATGTCCGAAGATAGACACAAGATGCTGGAGTAACTCAGTGGGTCAAGCAGCATCTCTGGAGAAAAGCAGTAGGTGACGTTTCAGGTCGGAACCCTTCTTCAGACTGAGAGCAGCAGGAGAGGAGGAAGAGAGAGGGAAGAAATAGGTGGGGCACAGAGAGGGAGGATGTTGATTTGCAGGGAATTCAGGTAAAGATTAGTTTAAGCTGGCATCATGTTGGCACGGACATTATGGGCTGAGAAGCCCGACTTCACTTTGTTGGTGCACTGATCTGCATCATTCATCATGGCGAATATGGGGGTGAGGGGTTGGTGGAAAAGTAGCATTGATAACTGGGCAAAAACACAAAATGCTGGAGTAACTCAGCAGGCCTGTCTCTGGGGGAAATAATGAAAATAAACCTACAGATACTGGTTTATATCAAAATAGATACAAAATGCTGGAGCAACTCAGCGGGCCAGGCTGCATCTCTGGAGGGAATGGACGGGTGACGTTTCGGTTCGGGAACTTTCTTCAGAAAGACTGAACCATCTGTCATAAGGTCATAAGGAATAGGAGTAGAATTAGGCCATTGGGCTTATCAATTCTACCCCGCCATTCAATCATGGCTGATGTATCTCTCCCTCCAAACCCCATTCTCCTGCCTTCTCCCCATAACCTCTGACACCTGTCCTCTGTCCATTTTCTCCAGAGATGCTGCCTGGCTCACATCTCTGGAGGAAATGGATATGCAACATTTCAGATTGGGAACCTTCTTCAGACTGGATAACCGGGTGCTGGGGCTGCCAAAGCTCTTCCCCCCCATTTTTTAGTACAAGCCATCGGTGTTGCTTTTGGATAGGGAGCACTGCTTTTCCTTTGTTAGCTTTAGACAATGGCCTACAACGGAAGGTACATGCCCCTGGAATACAGGGATCACGTTGTCTAAAAGGCAACCAAGCTACTTGAAAAGAATGACCAAAGGGGAAATGTGCCCAGTGCATCTCTTGCCTAATAGGCTCACCTAATATTGAGTCATAGAGTGATACAGTGTGGAAACAGGCCCTTCGGCCCAACTTGCCCACACCGGCCTACATGTCCCAGCTACACACGATCCACCTGCCTCCGCTTGGTCCATATCCCTCAAAATTTGTCCTATCCATGTACTTGTCTAACTGCTTCTTAAACGTTGGGGTAGTCCACAGCCTCAACTGCCTCCTCTGGCAGCTTGTTCCATACACCCATCACTCTTTTAAAAAAAAGTTACACCTTGGATTCCCATTAAATCTTTTCCACTTAACCTTGAACCTATGTCCTCTGGTCCTCGATTCCCCTATTCTAGGCAAGAGATTCTGTGCATACAGGTTTCCCAATCCTTTGCATTGTAGTTTGGAAAATGGACATGCTGCCCTTTCCCAGTGCCCGGAAAATAAATGGCTTCAGTTTGTGGTGCAAGGTCAGTTAAGAGCGTTCTTATTGCTGTTTTGATTTGATTCTGCTAACCCGTCTCCGATTGCCTTTGAGAAGATGGTGGTGAGCTGCCTTGAACCAATGCAGTCCTTTTGCTGAAAGTACTCTTGTAAATGCTGCTGGGCAGAAAGTTCCAGGATTCACACCCAGCAGTGATGAAGGATCAATACAAAAAGCTGGAGTAACTCAGCAGGTCAGGCCGCATCTCTGGAGAAAAGGAATAGGTGACGTTTCGGGTGGAGACTCAGGGGAGAGGGAAACGAAGAGATATGAAACGGTACATAGAACAAATGAATGAAAGGTATGCAAAAGGACAAATCAAAGCCTGTAACGATTATCGTAGAGCCCACAAGGGTCCATTGTTGGCTGTGGGGAACGTGAAAACGCATGATGCAAACAGTGAAACTCAGCAGGACGACAGTAAAACTAGTATGACGACTAGGTTTCCTCCAGATGCTCGGGTCTGCTCACACATCCAACAGACGTGCGGGCTTAATCAGCCGTCTGTAAAATTGTCACTGCAGTGTAGAGAGTGGATGACAACGTGGGATAACATGGAGCTAGTGTGGACTCGGTGGGCCGAAGGGCCTGTTCCCATGCTGTACCGCTGAGCTAGATTTGGAAAGTCTAGGCTGGGGTGGTAGTGCCATACCCACAGTATGTTCTTCGGTCATTTATTGTTACCAATCCCTCCACCTGTCAACTCGGGTGAATGAGAAATAACCCATAGCACTGTTGAAGATGAGCAGGCGGGGACCAGCCAATGTTTATGCCCTAAACGTCACAAAGCACATTACATGGTTATCATTCCTTTGCTATGTGTAAACTGACCATTATATGCTGTTTAGGTTGTATAGTGCTCTGGGAAGACCCAGGGTTGTGGAAGCTGCTAAATTATTCCAAGTTTGTTCTCGTTCTTGTTTTGTTTATGTTAATCTAGGATTTACTGTTAGAAACAACTGCCAAGAGGTTTGCATGACACATTCTCCACTGGGGCTTGGTGGATTGGAGCAATAAATGGATTCACATTTGGAAAAGGGGAGGGGGGGGGAAGCGTAATGACAGTCTTCCTAGATATTGTGTGTACACAGTCTTCCTGCATATTGTGTGTACAGTCTCTGAAATGTTGCACCTTACCAACACTAAACGTGACAGCACATGTTTCCTTCACAAATAATGTTTCTATAGACGTGTTCTGTAAAGTGGAATGTAGTTCCCTGGACGGCAAATGCATTGATAGAAACATTTGTAAGAATCAACCTTAATGCCACAGGCGTTAATCTTGTGTGACTGCTATCAATGGGTATGTAAGCATCTTACACTGGGTGACGCAGTGTCGCAGCTGGTAGAGCTACTGCCTCACAGCGCCAGATACCCGGGTTCCATCCTGACCTCAGTTGCTGTCAGTGTGGAGTTTGCACGTTTTCCCTGTGACTGTATAGGTTTCCTCCCACATCCCTGAGACGTGCAGGTCTGAAAAATTGCCCCTTGTGAGTGAGGAAAGTGGAAGTTTATAACAGAGAACTAGTGCGAACAGGTAATCGATGGTCGGCATGGACTCAGTGCTTGATAACAGATGACCAGCGGGTAAATTGGGCTGATTAATGACGAGTTCAATGCTGTGGATGGAATTAGCCATGGATTCCTGACGGGTTCATTGTGGTGAGACTAGAATGGCTGCTTATTAGTAGTGAAACTTCTTTTCACTATAATCTAATTAATAGGGCTGCACAATGGTAGAGTTGCTGCCTCCCAGGACCAGAAACCCAGGTTCAATCCTGACTGCTGGCGCTGCCTGTACATACTTTGTACATTCCCCCTGTGACTGCGCGGGTTTTCACCGGGTTTTCCAGTTTCCTCCCACATTCCAAAGATGCCCAGTTAATTGTCGGTTAATTGGCTTCTGTAAATTGTCCCTAGTGCGTAAGATAGAGCAAGCTTATGGGTGATCGCTGGTCGGTGTGGACTCGGTGAGCCAACCTCTAAAGTATCTCTAAAACTAAAACTTAAAAGTAAAAATAATGTGTTTTTTTTTTGTGGATGGAATTGTGGAATGAAGCTTTGAAGGCTCATGTATCTCCAAACAACGCCCTATACCGCTGTATAAGAGCACGTTTAAAATTGCTTATACATGCATTTGTACGCGTGGCAGGTGTTATTGCTGAAGAAGTCACTTCCATGCAAGAAACAAAAGGTTGTAATGGACATGTTTTCTTTTTAAGCTGACGGAAGGTATGGAAGCTATTGGATTCAAGGGTCAGTTCATGTGCATGCATTCAGCATCTCCTGATGTCTCGGCTTCAGATCCGTGGCATTCCTGGCTTCCAAGGAGGAGTTTATTTTTAGTTTAGTATATTAACACATGTACCGAGGTGCAGTGACAAGTTTTTTTTGTTGCGTGCTGTCCTCTTCACGAAATGACTATACATTATTACAATGAAGCTGTCACAGTGTACAGTTACATGATAAAGGGAATAGCGTTTAGTGCTAGATAACATCCAGTGAAGTCCGATTAAAGTTCTTCAGTCTGAAGAAGGGTCTTCAGACTTCTGAGTTACTCTAGCTTCTTATATCTATCTTCTAAGTCCGATTAAAAATAGTCCAAGGGTCTCCAATGAGGTAGATGGTAGGTCAGGACCACACTCTAGTTGATGAGAAGATGATTCCCCGTTGCCTGATAACACTGGGAAGAAACTGTCCCTAGATCTGGACGTGTGTGTTTTCAAACTTCCGTACCTCTTGTCCGATGGGAAAGGGGGGAAGAGGGAGTGACCGGGGTGAGACTGGGCCATGCCGAGGCAGTGTGAAGTGTAGATGGAGTCCATGGAAAGGAGGTTGGTTCGCGTGATGGTCTGGGCAGTGGGCAGGAGGTGTTGCTGTCATCAAATTACTGCGTGCGTTAACCGTCTCACCCTCTTGTGTCTTTGGACAGGGTTGGATCTAAAGGAGGTGAAAGTGAACATGGCGGAGAGACCACAAGAGCCGGGACTCGTCTGTTCAGAAGGATTTAAGAAGGATGTGACGGGAAGAGATCTCTTTGGATATGTGGGCATCGAAGCAGTCCTGGATCAGATGAGGCGTAAAGCCATGAAGACTGGGTTTGAATTCAACATCATGGTCGTAGGTAATTATCACTGCCTGGGGCTGAGGGTGCCGACCCTACAGAGTGCCACCTACCTCACTGATTGATAGCAAAACTCTGCTGTGTCCAGCTTCCTTTATACATGTTGGAAACTGTTTATTGTGTGACTTTAATATGAAAAGGAAGGCCCATTTTCTTTCCAATAGAGGAAATATAAATTGTAAAACTGTCAGGAGCTCTCTTTTACACAGTGACTTAATTATGGACAGATGTGCTTGAAACACTTGACCTTTAACCTTTGCAATTTTACTTCAGAGACGGTGAAACAATTCTACCAATTCCTTTGGGAGCCTCTAAACTCTATTTTGGAGATTCCCAATTTGATTCATTTTTCCCAGTGGGCATGCTAAACCCACAAGTGCAATTATTATATAAATGCAAATGGGCGGCACAGCGGTAGAGTTGTTGCCTTGCAGCGTCGGAGACCCTGATTCGATCCTAACTACGGGAGCTCTCTGTACGGAGTTTGTACATTCCACGTGGGATTTATCTGCTTATTCCGGTTTCCTCCCACACTCAGGTTTGTAGGTTAATTGGCTTCAGTAAAAATTGTAAATTGTCCCGAGTGTGTACGATAGTGCTTGTGTGCGGGGGATCACGGGTCGGCATGGACTCGGTGGGCCGAACGGCCTGTTTCCGCATTGTGTCTCAAACTTAACTAAACTAAACTAAATATATATGACGGTTCACAAAAATGCTGGAGAAACTCAGCGGGTGCAGCAGCCTCTATGGAGCGAAGGAAATGGGCAACGTTTCGGCCCGAAACGTTGCCTATTTTCAAGATGGCGGCGCTGGCTTAAGCGCGGCCCACCTGCAGTCCGTCTGTTTTTTTTCTTTCTTTTTGTTTCTTGTCATGTTTTAGTTAATTTTGTTTTATTAAGTTGTGTATGTGTGTGGGTGGGGTGGGAGAAACATGCTTTGGTCTTCCTTCCGGGGATGCGACTTTGTTTTTTTGTCGTATTCCCCGTCTCCGTCTGCGCCGAGGCCTAATGGCGGAGCTTGCGGCATCGGTGCCGTAGCGGCGGCAGCAGCAGCGGAGACCCGACTCGGCCCCGAAGCTGTGGCGGCGGCAGTTGCAGCGGAGACCCGACTCGGCCCCGAAGCTGTGGCGGCGGCAGCTGCAGCGGAGACCCGACTCGGCCCCGAAGCTGTGGCGGCTGCGGCAGCAGCAGCGGAGACCCGACTCGACCCCGAAGTTGTAGCGGCGGCGGCAGCAGCAGCGGGGACCCGACTCGGCCCCGAAGCTGTGGCGGCGGTGGCAGCAGTGGAGACCCGACTCGGCACCGAAGTTGTAGCAGCGGCGGCAGCAGCAGCGGGGACCCGACTCGGCCCCGGAACCGTGGCGGCGGCAGTGGAGACCCGACTCTCGGAGCTGTGGCGGCGGCAGCGACCACCCGCGGAGTTTGAACCGTCGCCTCGGCGCAGAGGGAGAACAAAGGGAAGAGACAGAGACTTTAAGATTTTGCCTTCCACCACAGTGAGGAGGTGTTTGGTGAACTCAATGTGGTGGATGTTAAATTTGTGTTGATTGTGTGTTTTTGTCATTTTTTAAATTATATGTATGACTGCAGGGAAACAACATTTCATTCAGACCGAAAGGTCTGAATGACAATAAACGAATCTAATCTAATCTAATCTAATCTATTTCCTTCGCTCCATAAATGCTGCTGCACCCGCTGAGTTTCTCCAGCATTTTTGTGTACCTTCCATTTTCCAGCATCTGCAGTTCCTTCTTAAATATATATGACGTTGAAGGGTTAAAGGAAGCTTTGACTAATATTTCTTCTTGATTCCAGCAGTTGGAGAGACTGCAGGAATACATTGGGATTTAATTAGGCTGCCCTTCCCCCGAGCATGATGCTTTATGACCGAAGGTAAACACAAAAAGCTGCAGTAACTCAGCGCGACAGGTAGCATCTCTGGAGGGAAGGAATGGGTGACGTTTTTGGTCGAGACGGGTCTTGACCCGAAACGTCACCCGTTCCGTCTCTCCAGAGACGCTGCCTGTCCCGCTGAGTTACTCCAGCTTTTTGTGTCTATCTTCAGTGCGTTGGAAATGTCTTTGCTTCAACTGCCTAGATCTTTACTCCAGTTATAGGGTCAAGTGGAGTGGTGGATAGGTTAAGGGACTAGCAATTTGTGTTCCGTTTAGGTTAGTGATACAGTGCAGAAACAGGCCCTTCGGCCCACCGTGTCCGTGCTGACCAGCGATCCCCGTACACTAGGACTATCCTACATACTAAGGACAATTTACAATCTTTACAGAAACCAATTAACCTGCAAACCTGTACATCTTTCGAGTGTGAGAGATGCTGTCTTAATGAGAACGTACTAACTCCCAACAGACCGCATCCATAGTCAGGATCGAACCAGGGCCTCTGATGCTGTAAGGCATCAACTCTACTACTACACAGTTCTGGAGACATGATTTTGAATCCAATGTGGCAATACAAAATTAAAAATCATATTTAATATAAAAGCGGAACTGCAGCCAGTAGTGGTCATCATGAAGCAATTGGATTGAGTTAAGAACCCATCTGGCTAACTGAGCGAACCTGCCACCCTTACCCGCTCAGGCCTAGCTGTGACTACAAGCCCACTAGTATGGTTGACTCTTGACTGCCCCCTGGGGTCAGGGTCATTAGGAATGGACAGTAAATGACATTGTTATTGGTGTGGACATTCATTGCAGGAGTAACTCAGTGGGTCAGGCAGCATCTCTGGAGAAGGATCTGTGACTTTTTGGATTGGGGCCCTTCTTCAGATACGTACCAGTCTGAAGAATGGGTCCAGAACCAAAACGTCACCTATCCATGTTCTCCAGGGATGCTGCCTGACCCACTGAGTTGCTCCAGAACTTACCATCAATGTCAGCAAAGTTCTTTTAAATGAATGAATATGAAGGCATTAGCTTTAGGGGGGAAAACTGGGAATACTTTGCAGTTCTGATGAAAGGTCAAAGTTCTGAAGTGTTCACTTAATTTCTCCAAGATATTGTGCTTTTCCAGGATCATTGGAAGTAAAAGCAGAAAATGCTGGAAACACTCTGCAAGTCAGGCAGCATCTGTGGAGAGAGAAACTGAGCTGACATCTTTTTGTCAGGCACTTGTCTGGTGAAGGTTTGACCTGATATGGTTCTGTCAAAGGGTCTTGGACTTGCAATATTAACTCTGATCCATGCAATATATTTTTTTTAAAGTATAAAATAAAAACAGAAATAGCTAGAGATACTCAACGGGACAGGTAGCATCTCCATAGAGCGAAAAGCAGAGTCATTGTAAGAGTTAAAAAGAAGACCTGAAGATGCTGGTTCTCACAAAAGGACAGCAAGTGCCAAGTATTTCAGTGGCTCGGGCAGCATCTCTGAAGGACATTGATAGGTGGCATTTTGGATTGGGACCTTTCTTCAGATTGGATAAGGGTTCCAACCTGAAACATCACCGATCCATGTTCTCCAGAGGTGCTACCTGACCCGCTGAGTTAAGGGCCTGTCCCACTTTCACGACCTAATTCATGACCTCTGCCGAGTTTGCCCTTGACTCAAACTCTCAGCATGGTCGCCACGAGGTCATAGGAGGTCGTAGGTAGGTCGTGATGCTAGTCGTAGGTACTCTTGGCATCAAGTAGGTCGCGGCGTTTTTTCTAGCCTGATGAAAAATGTCCACGAGTAAAAAAGATCGTGAATTAGGTCATGAAAGTGGGACAGGCCCTTTGCTCCAGCATTTTGTACCCTTTTGTTGAGGTTGCTGGTATGTCATTAGAACTATGCCTAATTTTACCTACGTGTCGATCTACCTTTTGTAATTATCTATCTGTGACTATCTAGACCTATTCATTTTACCAGCTGCCTTTATCTATATTCCAAGATATCTAAATGTGTCTAATAGTTCCAAGTGGTTAATGTGAATTGCAATGCAAGGCATAGTCTTTATTGTATCTATTTAAACCTTCTATCCATGGACTGTTTCTTTTACAGAGTTAGAATTGTACAATTATAGATTGAGGTTGGTGAGTAATGCCCCTGTCCCACTTAGGAAACCTGAACGGAAACCTCTGGAGACTTTGCGCCCCACTCAAGGTTTCCGTGCGGTTCCCGGTTCCCGGAGGTTTTTGTCAGTCTCCCTAATGGTCGAAAGTGGTTTCTGCTTCTTCTATGTTCCGGCGATTATTTCAATAAATTCAAAACCGGCCGCGACTAAAAATAGGTTGCCGTTTTAAAAATCGGTAATTTTTTAGTCGAAGCCGGTTGCGATGCTTGTTGAAGGTGGTTGCCGGAGGTTGCAAGTAGTGGAAGGTCTTACCTGCAACCTCCGGCAACCACCTACAACTAGCATCGCAACCGGCTTCGACTAAAAAATTAGTAGATTGGTAGATCAGTAGATCAGCAGAAGGGCCTCTAGAGCCACTGACTCTCTGGAGAGAAGGATCTCTGGAGAGGAGGAATGGTTGATATTTTAGGTCGAGACTTCGAAGAAGGGTCTCAACCTAAATTACTCTGGCATTTTGTGTGTCTTTGAAACATTTTTCCATGTGTCCGTAATTGTACCCATCTCCTCTGGCAGCTCGTTCCACGTACTCCCCACCCTCTGTGGGGAAAAAAAATTGCCTCATGGTTCCCCCTTTAAATCCTCCCCCTCTCACTTTCAATCTAAGCCCTAATTATAGACCCACGTACTCTGGGAAAGAGACAATGATCCACCATATCTAAGCCCCTCATGGTTTTACTAAAAGAAACATCTGGTGACCTTTTTTAACTATGACAATTAATAATGGGAGCAAATCAACGAGAGCAAATTTGCTTTGCAGAAAATTTTGACTGCATGACAGCCATATTTGTTTGTGTAGCTTATTTTGTGATTTAAGATGGGCCTTACTAATGTGACAGTAGAATTACTCGAGTATTGTGTAAGGATTTATTGCCTTGTTTTTAACTACTCCTTTCTTTGAAGTTTAACCAAACCATTTTGCAATGCATTACCATGCTTTGTGAGACCTTGTGCTGTTATCAGATGTTTGTGAAAGGGTTTTTAGATAACATTTTATTAATGAATGAAACACATGAGCTGTACTTAAGCTTGTTTATTGAGACCAAAATGTAGAAGGTGCTCGTATGTTGAGTCATACGGTTTACAAAAACGTTAATGTTGAAAAGTTCAATATAATTGCTGAACAAGCCCAGTTTTCAAAGCCCTGTGCAGTCCACAAGATATCTAACTTAATTTCCCTAAATATTCCATCACATTTTCCGTGACAACTGGAAATCCTGTCAAATGAAGGAAGTCATTGTTAGACCGTCTTTAATGAGATCAATTCACCCTCAAGGTAAAGTCTTCCCTTGGGAAAATTAAGCTGACCTAAATAGTTAGAGCTAATCAATCAACATTATTGACCCCATCAGTGAGAGGGCATCTTTTTTTGCTGGCTGAATCGTTCCAGAATTTTTAAATTGCTTTTTTAGATTTTGTTGAGTTGAAAAGAAAATATTTTTTAATAAAGTCGGAAACCTGTGCGATCCTCTCTCCTCTGCGGATTTAAGAGTAGAGAGGGAGATACAGGATGTTGGTGGGTGGAGAAAGTGGATGGGGATTCTGATAAATCAGTGACACATAATGTGGGTGGACTGGCAGTTATCTCCTCCCTCTGCAGTGCAGTGAGTCCCTTCTGAAACTGTGCGGTTGGAAGATTTAGGTTAGTCTAGATAAGTTGGTTTAGTTAACTGTCAAATGTGCCGAGTTACAGTGAAAAGATTTATTGTTGCATGCTATCCAGTCAGCAGATAGAATGTACATGATTACCTCAAGATGGACACAAAAATCTAGAGCAACTCAGCAGGACAGGCAGCATCACTGGAGAGAAGGGATGGGTGGCGTTTCGTGCCCAAAACAGCTTTTTCAGTCTATCTTTGGTTTAAACCAGCATGTGCAGTTCCCTCCTAAGTAATTACACTCAAGCCGTCCACAGTGCACAGATACAAGATAAAGGGAATAACGTTTAGTGCAAGATTGAAGATAGATTGAGAAAGAGTGTATATTCCTGTCATGATCTTTTACACCTCTGTAAGATCATCACTCATCCCCCCCCCCCCCCCCCCCCCGCACTCCAAGGAATAAGATCCTCGCCTGCTCAACCTCTCTCAATAACTCAGGCATTAGAGTCCTGGCCACACCCTCGTAAATCTTCTCTGCACCCTTTCCAGCTTAAACAAAGGTTCCATTGATGCTTCAGTTTAGTTTATGGTGACAAATACAATGATTCAATCTCCACAAGGCTTTCTGCAGGGTGGACATTACCTGTCCGCCCATTAGAATGGGCTATGGTGAGAAGGCAGGAAAATGGGATTAGGAGGCAGAGATGGCGTGTGAGAATTGGATGGCATAGAATCAATGGGCCGAATGGCCTCACCCTGCTCCTATAACTTGTGAACTTGTCGGGTGGTGTATTTTCTGGCACCTGCTATATCTTCTCCTGTACGCTCACCAGTCAGTGTCTGGAGACAACCTCCTTCCTTTCTCCTCTCTCTGAGGGAAACGGCAGAGTTTGCACACTGGAAGGTTGGTCATGAGAGGGCACAGCTATCAGGAGGCCAGGTCGTACAGCACGGAGACAGGCCTTCACCCTAACCCGTCCATGCAGACCATGATATCCCATCTAAGCTCGTCCAAGTTGCCTGCGTGTGGTTCATATCCCTCTAAACCGTTCCTGCCCATGTACCTTTCGAATGTTGGTGTTATTGTATCTGCTTCAACTACCACCGCGGGCAGCTCGATCCATATCTCCACTACCCTCTGAGTGAAAAGTTGCACCTCAGATACCTATTAAATCTTTCCCTTCTCACTTTAAACCTTTGCCCTCTTGTTCTTGATTACATAGAAACATAGAAATTAGGTGCAGGAGTAGGCCATTCGGCCCTTCGAGCCTGCACCGCCATTCAATATGATCATGGCTGATCATCCAACTCAGTATCCCGTACCTGCCTTCTCTCCATACCCTCTGATCCCCTTAGCCACAAGGGCCACATCTAACTCCCTCTTAAATATAGCCAATGAACTGGCCTCGACTACCCTCTGTGGCAGAGAGTTCCAGAGATTCACCACTCTCTGTGTGAAAAAAGTTCTTCTCATCTCGGTTTTAAAGGATTTCCCCCTTATCCTTAAGCTGTGACCCCTTGTCCTGGACTTCCCCAACATCGGGAGCAATCTTCCTGCATCTAGCCTGTCCAACCCCTTAAGAATTTTATAAGTTTCTATAAGATCCCCTCTCAATCTCCTAAATTCTAGAGAGTATAAACCAAGTCTATCCAGTCTTTCTTCATAAGACAGTCCTGACATCCCAGGAATCAGTCTGGTGAACCTTCTCTGCACTCCCTCTAGGGCAATAATGTCCTTCCTCAGATTTGGAGACCAAAACTGTACGCAATACTCCAGGTGTGGTCTCACCAAGACCCTGTACAACTGCAGTAGAACCTCCCTGCTCCTATACTCAAATCCTTTTGCTATGAAAGCTAACATACCATTACCTTTTGTAACCCTGGGTAAAAATATTTTTACCATTCCCCATGATTTTATACACCTGTCAACAAATAATGACATAATTTTCTTTTGAACTTTGTGTTTCTATTTGTTCATGTTATAAGCCTGATTATTTGATAATCCGTCCCAGCACAGTGAAAGACGGTGAACATCATCCAACAACTTTCTCTGACTTTAGAGATACAGCGCGCAAACAGGCCCTTCGGCCCACTGAATCCGTGCCGACCAGCGATCACCTTGCACACTAACACCATCCCACACACGAGGGACAATTTACAATTAACAGAAGGCAATTATTCTACAAACCTGTACGTCTTTAGAGTGTGGGAGGAAACCGGAGCGCCCAGAGAAAACCCACGTGGTCACAGGGAGAACGTACAAACATCGTACAGACAGCAGCAGTGGTCAGGATCGAACCCAGATCTCTGGCGCTGTAAGGCAGCAACTCTACCGCTGCGCCACCGTGCTGCCCCCTCTACTCCTACAGCCCGGTTAAAACTTCTCCATTCAGCTTGCATTTCCTCGCTTTGCTCGTCCCACCAAAATCTACACTGCCATTTCTGCGTTGAAATACATCAGCGTGTCTCCAGACACTGACTGGTGAGTGTAAGAGGGAAGAGTTAGCAGGTGCCAGAAAGGACACCACCCACCACCCGACAAGTTCACAAATCATAGGAGTAGAATTAGGCCATTCGGCCCATCAAGTCTACTCCACCATTCAATCATGCCTGATCTCTGCCTCCTAATCCCATTTTTCTGCCTTCTCCCCATAACCCTTAACACCCGTTCTAATCAAGAATTTGTCTTAAAAATATCCACTGACTTCGCCTCCACAGCCCTCTGTGGCAATGAGTTCCACAGATTAACTACCCTCTGACTAAAGAAGTTCCTCCTCACCTCCTTTCTAAAAGAGTGCCCTAAGAGCGCCTTTCTAAATGAACAGCCATGTGTGCGATTTCTCCAGATAGACCTTTCCCGTAATACTGCGTTCAGCTTCACTGCTGAATGGCAAACCCTCCTTAAACTGTACCAGATGACACGTCAGCGTAGCTGATAATTTGGAATGTGCCAATGTTTAATTGCAGCTTCTGACCATTTAGGACATTTAAGTGTAATTGAATTCACATTAAGAAAATATTTGTGCAGCATTTCTAACGAGCCAACGTTCAAAGCTGGCTGCAATATTGGGATTCTGCAAATGGTACCGAAAAAAAATTACTACGTGCATTTATACAATCTGGAGGAAAACCCAATGAAAATCAGATTCAGATTCAGATTCAATTTTAATTGTCATTGTCAGTGTACAGTACAGAGACAACGAAATGCATTTAGCATCTCCCTGGAAGAGCGACATAGCAAATGATTTAAATAAATAATAATAAGTGATAATAAGTGTCCGGGGGGTGGGGGGGTGATTGGCAGTCACCGAGGTACGTTGTTGAGTAGAGTGACAGCCGCCGGGAAGAAGCTGTTCCTGGACCTGCTGGTTCGGCAACGGAGAGACCTGTAGCGCCTCCCGGATGGTAGGAGGGTAAACAGTCCATGGTTGGGGTGAGAGCAGTCCTTGGCGATGCTGAGCGCCCTCCGCAGATAACGCTTGCTTTGGACAGACTCAATGGAGGGGAGCGAGGAACCGGTGATGCGTTGGGCAATTTTCACCACCCTCTGCAATGCCTTCCGGTCGGAGACAGAGCAGTTGCCATACCATACTGTGATGCAGTTGGTAAGGATGCTCTCGATGGTGCAGCGGTAGAAGTTCACCAGGATCTGAGGAGACAGATGGACCTTCTTCAGTCTCCTCAGGAAGAAGAGACGCTGGTGAGCCTTCTTGATCAGAGTTGAGGTATTGTGGGTCCAAGAGAGGTCATCGGAGATGTTGACTCCCAGGAACCTGAAGCTAGAAACACGTTCCACCTCCGTCCCGTTAATGTGGATGGGGGTGTGCGTGCCGCCCCTGGACTTCCTGAAGTCTACAATGAGCTCCTTGGTCTTCTTGGAGTTAAGGGCCAGGTTGTTGTCAGCGCACCATGCTGCTAAGTGCTGGACCTCCTCCCTGTAGGCCGACTCATCGTTGTTGCTGATGAGGCCAATCACCGTTGTATCATCTGCATACTTGATGATGGTGTTAGTACCATGTACAGGTGTGCAGTCATAGGTGAAGAGGGAGTAGAGGAGGGGGCTCAGCACACAGCCCTGTGGAACGCCGGTGTTCAGGGTGAGGGTTGAAGAGGTGTGCTTGTCTAACCTAACAGACTGGGGTCTGTTGGTTAGAAAGTCCAGTATCCAGTTGCAGAGGGAGGGGTCGATGCCCAGGTTACCGAGTTTGGTGATCAGTTTTGATGGTATAATGGTGTTGAATGCTGAGCTGTAATCGATGAACAGCATTCTTACGTAAGTGTCTCTGTTGTCGAGGTGGGAGAGGGCGGAGTGAAGTGCCGTTGAGATGGCATCCTCCGTACTCCTGTTCTTGCGGTAGGCAAACTGATAGGGATCCAGTGTGGGGGGTAGGCAGCTTTTGAGGTGTGCCAGGACCAGCCTCTCGAAGCACTTGGTGATGATGGGGGTAAGTGCAACTGGGTAGTTAAGTGATTGTATGGTAGTTAAGTGATTGTTAATGCTAAATAACTTGTGTTCATTGAATTTGCTGAGGCAAGGCTGGTGTGGGCTTGGTGCATGTGCTTCCACAGCTGCTGAAATGTTATTGCAGTTGGATTCACAAGGGTGACGGATTGTATGTTCACGGGGCAATATTGAAAGGAAATTGGAGACTTTTCTGGAGGCGTAACACCACTTGCTAATGAAGAAATGTCCCGGTTCGCAGATGGTATCCAGGTTACACTTTTTAAGGAACAGCATCATTTGGAACGAATGATTCTGATTATCTTTGTTTGGACTATGCTGTCTTTACCTGGCACTAAACATTATTCCCACATCATGTATCTATACACTGTAAATGGCTCGATTGTAATCCTGCATTGTCTTTCCGCTGACTGGCTAACACACAACTAAATCTTTTCACTGCACCTCGGTACACGTGACAATAAACTAAACATAACCGAACTGAGCTTCATGCATGCTGATGTTTACTCGAGCCAGCTGATTTCTCAGTGAGGTTTTGGTGTGCCGAAGGGACTTGTCAGAAATTTTTGTGTCAATAGAGCATTAGTTGGAACTGTTCCTGGTCACTATACTTCACCAAATTCACTCAAGTGGA
This sequence comes from Amblyraja radiata, assembly GCF_010909765.2. NCBI lineage: Eukaryota > Metazoa > Chordata > Chondrichthyes > Rajiformes > Rajidae > Amblyraja > Amblyraja radiata. Next base: position 15,549,044 of record NC_045977.1, read on the forward strand.
ATAGGAAGGAGCCTAGATGTGGAATAGGAAGGAGCCTAGCTCCAGTATTAAAGGCACAAAGCTTTAGTTTAGTTTAGAGATACGGCATGGAAACGGGCCCTTTGGACCACCGAGCCTGCGTCGACCAGCGATCACCCCATACACTAGTTCTATCCTACACTCGAGGGATAATTTAGAAAAGCCAATTAACCTACTAACCCGCATAATTTCGGACAATGGGAGGAAACTGGAGCACCCGGGGAACAGGGAGGGCGTGCAAACTCTGTACAGACAGCACCCAAGGTCAGGATTGATCCCGGGTATTTGGCAATGGACGGCAGAAACTCTACTGCTGCGCCACTGTGCCGCCCACATCGTACCTGTCAACACTGTGCTTTATTTGGAACTGTTCCTGGTCCTTATACTTCGTAAAATTCACTCAAGTGGACTGAGAAAGGACCTAAGATAGACACAAAATGCTGGAGTAACTCAGTGGGCCAGGCAGCATCTCTGGGAAGGAATAGGTGACGCTTCAGGTCGAGACCCTTCAGTCTGAGAGTCATGGGAGAGGAACACTAGAGGTATCAAAAATACAGAACAAATCACAGCCGGCACCGATGACTCAAGAAAGGTGGAGCCGACAATGGTCCATTGTTGGCTGTGGAAGAGGTGATAATGAAGGGATACAGCAAAACTAGCAGTACAACGGGTGGGGGAGGGACAGAGAGAGATGGAAAGCAAGGGTCACTTGAACTTGGGGAAATTTAGCTGGGTTGTAAGCTGCCCAAGTGGAATATGAGGCGCTGTTCTTAGATGGAGAGAGGGCTCCTATAATAAAAGCAAGACGAAATCTGAAGCAATTTTAGAAAAGAGCTTAAAAAAAAGAGTATTTAAAAGGTGAATATTGAAGGGGACAAGGAACAAAGGGACCAGAAATTGAGATTTTTGAGCAATTTGTTTTCTGGAATCTGTGATACCTGCCAATACTTCAGTCCAGAAGCAGGGTTTTGAGAAAAACATATATAGGGAGGCTGTGTCCAGTAAATGGTGGGCTGTTAAGAAATAGAAAAATAGAAAATAGGTGCAGGAGTGGGCCATTCGGCCCTTTGAGCCAGCACCGCCATTCAATATGATCATGGCTAATCATCCAAAATCATTACCCCGTTCCTGCTTTCTCCTCATATCCCTTGATTCCGTTAGCCAGAAGAGCACTATCTAAAGGCCCTGTCCCACTTTCCCCAGTGCTCACGATTTCCCCCGAGTTTTCCCCTTGATTCAAACTCGGAGAATGTCCATAGCGAGTCCGTAAGAGGCCGTAGATATTTCGTAGCGGCTTGTAATGCCAGCTGTAGGTACTCGGGGCATCGGGGTAAGTCGGCAAGTTTTTTCAGCATGTTAAAAAATGTCCACAAGTTTTAAAAAAATAGCTCCGAGTACCTACGGCTGGCTGTTACCATGATTCTCCGAGTTTGAATCAAGGGGAAAACTCGGGAGAATTCGTGAGTAACTCGGGAAAGTGGGACGGGGCCTTAACTCTCTGATTTATGACACGATTTTGGGGTTCAAGCCATAGCTTACTGAGAGCAGCATGCTTGTCTTCATAGGTTTGGGCATAGAGCATAACATTTGGGATGTGTAGGAAGTAACTGCAGATGCTGGTTTACACCGAAGATAGACACAAAATGCTGGTGGATCAGGCAGCATCTCTCGAGAGAAGGAATGGGTGACTTCAGAACAACATTCAATTTGAGAGACATTGGACTGGCACTTAAACAGGGACGGCATGGAAAGATACAGATCTAAAGTGGGCAAATAGAATTAGTGGACCTCGGGGAAAAATAGGTTGGCATGGATGCAGTGGGCTGAATTGTGCCCATTTTTTTTGCTCTGTAACTGTATAATTCTATGGCTTCACTGAGATAAAGGATCAAAGTAGTATTTTAGATTAGATTAGATTAGATAGCCTTTATTGTCATTCAGACCGAAGTCTGAACGAAATTGAAGCAGTCATACATACAATACAATACAATAAAAAACAACAATAAACACATATTAACATCCACCACAGTGAGTCCACCCAACATCTCCTCACTGTGATGGAGGCAAAAGTCTTAGGTCTCCAGTCTCTTCCCTCCTCTTCTCCTTCTGCGCTGAGGTGATACCCCCCGGGCGATGTAGCAAACAGTCCCGCGGCTCAAACACCGCGGCCCGGGGTGGTCGAAGCTGCCGCTCACCAGTCCTGCTGACGCAGCCGCTGGCCCGCGGCCGAACCCCGGACTCAGGCCACCGCCGCCAGAACACCGTGCAAGCCACCGGAGCATCGTTCCAGCCCCGAGCCGGATCGCCCTCACGTGAGTGCCGTTACCGTCTCAGCCTCGGGCTGGGCCGCCCCGACCGGGCACCGCTCCTCCCTCGGGCTGGGCCGCCCCGACCGGGCACCGCTCCTCCCTCGGGCTGGGCCGCCCCGACCGGGCGCCGCTCCTCCCTCGGGCTGGGAACGCCGTACCTCCCTGAGCTCGGCCACTCCGACGGGAGCACCGTTCCTTCCTCGGGCCAGCCGTCCTCACGGTAGCGTCACAGCCCCTCACGGAAGCCCTGTTCCAGCCCCGAGCCGGGCCGTCCTCACGGGAGCGAGCTCAGTGCGAGTCCTGGCGGGCTCTGCCTCCTGAGCCTCGAGGTCGCCAGCTCCGCCATTAGGCCTCAGCGCAGACAGAGGCAGAGAAGGGGAATACGACATAAAAGTCGCATTCCCCCGCAGGGAGAGACAGCAAGCCCCGTTTCAACCCCCCCCCCCAAACAGAAACTAAAAACCAAAACTAGACTAACCAAAACGAAAATAAACAACCCAAAAAACACAAAACAAACAGGACTGCCGGAGAGCCGCTGCAGCCAGAGCCGCGCCGCCACTATTGTCATATGTCCCAAAACAATACAATGACATCCTTACTTGCAGCAACACAATATATATGTAAACTTAGTGCTCTGTAAACACTATAAACATGTGTAGGAAGGGACTGCAGATGCTGGTTTACACCAAAGATAGATAACAACATGCTGGAGTAACTCAGCGGGACAGGCAGCATCTCCGGAGAGAAGGAATGGGTGACATTTCGAGTCTGAAGAAGGGCCTCGACCCGAAACGTCACCCATTCCTTCTCTCCAGAGATGCTGCCTGTTCTGCTGAGTTACTCCTGATATTGAAATGTAGTACTCTGTAAACATCATAATTAACAAATAAAAAGAAGTTCTGTGTATAAAATCAAACAATAATAGTGTAAAGACAAAAACAATGCATGAAGTCTATGTCATTCAGAGCTTAGTTGGAGGTTGTAGTGTTTAATAGCCTGATGGTTGTAGGGAAGAAGCTGCTCCTGAACCTGCATGTCACAATTTTCAGGCTCCTGTACCTTTTTCCCGATGGCAGGAGTGAAATGGGAGCGTAGTCAGGATGGTGCGGGTCTCTGATGATGCTGGCTGCTTTTTTGAGGCAGCGACTCCTGTAGATCCCGTCGATGGTGGGGAGATCAGTCGCCGCGATGGACTGTTCAACACTTAGAATGAGTGAGGTTGAGCCACTTGGAGTTGTAGAAGTTGACGTCGACCCAGACGCGGGTAGAATAAACCAGATTTGAATTGGGTTACCTGGGTTCTGCCAAAGACAAGGAATTACAGAGCAACTGGGTTACATTGCCGCTGGGAATGCCCAGCTCCGCAACATTTAGGAACCAGGGTCCCAGGCATCCTTTTTGGCATGTTGGCCTTCTAAACTAAGCTAAACTAAACTACACTATACGATAGAACTTCATTTATCCCAGGAGGGAAATCGGTCTGCCAACAGTCATGAAAGACAAGATACGTAAAACATGAAATTAAAGTGATGAGTGGAAAGGATTGTGGATGTGCAAAGACTGGGGGAGGGGGTAGGAAGAGAGGGAGTAATTCTACCCCACGACAGAAGGGGGAGAAATTGATAGCCACAGGGAAGAAGGATCTCCTGTGGCTAAACCAAACACAACACTTTTCTCACTAAAATTCCATTGATGGAGGTGCTGGATTTTGTGTGTCGGCCCCACACGAACTAAACTGGATTTTAATAGCGCTTGCGTCCAATGTGTCACTTTTGTCCTGAATTTTTGCCAAGTCCATAAATCATTGCACAACTTGGCTCTGCATTCCTTTCAAATGAAGTGTATTTATACGAGTATCCTAGATTCCGTCAGTCTTGACTCTCCTATTTTTAATTGCTCCATCACCAGTGGTGGGTCCTTCAAGATCCTCACTCCTGCAATTCCCTCCTCTTTATTCCCTGCCTCTGCACTCTCCCTTCTTAGGATATTTCTTAAAAGCTCTCTTCAAATTGCGTTCATCTTTCCCTAATTCATGATGAATTTTATTGTGTACCAGCTGTCCAGGTTTACGAGCAAGGGACTGAAAGATGACTTTGTCGTTTCAAAATATATTGACTGAAATATGCTGTAATTCCAATAAAATGATCTTGGGTAATAAATGGGCAACATTATATGATGACCAATTCCCACCTCTCTTCCTGCTTTACGAGAATGATCCCAGGAATGAGTGCGTTAACCTATGATGAGCGTTTGACAACACTGGGCCTGTACTCGCTGGAGTTTAGAAGGATGAGGGGTACCTCATTGAAACCGAGTCAGTGAAAGGCCTGAATCGAGTGGATGTGGAGACGATGTTTCCACTAGTGGGAGAGTCTAGGACCAGAGGCCATAGCCTCAGAATTAAAGGGCGTTCCTTTAGGAAGAATATGAGGAGACATTTCTTTAGTCAGAGGGTGGTGAATCTGTGGAATACATTGCCACAGAAGGCTGTGGAGGCCAAGTCAATGACTATAAGGCATAGATAGATATATTCTTGATTAATATGGGTTATTATGGGGGTTATGGGGAGAAGGCAGGAGAATGGGGTTAGGAGGGAGAGATAGATCAGCCATAATTGAATGGCGGGGTAGACTTGATGGTCCGAATGGCCTAATTCTGCTCGTATCACTTATGAACATGAACTTTAACCTCCCTAATAGAATCAGTCTGAAGAAGGGTCCCAAAACGTTACCTATCCGTGATCTCCAGGGCTGCTGCCTGACCCGCTGAGTTACTCCAGCATTTTGGTAACTTTAGTGATTCTGTTGAAGTTCAACATTGGTCATGTGAGCTGTATATTAATTGTCCCATTGTTCAATACTGTTCACAATCAAATCGGCACCATCTTAAAGATGCTTTGTGGTAACTGGAGAGCAAAGAGGATTTTTGGCAAAATGTGGGAGCCCCTTTCAAACCAGTCTGACATTGTCTGCAACTCAAGCGAAGCCAAGTTTTCAATATTCCAATAAAAGCATGATATAATCTCTTTCCAGCTTCTTTGGGATTGTCGGTTAACTATGGTTGAGGTGTGCGATCACTCTGTCTGCCCAGCCGATCAGAAAGCACAATAGAGATACTGGGTGACGTTTTGGGTCAAGACTCCACTCGAAACGCCACCCATTCCTTCTCTCCAGAGATGCTGCCTGTCTCCAGCATTTTGTGTCCACCTTCAGTATAAACCAGCATCTGCAATTCCTTCCTGCACAATATGTGACTTGGGTACACTCGCACTTACACAACCAACTCTGTGTTCACTGCCGGGTGCAATCAAGTGAGTTTGTAATTTCAACAACACTGTATGATCACTTACGTTTAAATCAGAATCAAGCCAGCAATGGCGGTGGTACTTACCCAGAAGGCCGGGCGCTGCAGAAAGTGCCCTGGACTGAGACGGTTAATACTCTCAGTGAGTTTCCTCGGGCAGGGGATGGATATGGTGATCCCGACTTATGTAAACATTTGACTTGTGTAAGGGTTCACTGAACATAACCCTTACGTAAGTCGGGGAGTGCCTGTGTTGCTGATGAGGAATAGCTGGCAATGTAATGTTGGCTTTACAGTTGTAATGGCCAGGAAACCAACAGTAAAGAAAAGCCAACATTGTCAGAATTTACCGCCAGTCAGCATGTAACTGAGACAATGTGAGGCAAGGAAAGGGTGAATTATCAGTATTAGCGATCATACATCAGGGGAGAACATGTGGCTGCTGAGTACAGGACAGTGTGACGGGCCAAGGCAGCATTTAATGAAGGAAGAAGCATAAAAGGCGGGAAGGCTCAAATGGCTCATATAGAAGGGTGTCTTGTTTAAGAAAGAACTGCAGATGCTGGAAAAATCGAAGGTAGACAAAAAAGCTGGAGAAACTCAGTGGGTGAGGCAGCATCTATGGAGCGAAGGAATAGGCGACGTTTCTGTCTGAAGAAGGGTCTCGACCTGAAACGTTGCCTATTTCCTTCACTCCATAGATGCTGCCTCACCCGCTGAGTTTCCCCAGCTTTTTTGTCCACCTTAGAAGGATGTCTTAGTCATTGAGTCATACAGCATGGAAACATAGTACAGCATGGAAACAGGCCATTCGGCCCAATTTGTCCATGTCGACCAAGATGCAACATCTTCATTTGCCCACATTCGGTCCATATCCCTCGACCTTTCTTATCCATGCACCTGTCCAAGTATCTTTTAAATGTTGTTATAGTAGCTGCCTTAACTACCTCCCTCTGGCAGCTCCTTACATGTACCCACTGACCGCTGAGTGAAAAGGTTGCCCCTCAGGTTCACATTAAATCTTTCCTCTGGGGCATAAGAGCCACCCAGGTGTGCAGTTGTCAAAGGCCTTGTCGCTGAGCAGGAGAGACGTTTGAAAGTTCAGCCCAAGGGCAAACAAAGCACAATTTCCCAGGGATAACATTTCTAACACCATACATTAACTGTCAGATGCCAGGGTATGCTCGATCTGACTGATGCAGCTGTTTTTGGAGAACTTGGCTAGGAATATGGTCCATTTTTTGTTCATTTATAATTCACACCTCTATGCATGGGAGAAAAAGTAAAAAAACACTCAAAAGTACTGCCGAGTGTGAATTATTAGATCTTAAACCTTGCATTCTTTTCTTAGCTAAAATAGTTTCATTACAAATGGTTTTATTAATAAACATCCTTAATAGGACAATGGAAGAAATGATTGGAATGAGTTAGAAATTTGAAGTGATATTCCTTTTTTTGAGATACAAGGAGAAAACAGGCCCTTCGACCCACCAAGTCCATGCCGACCATCGATCACCCGTTCATACTAGTTCTATGTTATCCCACTTTCTCATCCACTCGCTATACATTAGGGGCATTTTTATTTTACAGAAGCCAATTAACCCACAAAGCCGCATGTTATTGGGATCTGGGAGGAAGTTGGAGCACCCAGAGGAAACTCGGGAAAATAACAGGGAAAATGTGCAAGTCCACACAGACAGTACCTGAGGTCAGGATTGAGTCTGTGTCTCTGATGCTAGGAGGCAGCAGGACTACCAGCTGCACCAGTGTGCTGCCCCTACTATACCACCCTTAGATCCCTATGCTAGACCGAAGATAGACACAAAGTGATGGAGTAACCCAGGCAGCGTCTCTGGAGAAAAAGGATGGTTGACGTTTCGGATCGGGACCCTTCTTCAGACTGTCTGAAGACTGTTCCTTCAGACACTGACCGTAGTGTCTGAAGAAGAGTTCCGACCCGAAACATCACCCATCATCTTTCTCCAGAGATGCTGCCAGACCAGTTCAATTACTCCAGCACTTTGTGGCTATCTTTGGTCTATACCACCACCTGCTACACTAGTCTGTGGACCTGTTCCATCCTACGTGTGTGAAAGAGAAGGTAGAGACAAATGAGTAAAGAAATCTTCTTCAAAGTAGACCTTACACCTGTGAAAGAAAGTTGTACATATAAAAACAGAAAATGCTGCACTCAGCAGATCAGGCGGCAGCCCTTTCCCCTTCCCCCCATCCCCTTCACCTATTTCCCTTCCCTTGACAACATTTAGCGCCACTTACCTTACCTAATAATAATAATAATAATAAATACTTTATTGATCCCCTCAGGGAAATTCAGATTTTTTACCTGACACACTTTTGTCTCTTTCCCATCTCTGGCCTTGGTCCACCCATCTCTCAATTAATCCCCCCCCCCCCGCCCCTCACATGTATCTTCTACCCATCACTTGCATCAAGACTATTCAAAGCGGACCAACTCATAACTAGCAGGGGTGGTTGTGGGGAAACATCTGTGAAGTGAGAAATAGTTCACGTTTCCACTTTGTGACCTTTGGTCTGTTTCTCTCTCCACTTCATAGTGACCGACCTGCCAAACGTTTGCAACCCTTTCTGTTTACATTTCAGATTTCCAGCAATGTGAGCATTTTGTTTCTGGGTTCCCGAGGGGAACCTTGCCCCCTTGCCCCCTTGCCCCCTTGCCCCCTTGCCCCCTTACGGCCTCGGTGTGAGAAATAAATATATTGTCCATCTTTGTTCACATCAGCAGCATTATGGGGAGCGTGTTTGTGGTTGAACAACAAAATGGTCAATCGTACCAAAGAGCAATGCTTAACCCATTGCCCATAAACCTAGGCATAAACCTTTTAAGTATTCAAGTAGTTACTTTACGCCAAAATAACCAGCAGGAAATTTCAAAATGTCCTCCAGATTTATTTGGAAACTGATCACAACATTTAAAAGGAGTTTGAACAGGTACATGGATTGGTATTTAGGTTAGCCCACTGGTGCAGCAGCAGAGTTCCTGCCTCACAGCGCCAGAGACCCGGGTTCGACCCTGACTACGAGGTGCTGTTTGTTTGGAGTTTGTACGTTCTCCCTGTGACCTTTGGGTTTCCTCCGGGTGCTCTGCTTCCCTCCCACACTCCAAAGACGTCCAGGTCTGTAGGTTAATTGTCTTTGAGGGATGAAACCCGGGTCTCTGGCGCTATAAGGCAGCAACTCTACCGCTGCGCCACCCAAGTCAAACTCGGGTCAAGTGGGGAAGATACAGAGTGCAGAATATAGTTCTAGCATTGTAGCTCATCAGTTCCAGAGACATAGTTGGATGTCAAAGTATGCCAAGTAAGTAAGACATTGGGATATGGAAGTTTTACATATTTACATTGCACATTATTAGAGGTTTAGGCCCCAACAAGCTTCAAAGAGGCATGACAGTAAAACCACACCAACCAACGATCACCCCGTACATTAGACGTACAGGTGATTAGTTTAATTGACTTTGGTAAAATTGCCCCATATGTGTGTAGGATCGTGTTAGTGTACGGGTGCTCATTGGTTGTCGTGGACTTGGTGGACTGAAGAGCCTGTTTCCACGCTGTATCTCTAAATATTAAAAACATCTAAAAATTCCTGTTTACTTCTCCAAGCTTGAGCATTCTACTTTTGGAGAAGCTTCAGTGTTTTGGGAAGGTTTCCAGTGGGGTTTTACAGTCATGCCCCTTTGAAGCTAGTTGGGGCCTTAACCTCTAATAATGTGTTATGTAAATATGTAAAACTTCCATACCCATATCCAACTATGTCTCTGGAACTGATGCGCTACAATGCTAGAATTATATTCTGCACTCTGTATCTTCCCCTTTGCACTACTTGAGTTTCACTTGACCTGAGTTTGACTTGGGTGGCGCAGCGGTAGAGTTGCTGCCTTACAGCGCCAGAAACCCGGGTTAGATCCTGATTACGGGCGCTGTCTGTTTCGTAGTTTGTACGTTCTCCCTGTGACCACGTGGGTTTTCTCCGGGTGCCCCGGTTTCCTCCCACACTCCAAAGATTTGCAGATTTGTAAGTTAATTCGCTTCTGGCATGTAAGATAGTGCTAGTGAACGGGGTAATCGTTGGTTGGCGTGTTTCCACGCTGTATCTGTAAAGTCTCTGCACATGACGGACAATGATGCATTTCAGCTGTTCGTACTGACATGTATAATATGACTTTTAAATCGATGTCAAAGAAGGAGCAAACAGTTTAAAATGGCCAACAGGGCAACAATGGTATTTATGCTTGTCTGTCTTTTTACGGCTGTAGCTTTGAACTGGAATAGCAACGCTTGATGGTTTCCACTACAGTGATGACGGAAAGGATAACTATTTCATGTGGTATAAAAGGACAGATGTACGTCGGTGACTAGTTTTATACAGTATGTCAGTGCTCTCAGCAACATGCGATGTCTGGGGAGAACTCGTTGCGAGCAAGATTGCTCATTAGCACTACTTACTCATGTCCCCTCCCCCATCTCCTGAACCTGTGGTTTGCCTTACACTAAATGTTATAATCTTGCACGAAACGTTATTACTTTACACGGAATGTTATTCCCTTATCGTGTATCCATACGTAGTAAAAATGGCCCGATTGTAATCGATTGTAATTGTTTTGTCTTTGACTGGATAGCACGCAACTAAAGTTTTTCACTGTGCCTCAGTACACGTCACAATAAACCAAACTGAACCCCTATACTGAAACTGAACCCCTTAAGTCACCAGGTCAATGGGAGACGGAGACAGGGAGCCAGGTGGGGTTAGCACAGGAGATAGGGGCCGACATGATGAAGAGCAGGGCCAGGCATGGCCTGATGGGCTGAATGGCCTCACTGTGCTGCTCTCTCCTCGAATCAGCAGAATCAGCCTGCATCTCTTCCATGGTTAAGTTGGTGGTGTCTATATAACACAAGGCCGGCATAGGGATTCTTCGCCACAGACAGCTGTGGAGGCCTAGTCGATATTTTTAAGGTGGAGATAGATTCTTGATTAGTACATGTGTCAGGGGCTATGGGGAGAAGGCAGGAGAATGGGGTTGAGAGGGAGAGATAGATCAGCCAGTAGACTTGATGAGCCAAATGGCCTAATTCTGCGCCTATAATTTCTGAACACGAACACATGAACTTTCCTGTCAAAAGGTTATGGGTTCAATTTCAATTCCAGAAATTTGGGGCCGACAGTCACGCCTGATTTTAATGTGTGTGAGGAAGTGGTGCACAGTTGTGCTTTGAATGAATCGTGATTGAGAGGCTGCAATGCTGTTTTTGCTGTTTTTGAGCCAGGAATGTTTCCCCAGACCCTTGGGCATTGTATTGTCATTCCACCAGCATTTGCAAATCGGATTACCTGGTCATCGTCATGAGGCCAAATCAATGGATATTTCTAAGGCGCAGATTAACAGTTTCTTGATGAGTACGGGTGTCAGGGGTTATTGGGAGAAGTCAGGAGAATGGGGTTGAGAGGGAAAGCTAGATCAGCTGCAGTTGAATGGCGGTGTAGATTTGATGGGCCAAATGGCCTAATTCTGCACCTTTAACTTACAAACTCGTGGATGATGTTAGAGAAGGTGGACACAAAATGCTGGAGCAACTCAGCGGGTGAGGCAGCATCTCTGGAGAGAAGGAATAGGTGATGTTTCGGATCTACAAACGGGACAGCAGATGCTGGTTTTGGAAAAAAAGACAAAGTGCTGGAGTAACAGCAGATCCTTTTCACCAGAGATGCTGCCTGACCCGCTGAGTTACTCCAACACATTTTGCCTTTTATTGTAATCCAGCATCTGCAGTCCCTTGGTTGTAGATGTTAATATTTGTCACCTATTACTTTGCACCAGAGATGCTGTCTGGCCTGCTGAGTAACTACAGGTTTTTGTGTCTGGCTGGTTAAATGGTTCAATGGTATAGTAGAATCATGAAGGTTCATTGCAGGGTCTGTCTGGTGTTGGTGTTCTCCGCAGCTCTGTGCTGCTGCAGGCACTGGTGGTCAAAGAGCCCACATTGATCTATTGTTGGCAGTGGAGGAAGTAATAACAAAGGGATAACATAACAGCAAAACTATCAATATGTAGTAAGGAACTGCAGATGCTGGTTTACACTGAAGATAGACACAAAATGCTGGAGTAACTCAACGGGACAGGCAGCATCTCTGGAGAGAAGGAGTGGGTGACGTTTCGGGTCTAGACCCTTCTCCAGACTAGCAAGACGACTCGGGTGGGGGAGGGACAGTAAGAGGGGGAATGCAAGGGTTACTTGAAATTAGAGAAAGCAATATTCATACCGCTGGGGTGTAAGCTGCCCAAATAAAATATGAGGTGCTGTTCCTCCAATTTGCATGTGTCCTCACTCTGACAGTGGAGGAGGCCCAGGGCAGGAGGAGGAGGCCCAGGGCAGAAAGGTCTGGGTGGGAATGGGGGGGAGTTAAGGGAGATCTGGCCCTAGTACCTGGGGAAGTCATGCTGATCTGCCTGTGACGGGTTGCACTGTTATCGTCCCCTGGGTTTCTCAGTGTGGGGGAGGTGAGGAAGCACACGTTCCAGCAACAGCGTAATGGCAGCTTCATGTTGAGACGGTTAACATCAGCTCTTAAACGATTAACAATCAAAGTCATGAAATGGAACCGTTTTTGTTCCTATGTCAGTCCCCAGCTGGTATGTGGCAAGCCTGTTGTAAATCATTTTGAATCAACTCCCTAGCTGATTTGGGAATGCACGTTGACCCTCTTTTACAGGGGTATTAATTCTAAAGGCACAAGGCAGACTATTAGACAAAATAGAGATACTGATACAGCGTGGAAACAGGCCCTTCGGCCCACCGAGTCCGCGCTATCCAGCGATCCCCATACACTAAAACTATCCTACACACAAGGGACAATTTGCAATTCTTACCAAAGCCAATCAACGATACAAACCTGTACGTCTTTGGAGTATTGGAGGGAACCGGAGCACCCGGGGAAAACCCTCGCGGTCACAGGGAGAACGTACTGGAGCACCCGTAGTCAGGATCGATCTCGGGTCTTTGTTGCTGTAAGGCAGCAAATCTACTGCTGTGTCACCGTGCCACCCGCTTAACTAATGGCATTTAAAAAATTTCAAACAAACTTTACTCCGAATAAAAAATCTATAGGAAGATTTCCCATGATTCGTTATGCATTCTCAGTGTCTACAGAGTGGCACAGCAGTAGTGTTGCTGTCTTACAGCACCAGAGACCCAGCTTCGATCCTGGCTGTGGATACAGACAACTAGACACAATGATTAACATAAGCCTTTTTTAAATTTCAAAAATAAACTTTAATCAGAATTGTTTTTAACGTACAAAAATGCACAGTTGAGTTACTGCCTTACAGCACTAGAAACCTGGGTTCAATCCTGCCTCCGGGTGCTATTTGTACAGAGTCTGTACATTCTCCCTGTGCGACAGCAAGGGTTTTCTCCGGGTGCTCCGGCTTCCTCCCACATTCCAAAGACGTGCAGGTTTGTAGGTTAATTGGCTGCTGTAAATTGCCCCTAGTGTGTTGGATCCGAAACTGGGATAACATAGAACCAGTGTGAATGGGTGATCGATGGTCAGCGTGGACTATCGGTGGGATGATGGGCCTGTTTGCACGCTGCATCTCTAAACAATACAATACAATCAGCTTTATGCATCACTTGCACATAAAGTGCAAGTGAAATGAATTTGCCAGCAGCGGTACAATTAAAAAAGAACACACAAAAACACAATAAAAATTTAATATGAACATCCACCACAGCATTCATCACTGTAGTGGAAGGCACAAAATTTGGCCAGTCCTCCTCCATTTCCCCCGTGGTCGGGACCTCAACCCTCCGCAGTCGCTGGTGCGGGCGTCCAGTAGTGTTAGTAATAGTGTTCAGTAGTGATACTGAACACATACTCAGTAATGTTTGTGCCTATCTTTAAACAAAACAATATTGCCAATAGTTATGGGTCTGAAGTTGGAACAACTGATTCTGGCAGTAATGACCGGGAGGTGTCGGGTCATCAACCTTCTCGTGTCAACTGTTTAACAAAATGCATTGCTCGGCAGTTTGTCCAGACAGCACCATAACCAATGTGTAAGAAGGAACTGCAGATGCTGGTTTAAACCAAAGGTAGACATAGGTATGAGCAGGTCAACCTATGATGAGCGTTTGGCAGCACTGGTCCTGTACTCGCTGGAGTTTAGAAGAATGATGGGGGAACCTCATTGAAACATACAGAATATTGAAAGGCTTGGATAGAGTGGATGTGGAGAGGATGTTTCCACTAGTGGGAGAGTCTAGGACTAGAGGTCATAGCCTCAGAATTAAAAGACGTACTTTTAGGAAGGAGATGAAGAAAATTTCTCTAGTCAAAGGGTGGCGAATGTGTAAAATTCTTTGCCACAGAAGTCTGTGGAGGCCAAGTCAGTGGATATTTTTAAGGCAGAGATAGATAGATTCTTGATTAGTACTGGTGTCGGAGGTTATGGGGAGAAGGCAGGAGAACAGGGTTAGGAGGGAGAGATAGATCAGCCACGATTGAATGGCAGAGTAGACTTGATGGGCCGAACGGCCTAATTCTACTCCTATCTTATGACCTTTTGACATAAAAAGCTGGAGTTGCTCAGCGGGTCAGGCAGCATCTCTGGAGAAAAGGAATGGGTGACGTTTTGGGTCGAGACCCCTCTTCAGACGGTATCAGGAAGGATCTCGACCCGAAACGTCACGTATTCCTTTCCTCTGCCTGATCCGCTGAGTCACTCCAGCTTTTTGTGTCTAGCACCATAGCCAGTGTTGTTCTACCTTTGGATGTCCTGCCAAGTGAGGATGTTTAATAACGTGTCTTGTCTGTCAGCAGTTTGATGAAACAGTCACATGCTTTCCCTCGAGCAAGAAGCGGGTGTTGTGAACGTGGCAGGATCCAACATTTTGTTTTAACGGGTCGGTATTTGACCCTGAATTCCTTAAAGGACATTCCCCCTCCCCTCCCTCTCCCACCACCAGTGTCACCCTTATATTGTGAACATATTCTACAAAACAGGCAGCTGGCCCAGGAATAAAAAGAGGTCATCACCATCATGGTCTAAAAGTCCTTTCTGTCAGTAATTTTTCCACATAGTAAAAACACCTCCTACCAGAAAATGCGACGCAGTGTCGCAGAGGTAAAGTTGCTGCCTTACAGCGCCAGAGACCCGGGTTCGATCCTGACTGCGGGCGCTGCTTGTACTGAGCTTGTACATTCTCACCGTGACTGCGTGGGTTTTCCCCGGGTGCTCCTCGGGATCTCCCTGTGTGGAGTTTGCATGTTCTCCCTGTGACTGCATGGGTTTCTTCCAGGTGCTCCTGTTCCCTCCCGCATCCCAAAGACGTGTGGGGGGTTTGTAGGTTAATTGGCCTCTGTAGATTGTCCCTAGTATGTAGAGAGTGGATGAGAAAGTGGGATAGCATAGTGTGTGGAGTCGGTGGGCCGAAGAGCCTGTTTCTATGATGTATCTCTAAACACACAATTTTAAATATTTACCCAACCTTGAGGAGGTCCACATTAAAGATGCAACGTTGCTGTCATAAAAACTGATGTTTAACTTTTGAGAATTATTTCCAGTATAATTTATCAATTGTAAAAGTGCTCTTTCCGTGAGCAACAGTTGTAACTGCAAGTTTTGGAATCATCTGTTCTGAGGCAGCTTGTTAATGTACCATTAACTTAATGGTCCAGCTGTGAAAAATAACTTGTTGCAGCAACTTAAGCAGAAAAGGATATTTGAACACTGTAGGAGTCCCTCCCAAACTCGGGCCCAGTCACAGTTACGGTTACATTGATTTTTTTTTTGCAATTGCGCTATTTTAGTGAATACTAGACCAAGGGGGACCCGTTGGGTCCCGACCCCTCAATGCACGGTTGCAGGGGGGGGAGAAATGGGGGCCTGCAACGTCTCACACACACACTAACCACTCCCCAAACACACAGGGGGGGGGGGGGGAGGGTTCATGTTTTTTTTTTTTTTTCAAAAATAAATAAACTTTATTCAGAATAAACAATGTATATGAATTTAAAAAACAGTGCATAAACTCTTCATACATTCTCATGGTCCAGACCAGTGCTTCTTAAACTATTTCAGTGTCATTCACCCTTGAGTCTTTATCTCAAAATTTCATTCACCCTCGACTAAATTTTCTTATGTTTTTTGGTAATTTTCAACTTATTTCTCCCATTGTGTATATATAATTAATTTTGTCAAATGAGCAAAAAACATAAATTAACTAATTCCTTAAGTGTTTATTTTATTCAACTTTTTGAATGTCCTAAAAATATGTAAAGAAAACTTGTGGTGAAAAAAAATAGTTTAATTACCACTGGAGTTGGAAAATCATTCTATTAGAATGATAAAAACCATTCCAACGTCTAAACTCTGGGCTTCAGCCCCATCCTACCCTTTCGAGCTTTGATTACTGCAGTTTACTTCTTGGAAAACGAGCTCAAAAAACCATGGCCTTCCCTAAAAGGTTATATTACAGTAAATTTGAGAAATATCTGGCTGAATTAGAAAACCATAGGTAGAGAGAAAAATACATCAAATTTCCAGCTCCACTGCCATTAAAACCAATGAGCTTACTAACCACTTTAATGGCAATGCCCTTTTTAAGTATAGAAAAAAATATATAAATATCTGAATAAATTAAGTCATTCACCCATCATTCACCCCTTTAGGTTTCATTCACCCCAAAATAATGTATTTTGCAATGGGTGAACCATTCACCAGTTTAAGAAGCACTGGTCCAAACATTCAATAGTGTCCAAGTGGCCTGTCCCACTTTCACGACCTAATTCACGACCTTTTTTACTCGTGGACATTTTTCATCAGGCTAGAAAAACGGCCCGAGCTACTTGATGCCACGCGTACCTACTACTAGCATCACGGCCTGCTACGACCTACCTACGACCTCCTATGACCTTGTGCTGCGAGTATGCTGTCAAGAGCAAACTCGGCAGAGGTTGTGAATTAGGTCGTAAAAGTGGGACAGGCCCTTTGCTCTGCAGTGTTCACCTTTAACTTTAAAATAAAGGAAATGGATAGGAAACCCCTTTATAAGCACACGGAAAGATATGGGCTAAATGCAGGCAAGTGGCTAGCTCAAGATGGCACTTTGGTCAGCACAGACTTGTTGGGCTGAAGGGCCATGCTCTATAGCTATGAAATTCTACCAAATAATGCATGGCTTGGGCATAAAGAGACACAGCACTGCAGATGAAAGTAATTATCAACGGAGTCTTGGGGGCTGCTACGAAATACAATGTCCAGGACGTTTAGTTAGTTTAGAGATACAAAGCAGAAACAGGTCCTTCGGCCCACTAAGTCCGCGCCGACCATGATCCCCTACACACTAGGGATAATGTTCCATTTTACCACAGCCAAATCAACCTGCAAACCTGTACGTCTTTGTAGTGTGCAAGGAAACCGGAGCACCCAGAGAAAGCCCACGCAGTCACAGGGGAGAACATACAAACTCCGTACAGACAGCACACGTAGTCAGGATCGAACCCGGGTCTCTGGCGCTGTGAGGCAGCAACTCTACCACTGCGACACCACACCGCCTCAAATGGTCACTGTCTGTAAAAATTAACTTTCCCCTTTGCAAAGTCAGGGTGCCTGGGGTTGTGAAAGACACAAAATGTATTTATTTGGTAATCTCGATGAACTTGCGTAAAAATTTAGGAAGCTGTAATAAAGTTTCACAAGCTGTCACAGCTACAGCACGCAAAAGGAATGAAACATTCTGACAACTTTCACTTCATATTGCCCTTTGGTATTAGTGTGTTGTTTTCTGAACTACTTCTGACTGCTCGTCATCCTGTTTTATACTGCATTTTCCACCTTGCTCTCTTTAAAGTTGGCATCTTTTTCCATATTAACAGTCATGGGAAACATTTAAAGCACAGGGTGAATTTTTCTTCACCAAAAGTATGCTTTATTTGTAAAATGGAGTTGTCGGTTTGACTGGATAGAAACATACATCATGGAAACAGGCCCTTTGGCCCACCGAGTCCATGCCGACCATCAATCACCCATTCACACTAGTTCATAAGTTCTTAAATCAAAGGTGCAGAATTAGGCCATTCGGCCTATCGAGTCTACTACGCCATTCAATCACGGCTGATCCATCTTTCCCTCTCAACCCCATTCTCCTGCCTTCTCCCCATTATTCTTGACAACTTTACTGATCAAGAACTTTACTGTCAATCTTCGCCTTAAAAATACCCATTGACTTGCTTCCATGGCCCTCTGTGGCAATGAATTCCACAGATTCACCACCCTCTGACCTGAGACATTCCCCCTCGTTTCCATTCTAAAGATGCGTCCTTTTATTCTGAAGCTATTCCCACTAGTGGAATCCAGGGCCTTTCACTATGTGTTGTCCCACTCTTGCATCCATTCCTTACAATTTGCAGAGGCCAATTAACCTACGAACCCACCGTCCTAGGATGTGGGAGGAGACCGGAGCACTTGGAGGAAGCCTGCACCGTCACAGGTAGAACGTGCAAACTCCACGCGCACAGCACCCAAAGTCAGGTTCGAACCCTGGTCTCTGACTCGGTGAGGCAGCAGCTCTACCAGCTGAGCCACGGAGGGCGGTGAGAAAAATGGAATGCGGGGTTGTCGGGGTTGGCGATGGTGCGGGCAGATAGCATCGTAGCATTTAAGAGACTTTTGGATAGGCACGTAGCTATGGAGGGACATGGATTATGGGCAGGCAGATAAGAATTGGTCATGGCATCGTTGGGTACAGACATTGTGGGCCGAAGGGCCTCCTCTTGTGCTGTTCTGTGATCATTTCAACCATTTGCATTAATGCATTTTTTTTGTTCTTGTGCAACTGAGTGCTCATCATGCTGCCTCACCCAGTACTTTCACTTGCTGTGTGTCTCGCTATAATTGGAGTCCTTATCTCGATTAACAGTCACGGCAACTCTTAAAACATCGGGTCAGTGTTTCTTCCCTCAAAATGTGCTAATTTTGCATCACGTTGACAAGGATATTTGGAAGGGGACGCAGAGGTCTTTGTTGAGGTCCACCCTAAGGCGTTGTGTCGCACTAGGACTCTGTGTTCTACTGGCTGTAAAGTGAGATGAGCTCAATTGGTTGAAAGACATGCTGTGGTTTGGAGATGCAGCGCAGAAACAGGCCCTTCGGCCCACCCAGTCCATGATTGCCGCACACTAATACTATCTTACACACTCGGCTTGTACTCGCTAGAATTTAGAAGATTGAGGGGGGATCTTATAGAAACTTACAAAATTCTTAAGGGGTTGGACAGGCTAGATGCAGGAAGATTGTTCCCGATGTTGGGGAAGTCCAGAGCAAGGGGTCACAGTTTAAGGATAAAGGGGAAATCTTTTAGGACTGAGATGAGAATTTTTTTTTTCACATACCAGAGTGGTGAATCTCTGGAATTCTCTGCCACAGAATGTAGTTGAGGCCAGTTCATTGGCTATATTTAAGAGGGATATATTTAGATGTGGCCCTTGTGGCTAAAGGGATCAGGGGGTATGGAGAGAAGGCAGGTACAGGGTACTTAGTTGGATGATCAGCCATGATCATATTGAATGGCGGTGCAGGCTCGAAGGGCCGAATGGTCTACTCCTGCACCTATTGTCTATGTTTCTATGTTTCTATTAGGGACTATTTTACCAAAGACAAATAGCCTGCTACCTGTATGTCTTTGGACTGTGGGAGGGAACCGGAGCATCCGGACAAAAACGCACGCAGGTCACGGGGAGAACGTACAAACTGTGTAAAGACAGCACCCGTAGTCAGGATCGAACCTGGGTCTCTGGCGCTGTGAGGCAGCAGCTCTACTGCTACCGCCGTCTGTGAGGAACCGTCCACAAGCAAAACCTCTGCAAGGGCGGCACGGTGGCGCAGCAGCAGAGTTGCTGCATTACAGCGCCAGAGACCCGGGTTCGATCCTGACTACGGGTGCTGTCTGTATGGAGTTTGTACGTTCTCCCCGTGACCTGCGTGGGTTTTCTCCGGGATCTCCGGTTTCTTTCCACGCTCCAAAGATGTACCGGTTGTAGGCTAATTGGCTCGGTATAATTGTAAATTGTTCCCTGAATAGTGTAAGTGTGCGGGGATGGCTGGTCGGCACGAGTCGGTGGGCCGAAGGGCCTGTTTCCACGCTGTATCTCTAAACTACTAAACTAAACTAAAACAACACACATTCCTGTACATCCCACGGTTCAGGCGTGTGTGTTTTAAGGGATGTGGTGAATCATGGTGAAGCCAGCATTAGATATGATCAAATGGCAATCTTAATAAATAAATTACGGATTAATTAGGCAATTTTCAAAACTCCATGGACTAGCCCTCCACCTCAATAATGCACATGCTTATGGCAACGTGAAAGTGACCCTGCTTTGATCCTAACACTAATAACAAGAAGCACCATTACACTAATAGAACGTTTAACATTAAATGCTAAACCCATTTTCGGCGAGATCTGTATCATATTACACGCAGTGGGTCCTTAGATGCATTAATGGCCTAGTTTAAAGAGTAAATGAATCGTATCTGCTTCTAAAACCATGCAGTGCATCTGTGAAATGAGTCAAACGTAGACCATATGGGACCTGTACCAAACATTGACTCTCCTCAGGGAGTGGGACTTTATTATTAACTCTTACACAGCATAATTTGGGAGCAGCTCTCCTCGTTAAAGGGCTTTTATTTTAATCATCCACAGTTCCTGTTCCCATGATACTGACTTTGCTTCCTCAGTTCAATTCTAATTGCTTCCATTAACTGGTTTATTAGAGCCCTTTGTAGATTTACAGTCTGTGTATCTACAGGCGTGTCCCTGTGTGCATCCAATGGACACGGCATTATGTTTGATCCTTTCCCACGACGTTAATCTCATAGGTCCTGGTCTTCCTCACTTGAAAACTAGATTACAATCAGAGGGCCCTCCAGTGAACCTCTACCAACGTGACTGAGGGGAGTAACATTGGAATGAATTGATTGAAAGATACAGCATGGAAACGGGCCCTTCGGCCCACCGAGCCCCCAGAGATGCTGCCCGACCTGCTGACTTACTTCAGCACGTTGTGCCTTCTTTGTAACCCAGCATCTGCAGTTTTATTGTTTCGACACAAGTTCTATGTTATCCCACTTTCACATCCTTTCCCTACACACTGGTTCACTGGCTCTTTATTGTCACATGTACCGAGGTACAGTGAAACTCGTTTTTGTACACAGTTCAGTCCAAGTACCACTATACATAAGCACTTGGATATATGTTAGATAAGCATCTCAGAAACAGTGCAAGTGTACAGCAGTAGTACATCAAGACAGGATACAGAGTCGCCAGATTTAGTGCTGTTTTGAAGTCCAGGTTGTTATTGATGTAGAATTTTTAAGCTGGCCATGACGGCAGGGGTATGAACCAAAACGATCACTATCCCCAAAGAAGGTAGACAGAAATGCTGGAGAAACTCAGCGGGTGAGGCAGCATCTATGGAGCGAAGGAATAGGTGACGTTTCGGGTCGAGATCCTTCTTCAGACTGATGTGGGGGGTGGGGGGGTGGCAGGAAGAAGAAAGGAAGAGGCAGAGACAGTGGGCTGTGGGAGAGCTGGGAAGGGGAGGGGAAGGAGGGAGAAAGCAGGGACTACCTGAAATTGGAGGTCAATGTTCATACCGTTGGGGTGTAAGCTGCCCAAGCGAAACATGAGGTGCTGCTCCTCCAATTTGCGGTGGGACTCACTCTGGCCATGGAGGAGGCCCAGAACAGAAAGGTTGGATTCGGAATGGGAGGGGGAGTTGAAATGCTGAGCCAACGGGAGATCAGGTTGGTTAACGCGAACTGCGCAGAGGTGTTGGGTGAAGCGATCGCCAAGCCTGTGCTTGGTCTCACCGATGTAGAGCAGTTGACACCTAGAGCAGTGGATGTAATAGATAAGGTTGGAGGAGGTGCAGGTGAACCTCTGCCTCACCTGGAAAGACTGCTTGGCTCCTTGGATGGAATCAAGAGGGGAGGTAAAGCGACAAATGTAGCATTTCCTGCAGTCGCAAGGGAAAGTACCAGGGGAGGGGGTGGTTTGGGTGGGAAGGGACGAATTGACCAGGGAGTTACGGAGGGAGCAGTCTCTGCGGAAAGCTGAAAGGGGAGGAGATGGGAAGATGTGCCCAGTGGTGAGATCCCGTTGGAGGTGGCGAAAATGTCGGAGGATTATCTGTTGTATGTGATGGCTAGTAGGGTGGAAGGTGAGGACTCTGTCCTTGTTACGAGTGGGGGGATGGGGAGTGAGGGCGGAGCTACGGGATATAGAGGAGACCCTGGTGAGAGCCTCATCTATAGTCGCAGAGAGGAACCCCCGTTCCCTGAAGAATGAGGACATCTCCGATGACCCGGCTTGGAACACCCCATCCTGGGTGTAGATGCGGCGTAGACGGAGGAATTGGGAATAGGGGATAGAGTCATTACAGGAAGCAGGGTGGGAAGAAGTGTAGTCCAGATAGCCATGGGAGTCAGTGGGTTTGTAGTAGATGTCGGTCAGTAGTCTGTTACCTGAGATGCTGCTCGACTTGATGAGCCTCCCAGCAGTTTATTTTCTTTATAAGTCATGAATGCTTGCTCATTTTTAAACTAAAGGATGACAAATGAAATCGTGGGGAACAAGTAAGATAACGAGGGGCCTATACATGGAGACACAAGGAACTGCAGATGCTGGAATCTTGAGCAAAACACTAAGTGCTGGAGGAACTCAGAAGGTCATGCAGTATCTTGGAGGGAATGGACAGGTGACGTTTCAGGTCGGGACCCTTCTTCGGATTCTTCTTCGGAGTCTGGAGTCTGAAGAAGGGTCTTGACCGAAAAAGATGACCTGTCCATCCCCTCCATGGTTGCTGCCTGAACACTGAGTTCCTCCAGCGCTTTGTGCCGTGCACATCATCCATATCCCTCCATTCCCTGCATATCCATGTGCCTATCTAAAAGCATATTAAACGCCACTATAGTATAGTATAGGGACGACAGATGGCACAATGGGCTAAGTGTTCGGCTGGCGACCGGAAGGTGGCCGGTTCGAATCCCGCTTGGAGTGCACACTGTCGTTGTGTCCTTGGGCAAGACACTTCACCCACCTTTGCCTGTGTGTGAATGTGTGTGAGTGATTGGTGGTGGTTGGAGGGGCCGTAGGCGCAGAATGGCAGCCATGCTTCCGTCAGTCTGCCCCAGGGCAGCTGTGGCTACAGAAGTAGCTTACCACCACCGAGTGTGACTGAGGAGTGAATGAATAATGCGATGTAAAGCGCCTTGAGTATTAGAAAGGCGCTATATAAATCCCATCCATTATTATTATTATTATCTGCCTCCACCACCATCCATGGCAGCACATTCCAGGCACCTACCCCACTGTATAAAGGAAAACGTGCATCTCCGTTAAACTTGCCCCTCTCTCCTTAAAAACATGCTCTCCAGTCCTTGATATTTCCACTGGAAAAATGCTTCTGACTGTCTACCCTATCTATGCCTCGCATAACTAAATATATTAGATCTCCACTCAACTCTTGATGTTCCACAGTATTAGACTGACTTTGTCCATTTTGCCACTGAGCTTCTCAAAGTAACTCTCCGTCTTGCTCAGTAGTTTCTTGCTTAGTTGGCACAGTGGCGCAACGGTAGAGTTGCTGCCTTGCAGCACCAGGGACTCTGGTTCGATCCTGACTATAGGTGCTGCCTGTACGGAGTTTGTACGTTGTCCCCGTGACTGCATGGGTTTTCTCCGGGTGCTCGGTTTCCGCCCACATTCCCAAAGACGTGCAGGTTTGTAGGTTAATTGGGTTTGGTAACATTGTAAATTGTCCCTTGTGTGTCGGATAGGGCCAGTGTATGGGGTGATCGCTGGTCGACGTGGACTCTGTGGGCCTGTTTCCACTCTGTATCTTTAAAGTCTAAAGTCACAAATGGTTGGAGATCCACCACAGACACGTAGGGTTTTAGGTGCAACGTATGATGTGGCTTCAATGACCAATCACCCTCGGCACAGTATCTGGTGTAGCAATGGTTAATGGAGAGAGGACAGTGTGGAGACCAGGGCGATGAAATGCATAAAGGTCACCTTTCCACAGGGTGCTACAATAACACTGAACAGCATGGGGAAAACTGTTTAACAAACAACTGTAATCTCTTCAGTCCACCCACGATGTGATGTGATGTGTTGGTCCTGGTAGGGCAGCTGAGAATTTGTTAAATAATAATAATGAGATTTTTAATTGGTTTCTGTTGGCAAGCACCGAGTGATAAAATTGCTACTTTGTGATCCTGGCATCAATACTGTTGCCGTTCAATACATGAAGGCTTCAATTAGAGTGCAGCAAAGTCTCTGTTAATTAATCAGTTGCAAAGTGAGCATTGAAGCAGAAAGCACCAAAAACAATATTGATTGAAAGATACAGTGTGGAAACAGACCCTTTCGCCCTCTGAGTCCACGTTGACCATCGATCACCCGTTCAAAGTTATCCCACTCGCTACGCACCATGAGCAAACCCACGTGGTCACGGGGAGAGCATGCAAACTCCATCCAGGCAGCACCCGAGGTCGGAATCGAACCCAAGTCTCTGGGGTTGTCAGCTAGCAGATCTACCAGCTGCACCACTGTGCTGCCCCTAAATAGTGGCTTGGACTTGTCCTGACAATATACTTGGGCCTTTAAATCAGTGAGGTAGATTATGAACAGCACACATCCCTTCAGCGTTGACATAGTTTCAGCTTCCCAACCTGAAAATGATCTATTTATTCTGGCTGAAAGTCAAAGACATTGCAGATGCTGGAAATCTGAAACAAAAGCAGAAAATGGTACAAGTATTCAGCAGGTCAGGCAGCATCTGTGGAAACAAAGTTCATGTTTCACGTTGAAGGTCTCTCTCAGACAAAATGGTTCCTCCCATTGCTAGCTTTGCATGATGTGGACTTTTGCCTATTTGAATTATCAGGCAGCGGTGCTGATGAAGGGTCTTCAACTTGAAACCATAATTTTGGTTCCCTTTCCTCAGATGCTGCCTGACCCGCTGAGTAGTTTCCAGATATTCCCACTTCCACATGTCCAAATTGTAGAGTCAAACAGCACGGAAACAGGCCCTTCGGACCAACTTGCCCTCACCGACCAGCATGCCTCATCTGCACTAGTCCCACCTGCCCCAAATTTGGCCCATATCCCGCTAAATCTATCCTATCCATGTATCTGTTCAAATTATATTTAAATATCTATTCCATTCCTAATGTTGTGATCGTACCTGCCTCAATGACCTCCTCCGGCAACCTGTTCCATATATTACCACCCTTTGTGTTTAAAAAAAAAGTTGCCCCTCAGGTTTCAATGAAACCTTTCCTCCGTCACCTTAAACCTATCTCCCCTGGTTCTTGATTCCCCAACGTTTAGTAAAAGCTTTTGTTTAATAATCTCTTGTGTAGCTGAAAAGAACAAATAATATTTGTAGAATCACATGGATGATGAATCTGGTATTAGTTTAGTTTGGAGATATAGCATGGAAACAGGCCCTTCAGCACAACCAGTTCATGCTGACCATCGACCACCAGATCAATGCTATCCCATTTTCTCATCCATTTCCTACATGGTAGACGCAGTTTACAGCGGCCAATTGTGTCTTAAAAACCCACACATCTTTGGGATAAGGGAGGAAACTGGAGCACCCAGAGGAAACCCACGCAGTCACAGGGATAACGTGCAAATTCCACGCAGACAGCGCCCGAGGTCAGGATTGAATCCAGGTTTCTGGCACTATGAGGCAGCAACCCTACCAGCGGGTATTATACAAATATTTACTTTTATTACTACCAATAAAAAAAATAAAACCCTTGGAATTTATATGAAGTATATGAAGCAGTCAGATTGCTTCAGTTCACTGCATAAGGAGTCCTATCAAACTAGGACACAAACTGCTGGAGTAACTCAGTAGGTCAGGCAGCATCTTTAGAGGACATGGATACGTGGCGATTCGGGTTGCGACCCTTCTTCAGGCCCGGCCCGAAACGTTGCCGAAAAGATGTTGCCTGACCCATTGAGTTATTCTAGCACTTTGTGTCCTTTGTGTAAACCAGCATCTGCAGTTCCTTGTTTCTACATCCGATCGGGTTAGTTTGTCCAAGTATCAGTTCACTATTACTTTGTACACTGTGGTTTCCATAACTTCCTCCAAAGCCATGAGCTACAGTGATGAATCTGCTTTCAGTTTGAGTCTGGCAGAATTTTGTTTGATTTATGTAAATCTCCACCTTAGACCCCAGATCCAGTATCGCCTGATTTAATTTGATTTGTAATCTGTGTTAGATCTGAGAGTGCTATCAATGTTAAATAGTTAAGGGCCTGTCCCACTTGCGTCATTTGCGCGTAATTTACGCTACATCATTTAGGCTTCACGACGCACGACGCGCACGTTGTGAGGCGCACGTGATGCATGCATGATGCACATTACGCATGCATGGTGCATGGTGAGAAAGGCAGTCGCGCGCGGCGCCCCAGGATTTTGGGATGTACAAAATCTTTGCACGCCATCTGCGTGACACGCAAATGACACCCAAGTGGGACAGACCCTTAACTCAGAGTACATTTGCAAAGTTGAACTCTGTAAAATTCTTACAGCTTTGCCTGTGAGACACCTTTCACATCGCTTTTCCTACTTGCTGCAAAGACAGCGAAAACATCTGATTTTCAAAGCACATCACCTATTCCTTTTCTCCAGAGATGCTATCCGACCAACTGAGTGGTCCAGCTAGTGTCTAACTCTAGTTTAGTTTAGTTTAGAGATAGAGCATGGAAACAGGCCCCTCGGCCCACTGAGTCTGTGCCGACCAGCGATCCCCACAAACTAACACTATCCTACTCACCCTACAAACCTGAATGTCTTTGGAATGTGGGAGGAAACCGGAGCACCCGGAGAAAACCCGCACAGATAATGGAGGGAACGTACAGACTCCATGCAGACGAACCCCGTAGTCAGGATTGAACCCGGGTCTCTGGCGCTGTAAGGCAGCAACTCTACCGCTGCGCCACCGTGCTGTCCAAAGTTAGCCCGCGAGTTGGGATAGAATGATTGACGAGTGAATCAGTTAAAGCTTCTGCACACACCTCCCCCCCAGTTTCTCAAACCCCCTCTCCTCCCCTGCATCCCACCTGGGCTCCCACACATCACTCCCCTCCACCTATTTCCCCATTTCTGCTACCTTCCTCTCTCTCTCGAGCTTTACAATCTCGGCCGGCCACCTTCAGCCTTTGTGCCCCGGGGGCACCTCCCGCAGCTGACCTCGAGGGCCCAGAAGGTTAAACCCCAGTTCACTCTCTCTTAAGCAACACTTGCAAAAGAAGACGCATTAATTGTGCAGGAGAACACAATTTGAAGGTTTAAAGGAGATGTCTGGGCGAGTTTTTTTTTACACAGAATGCGATAGATGCCAGCAACGCATTGCCAGGGGCGGTGGTTTAGGTGGCGTTTCAGAATTATTATGGATATGTCGTGAGTGGAGAGATATGGATCATGTCCAGGCAGATAAGAGTTTGTCTTGGCTTCGAGTCCGGCACAGACACTCTGGGCTGAAGAGCCTGTTCCTGTGCTGTACTGATCTCCGATTCTATAAATAACATCGCTTGCATTAATTGGTTATTTGATTTCCTTTGTGGCATGTAATGCTAATGATGGGGCAACCATTTTTAAAGCAATTCATTGTGACTGACTTGCTATTCTGATCATCCTGAGTAACTGAAACCAGATTAATCGGCATCAGACAGATGCTGCTCCCTGTCTAAACAGTGTCATATAATAAACATATAATAACACATCTCAGCAACAAAGTAAAGGTGATTAAACTTTTATTTAAAGTCTAAGGTGGAATGATTTAGCGTTTCTCATATTTTTATAAAGGGCGGCACAATGGTGGCTGCCTCACAGCACTACAGACCCGGGTTCGATCCTGACTACGGGTGCTGTCTGTACGAGGTTTGTACTTTCTCCCCGTGACCGCGTGGGTTTTCTCCGGGTTCTCTGGTTTCCTCCCACACTCCAAATACGTACAGGTTTCTAGTTTAATTGGCTTTGCTAAAATTGAAAATTGTCCCTATTGTGTACAGGGGGATTGTTGGTCGGCAAGGACTCGGTGGGCCGAAGGGCCTCTTTCTCTGCTGTATCTCTAAATGTCTAAAGTAGAAACATGTTTTTCCCCCAGTTAGCATCTTAATGTGGGAACCCACGCCATATTAAGATTGATGATGTGCTTGGCTGGTAATTTGAGTAAGATTTGCTTGGTTATATCCTGAAGGCTTCTACTTTGGTTTTTGAGCTTGGCAATTTATCATCCTGTGAACATCATCTTGTTTGGGTTTAATCAGACAGTTCTGTGTCCACGTAGGGCCCCCGACTATGCCCAAGGTCTGTACACACATAAACAGTTCATTTAGAACAAAGCCGTAATGTGGAGTGCTTAGATGACGCGCGATGACTTTGTTCCACTGACCCTGGCCCCGCTCGAATCAGCACCTCCTGACCCCAGTCTGATCTACAGCTTGGAATTTCTTAGTGGAAACACACAGTGGGCAATTTACGTCTCAGCAATCCGTCCGACATGAAACGCTCCCCAACACAAACACTCCATAGAGCTTCAGGAAGAAAACCACTGCCTGGTCATCTTCAATGGTGCTATGGTACTTTAGCAGATGTACCAAGGTACAGTGCATTTTTGTACACAGTTCAGTATAAGTATCACTATACATAAGCACATAGATACATCTTAGATAAGCATCTCAGATACAGTACAAGTGTACAGCAATTGTACACTGAGACAGTATACAGAGTCGCCAGGTTTGGCACCATTTTCAAGTTCCAGTTGTTGTAAGTGCAGGGTTCTTGATCTGACCATGAAGGCCCGTTGTCCTGGTGATGTTGCATAGTTGGCCTGGCCAAGCGTAGCCGTGGTGCCCTCCACCGCTGCAGGCCGCGTTGGGTCCACGTGCTCGGCCTCTGAGAGCGGAGCCCGGTCCAGTCGAGCCCCAGGCTGCTGCAGGGCCTCCAGCGGCCCACTCCACCATCGAGGCCGTGCATTCCCTCCCGCTGCCGGTCTGGCTACCGGCCCTCCGCACGGCTGGTTACACTTTGGGCGGGTCCGCGGCGGGCGGGCGCGCTGTGCCGGGCCAGGCTACCACTGCCTCACAGAGCAAAAGATCTAGGCTCGATCCTTGCATCAGGTAGAGGGTGCAAGTTTCTCCCTGTGACTGCCTGGGTTTCCTCCAGGTGCTCTGGTTTCCGCCCACATTCCAAAACTGTGCAGGTTGGTGGGTTAATTGGCTGCAGTACAGTGAGTGGTAGAATATAAGGGGTGGAGGAGATGAGGAGAATCAAAAATAGGGTTAAGGTGGAATTAGTGTAAGTGGGGACTCAATGGGCCTGTATCCATACTTATCTCCATCACTCTAGACCTCTGACCAAGCTTTTAGTCATCTACACGACAAGGCTCGGTATCAGTCTTTGGTTGATGATGCTCACGAGAAGCATCTTTAAACATTGTGTGCAGGAAGGAACTGTAGATGCTGGTTTAAACTGAAGGTAGACACAAAAAGCTGGGGTAACTCAGCGGGACGGGCAGCATCTCTGGAGAAAAGTACCTGCTGTTACTCGGGCACTTTGTGTCTTTATTTCTAAACCAGCATCAGCGGCCACTTGTTTGTAGATGTTAATAGTTGTCACCTTTTACTTTTCTTCAGCGATGCTGTCTGACCTGCTGAACTCTGGAACATTGGGACATGTGGGGGCACCTCAAGGCATAATCTGCCGGTCAATGAGATTGTGTCGGAAGGAACTGCAGAGGTTGGTTTAAACTGAAGATAGAAACAAAAAGCTGGAGTAACTCAGCGGGATTGACTTTTTGTGTCTATCTTTGGTTTAAACATTTTGCTGCATTATAAACATCATATAAGGTTTGGGGTTATTATTGTCAAGTGTACCGAGGTAGAATGGAAAGCTTTGTTTTGCATGCTATCCAATATAATAATAATAATAATAATAATAATATAATACATTGCATGCATACAACTAGTTCAATCTCAAGTACATAGATAGAGTGAAGGGAAAGATGCAGAGTGCAGAGTGCAGTTCTCAGCATTATAGCACAAATGTTCCAGAGTATTGGGACGTCTCTTCCTTCCATAATGGACATTGGTTACAAACGCTGTCTGACAAGAGCTAAGGGCATTACCAGAGCCCCCACACACCCACAATATGGACTGTTTACACTGCTGAACTCTGGGAGGAGGTACCGCAGCATGAAGAGCAGGACAACCAGGTTCTGCAACAGTTCATAAGACTATTGAACTCACAATCAAACCGATGCTAGAACTTTCTTATACATTGCCACTTTTTAAAAACTTTCCTACATATCTATTTTACAGAACTACGCACATGAAGCACCTTTTATGGACACACTAAGCACTTTTACTGATCGCTTGATTTATGTTATATTCTGCTGCTAATTTGAAGTCAATGCAACGAAATTTTGTTCAATGTGCACTGTGTCTATGTGTATACCTGAATGACAATTAATCTATCTAATCTAATCTATCTATCTATCTATCTAGTAAAGTCCAATGCATGAAATGAGGCTGGTTGAGAGATCCAGGACCGTAGCCTTTAGGGCCTGTCCCAATTGGGCGTCATTTACGCAACATCCTAAAAATTGGTTGACGCGACGTGCGCATGGCCTGTATGGTGCGTGGTGAGGCGTGGTGGCGTATGCAGCGACGCACGGTAGCGAGCGGCGCCCAGGATTTTGGGATGTTCAAAATCCTCGCACGCCACCTGCGTGACGCGCAAATGACGCCCAAGTGGGACAGGCCCTTAACTTACGGAAGGATTGTTCACAAGCCTGATAACAGAGGGGAAGCAGCTATTCCCGAGTCTGGTGGAGCACGCTCTCAATCTTCTGTATCTTCTGTCCCATGGGAGTGGGGAGAAGAGGGAATGACTGTGGTAGGGAAGTTCTTTAGTTCTTGTCGGCTGCTTTCCCAAGGCAACATGAAGTGTAGATGGAGACAATGGTGGGAGATGTCTGGTCTGTGTGACGGACTAAACTACATCCACAACTCTCTGCCGTTTCTTGCGGTCTTGGCTTGAGCTGTTCCCAAACCAAGATGTGATACAACCCGACAGACTGGTGCATCTGTGGAAGTTTGCAAGAATCACTGGAGACATGCCAGATTTCCTCAGGAAGTAGACGAAGGAACTGCAGATTCTGGTTTACACCGAAGATGGACACAAAATGTTGGATCAACTCAGCGTGTCAGGCAGCATCTCTGGAGAAATGGAATAAGTGACGTTTTGGTCTGAAAGAAGGGTCTCGACCTGAAACGCCACCCATTCCTTCCCTCCAGAGATGCTTCCTAACCTGCTGAGTTACTCCAGCTTTTTGTGTAAACCTTCGGTGTAAACCAGCATCTGCAGTTCCTTTCTCCTCATCTCTTCATACTAGTTATCTAACCTTCATGCTTTCAGTCCAGAGGAAGGGTCTCGACCCATATATAGTGTTGTGTAGGTGAGGATGGCTTTAACCTGTGTCTCTTGTCTCACGGCCCATTGACGATGTTTCTGTCTGTGCCTCAACATACGCTGTGTGTGGCAGTGTTTGTGTTCTTAGCTTACAGCCGACAATAGGAGCGGTCTCGTTCCCCGCACATATCTCGATGATGTTTGCGTAACATATTGCAAGCTTTGCTTGACTTTTTCTTGATTAGCCTGAAAACACGGTTGAAGCTGGCAACTTAATTACAAGTTGGGGAGATGTGCCGGCTTCTTTGTGTGAGCACAATTGGCCCTTTGTCTCCCGGTCTGTGGGAAAACTGTGTGTGTGGATAGGACTCAGACTCTAACTCAGTGAACATCTCGACAAAAGATGCAAGACAGGCCTGCCTGACCTGTCCATGGAAGATAAACCTTCAACAATATTGAGCCAGAAACATTTCTGGCTTCAGGGGACAGAAGATAAATGTGTGGCTCTTGTGTCCTCATGACATTCCACAGTGTTTCAAAGCCAGTGAACTACTTTGGCAGCGTACTCATGGTATTAGAGGCAGGCATTTATATAGAGGATGCTTCCACAGAAAATATAAATTAGGCTTTACTTTAGGCGTTAGACATAGAGATACAGAGCGGAAACAGACCCTTTGTGCCACCGAATCTGCGCCGACCAGCGATCCCCGTACACTAGCAATACCCTGCGCACCAGGGACAATTTACTATTTTGTACCGAAGCCAATTAACCTACAATCCCGCACGTCTTTGCATTGTGGGAGGAAACCAGAGCACCCAGAGAAAACCCACGAGGTCATAGGGAGAGTGTACAAACTCTGTACAGATAGCACACATAGTCAGGATCGAACTGGGGTCTCTGGCGCTGTGAGGCAGCAAAACTACACTGCCGCTCAAATTAGAGGGAAGATTATTTTGCAGGTTTTCAATGATCAATCCTATTTCTAAACATGTAACCATGTCCCACGCTGCACTGCCAAATCTTAGGGAGGCGCGGTGCTGCAGCTGGTAGAGCTTCTGCCTCTCAGCGCCAGAGGCACGGGTTCAATCCTGCCCTCGGGTGCTATCTGTGCTAAGTTTGCACGTTCTCCCTGCGACCGCTTGGGTTTCCTCCCACATCCCAAAGACGCCATGAATTGAATCAGAGTGATACAGTGTGGAAACAGTCCCTTCAGCCCAACTTGTCCACTCCGGCCAACACGCCCCAGCTACACTAGTCCCACCTGTCCACGTTTGGTCCATATCCCTCCAAACCTGTCCCAGGGGCACATGCCATCAGGGTAGGCAAGGTAGGCACTGCCTACCCTGACTAAATTATAAAATGATAATCATTAAATATAAATAGTAAAGGCACGGGAGAATTATGCCTACCTAAGAGATCGATCTGTTAGGTAGGCACAATTCTCCGTGCCTTTCATGGGCAGTACATGTAATACGGGAAAGTGTGTGCAGCTGATGTGCCGTCGACGCTTCTTCAAGCCGTCAATTTCAAGGGGAGCTGAAATGTAGCCTTTGCAGCGTGGACTGTGTACTGCGCATGTGCAGTGCAAGCGGCTATAAAGTGGGAAGCGGCCCCTGGTGTGTTGAGAATGGATGAGAAAGTGGGATAACATAGAGCTAGTGGGATCGATGGTGGCCGTGGACACAGTGGGCCGAAGGGCCTGTTTCTACGCTGTACCTCTAAAATTAAATTTCACCTGCAGCTGAAACATAGAGTCATTGTGGTATACAGCATGGTAACAGGCTGTTTGACCCAACTTATCCATGCTAAACAAAGTTGCAAGAGCATTTGGCCCATATCCCTACCTAATGCTACCTAACAGCATTTGGCCCATAACATTTACTATCCTTGTACCTGTCTAAATGTATTTTAAACATTGCAGTTGTAGCCACTTTTACCCTTTGTTCTGGCAGCTCGCTCCACATACCTATCACCCTCTGTGTGGAAAAAGGTGTTTCTCATCTCCCTTTAAAATCTTTCCCCTCTCACCATAAATCTATGCCTTTTTGACTCCCTAATCTGGGGACAAGACTGTGGTGATTCACCTTATCGGCACGGTGGCGCAGCAGCAGAGTTGCTGCCGTTTACAGCGCCAGAAACCCGGGTTCGATCCCGACTACGGGTGCTGTCTGTACGGAGTTTGTACTTTCACCCCGTGACTGCATGGGTTTTCTCCGAGATCTTCGGTTTTCTCCCACACTCCAAAACGTACAGGTTTGTAGGTTAATTGGCTTGGTGCATGTTTAAATTATCCCTAGAGTCTGTAATAGTGTTAATGTGCGGGGATCGCTGGTCAGTGCAGACCCGGTGGGCCGAAGGGCCTGTTTCCGCGCTGTATCTCTAAAACTAAAAACTAAGACTATATCCCAAATATTATATATCTCTACAAGATCAACCTTCAACTTCCTACACCATATGGAAAAACTGCCAACAATGCATTCCTCCTTATAATTCAAGGCCTCCGGTCCTGATAATATCCTTGTGAATCTTTCCTGTAGCCTCTCCAGCTTAATAATATCCTTCTTATAACTGGGCAGCCAGAACTGCAAGTGTGGTCCTACCTACAACTTGTACAATTGTAGCATAATGTCCCAACATCTGTACTCGTTGCCCTGACCCATGAAGGCAAGTGCACCAAAAGCCTTCTTCATCACCCCATCTACCTTTATTGCCACTTTCAGGGAACCATGTATCTGTATTCCTGTGTAGGAAGGAACTACAGATGCTGGTTTAAACCAAAGGTAGACACAAAATGCTGGATTCACTCTGCAGGACAGCAGCATCTCTGGAGAGAAGGAATGCGTGACGTTTCGGGTCGAGACCCTTCTTCAGACTGTCATTTTGTGTCTACGTGTATTCCTAGGTCCCTCTGTACTGGAACACACTCCAGGGCCCTACTCTACAGTGTAAGCATTTCCTTGTTTCATCGTAACAAAATGCAGCACCTTGCGCTTATCTGAGTTAAATTCCAGCTGCCATTTTTCTTGATCCACTTCCCCAGTTCATCTAAATCAAGGTTTTCCTACCTGGGGTAAAGTTACCCCCAGGGGCAAATTTCATCTACCCAGGGGGTAAATTTGTTGATTCTGGATTTATACATATTTTATCTCATTGACTGACTGCGTTTGGTTCCGGTAACTGTTCATCATTAAGTTTAAGAAGAAACTGCAGATGCTGGAAAATCGAAGGTAGACAAAAATGCTGGAGAAACTCAGCATCTATGGAGCGAAGGAAATAGTCAACGTTTCGGGCCGAAACCCTTCTTCAGACTCCATAGATGCTGCCTCACCCGCTGAGTTTCTCCAGCATTTTTGTCTACTTTCTGTTCATCATTAGTTGTTCATAAATAAGTGAAAAAAACATTGTTATGTGCTATTGCAGTTGCCTGAGGTAAACGGGACGCAAAAGGTTGGGAATCCCTGATCTAAATCCTCTTATAATCTCAGATAACCTTCTTCGCACCCGGAGACGTGCGGGTTTGTGGGTTAATTGGCCTCTGTAAATTGCCTCTGGAGTGTTTTATTGTCATCTGACCCAGACAGAAGCAATGACATTCCTACGTACAGCAGCACTACAGAATATGTAAACATAGTACTCTGTAAACAATAAGATAAACAAAAAAAGGTTCAGTGTGTGCATATTTATATATACATATATATAGATACACACACATATATTATACATACACACACACACACACACACACATGTGAATACATATACACACGCACAAACATGCCTGCATGCATACACATAAAAACAACAAACAAATCAAACCCAGGTCTTTGAGACTACGAGGCAGCAACTCTGTCACCGCATCACTGTACTGCCACAGATTTGTTAGGCTATTTAGCTTATGGATGTTGTGAAAGATACTGTATAAATCTAAACTTGTTTTTATCTGATCGCCACTATGTCCAATTAGCTGAGACATGGGCATTGGTATGTGCTGGACAGGCTGTCTTCAATTCCAAGGTCATCAGATGTTTACAAAAAATATCAGTCTGAACTAGTCAACCAGTGTAAAGAAGAGTCTCGAACCGAAAACATCACCTGTAAATACATGTTCTCCAGAGATGAGGCCTGACCCGCTGAGTTACTCCAGCACTCTGTGTCCTTTTGTGCACGAGCCAGCATCTGCCATTCCTTGTTTCTATGATCAGCAGGTGTAGTTCAGTGCTTAGGCCTTTATTATGAAAGCTTCAGCTTGTGTTCTATTGAATATGTGGTGATGGGCTAGAGCTGGTTTAGGCAGCAGACCCTGCCCTAACACAGTGCAACACGTTCACTTTCACCATTGCACTGTGCCAAGCAGTTTCATTGCAGTTTCCGTAAACTGGTTGACAATGTAACCTGTTCTACACATAGTAATGTTCTTTAGTGCACCGAGCTGAGTCATATAAACGGTGTTTAATAATGCATTACGTTTGACGTAAAAAGTCAGACTTTTGTCCCCAGGGTGGAAATGTCCAACGCTAGAGGGCCCAGCGATAAGATGAGAGGGGGAAAGTTTAATGGAATTGTGCGGGGCAAATAGAGTGGTGGGGGCCTGGAACGCACTTGCCAGGGGTGGTGGTGGAGGCAGATACGATAGTGAAGTTTAAGAGGCTTTTAGGCGGGCACATGGAAGTGCAGGGAATAGGAGGATGTGGATCATGTACAGGCAGATGAGATCAGTTTAACTTAGCATCAAGTTCGGCACAAACATGGTGGGCTGAAGGCCCCATTCCTGTGATGTACTGTTCTATGCTCCATGTTTATGTGCTGCCATTGATGAAGTTGTCTTTCTCAGGCTGTTTTTGGTGGCAGTGGTACTGCTCACTTGCTGCATGTGTAAAGACTCGCAGGAAGTTAGGACATGTATTGGGTCTGCTCTTCCTGGCAGCACAATTGTTTTCTCTGTAACGCGACCAGCACTAGCTCGCAATCCAATACTTGCCGTGTACTGAAAACACTGCTAGAGCTTTGACCTTTCCCTGACCAAATTGAGTTTAGTTTAGTTTTAGAGATACGGTTGATACACCCTTCGGCCCATCGAGTCAGCGTCGGCCAGCGATCACCTGTTCACTAGTTCTATCCCACACACACAGGGACGATTTTACCGAAGCCAATTAACCTACAAAACTGCTCGTCTTTGGAACATTGGGAGGAAACCGGAGCACCTGAAGGAAACACACACGGGTAACGGTGAGGACGTACAAACTCCGTACAGACAGCACCCGTAGTCAGGATCGAACCCGGGTCCCTGGGGCTGTGAGGCAGCAACTCTGCCGCTGCGCCACCGTGTCGATCCAAATCTATTAGAGGTGTCGGGCAGTTCAGCAAATGATTTACCGCTCCTGACACTGCCTGCCTTCCCATTCCATCAACACAGTGAACCTATTGTCTGCTTCTGTTAAGCTGACACTGCAGTTCACAATCTTTCAACCTAAGTTGCTGGAAGTAATGGGTGGTGGGTTTACAGGAGTCCATTGGCAGAGAGAGAGAGAGAGAGAGACAGCAAGGAATGTTGTGAAAAGAGGACTAAATGCCAGCAACTAAGGACTTCAACTCGAGTCTCAACAGGAAGATGTATCTGAGTCCATCAGGCAGCACATAAAATCACATTGAGGTGTCGGGGGCTGGACAGAGGTTAAGTAAAGGTGGAGTGACAGGTTTTTGCACAAATTACAGGCGGCAGATTTATTAGTTCCATGACCAATTGGTCTGATAAAACGACAGTCATAAAACCATAAAGCCACAACACAAGGCTGTAGTGACTCAGCGGGTCAGGCAGCATCTCTGGAGAACATGGATAGGTGACGTTTCGGGTTGGGATCCTTCTTCAGACTGAGTGTGTGTGATTGGGGGGGGGGGGGGGGGGAGAAAGCTGGGAGAAAGGAGGGGCAGGACAAAGCCTGGCGGGTAATAGGGTTAAAGGTAATAACAAGGAACTGCAGATGTTGGTTTATACCAAAGATAGACGTGCTGGAGTAACTCAGCAAGTCAAGCAACATCCTTGGAGAACATCGAGAGTGGCGTTTCGTGCCGGGACCGTTCTTCAGACTGATTGATGTTGGGAAGGGTTCGGACACACTACGTCACCTATCCATGTTCTCCAGGGATGTTGGCTGACCTGCCAAATCATTCCAGCACTTTTTGTATCTTAACTATTAGGTGGATACAAGGGGGGGGGGGGGGGGGGGTTGATAGGCAGATTGTTAGACAAAGCCAGAGATGGAAAGACAGAAGGTGTGAGATAAAAGGATTGAAGAGCTGTGAATTGTGAAGCTAGAGGAAGGAATGTAGGTGGCAGGGAAAGTGAAAGGGGAACAATAGGTGCGAGTCCAGATGAGGCAAGGGAGGGGGTGGGGGGGGGGGTGGGGGGGTGGGGGGGGAGAGTTTTATTGGCTGTAGAACTCGGCTCCAGTTCTATGAAGGCCAACTACCCACTACCCTCCTCATCCCTGTACGATCATTCCTCATGTCAATAGATGGCTGAGTGACTGAATCCACCCCCTTTTGTTCTAAGAGCTAAAGTTGTAAGAGAAGGAGTTAGGAGTTGTGCTTGGTCCATCATTCAAAAGAATCAGGGCTTCACATTGCACAGCGGGGGAGTTGCTGCCTTACAGCGCCCGAGACCCGGGTTCGATCATGACCTCAGGTGCTGTCTGTGTGAAGTTTGCACGTTTTCCCTGTGGGTTTTCTATGGGTTTCCTCCAGTTTCCTCCCACATCCCATAAACGTGTGGGTTTGTAGATTAATTGGTCTCTGTAAAATTGTCCCTGGTGTGTAGGGAGTGGATGAGAAAGTGTGAACGGGTGATCGATGGTTGACGTGCACTTGGTGGGCTGAAGGGCCTGTTTCCATGCTGTACCTATAAACTGCACTGAACTCTGGTAAACCAGAAACTGGATTGTAAATGATTGGGAAAACATTTGATGGTTTTTAAGTCACATTTTTGGTCAGCTTCACTGAAGTGGTTCCTTGTTGCTTTGTGTTGACTTCTACAAATAGACTTGTGAGAGCTCTGTAGACAGATGGACTCGCTGCCTTTGCTGAGGTGTCCTTTCTCTTCTCACTCAGGTGAAAGTGGGCTCGGAAAGTCGACCTTGGTCAACACCTTGTTCAAGTCGAAAGTCAGCCGGAAGTCGTGCACGCCCAACTATGTGGAGAGAATCCCCAGGACGGTGGAACTTCAAGCTATTAGTCACGGTGAGTGGAACTGGAAGCCGAACTGTGATGGTCCGGGCAGCTCGGGCTTTTCACGGGGTTTACCTGCTGGAAACGCAGCACGTAATACAAAAGTCAATCTGAAGAAGGGCCTCGACCCGAGACGTCACCCATTCCCTCTCTCCAGAGATGCTGCCTGTCCCGCTGAGTTACTCCAGCTTTTAGTGTCTATCTTCAGTTTAAACCAGTACCTGCAGTTCCTTCCTGCACAATTATATGTGACTATGTTGTCAGCAATAAATTTAAGCACTTTATTCCAATAATATTAGCAAGTAAATCAAGTTTTGGGTATTAAACAAACAAGCGGGTTATTTTAAAAACATAAATCACACACACGAGTAAAATGTGAGGTGCCGGTTTTGATGTATCCATTTCAGCATGCTCTACAATTGGACACCCCCCCCCCCCCCCCCTTTTCCATTTTTCTCCCCCCTACTACGATCTGTCTGAAGAAGGGTCCCGACCCAAAACGTCGCCTATCCCTGTCCTCCACAGATGCCGCATGACCCGCTGAGTTACTCCAGCACTTTGCATTCATTCAAGATTCCATCATCTGCAATTGCTTGTGTTTCCATTTTACTGCTCTGTCGAGGTCCTTTATTTACTCCTTTTGAAGCGATGCACGGAATTTCTGTCAATATTTAATTAGCGGGCTAGTTGGATGTGTGGATGTATTTGCATCTGTGTCAAATTAAAAACTTATTTTGATATGCAGCCTTTTATTAATGAGTTTCAGGAAAGGAGTAGTACAGAGCTTGGAATGTTTAATGTGGCTTCATTTCCAAGTATTAATTTGTCAGAGTATATTTTAACCCCATTTGCATTGTTAAACCAAAGTTTCTCTGAGATTGGATTGGATTGGATTGGATTCAATTTTATTGTCATTGCACTTTTCAGTGCAACGAAATGGTTTAGCCTGCAGTCATAACATAGAATAATAACAAAACAAACACTCAACTCAGTTTAAAGTCCCAAAGGCATTGTCTCTTCCCTCCTTGCTCTCCCTCTGCGCCGAGGCAATCCAAGCCTCCGATGTTGTGAACCCGCCGGGTGATGGTGTGCAAGTCCTGCGGCTGAATCCGAGCTCCGCAAACGGGCCGGTTCAAACTCCGCGGCCCAGGGCGGTCGAAGCTGCCGCCCTCCAGTTCAGCGGAAGCAGCTGTAGTTGCGGGAGCTCCGGAAAAACAGGTCACCAACCTGTGAGCTCACGAAGATGTCGTCCACTGGTCCGCGGCCGAGCCCCCGAGGCTCCAAAGTCAGGTCGGAAGTTGGGTCGCACCGCAACCACAGACCCGAAGTCGGCCAGCCTCGCGTTGGTAAGTCCTGGCTCTGCCTCCGGAGCCTCGAGGATCGGTCGCAGTTGGAGGCCGCCAGCTCCGCGATAGGCCTCAGCGCAGACGGACACGGAGACGGGGGATACGGCAGGAAAGGTCGCATCCCCCCCGAAGGAAGAGTCAAAAATCATGTTACACCCACCCCCCCACACATACACAACTAAATCAACCGAAATAAACTGTAAAAACGGGACAAAAGAAAACGAAAAAAGAAAAGACAAATGGACTGCAGGCGAGCCGCAGCTGCAAGGCAACGCCGCCACTAGATGCCCCTCTTCCCACTGCTTTCAGCATCATCGCTGGGGTAGGGTCTAGATCCACAGCCCGTGCCCAGATCTCATGCTACAAATGACGCCAGAATTAGTTCACAAGGTGGGAGGGTGAGACGTAGACATGGCGAGGATCAAAGACCAGATGAGAACATTGAGAGTAGAGTGGTTGTGGGGGAGGACATGATGCCGAGCTAAACTAATCTAATTCGAGGAAGGACATTCTTGCTATTGAGGGAGTGCAGCGTAGGTTTACAAGGTTAATTCCCGGGATGGCAGGACTGTCATATGCTGAGAGAATGGAGCGGCTGGGCTTGTACACTCTGGAGTTTAGAAGGATGAGAGGTGTTGTTATTGAAACATATAAGATTGTTAAGGGTTTGGACACGCTAGAGGCAGGAAACATGTTCCCGATGTTGGGGGAGTCCAGAACCAGGGGCCACAGTTTAAGAATAAGGGGTAAACCATTTAGAACGGAGACGAGGAAACACTTTTTCTCACAGAGAGTGTTGAGTCTGTGAAATTCTCTGCCTCAGAGGCCGGTTCTCTGGATACTTTCAAGAGAGAGCTAGATAGGGATCTTAAAGATAGCGGAGACAGGGGATATGGGGAGAAGGCAGGAACGGGGTACTGATTGGGGATGATCAGCCATGATCACATTGAATCTGGCTGGCTCAAAGGGCCTAATGACCTATTCCTGCACCCATTGTCTATTGTCTATTGTCTAATCCACAGTCCCTGCATGTGATTCATATCCCTCCATTCCCTGCATATCCACATTCCTATCTAAAACTGTGACTGTGACCATCTCTTTTCACTTGTCCTGGACAGTGTCTAGGTTTTTAAGTAACGTTAGGAAAGAATTCTTGCACAGGACGGAACTGCAGATGCTGGTTTACACCAAAGATAGAGTCAAAGTGCTGGCGTATCTCAGCGGGTCAGGCAGCATCTCTGGGGAAAAGGAATAGGTGACCCTTCTTCTTGCACTTAGCACAACATTCCATAGTTGTAAACAGCACAGAAACAGGCCCTTCGGCCCAACCTGCTCACTCTGACCAAGATGCCCCATCTACATTAGTCTCACCTGCCCACGTTTGGCCTATGTCCTTCTAAACCTTTCCTATCCATGTGCCCAAATGTCTTTTAAATGTTATGATAGTACCTGCCTCAACTACCTCCTCTGGCGGCTCTTTCCATACTCCCACCATTCTTTGTGTGAAAATGTTTCCCCTCAGATCTCTATTAAATCTTGCCCCTCTCATCTTAAACCCATGTCCTCTGGTTCTTGTTTCCCCAACATTGGGTAAAAGACTTGGTGCATTTACCCTATCAATTGCCCTCAAGATCTTAGGCACCTCTAAGATCGCCCCTCATTCTCCTGCGCTCCAAGAGATAAAGTCCTAGCCTGCCCAACTTCTCCCTGCATCTCAGGCCTTCGAGGCCTGGCAACATCCTCATAAATCTTCTCTATCCAGCTTAACAACGTAACAGTCCATGGCTTTCAGTTTCTTCTGCGGCTCGTTGCCATAACTGTGAAAGCAGATGACTGTAACTTCCAAGAAAACAGCTTGGTTTCACTGCTCGGGATGATATCTTTCCCAGAAGGCACATTACAAAACCTGTGTACTTCTCACAATTCAGCAGCATTCTACGGTGAATATTGAATTCTCTAACTTCAAGTAACCCCTGCACTCCCTGTCTCTCCATCCCTCCCCCACCCAAGTCATATCATTGTTACTTTTTTGCGTATCTTTCATTCATTTGTTCTATGTCTCACTACATCACTTGCTCTATCTCTCGTTTCCCTTTCCCCTGACTAGTCAGAAGCAGATTCTCGACCCGAAACATCACCAATTCCTTTTCTCCAGCGATGCTGCCTGTCCCGCTGAGTTACACTAGCTTTTTGTGTCTACCCACGGTGAATAGTCCCAGCCATTGTTGTCTGCCGTTAGTGTTAACTTAATCACTCAAATCAAAAGGCGAGATGCTAAGATGAGCTTCATGCTTCGTGATATCCAAGCTGACCGGCATTGTTTAGTTTCCTTCAGTTTAATTTAGAGATACAACGTGGAAACAGGCCCTTCGGCCCACCAAGTCCGTGCCAACCAGCGATCCATGCACATTAACACTATCCTACACACACTAGGGACAATTTACACTTATGCCAAGTATACAAGCCCCTTTTTAATTTAAGATACAAACCTTTGGAGAGTGGGAGGAAACCGAAGATCCCGGAGAAAGTACAAACTCTGTACAGACAGCACCGGTAGTCGGGATCGAACCCGGGTCTCTGGCGTTGTAAGGCAGTTACTCTACCGCAGCGCCACCATGCCGCCCTACCATTGTGTGCTTAAGGAAATGCCCGTGTTAACATGTAGGCATTTGTCAGCTCCTCAGGCACAAGTGCAGAACAGACTGCCCCAAGCCTCTTGTCCTTCATCACGGACAGATGTTGCCAGTTGTAGACGGTGCTATCTGAGTGTTTATACAGCTCAGTTTACAATCCCTGTCCGGTCCATGCGGATCACTCAGCAACTTGTGTTCTTTGGCAAGCACGAGCAACAAGTCAAATTCTGAAGGTGATCAAACCCATGAATGGTTTTAGTTTCTCAAGGCTCTATCAGGCACTGGTCAGACTGTATTGGGGGTACGGTGAACAGTTTGAGGCCCCACACTGATACTCTACTTCATTATCACGTGACATGCCACCGTGCAATCCTTTGTTTTGTGTACCGTACACAAAGTGTGCAAAGAGTTGCCACGTATAGGGCGCACACAGTTGCAATGTAGTCCCAATGGCCCCTCTTTGTTCCCAGCGGCCCCTCATGCCAAGTCCCTCTTGTTCTCCCTGCGCTCCCCCCTCC
The DNA here is from genome assembly GCF_010909765.2 of Amblyraja radiata. Lineage (NCBI taxonomy): Eukaryota > Metazoa > Chordata > Chondrichthyes > Rajiformes > Rajidae > Amblyraja > Amblyraja radiata. The sequence goes on from NC_045977.1 coordinate 15,591,940, forward strand.
CTCGCGCCAGGTCGCTCTTTGTTCTCTCGGCGGCGCGCCCTCGACCGACCTCCAGCACGCGTATCTGAGGAAGGAAGTGCTGGAGTTGGGCAGGGTCCAGAGCAGAGCAGGTTTGCAAGAATGATCCCAGGGATGATTGGGTTCACGTACGATGAGCATTTCAAGGCAATGGGCCTGTACCCGCCGGAGGTTAGAAGGGTGAGGGGGGGACCTCATTAAAACTTACCTAATAGTGAAATGGCTTAGATAGAGTGGATGTGGAGAGGATGTTTCTTAGGTACATTGAGGTACCATTGAACCATTGAAACCAGAGCACACGAAAGAAGCATTTGTGGTCACAGGGGAGAACATGCAAACTCCACACAGACAGCACATGAGATTAGGATCGAATCTGGGTTTCTGATGTTGTGAGGCAACAGCTCAACCAGCTTGCACCACTGTACTCTAGGCTTTGAGTACTAACTTCCACTAGCAACTGTTGGACCTTGTTAATGGTCTGTGCAGTAGTCTGCAGGGTGGCCTAGTGATAGAGTTGCTGCCTTATAGCGCCAGAGACCCAGGTTCAGTCCTGACCATGGGTGCTGTCTGTACGGAGTAAAGATGGCAGTGGAGACCAAGTCATTTTAAATGGGAGATTGATAGGTTATTGAGTAAGTAAGGGTGTCAAAGGTTTCGGGGAGACGACAGAAGAATGGGGTTGAGAGGGGAAAGTAGATCAGCCATGATCCAATGGCGGAGCAGACTCGATGGGCCGAATATCCTAATTCAGATCATGTGCCTTATAAAGTTATGAAAACGTCACCTATCCATGTTCTCCAGAGATACTGCTAACGCTGAGTTACTCCAGCACTCGGTGTCCTTTTTTGTGCACCAGCATCTGCAACTCATTGTATATACTTAAGGGCCTGTCCCACTTAGGCAATTTTTTTGGGCGACTGCCGCAAAATTTTCAACATGGTGAAAAATGTCGGCGACATTGGCGACAATTTTTGCTGACGTAGGTTGTCGCCAGGTGTCCTAGGTGAATTCCATTAAAACTAGTCCCTGGCAGTCGCCTAATGAGTCACCTAAGTGGGATAGGCCCTTTACAGTCACTCAGTTTAAAGTCCCTCCATTAAATCTCTTCTCATACGGTGGCATTAAAGGCACTTTGATTCCATGCTCTTTATTTTCCCTTTCCCAGGGTTTTCTAATGTCTACGGTTTTTCCCTTGAACTTCAGCCATAAAATAAATAGTAAAAGAAAGGAAATTAAATATGATTATCACTAAATAAATGTTTGCAGCCGCGGGCAAACGATTGGTAATTTGTAATCCTACCATTACTTGCGCTAATGCTAATGAAGTGAGACTGCTGTGACAATGAAATTAGGCAAGCACACTGCCATGACCACGTGTCAGAGGTTCAAATCTCAGTGGAGCCTTTAACTCTAATCCATTTATTTAATCTCAGCGCACATTGTATCCTGAGGGCATTGAGATTCTAATCTTGAGCTACCTGAGCTCTTGAAGCTATTTCGAAACTATGTGGAATATCTTTGTGGGGAACTGAGAAAAAAAACTGCCGTCTTTTTAGCCGTGGAATCAAGGGGTAGTCAAGGGACAGTGTGCAGCCATTTGGCCCATCAAGTCAATGCTACTATCGTATCTGCCTCCTCCGTGACTCTTGGCAGGACATTTCAGTTCTCCCCCACACACACTGTGTATCATAAAAATAAGAAGAAAGTTGCATACACATCTTTAAACTATGTCCCTCTCTCCTTCATGCTAGGTTTTGGGCATTTCCACCCTGGGAGAAAGATTCCTTATCAATGCCTCTCATAGGTTTGTATGTTTCTATCAGGTCTCTCCTCAGCCTCTCACACTCCAAGAAAAATTATTCCATTTTAGTCATAGAGTCATACAGCATGGAAACAGGCCTTTCAGCCCAACTTGCCCACGCCAACCAACATGCCCCATCTACACTAGTCCCACCTGCCTGCATTTGGCCCATAACCCTCTAAACCTGTCCTATCCATGTCGGTGTCTAAATATTTCTTAAACGTTACGCTAGTTCCTGTGCCCAACTTTGTCCAGCTGCTCCTTACAGCTAATATCCTCTAATCCAGGCAGCATTCTGGTTAACCTCCTCTGCATCTTCTCCAAAGTCCACTCATGCTTCCTGTAAAGGGGGCGACCACATCAGCACCCAAATGCCCAGAGCTGCACACAATTTATGAACAGAACAAGGTTTGGCACGGTGGCGCAGGAGCAGAGTTGCTGCCTTACAGCGCCAGAGACCCGCGTTCGATCCTGACTATGGGTGCTGCCTGTACGCAAATTGTACTTTCTTCCCGTGACCAAGTGGGCTTTCTCCCACACTCCAAAGATGTGCAGGTTTGTAGGCTAATGGCTTGGTAACATTGTAAATTTTCCCTAGTGTGTGTAGGATAGTGTTAGTGTGCGGGGACCGCTGGTCGGTGCGGACTCGGTGGGCTGAAGGGTCTGTTTCTGTACTGTATCTCTGAACTGAACAAAAAATAAATAATCAAAGTTTAAAATGCTTATCAATTAATTATAAACCAATTCCCAGGCTGATCCTACTTCATAATGTCAGTAAAACTGAAAAAGCATCATGAAGGCAGATAATTCCTCAGAAACTTAGGTACAGAGGAGATCATCTGGTCATTTGAGGCACTTTGCTCTGTTGAACAAGTTCTGCCATTTATTTAGATTGACCTGTTCAATGCCAAGTTGATTTATTCACTATTGGCCATGACCCAAGAATACCCGGGGTTGGCACTGAGCCGGTTAAAGCCAATTCATATTTGTTTATAAATTGTGTCCATCTCTAGTCATGTGTGTAGCTCTGGTCATTGTGTGTAGCTCTGGTCATTGTGTGTAGCTCTGGTCATTGTGTGTAGCTCTGGTCATTGTGTGTAGCTCTGGTCATTGTGTGTAGCTCTGGTCATTGTGTGTAGTTCTGGTCATTGTGTGTAGTTCTGGTCATTGTGTGTAGCTCTGGTCATTGTGTGTAGTTCTGGTCGCCCCATTATAGGGAAGATGTGGAGACTTAGGAGAGGGTGCAGAAGAGATTTACCATGAGTTATCTGGATTAGTGAGTATGAACTACTCTCCCTGCTGCAGGCTTCAAGTAGATGTGGGGGAAACACATGCAGGGGTTTGTGCACCGAATGTACAGTTGAAGGGTGAGCTGGATGTCCACACGGCTGCCGATCGGATCGGAGCACAGAGCTTCCCTCTCACACAGTGGAGAAGTTAGCAAGGTGCAAGCTTACACATGCCTCGCATCGAGCGGAAAGCTGTGAAACCATAACTGACTCCAGAGATAAGGCCACCTCTTCGTTTATGTTGGTTCAGTGGCGCCAGCCTGCAGAGTCGGTGGATATCTACACAAGCCTTTCACATTGATGCATCTCCACTGTAGGGAGAGAGGGTGTGAACCCTTGCATTGTACAAAGCTCTCTGTGTTTGACTACTGGGTGGTGAGGCTAGGAGTCAAATTTATTTATGGATTCGAGACCCTTTTGCAAATATTGCTTTAAAGTTATTGTCAAGAAAGTTATCCCGTGTTCTAACTGCTGGATAGGTGATTTCAGATCGTCCTTGACATGCTTCTGTAATAGCGCCTTCATCTTGGCAAGTATTGGCTTGTAAAGTAAGAGAATAAATGTCCTCGATCTTCAAAGTGCCTCTGCGGTAATGTAAGTCGGTGTGTACAGAGAACTTTTGAACTTAATTGCAGGATGGCTGACTATCTTAATGGAATTCTCTCGATTATAAATCGTAAAGACTAGAGTATAGCGCAGGAACAGGCCCTTCAGCCCATCGTGACCATGCTGAATCTTTTTCTGCAGATTGGAAGAGTAACCATAATTGCAACTTTACTTTAGGCTTTAGAGAAGCAGCGTGGAAACAGGCCCTTCAGCCCATCGTGACCATGCTGAATCTTTTTCTGCAGATTGGAAGAGTAACCATAATTGCAACTTTACTTTAGGCTTTAGAGAAGCAGCGTGGAAACAGGCCCTTCGGCCCACCGAGTCTGCGCCAACCAGCGATCACCCCTTACATCCTACACACCAGGGACAATTTACAAATTTGGTTTACTGAAGCCAGTTAGCCGACAAACCTGGATGCCTTTGGAATGTGGGAGGAAGCTGGAGAAAACCTATGCGGTCACAGGGAGAACGTGCAAACTCCGTACTGACAGCCCCAGGAGTCAGGATCGAACCCAGACCTCTGGGGTTGTAAGGTAGCAACTCTACCGCTGCTCCACCGTGCCATCCTGCAGGCTTCTGCTCAGTCCATCAACGTGGTCCAACAGTTAGTTGCCAGTAGGCTAGTAAGTACTCAAAGCCGAGAGCACAGTGGCACAGCTGGTAGAGATGCTGCCCCCATGTGCCAGAGACACAGTTCGATCCTGACCTCCGGCGCTGCCTGTGTGGAGTTTGCACACTCTCCCTGTGACCGCATGGATTTCCTCCCACATCCCAAAGGCATGTATGTTTGTAGGTTAATTGGCCTCTGTAAAATGCCCCTCGCGTGTCGACAGTGGCTGAGAAAGTGGGATAACATAGAATTAGTGAGAATGGGTTATCAGTGGTTGGCATGGACTCGGTGGGCCGAAGGGCCTGCTTCCATGCTGCATCTTTCAATCGTTCAATCTTTCAATCAATCAATCAAAAGCGACCTACAAAATCCGTCTTTTCTTATTGTGTGTAATTATGTCATTAATTTATAAAACTTCAGTGAAACCGTAATATAAACTTCCTAATCAGTTACCTGATTGTTCAAAAGAAAATGTGATCAGTGCAGATAAAGTCTGCTTGAATTGTTATGAAACAAAAGCATAATTCATGTTGCGTTAACTTGGGCAAACAACAGATATTAAATCTGCAAAGATTTTCATTTCCACAAATAAATCATGGCTAGTTTTGATTTTGCTGCAGTATGACTCATTTGACTCTGACAAGATGCCTGAACCTTCCTTTTAAAAACTTGAAGTAGCAAATGGCCGGTTAGTTTATAGTTGCCTCTTAGACCAGTGAATGTAAATCATTCCACCAACACAGTGACAAATGGCTGAGTGATATATTTGAGGGAGCAGATATCCCTTTTGTACTTAACGATAACTATTCCGAACAATAGTTGTCGAAGAGCAGTGGAATATTCATTTCCGTTAGTGTGACCCTTGTCCTCAAAAAGACTGAAGCCAGAATTCACAAGCGTTTTTTCCACTGTTGTGATCTGTCAGCACTCAACAGAAACCAGAATAATAGACAGCTTTAGTTCAATGCGCTGGCCACAACCAAAATGAAGCTAGATGATCAAGACACTTTGTTCACAGCGGTAACACTCATTCCTGGGTCAGAGAGATATTTACATCAGGAGGATTGCTGAGGTCTTGCTAGGTGGCTCTGCAGCAAGACAGTTAAAGCTGAACTAGATTTGGTTAGAACGTAGAACTGTACAGCACAGGAACATCTCGTTTCCCTCTCCCCTGACTTTGTCTGAAGAAGGGCCTCGACCCAAAACATCACCCATTCCTCCTCTCCAGAGATGCTGAGTTACTCCAGCATTTTGTGTCTATCTTCAGGAACAGGCCCTAAGGTCAAAAGTCAAGAGCGTTTTATTGTCATATGTCCCAAATAGAACAATGAAATTCTTACTTGCAGCAGCACAACAGAATATGTAAACATAGTATTCTGTGAATAATATAATCAATGATAAAAATCTACACACACACACACATGCACACACACACACACACACACACACACACACACACACACACACACACACACACACACACACACACACACACACATACATACACACACACATATATATACACACACACACATACACGCACACATACACGCACACACACACACATACAGCCACACATATATACACACACATACATACACACACATACACATATATACACATACACACACACACACATACACCTACACATACATATATACACACAGACACATACACGTGCACACACACACACATACACACACACACATATATGCACACACACGCACGCACACATACACACACACATATACACACACATTTACACAAATACATATACACACATATTTATACACACATATACACGCACACATGTACATAAATAAACAAACAAACAATAATAGTGCAAAAAGCCAAAACCAAAGAACCAAAAAGGCTCCTTTATCTTCTTTCTGATGGCAGGAGTGAAATGAGAGCGTGGCCAGGGTGGTGTGGGTCTCTGGTGATGCTTGCTGCCTTTTTGAGTCAGCGATTCCCGTAAATCCCTCCGATGGTGGGGAGGTTGGTACGCGTGATCGACGGTCCACTGTGTCTGTGCCGAACTCGATGCCAAGTTAAACTGATGTCATCTGCCTGTACATGGTCCATATCCCTCTATTCTCTGCACTTCCATGTGCCTATCTGAAAGCATGTTAAACACCACTATCTTATCTGCCTCCACCACTACCCCTGGCAAAGCGTTCCAGGCCCCCACCGCTCTCTGTGTAAAAAAAAACTTGCTCTGCACATCTCCATTAAACTTTCCCCCTTTCACCTTATAGCTATACACACTAGTGTTAGATATTTCTACCCTCAGGAAAAAGGTTCTGACCGTCGACCCTATCAATGCCTTTCATACATTTATATACATCTATCATGAAATCAGTCAGTTTGAAGAAGGGTCACAAAATGTCTTCCACCCATTTCCCTCCAAGGATGCTGCATTTAGTTCCTCCAGCACTTCATTGTTTGCTCAAGGTTCCTGCATCTGCAGTTTCTTGTGTCTCTCGAGATCCACTTCTGTCAACAATGGCCAGCCCAATGTGCAAAAATTAAATAGTGCAGATAAACTTTACAAACTTTTATTTTGTGCTAATTTTGTGCTTCTGTATAATCCTCATTGGCTTTCTGACGTGTTGTACAATACTGAGCCCATACATGTCAGTCATAGGTACTGCAGTACAGTACACCACAGTAGCACAGTGGTGGGACGGTAGAGTTGCTGCCTTACAGAGCCACAGACCCGGGTTCGAGCCTTTACTCCGTGTGCTGTCTGTACGGAAACGTGGGTTTCCTCCGGATGCCCCGCTTTCTACTCATATTCCAAAGATGTGCAGGTTTGTAGGTTAATTGGCTCCAATAAAATTATCCCTAGTGTGTAGGATGCAAAACTGTGATAACATAGAACTAGTGTACGGGTGATTGTTGGTCGGTGCGGGCTTGGGGAGCCGAAGGGCCTGTTTTCACGCTGTAAACTAAATTAAACTTCAGGAGTTTGTACGTTCTCCCTGTGACCCCATGGGTTTCCTCCGGGTGCTCCGGTTTCTTCCCACATTCCAAAGGCGTGCAGGTTTGCAGGTTAATTGGCTATGGCAAACAATTTTGAACTGTCTCTACTGTATAGGATGATCAATGGTTGCCGTGGACTCAGTGGGCCGAAGGGCATGTTTCCGAACTGTATCACTGAAGTCTAAAGGCTAAATCATTCACCTTCCTGCTGTTGTACACTCACTTGTTGATGGTTTGAGTTGATTGATTGAAAGATACAGCGTAGAAACAGGACCTTCAGTTCGCTGAGTCCACACCGAGCATTGATCACCCGTTCACACTAGTACTACGTTATCCCACTTTCACACCTAATCGTTACATACTGGGGGTAATTTACAGAGGCCAATTAACCTACCGACCTGGACGTCTTTGGGATGTGCAGAAAAAGTTGGAGCAGGAGTGGAACTCCACAAGGTCACAGGGAGAACATGCAAACTCCACACAGACAGCACCCGAGGTCTCGATGGAACCTGGGTCTCTGCCACTGTGATGCAGCACCTCTACCAGATGTGCCACTGAGCACATCTGAGTTGTATTGGTTTTGTTGTATTTATCATTGCTATACGTATATAGTTTACGCTGCAAGCCTCATGTAAGATAGGAATTTTTATTGTACCCTGGTGTATACATCATTAAACTAAAATGGACAGGTGAAGCCCCGGATCGGGACCTCTCCAGACTGATTGTAGTGGGGGCGCGGGGGAACAGAGTTCCAGGCTCAGTTCCAGGCCAAGAGCCTACACATTGTCAGCTCCAACAACACCACGTGGCCTCTCCTCCAGCTTCCCACCAACTCTTGGTCGCACTGGTACTGCAACCAACTGAGTTTCTATGGAGTGTGGTCCCACCACCAGGCTGAGGAGCACCAAGAAAAATGTTCCCGATGTTGGGGGCAGTACAGAACCAGGGGTCACAGTTTAAGAATAATGGGTAGGCCATTTTGGACTGAGATGAGAAAAAACTTCTTCACCCAGAGAGTTGTGAATCTGTGGAATTCTCTGCCACAGAAGGCAGCGGAGGCCAATTCACTGGATGTATTCAAGAGAGAGTTAAATATAGCTCTTAGGGCTAACGGAATCAGGGGATATGGGGAGAAAGCAGGAACGGGGTACTGATTTTGGATGATCAGCCATGATCATATTGAATGGCGGTGCTGGCTCGAATGGCCGAATGGCCCACTCTGCCTATTTTCTATGAGACAGAGCTGCCTCTAAGTTGACCATAACTCAGCTCCGAAGCCACAGATACCTGGGTAGGAAATAGTGCCTCTTCCACTTTACACCACCAGGCTTGGAACTAGGATGCATTGCATGAGAGCTGAACAAAGTGCAGCCTGATGACAGATCCTTGCTATTGACAAGTATGAGTGTCTGTTGACTTAAGTGAGTTGAGTTTCAGAGTCAGACAGCTGAGATAGCTTTGAGACACAAGGAACTGCAGATGCGGGTCAGGCAGCATCTTTAGAGGACAAGGCTGGCGATGTTTTCGTTGGGACCCTTTTTCAGAGTCTCTTGAGTAAAACACAGTGCTAGTGTAACTCAGCGGGTCAGGCAACATCTCTGGAGAAATGAATAGGCAACGTTTTAGGTTGGGATCCTTCTTCAGACTCTCCTGTAACTCAGCATGTCAGGCAGCATCTCTGGAGGACACACACAGATGATGTTTCAGGTCAGGACCCTTCTTTAGACTTTCTTCAATAAAGTGCTGGAGTAACTCAGCGGGTCTGGCAGCCTGTGCTTGGTCAGGGCTGACTTTTTTAGGTAATATTTTATGTATGATTGCATTTACTGTAAACAATAACACAATTGCTGCTCTCCTTGACCGAGCTCTCTACTCCATAAGTTTAATCATGATGCTTTTTTTTGTGTCTTCTAGTTATTGAAGAAAAAGGAGTAAAGATGAATTTGACAGTTATTGACACGCCAGGATTCGGTGATCAAATAAACAATGAAAACTGGTGCGTAATTGATTACCTGCAGGGTTCAGTGTGTTGAGTTGCATATTCAAGTATTGTTCAGTGTTTGATTACAAAATGGTGATTGAACAGTTTGCACCATTAAATGAACATCAAATGGTAGGGATGTTTAAGATGGGGAAGGACGGGAATGCCTGGGATCCCTCGTTGGGGACCCCCGGAGGAGAAGAGCTCCGACCCGCCGGCCCGCGGCCTACAACACCTTGAAGCCGCGGTCTGCAGAGCTTCTAGCCGTGGGCGCGGCGGGGACTTACTTACCATCCAGAGCGGGATCCCTTGCCGAGAATCCCTGGAGAAGAGCTCCGGCCGCCGGCCTGCGGCCTACTTCATCCTGAAGCCACGGTCTCCGGTAGCGAAGCACCGATTCGGGACTTAACTTCCAGACGAGAGGGCCTGTCATCTGGCCGCCCGCAGCGGCGACTGTGGAGGTTATGGCTCTGACCACGACGGAAAATGGAGGAGGACTGACTATACTTTGTGCCTTCCACCACCGTGAAGAATGCCGTGGTGGATGTGTGTGTTACATTTTTATTGTGTATTGTGTGTTCTTTTTTATTGTACCGCTGTTGGCAAGTTCATTTCACTGCACTTTATTGTGTATGTGATGAATAAATCTGATTGATTGATGGAGCACGAAGAACAGGGAGACAGGAGTTTGGGAAGGTCACCTCCATCACATGCCATTCTGTCATGGAAATATATCACTGGCTCTTCATCACTCAGTTCTTGGGTCTGGATCAAAGAACACTTCACCTAAATGCAATGCACGAACATCATCATAAATAGGATAGCTCATAGAACATGGAACAGTACAGCTCAGGAACAGAGCACACAATATCCAAGTTGAAGCCAAGTTAAATTGATCTCCTCTGCTCACATGCCATCTCTATCCCTCCATTCCCTGCATAACCATGAGCCTGTCTAAAGGCCTTGGATTCCTCTGTTGTATCTGCCTCCACCACCACCCCCAGGCAGTGCTTTCCAGGCGCCCACCACTCTCTGTAAAAAAACAAACTTAACCCGGATTTCTCATTTAAACTTTGTCTCGCCCCAAAGTTACGCCCTGCACAGTGGCGCAGCTGGTAGAGCTACTGCCTCACCCTGCCAGCAACAGGGGTTCAATCCTGACCTCAGAAGCTTTCAATGCGGAATTTGCACGTTCTCCGTGTGACCGCGCGGGTTTCCACCGGACGCTCCGGATTCCTACTACATCCCAAAGGCACGCGGGTCTGTCTGTTCATTGGTATTGGCACAATGCCCCTACTGTATGTGAGTGGATGCGGAAGGGGGATAACATGGAGCTAGTGTTAATGGGTAATTGATGGTCGGTGTGGGCCGAAGAGCCTGTTTCCATGCTGCATCTATAAACAAATCTACAGCCATGTCTGAATAGCAGAGTAGACTAAATCGGCCAATTGGCCTATTTCTGCTCCTATAAGTTAGCGGGGCAGAATTAGGCCATTCGGCCCAACGGGTCTCTGGCGCTGTGAGGCATCAGTTCCACCAGCTGCGCCACAGCGCAAGCGAATTCCCAGGCAAATCAGGAGGGAGTCTTAGTGAGAGTCCTACAGCGTGGAAATAGGCTCTTCGGCCCGACTTGCCCATGCCGACCAACATGCCCCATCTGCACTCGTCCCACCTGAGGGAGTTGAAGTGGGGAACAAGAACAACTGGTCAACTATCCAGATAAACCCCCCAGCATTTGGGAGATCGCCACTCGCTGGGTTTATTCCTGGGAAACCTTTCTAATCAAAGCATTTTCTGTTGCAGCTGGGAGCCAATTGTGAAATACATTAATGAACAGTATGAGAAATACCTGCGAGAGGAGATTAATATCAATCGGAAGAAGAGGATTCCTGACACCAGGGTACACTGCTGTGTATATTTTGTGCCTCCCACTGGACACTGGTATGTAGACTATGGTCAAACTCTATCTCTCAATAACTGTCGATAACCTTCCGTAAAGGTCTGTTGAGATGAAGCCACCTAATGATTATAAGCTTGTGCGTTGCTCTTTGAAGATGTGCAATGGAAACTAAAACTGCACTCACTTGATTTCTGACATCCCTCAAATATCGTGCTCAATCTTTCTGACACCGTCCAAAAGATTGAATAACATAGCTGCGGCATTTGGTTGGAATGTGTTTAATTCCCCCGGCAATTGAAGTATGTTAATTGGAAAATAAGTCTAGAGGTCTATTCCCACCTGACCCTCCCTATCATCATTCTGATTGCAAAGGGGGTTTGTTTAAAAGGCAGCGACGTTTTGTGTTAGTCTCGCAGTGGGTAGAATTCTTGCCTCTGAGTTTGTTTAAGTTGTTTTTAGTTTAAAAATACAGCGTGCACACAGGCCCTTCGGCCCACCAGCAGCCCCCTGTACACAACACTATCTTACACACTAGGGACAATTTACAATTTTTTTTACCGAAGCCAAATTAATCTACAAACCTGTACGTCTTTGGAGTGTGGGGGGAAACTGGAGAACCCAGTAGAACACACATGCGGTCACGGGGAGAACGTACAGAGAACATCCCCAAGTCAGGATCGAACCCGTGTCTCCACCGCTGCACCACCGTGCTGCCCTAACCTTACCTGGAGGGCCACCAAGACCTTGGCTGACACCCAGAACAATCAGACAAGAGATGAAAACTGAGGTCACATCTGCAGGTTCGATCCGGACTCCGGGTGCTGTCTAAACGGAGTTTGTACGTTCTCCCCTCCCCGCGTGGGTTTTCTCCGGGTGCTCCAGTTTCCTCCAACACTCCAAAGGCGTACAGGTTTGTAGGTTAATTGGCTTTGGTAAGATTGTAAATTGTCCCTAGTGTGTAGGGTGGTGTTAAATGAGGGGATCGCTGGTGGCCCAAACACGGTGGGCCGAAAGGCCTGTTTCCGTGCTGGATCTCTAAACTAACCTGAACTAAATCTGCCTTCCTCAATGCAAATGGTCACTGCAAAGTTGTAATTAGAAAGGACTTTGCTCAGTGTTTAACTCTCAAATAATACCATTCATTAAGTAGAGAGTCTGATCATTATCTTACTGCTATTCTGAATTTTCACAGCAAGTAAATTGGATGCGGTGTCCCTGCTTTACAAGGATGATACAAGGAACTGTGAACAGTTGAGCTTCCTGCAATGTTGTATTTTCCATAATATGTTGCTTCGCATAGCATGTAAATTAACAAATGAAAATGTAAAAGCGTCAGAAGGTTGCTGAGAAGTTGGATGATGAATCCCTCATGTTTGTTAACACCAAAACGGGCTTCCAGAGGTTTGGAGGTGGGGATGCTGGATATAAAAGCTGAAAGTTGATACGGGTCCATGCAAGTAATGGATCGGGTTGGGATTAAGGGTTTGATGCACTTCATGTAATGTTCAGACTGTGGAGAGGTTTGCAGCAAAGGTGTACTGAGGCAATGCCATCTGCATAATACTTATGTGACTTACATAAAACAAAGTGACTTACGTGACGGTCATGTTCCGTGTACACTTACGGAAGTCAGATTTTTACATTAAAAAGTCGGAATCACCATCCCCAACCCCTGCCTGAAATAACTTGCTGAATCTGAAGAAGGGTCTCATCCCAAAACACTGCCTGCCCATGTTTTCCGGAGATGCTGCCTGACCCCCCCAGTAATTCCAGTACTTTGTGTCCGTCACTGAGAGTATTAACTGTCTCGGTGGCTTAAGGCTGCGACCAGGGCACTTTCTGCGGCGCACGGCCTTCTGGGTACGCACCTCCGCCATTGTCGGCTTTGTGTCTGAAGTGAATTTGAATGCTCCAACAGTGTTGTGGAAATTACAAACCGTCTTGATTGAACTAGCTACTGAGCACAGAATTGTCTACGTAAGTGCGAATTTATGGACGTCGTCTATTGTGTACGTCGGGGAGTGTCTGTTGTTTAATGTCTGTTTCAATTGTTGGTAAAGGAGACAATTCCTTTGACCTTCCTCAACAGGGAGGGTGATACAAGTGAGAGGAAGTGTGTATGTACTTCCTGCCCACCAAGTACTTGGCCCCGATTGTGCAAAGTATAATGGAAAGATGTACGCTGTGCAAGTTCACTGTAGTCTATTGACAGGTTGTTATAACAAGGTTCACTACTGTTAGTGTCAGAGGGTGGTGAATCTGTGGAATTCGGTGCCTCAGAAGGCTGTGGAGACCGTCAATGGATATTTTTAAGGCAGAGATAGATAGATTCTTGATTAGTGCAGGTGTGTCAGAGCTTATGGGGAGAAGGCAGGAGAATGGGGTTGAAAGGGAAAGATAGATCAGCCATGATTGAATGGCGGAGTAGACTTGATGGGTCGAATGGCCTAATACTGCTCCTATCACTTATGAACTTATGATGTCTCCTGTTAATACCTTACCAAAGTGGGCAACCTTAATATAAGCAAGTTCAACTCTTTGAGATTCTTGTCATCACCCTGATAAATCATTCCTAGACTTCATGCTGACGTAAGTTGTTCAAAGTGGAAGGCAGTGAAATGTGCAGGATAACTCGGGTGGGTGAAGGACGGAAAGAGACGGAATGCAAGGGTTACTTGAAATTAGAGAAATCAGTATTCATACCGCTGGACTATAAGCTGCCCAAGCGAAAACACTAACAAGTCTCCTCACTTTCCCAGTTCTTTCACCTGAAATTTTAAATCATTTTCTCTTTCCACAGATGCTGTCTGATCTGTGGAGAGTTTCCAGCATTTTTTGTGTTTTGATTTCTTACGCAGTGAGGTTGATCAGAACCTGCTGCATGATGTGAATGGTTTTCGGTCAAAATGCTGAGGTGTTAACTTTAGTTTTCCATCTGAATTTGGAATAACATTTTGTAAAATAAAAGCCTGCACACTATTGCAGCTGGCAGTAAGAGATTCTGGACTATTCTGGTGTGTTTGATCTGTATCGTTGAGGGGTGCCACGGATGTTACGCAATGTCTGTTCTCCATATTCTCAGAATTAAAGGACGCTTCTTTAGAATGGAGATGAGGAGGAATTTCATTAGCCAGAGGGTGGTGAACCTGTGGAATTCATTGCCACAGACGGCTGTGGAGGCCAAGTCATCGGGTATGTTTAAAAGTGGAGATTGACAGATTCTTGATTAGTAAGGGTGTCGAAGGCTATAGGGAGGAGGCAGGAGAATGGGGTTGAGAGTGAAATAAGGAACAGCTACGATTGAATGGTAGAGCAGACCTGATGGGCCGAATGGATAAGAGGGAAGTCTTTTAGGACTGAGATGAGAAAATCATTTTTTACACAGAGAGTGGTGAATCTGCGGAATTCTCTGCCACAGAAGGTAGTTGAGGCCAGTTCATGGGCTATATTTAAGAGGGAGTTAGATGTGGCCCTTGTGGCTAAAGGGATCAGGAGGTATGGAGAGAAGGCAGGTATGGGATACTGAGTTGGATGATCAGCCATGATCATATTGAATGGCGATGCAGGCTCGAAGGGCCGAATGGCCTACTCCTGCACCTATTTTCTATGTTTCTATATTTCTATGGCCTATTTCTGCTCTGATTACTTATGAGCTTATGAACTTATTCTATATGCTGGATACTGACAATGCACTAGTTTAGTTCTGGTCAGATAATCACTAAATTATAACATAGTAGCCATGAGAGGAATAGATTGGGTAGACCACAGTCTCTTGCCCAGAGTTGGGGAATTTAGGACCAGAGGATACGGGTTTTAGGTGAGGTGGGAAAGATTTAATAGGAACCTGAGGGGTAACTCTATCACACAAAGGGTGGTGGGTGTATGGAACGAGCTGTCGGAGGAGGTAGCTGAGGCAGGTGCTTTGCAAGATTTAAGGAACATTTTGACAGGTACTGTGTACAGATAGGGCAGGTTTAGAGGGATATGGGCCAAATGCAGGCAGATTGCACTTGTGCGGATGGGACATGTTGGCCAGTGAGCGGTTGGGCCAAAGGGCCTGTTTCCACGCTGTAAGACTGTGAATCCATGTTTCTAGTAAGATTATGGGGAGAAGGCAGGAGAATGGGGCTGCGAGGGAATTGAATGGACGGGGTAGACTTGAAGGG
Organism: Amblyraja radiata; assembly: GCF_010909765.2. Taxonomy (NCBI): domain Eukaryota; kingdom Metazoa; phylum Chordata; class Chondrichthyes; order Rajiformes; family Rajidae; genus Amblyraja; species Amblyraja radiata. The sequence continues at coordinate 15,607,299 of NC_045977.1, forward strand.
CCGAATGGCCTATTTCTGTTCCTGTGACATGAGTTTATGAACTTATTCTGTATGCCGAATACTCACAATTCACTCTTTTATTTCTGGTCATAATCACTGAATGATAACATAGGAGTCTATTCAGCCTTTTCTTAAAGTGCTACCCCAGTCCCCACAAATGCTGTCCCTTCACGCATTTGATCGCAAACCTTTGTGAACATTAGTAATGAAGTTGCTCCTAAACGCACAGATCCATGGTGAAGGGTGTGATAGATTCCCCTGCTCTAGTCTATCACCTTCCTTGTTGCTTGTTATCTGATATCCTCATGCACAATGCCCATGTGCCTTGCAGGCAGCTCATTTATATATTATGACAAATGGAGAACAGCTGGATATATCTGCACTAAATATTCGAGCCAACATCCCTAGATCTGGAATTTACTCGGTCTTTATTTGTGAAGACAGCTGTAAAGTATCAATTTAACACAACTTGATCCTCTTAATGTTTTCATTTCACGTTGTCCCTTAAAGGGCTATCAGTTCTTTAATGCACGGACAAGTTCTGGGACGGGTTAAAAAAGGAAATTGGATGTTCCTCCTCGCTATCCACAAAGAGCAACACAGTAGTGCAGCGGTAGAGGTGCTGCCTCACAGCCCCAGAGACCCGGGTTCGATCCTGGCTATGGGTGCCGGCTGTGTATACTTTGCACGTTCTCCCTGTGACCGCGTGGGATTCCTCTGGGTGCTCCAGTTTCCTCCCACATCCCAACGACGTGCGGGTTTGTAGGTTAAGTGTCCTCTGTAAATTCCCCGTAGTGTGCAGGGTGTGGAGGAGAAAGTGGGATAACATAGAACTATTGTGAATGGGTGATCGATGGGCGGCGTGGACTCGGCGGGCCGAAGGGACTGTTTCCACGCCGTTTCTCTAATCTTAAACTAAATCTATTGTCCCCATTCAAGACTACTGCTGCCAAATTTTACATATAATACTTTCCTTGACTCCAGTGACAAAACTTAATGAGGAAAGCTAAGCTAGCTAAGCAAGTGCATGCTAGCTAAATATGCTAAAGTGGATGTACATTGTAAATTTATCAGAGATGTCCTTGGTCTCCTGGAGTTCAATTGCCATTAAATCTTTTTACCAACTGGGTTTGTTTAGGCTAAAATGGAAGGGGGTAACTTTGATTGAAGTTTTCAAAATGTTCAGCTGAATTAACACTGTAGACAAAGTAGTTCCGTTGGTTGGGGTCCCTGGGACTGTTCATAATTATGCCTTTCTGCCCATCAATCATGTCTATCCATGTCCTCCAAAAATGCTGCCTGACCTGCTGAGTTACTCCAGCACTTTGCATCTTTTTTTTTGGTGAAAACAAGCATCTGCAGTTCCTTGGCCATCTGTCACCTGAGTTACACCTCCATTCACTCATGGCCGATGTATCTTTTTCTCTCAACCCCATTCTCCTGCCTTCTCCCCATAACCCCGGACACCCGTACTAATCGAGAATCGGTCAATCTGTGCCTCCTGTGTGGCACGTCAACTATCAGAGACCAGCCTTTCAGGAAAGAAGTTTAACGAACACAAAAGTTTAGGGTCCTTTTTTGCCAAAGAGCAATCAAAGGTAGAAACCAGGAACTGCGGATGCTGGTTTATATCAAAAATAGAAAAAGTCTGAGGGTCAGGCAACATTTCTGGAGAAAAAAGGCTAGGTGATATTTTGGGTGAGTCCGAAGAAGGGTCTCAACCGCGAACCATCACCCAGCCTTATTCCTTGATTCAGGGCCGACCAGCGATCCCCCGTACACTAACCTAGGGACAATCTTACAACTTACCGAAGCCAATTAATGTACAAACCTGTACGTCTTTGTAGTGTGGAAGGGAACCGGAGCATCCGGCGAAACCCCACGCAGGTCACAGGGCGAATGTACAAACTCCATGTAGACATCACCCATAGTCAGGATCGAACCGGGGTCTCTGGCGCTGTGAGGCAGCAACTCTACCACTGCGCCACCGTGTGCCGCAGTGCCACCCCATTCTTTGTTACCACTCCCTCTTCTTCAAAGGGCAGTGGTAACAGAGGCTTTGAATATGTTTGAGGCAGAGGGAGCTATTTTCTTGATAACCAAAATGGGGAAAAGTACAGAGGGCAAGGAACTGCAGATGCTTGTGTACAAAAAAAAGACACAAAGTGTTGGAGTAACTCAGCAGGTCCTGCCGCATATTTGGACGACATGGGTAGGTGATGTTTCGGGTCGGGCTACTTCTTCAGACTGGGTGAGTTTTGGGTCGAGACCCTTCTTCAGTCCCGACCCAAAACATCACCTATACCCTCCTCACCTGTATCCACCTATCACTTGCCAGGCATTGCCCCGCCCGCAACTCTTGTCCAGCTTTTTCCCCCCTGTTACAATCAATCAGTCTGAAGAAGGTTCCTGACTGGAAACGTCGCCTATCCATGTTCCCCAGAGATGCTGCCTGACCCGCTGAGTTACTCCAGCACTTCATTGGTGAAAGTTACCACAGGGAAAGAGGAATGCAGAGCCCAGTCTACAATCAGTTCAAACCCATTGAAGCAAGCACATGAGGTTGAGTTGCGTACTGCTAGTTCATGGGTTCACATGTGACCACCTATTCTTTTTATATCTCCATTCTGTTGGTAACGCACCCTCTCAATACTGTACTTCCTTGGCACGGGGCTCCCCCTACAAACTCACAATCCTCCAGTGTTGCACTGTAGAGTCTGCCTCGTCTTTGTGCTCTGAGTGTATTGGTGATTGTGGGTCAGCATGGACTCGGTGGGCTGAAGGGTCTGTTTCCATGTTGTATCTCTAATCTAACTAAACCTACTCCGCACAGACATTGTGGGCCGAGTGGCCTGTTCCAGCGCTGTACTGTTCTAAGTTCTATTGGAAAAGCATAAAATACAAAGAAAATATTAATTTCTATTGATGCACAAGGAACTGCAAATGCTTGAATTTTGAGTAAAATACATAGTGCTGGAGTAACTCAGCAGGTCAGGCAGCATTTCTGGTTAGTGCACTTGGATTGGTGATGTTTCAGGTTGGGGCACTTTGTCAGACTGCATTTGGAAGAAGGGACCTGACCCGAAATGTCATCAATCCATATTCTCCAGAGATACTGTCTGACCTGCTGAGCTACTCCAACACTTTGTGTTCTTTTGTGTATTAACCAGCATCTGCTCTTTTCTGCCATAAGCCATGTTTCCCGAACACTAATATCTAAGGATAAACACCTTACTTTCCTTACCTTCAATAATTTGAGTTGAATTGAGTTCAGTTCATTGTCATGTGTACCGAGATACAGCTTTTGTTGTGTGCTAGCCAGTCAGCTGAAAGACTATACATGATTACAATCGAGCCATCCAAGTGTACTGATACATGATGAAGGGAATACCGAATATAGTTTAGTGCAAGATAAAGACTGATCAAAGATAGTCTGAGAGGGGAAGGTTCAGTTGCCTGATAACAGCTGGGAAGAAACTGTCTATGAATGTGGAGGTGTGCGTTTTCACACTTCTATACCTTGCGTTTCCCACTTGCTTTTATTAAATATAATTCTCTTCCCAGGTATCTGATTGTGAAGTTGTTCTAAATGTTCCACAAATAAAGCTAACCGCTTTACACATAGCATGATAGAGTAGAGGAAGAAGTTTCTCATCTAAGTACTATGTCATTGAAAATACTTTCCATTTGGTTCCACATCTTGCCACAGCCCTGAAGTTTGATCGAGAAACATTTATTCAGTTGCCATTTACAATTTACTACTGAATCTGCTTCCAGTACTTCTTGAAGGAGACGTCTTCCAGATCACAATAAAGCTCTGCACAATAATAGGTTTGTCGCATCTGTTTCTTCACTTATTTTCTTACATCTGTCTCCAGCTTGTTGCTTTTTCTGCCTTCCTGTTTCTCCCATGGATTTTCAAAGAACCCAGTTGTAATTTTGAACAGCTCCATCCGATCTTCGCTCAGTGCACATTGTTTCAGAGGCGTCTTGGCTTTGCTCCAAAGATGGACACAAAATGCTGGAGTAACTCAGTGGCACAGGCAGCATCTCTGGAGAGAAGGAATGGGTGACGTTTCGGGTCGAGACCCTTCTACAGACTTAGCTCCACTTTTTACGCATGTTAGCGTTCTAGTAAACCTCTACATAGATGAAACATTCCCCCCAAGTGGTGTTACACTTGGCCGCAGTAATCTATCTAAGGTGTTACCTATACTCCCCATAACATTTCAACTTGGTCATATTTGTATGTATCAATTATCTCAATTCATAAATTCAAGGATTTCTGATTTTAGGAGTCGTTTTAACATGCCCAGTTGCTATCAGGCAACTGAATTGTCCTGACCTCCCATCTACCCCAATGGAGACTTCTGAACTAACTGTAATTGGACTTTATCAGACTTTATCTTGCATTAAACATTATATACTTTATCCTGTATCTGTACACTGGCGTGATTGCAACCATGTATAGTCTTTTCTCTGACTGGATAGCACACAAACAAAAAAGCTTTTCACGATACCATGCTACACGTGACAATACCAAACTAAATATTTCAAAGATTGCACCGTCTTTAAGTTCATAAATACCATTCATACTGTGCTAGAGGGCAGAGTCATTAGGCACATTTAAGGCTGAAATTGATTTTGGATCACGCGGGGTCAAGGATACAGGTCGGTGGAAAATGGAGGTGAAGTCAAAGATCAAATCAGCCATGATCCCAGTTAATGAGGCTGCAGCTCAATGGAGCCCTTGGCAATTCCTGCCCTTGCTTCCATGTCCACTACCTCTCATGCCTGTTGCAAGCTTTGAAATTATGCCAAACTTAGTGCATCCATAAGCTCGAGTACTGTCTGATTCTCCTCTACCCCATTGCGGACATTTCGACCTCGTTTATGGAATTGTTGTGCTACAGAGCTGAGAATTACATTCTGCCCGCTGTATCTTCACCTTCCCTCGAACTTCTACAGATGTGCTGTAGAAAACATTTTATCTGGATACATCACAGTATGGTTTGAGAACAGCTCCATCCAAGACCGCAAGAAATTGCTGAGAGTTGTGGACGTAGTCCAGACCATCAAGTTCAAGTTCAAGTTCAAGTTAGTTTATTGTCATGTGTCCCTGTATAGGACAATGAAATTCTTGCTTTGCTTAAGCACACAGAAAATAGTAGGCATTTACTACAAAACAGATAAATGTGTCCATATACCATGATATAAATATATACACACATGAATAAATAAACTGATAGTGCAAATAACAGAAAGTGGTTGGTAATAATCAGAGTTTTGTCCGAGCCAGGTTTAATAGCCTGATGGCTGAGGGGAAGTAACTATTCCTGAACCTGGTTGTTGCAGTCTTCAGGCTCCTGTACCTTCTACCTGAAGGTAGCAGGGAGATGAGTGTGTGGCCCGGATGGTGTGGGTCTTTCATGATACTGCCAGCCTTTTTGAGGCAGCGACTGCGATAGATCCCCTCGATGGAAGGAAGGTCAGAGCCGATGATGGACTGGGCAGTGTTTACTACTTTTTGTAGTCTTTTCCTTTCCAGGGCGCTCAAATTGCCGAACCAAGCCACGATGCAACCGGTCAGCATGCTCTCGACTGTGCACCTGTAGAAATTAGAGAGAGTCTTCCTTGACAATCCGACTCTCCGTAATCTTCTCAGGAAGTAGAGGCGCTGATGTGCTTTTTTGATGATTGCATTAGTGTTCTCGGACCAGGAAAGATCTTCAGAGATGTGCACGCCCAGGAATTTGAAGCTCTTGACCCTTTCAACCATCGACCCGTTGATATAAATGGGGCTGTGGGTCCCCCTCCTACTCCTTCCAAAGTCCACAATCAGTTCCTTGGTTTTTCTGGTGTTGAGGGCCAGGTTATTGCGCTGGCACCATATGGACAGTTGCTCGATCTCTCTTCTGTACTCTGACTCATCCCCATCAGTGATACGCCCCACAATAGTGGTGTCGTCAGCGAACTTGATGATGGAGTTCGCACTGTGGTTCGCTACGCAGTCATGGGTATAGAGTGAGTACAGCAGGGGGCTGAGCACGCAGCCTTGAGGTGCTCCCGTGCTGATTGTTATTGAGGCTGACACATTTCCACCAATACGAACAGACTGTGGTTGTTCACACAAACCAACCTCCCTTCCATTGACTCCATCTACACTTAGCAATGCCTCAGCAAGGTCAGCAGCATAATCAAGGACCATTCTCACTTTGGTCACTCCCTCTTCTCCCCCCTCCCATCAAACAAGAGGTACAGACATTTGAAAATACATGCTTCCAGATTCAGGGACAGTTTCTTCAGGCAGTTGTTATCAGGCAACTGGACCTTAAGCCCCTGTCCCACGTAGAAAACCTGAACGGAAACCTCTGGAGACTTTGCGCCCCACCCAAGGTTTCCGTGCGGTTCCCGGAGGTTACCGGAGATTTTTGTCAGTCTCCCTTCCTGCTTCCACTACCTGCAACCTCCGGCAACCACCTGCAACCTCCGGGAACCGCACGGAAACCTTGGGTGGGGCGCAAAGTCTCCAGAGGTTTCCGTTCAGGTTTCCTAAGTGGGACAGGGGCATTACTCTCATCAACTGGAGAGCGGTCTGACCTCTCATCTACCGCCTTGTAGATCATCAAACTTGTTTTAATCGGTGTTTATTTGACTTTATCTTGCACTAAACGCTATACCTTTTATCCTGTATCGGTATACTGTGGACAGCTTGATTCTGTTATTATTCCACATCCACTCCCTACACCCTGGGGACAATTTATCGAGGCTACTTTTAACCGACAACCCCGCAGGTCTTTGGAATGTGGGAGGAAACTGGAGCACCTGGAGAAAACCCACGTGGTGACAGGGCAAACGTGCAAATTCCAGACAGACAGCACCTGTGGTCAGGATCAAACCCATGTCTCTGGCACTAAGGCAGCAGCTCTGCCCCTGCGCCGGGATGTGGGAGGAAACCAGAGCGCCCGGTGGAAACCCAGGCAGTCACGGGGAGAACGTGCAAACGCCACACAGGAAGCTGGGTCTCTGGCGCCGTGAGGCAGCAGCTCCACTGTGCCGCCCTGTCAGACCAGTGCCAAGGAAGCACAGATGTTGGGATTCAGTTATTATGCAAGGAAGCACAGATGTTGGGGTTCAGAATGAAAACAAGGGTCGCAGCTTTCTTCGTGAGAGGGAGAGGTGGAAGATTGTCAGACAGGCTATTTGCAAAGACTGCAAAATAGTCTTTTGCACGCGAAACCCTGCGAACCAAAACATCTCAAGTATTTTTAATGAAAGCTGCTGCAAACCCATTGACAGGCTGTGATTTTCTTACTTAATTCCAGTGTGTGATTAAGCATAGAAGGATTCTTGTTGGCCTCTGAGGACCTTATCTGCCTTCATCTCATGCCCTTTAACATGGAAACCCTAATAAGTCTTCAATGCCTCAGTGACTTGAGACTGGCAATTTCTAAAGGGATTGAACCTTGTTGAACCCAAATTGTTATCAGTCAGGATAGCTGGAGGCAAAAGGATGTCAGGGCGATGTTGTTCTTAACCTTGTTGAATGCTGGGCTGTAACCAGTTGCCGAAGAATGTCTATCTGTAACCTTTAGGGTCTTCGATGCACTGCACACATTCCTCGACTGTGGTGGAAAATATAGGAGTGTACTATTTGTCTTTGGCTCCAGTTGATGTTGCCATGATAAACTTTCACTCATTTAATCTGGATCGAGATGGAATGATTTCTGTTAAATTGAATGACCTTGCTGTTATTAAAAGGGGATAGCTTATCATATTGAAGTGGAGGCGTATAATGCCAGTCCAATATTGCCTCTTTTGACAATCTACAACAAGTTTGCAGTCTGAGTAAGGGTCCCGACCCGAAACCTCACCCATTGCTCCTCACCAGAGATGCTGCCTGTCCCGCTGTTCCAGCTTGTTCCGCTTATTCCAGCATTTTGTGTTTAACTTATGCTGGTTTAATATCAGTGAACAGTTAGCATCAACCTATCTGTACTGTTGATTGTCAAGTTGCACGTTGATATCAAGTGATTATAAAGGGGGCGCAGTAGTGCAGCGGTAGTGCTGCTGCCTCACAACGCCTGAGAACCAAGTTCGATCCTGACCTCGAGTGCTGTCTGTGTGGAGTTTGCACATTTTCCCATGTGACCGCGTGGGTTTCCTCCGGATGCTCCGGTTTCCTCCCACATCCCAACTATGTGCGGGTTTGTTAGCCCTCTGTAAATTGCCTAAAGTGTGCCGGGAGTGTATGCAAAATTGGGATAACATAGAACTAGCATCAATGGGTGATCGACGATCGCCATGTACTCAGAAGGCCAAATGACCTGATTCTAGGCTGTATCTTTCAATTCTTATTAATCTTGTAATATCAACTTAAATGTGGCCATGAGTAATTCAAAGAATTTTGAGCTTTAAAATAAAAAAAAGTTCACTTGGTAATTGGTTTTCATCACGTCCTTATTATTAAGTGCGTTGTGAAATGACACTTCATTGTTAGCACTTGGAGTATGCAAGGAATCCCATCGCAATTGACTGATTTCCCTAAACATCAGAGTTACTTAACACAGTGAAGGAATTGCATGGTGCTGACCAAGCCTTTGAAATGGGACATTTTCAGCACTTTTTTTCCAGCATTGTAGTAAAACCATAGGAGCCTTTGAATAACATGCAAATTTCACATGTTTCCAAGAAATCGATCCAAAAAGAGGCACATGGGAGGGCAGGGAATCGGATCATGTGCAAGTCAGGAGGAACATTGTGGGCCGAAGGGCCTGATCCTATGCTGTGCAGTTCTGCGTTTATCTTAAAATGGCACCTGAAGTTAGAATTAGACCCAAGACATTGAAGTTGAATAGCTTATCGATGATAAACCCAGATCTTGTCTGTTTTCTCAGAGACCCCACGGAACCAATTGAAAGAAGTGCGACTCTGTTGCCCCATATGTACTTTCCCTCACTCAGCATAACCACAGAACTAGCTACTCAGTCACTAATAGCTCATGTGCAAGGGAGTTCATTGCATACAAGTTAGTGGCTGCGTTTCCTGCACCATAACTATTGCATTTGTTATAATTGGCTTTGGGAGCTCCTGAAAGGCTCAAGAAAGGAACCATGTAAATGCAACCCTTTTATTTCTTGCTTATAGTTGTACAGCGTGGAAGCCCTGTACCCTTTCCAACTTGACAACATCTTTCCTGTAACATGGTGCCCAGAACTGAACACAATACTCAAAATACGGCCTCACCAATGTCTTACATAACTGCAACATGACCTCCCAACTTTTATACTCAATATTCTGACTGATGAAGGCCAATTGCCAAAAACCTTTTTAACCACCACATTTACCTGTGATGCCATCTTCAAGGAACTCCTGCACTCCTAGATCCCTCAGCTCTACAACACTCCCCAGAGCCCGAACATTCACTTTGTAGGTCCTGGTCATGTTAGACTTTCCAAAAGGCAACACCTCACATTTCTCTGTATTAAATTCCATCAACTATTCCTAGCCCACCTGACCAACTGATCAAGATCTTACTGCAATTCATGACATCCATCTTCACTATCTGAAATACCACATACTTTGTATCATCTGCAAGCTTGCTAATCTTGCCATTCTCAACCAAATCATTGATATAGATGACAAACAGTAATCGGCCCAGCACCAAACCCTGAGGCACACCACTAGTCACAGGCCTCTTTTGGATGTCAACATTTCAAATGGAATTAAGTTGTTTGCGATTATCTATAAATGACTTGGACGTAAATGTAGACGTGTTGGTCAGGAAGTTTGCAGATGACACCAAGATTGCTGTGGTCACAGATTGTGGGGAAGGCTGGAAAAGTGAACATTGTGATATCGATCAGCTGGAGAAATGGCAGGTGGAATTGAATAACAAGTGTGAGGTTCTGTGCTTTGGGAGGATGAATGTAAGGGGCAAATATACAATTATGGCAAGACCCATAACACCATTGAGAGATCTTGGAGTCTAAGTCCATAATTCCATGAAAGTGGCAATGCAAGTATGTAGAGTGGTTAAGAAGACATATGGCATGCATGCTGTCATTAATTGGGTCCTTTGAGTACAAGAGTCAGAATGAGTCAAGAGACTAGGCGGCACTGTGGCACAGCGGTAGAGTTGCTGCCTTTCAGCTCCAGAGACCTGGGTTCGATCCTGACTACGGGTGCTCTCTGTACGGAGTTTGTACATTCTCCCTGTGACCATGTGGGTTTTCTCCAGGTGCTCCGGTTTCCTCCCACATTCCAAAGACGTACAGGTTTGAAGGTTTAAAGGAGATGTGTGGGACAAGTTTTTTTTTTATAGAGGGGGGTGGTGAGTGCCTGGAACGTGTTGCCAAGGGGTGGTGGTGGAGGCGCGTACAATAGTGACATTTAAAACACTTTTAGATGGGCACACGGAAATGGAGGCATATGGATTACGTGCAGGCAGATACTGAGTTGGTCTTGGCACAGACATTGTGGGCTGAAGGGCCTGATCCTGTGCTGTACTGTTCTCGATACCAAGTGTCTTTGGCACCATCCATGGTTCGTGTTTCCCTTCTGCAGCCATTAGGCAGGATGAGTGCACACTTGATGACAGAAAGTTGATACTTGGGAGATAACATTGCTCCTCCGGCTGGTAGCGACCATTTAAAGTGGCCTGTCTGTTCTCCATCCAAAGCATACGTGAATGCAGAGCAGTCGATGCAGATTTATAACTGAGTGGCGGTAACCCCAACCTGAGCTTCAGATATGAGTAACACATGTTGCAGCAGGTTTTTCCTCAAGAATGATTGCTGCCGCTCGTCAGAGAAGCCTCCTCACCTGGTGCGGGCCGCTGCGGTGAGCTTCCCCTTCACTATCAGCAGAAATCTCAACCATGAAGCTGCAGCGGTTGAAATCTGACCCGCGTCAAGCTGAAGCGTCAGCTCCTCAGCGAAAATATCACCAGAGACTTAACCTGTTCCTTGTTCAGGAGCTGCCTGCCAATGTGATGGATTGAAAAGCTGCTTGCTTTTGAGCGAGGGGGAGAAGAACAAAGCTGGACCCGGCGGGGGTACTTTGTAACTTTGTAAGTGCCCTTTATGGGCGACTATTTGCATACCTTGCGTATGCAGTCAACGAATTTCACTGTGACTTGTCACATGTGATAATAAAGTATTCAATCATTCTTTCATTCATTGCGCCAACGTTGGACACTAGAAGCTAGCTACTCTAATCTCTTGTGCAGGAAGGAACTGCAGATGCTGGTTTATATCGAAGATAGACACAAAATACTGGAGTAACTCAACGGGTCAGGCAGCATCTCTGGAGAAAAGGATTAGGTGACCTTTCCGGTCGAGACCCTCCTTCAGACTGAGAGGGGCAGGTTGCCTACTGAGGTGGCCTACTGACATATTCATTTCACTTGCACTTTATGTGCAATGTGACAAATAAACCGTATTGTATTTGTATTTGTATTTGTTGAGCAGAACTCCTGTTTCCATGATGTATCTTTAATCTAAAAAACTAACAGACCCCAAATCACAGGTAGCTGGTCCCTGCAAAACTCAGGATACCAGGAAATGTAACTTGTCTCTTTGTTATGTGGTTTAGTGGTGATTTTTTTTATTGTTTAAATCACTCCTGTGAGGTGTCTTTAGATATCCCTCATTAGAGATTCTATATCAATAGTAGCTGCAAATACGGTGTGAATTACTGGCAGCGAGGTACCAAGTAGTTCAATGCGGCTTTTACTGCCACAGGTGCAAAGTACAAATGCACAGTGATTTTTTTTTCTTACAAACAGTCCAGTAGAGTATTGCCTTATCTAAGCACATCCGCAATTAACAAATTGCACAGAAATAGTTCCACTGATCCCGCATGCAAAAGGCGCCATGTTTTGGAGCCATTTTCAAAGTCCAGTCCGCGCTCTAGGTATTATGAGCGGTGCCCGTTCCAGGCGAGCCCCAGGCTGCTGCGGGGCCTCCAGCCGTCGCCTTCCTTGGACGTGCGGGTCGACCGGTGAACCCACGTTCCTCTCCTCGCCCGTCCACCTTTGTTCCCCGAGCAGCCGACCACGAGGGTGGGGTAGGCCAGACCCCGGTTCCCTCTCCTCTCCCACCGGCCTCGCTCTTCCCCTGTCATGTCCGTCCTCCATCAAGTCACTGTGTGCGTGTAATAAAGAGAAGTCGGTAATGGAAATGAAACCTTTAACTCTCGCACAGGCAAGTCATGGATTATTCTGTCTGTATTTTGCAGGTTACGTCCGTTGGATATAGAGTTCATGAACCGTCTAGCCAAAATAGTCAATATAGTCCCTGTTATCGCAAAGGCCGATACTCTTACCTTAGATGAAAGACGAGATTTTAAACAGAGGGTATGTATTTGCTACAGTGACTGCACCAACACATTGCAAAATAACCCGAGCCACTTAACCAAGTATGACTTTTTTTTGACAATTAATGAATTACTTATTTATAAATGTGCCTGAAATATTTTTTACTGAGATAACTGAGTAGCACTGAATCTTTTAAATGGAAATTGCAAGAATGATCCCGGGGATGATTGGGTTAACATATGAGGAGCGTTCAAAGGCTCTGGGCCTGTACTCGCTGGAGTTTTGAAGGATGAGGGGTGGGGGAGGGGTTCTCATTGAAACCTACCAAATAATAAAAAGCCCAGATAGAATGGGCTTGGGGAGGATGATTCCAGTAATCGGGGAGGCCAAGATGAGAGGACACAGACTATGGGGCAGCACGGTGGCGCGGCTGTAGAATTGCTGCCTTATAGCGCCAGAGATCCGGGTTCAATCCTGACTGAGGGCGATGTCTGTACGGAGTTTGTACGTTCTCCCTTTGAAGACAGGGGCTTTCTCTGGGTGCTCCGGTTTCCTCTCACACTCCAAAGATGTACAGGCCTGTAGGTTAATTGGCCTCTGTAAATTGTCCACAGTGTGGAGGATAGCACTGACTAACTCAACTGTGTAGCGCATTTAAACACTAACTGGGGATGAGGTTCTTGTGCGTCTTATACGCAATCTTATGTGGCATTAAGAAATAGTTGTATTTTTTATTGCCAACTTAAAATTTGGCCAATGATCATGCAATCCAGAGCTGAGGAACATTTTTTACCTCCTTGGGATAAATTTCTTTATTAGAAACAGTCACAAAAACGCTTTTCATAAGACGAGGTTTATGTAACTCTCTCTCCCCTCCTGGCACTTTGATTTCCATGCGTCTTGGCTCCAGATGTTTTTATTTTTGTGTGTTTGGCCTCGACATTCCTGTTGGCACCGATCCCGGTCCATGGGGAATCCTTGGCGTTCAGATAGTGAGGACCAAAGCAGGGATTCCAGGAAGATTGGGTTTTCATGGGAGTGCCTTCACCAGTACGGGGAATTAGTTTAGTTTAGAGACAGTGCAGAACCAGGCCCTTCGCCCCACCGAGCCCGTGCCGACCAGCGATCCCCGCACACTAACACTATCCTACACACACTAGGGACAATTTACAATTTTACCAAGCCAATTAACCTGCAAACCTGTACGTCTTTGAAGTGTGGGGGGGAAACCGAAGATCCCGGAAAAAAACGCACAAAGGTCAAGGGGAGAACGTACAAGCTCTGTATAGAGAGCACCCATAGTCAGGATCCAACCCGGGTCTCTGCCACTGTAAGGCAGCAACTCTACCGCTGTGCCATCGTGCTGCCCCAATTGTACAGGGAGTGGCCCAGCATTTAAACCAACCGACAAAGGGGGAAGCAATCCATGGTCACAAGGCATTGAGGAGGCCAGTAACTGGGCTGTATCACTGCTGTGAGGAGCAGTCAGCTGCCACATAGAGTCATACAACGTGGAAACATACCGAAGATGGACACAAAATGTTGGAGTAACTCAGCGGGTCAGGCAGCATCTCTGGACAAAAGGAATAGGTGACATTTCGGGTCGAGACCCTTCTTCAGACTGAGAGCCAGGGGAGAGGGAAACTAGAGGTTTGAAAAGGTACAGAAAATAATCACACCCGGCACCGATGGGTCAAGAAAGGTGGAGACCACAATGGTCCGTTGTTGGCTGTGGAAGAGGTGATAATGAAGGGATACGAACAGTGAAACTAGCAAGGCGACTAGGGTGGGGGAGGGATGGAGAGGGAGTGAATGCAAAGGGCTACTTGAAATTAGAGAAATCAATATTCATACCACTGGGTTGTAAGCTGCCCTTTGGCCCAACATGCTCATGCCAACCAAGATCCCCCATCTACACCATTTCCTTTGTCTTTACGTTTCTACATTCCCCTCACCAGATCCGTTCACCCTCCACCCCCGCTATTTGGTTTAAATAATCTTGGTTAAAATAATCTTATCCATAATCCTGTGACTTGACCCAGTGGGAACATTTGTCCTTCCCACAGCTGGTAGAGCCGTTGCCTCACAGCACCAGGGTTCCATCCTTACCTCGGCTGCTGTCTATGTGGAGTTTGCAGGTTCTCCCTGTGACTGCGTGGGTTTCCTCCCACATCCAAAAGGCACGTGTGGGTTTGTAAGTTAATTGACCCTCTGTAAATTGCCTCATGTTCGTAGGCAGTGGAAGTGATAGTGGGATAACATAGAACAAGTGTGAATTGCATGCACCCAGTGAGCCAAAGGCTGTATCTTTTAATCAATCATTCATAAACTGCGTCCACTCTCCCCAGTGCCAGTGTCCCATGAATTGAAACCTATTTCTACCATCTTTCAGCCACACATTCATTTCAATTATATTTACCTTTTGCCATGTGATCAGGCACTAAATGAGAAATTATTTCCTTTGTAGTTGGGGCATCTTGGTCTGTGTGGGCAAGTTGAGCAGAAGGACCTGTTCCCATTCTGTATGACTCTATATATGAGCCTAACACAGGCAGGTGGGACTAGTGTAGAAGGGGCATGGGCAAGGGCCTGTTTGCATGCTGTGTAACTTAATGACTCTTTATATATAGACCTATGACACTAGAGCTGCTCTGTAACTTGGGCACCAGCTTCCCATATCTCTCAGCAGAACCATTATCCATCATCCATAGACCATTATCAAGGTGAATGACTGGACCTGAGGTAGTCAATGGCTTTAACATAGAAACATAGGTGCAGGAGTAGGCCATTCGGCCATTCGATATGATCATAGCTGATCATCCAACTCAGTATCCTGTACCTGCCTTCTCTCCATACCCCCTGATCCCTTTAGCCACAAGGGCCACATCTAACTCCCTCTTAAATATTGCCAATGAACTGGCCTTAACTACCTTCTGTTGGCAGAGAATTCCACAGATTCACCTCTCTCTGTGTGAAAAATGTTTTTCTCATCTCGGTCCTAAAAGATTTCCCCCTTATCCTTAAACTGTGACCCCTTGTCCTGGACTTCCCCAACATCGGGAACAATCTTCCTGCATCTCGCCTGTCCAACCCCTTAAGAATGTTGTAAGTTTCCATAAGATCCCTCCTCAATCTTCTAAATTCTAGTGACAACAAGCCGAGTCTATCCAGTCTTTCTTCATATGAAACCACCCGCCTCCTCCAAGGTCACGTTACCCCCAGCACCGAGCGTGTGGAAATGGCTCAATTATGCCGCTAATCCAGCAGATTCTAACCCCAGCAATCTTCATTGATTTTCAGATTCGACAAGACCTGCGAAACTATTCCATTTGTGTTTACCCCCAGACAGAGTTTGATGAAGATTCTGAAGACAAATTATTAAACGACATTGTAAGAGTAAGTATACATGGTAGTAATTACTCCCCAATCCTACAGTGGCCATCACTACCGTTCCAGGTTTGTTTGGATGTTCTCTCAATTATTGTTTGTCATTTTCCTTCTCTCTCAGAAACAGTGACATTGTGAGGACACTTGCATAATTTTACGCAACCGAAACATCGTACATTCATTGCACTAATTCTGTTTAGTTTATTTTTGTCACGTGTACTGAGCTACAGTGAAAAGCTTTTTGTTGCGTGCGATCCAGTCAGCGAAAAGACTACATGATTACAATCAGCCGTCCACAGTCTACAGATACAGGATAAAGGGTATAACGTTTAGTGCAAGATAAAGTCCAGTAAAGTCCGATGCTGCCTTACAGCGCCAGAGATCTGGGTTTGATCCAGACTACAGGTGCTGTGTATATGGAGTTTGTATGTTCTCACTGTGACCACATGGGTTTTCTCCGAGATCTTCTGTTTCGTCCCACACTCCAAAGACGTTTGTATGTTAATTGGCTTGGTATAAGTGTAGATTGTCCCTAGTGTGTGTAGGATAGTGTTAATGTGTGGGGATCGCTGATCGGTGCAGACTCAGTGGGCCGAAGGGCCTGTTTCTGCGCTGTATCTCTAATCTAAGCTAAACATAGTTCAAAGATCTCTAATGAGGCAGAGAGGAGGTCAGGCCCGCTCTCTAGCTGGTGAGAGGACCGTTCAGTTGCCTGATAACCGCTGGGAAGAAAGTGTCCCTGAATCTGGAAGTGTGTGTGTTTTCACACTTCTGTACCTCTTGTCTGATGGGAGAGGGGAGAAGAGAGCGTGAGCAGGGTGAGACCGGTCCTCGATTATGCTGGTGGCCTTGCCGAGGCATCGTGAAGTGTAGATGGAGGTTGGTTTGTGTGATGCTCTGGGCTACGTCCACAACTCTGCAATTTCTTGCCGACGTCCACAACTCTCTGCATTTTGTTGCTTGTTATCTGTCTGAAAGTTGCTGTGGAACGCATTGGTTCTGTAGTCACAAGTGAGGGAATTGTGATGAGGATATTGTGACTGCAACAGGATATAGATTGAGGAGGCGAACACTTGGCAAACTGAGTTTAATGGGGGAAAGTGCGCCTCATAAAGAGGAATCATAAGGCAGATTATTACCTAAGTAGAAAAAGATTGCGCTAGAGAATCTGGATGTTATTATGCATAGTTCACATCAAGTCAACAAGCAGATGCAGCAACTAGTCAGGAAGGCTTGAATTTAGAAATAGCCAAGAAATGGAACTGCAGATGCTGGAATCTTGAGCAAAAGACAAAGTGCTGGAGCAACTTTGCAGGTCAGGCAGAATCCATGGAGGGACTGGACAGACTATGCTGTACATGATCCATGTCCCTACTCCTCAGGCCCTTCTTCAGACTGTCACGTGTTCATACCCTTCATAGATGCTGCCTGACCCACTCAGGTCCACCTGAACCGTGTGTTTAGAAATGGGCACGTTTTGTTACAGTTGTACTGTGTCGGTGAGGCCGTACCTGGAGTATTATACACAGTCTTGGTTCCCCTGCCAAGGGAAAGGACATAGTAGCATTGGAGACAGTCCAAATGAGATTCACCAGGTATCTTCTGAACTGAAATGTCTGTCCTATATAAAGTCTGGGTCCGTGTTCTTGGGAGCTTAGAAGAATGGAGCATATAAGGGTAAATGTCAAAATGTTTTCACAAGGGGCAAAAATCACGACTAAGGAGACATAGTTTCAAGGTATGAGGCCAAGCATTGAAAACCAAGTTACAGCCAGGCATTTAAACTGGAGCCCCAAGTCAGAAAGCAGAGCTAGTGGTACTCAATGTACATAGAACATAGAACAGTACAGGACAGGAACGGGCCCTTCAGCCCACAATGTTTGTGCTGAACATGATGCCAAGCTTAACTGATCTCATCTGCCCTGTACTGATCCATGTCCCTGCACTTCCGTGTACCTATCCAAAAGCTTCTTAAACACCACTAATCTTAATTGCTCTTAATTAATCGATCTAGGCCCCCACCACTCTCTGTGTAAAAAAACTTGCCCCTCACAAATCCTTACGATGCCAGAGTCCCAGGTTTAACCCTGACTATGGGTGTTGTTTGTATTTTCTCCCTGTGACCGCGTGGGTTTTCTCCGGGTGCTCTGGTTTCCTACCACACTCCAAAGACGTGCAGATTTGTGGGTCAATTGGCTTTGGTAAAAACAAATTGTAGGATGGTGCTAGTGTACGTGGTCAGCACGTGATTGCTGGTTAGCACAGACCAGGTGGGTCGAAGGGCCTGTTTCCGTACTATATCTCAAAGCTAAAGTAAACTTTACCCTCTCCCCTCTCAATTTATAGCGAAGCCCTCTAGTGTTTAGTTTAATCTAGTTTAGAGATACAGCGTGTGAACAGGTCCTCCGGCCCACAGAGTCCACACCGACCAGCGATCCCCACACATTAACACTGTCCTATACACA
Organism: Amblyraja radiata; assembly: GCF_010909765.2. Taxonomy (NCBI): domain Eukaryota; kingdom Metazoa; phylum Chordata; class Chondrichthyes; order Rajiformes; family Rajidae; genus Amblyraja; species Amblyraja radiata. Next base: position 15,625,470 of record NC_045977.1, read on the forward strand.
CTAGGGACAATTTACACTTATACCAAGCCAATGGAGTGTGGGAGGAAACCAAAGATCTCAGAGAAAACCCAAGCAGGTCACGGGAAGAACGTACAGACTCCGTATAGACAGCACCCGTGCTCGGGATCGAACTCGGGTCTCCGGCGCTGCAAGCGCTGTAAGGCAGCAGGTCTTGATGCTTGACATTTCCACCCCAAATAAATGAATCACTCAAATCGGCGTCGCTGAGCTTGGTCATTATCTTGTTAATGTGTGTGCGAGCTGCCTGGATACTAATGGACTGCTGTGGTTGCTGAGTTTCAGTGGTGTATCCATGCTCCAAGGTTGTGTCCGTGCCTGAATGTCCCTGGAGAAGGAACACTTGATGCCCATTTGCATGCTGGAGATCTTCTGGGGTTTGTGGGCACCTCACAAGGGCCTGCTGTATTCTGGGCAATTGGGGAAATATTCCAGTTTGGTTTCAATTCAAAACAAAAATAGCCAAAAGGAACCCCTCCCCGCCCGAAATGGGGGCCGTAGGTTGAAGGCCAAAAACAAAACCCCGCGAGTATCTAAATTCATCGCTGGTCCCACGCACTAAATGTGTGACAGAGCAGTAATGGGGCAGAACTTCAGTAGTGGAGTGTGAGACATGGCCTTTTCAACCTCAAAGTAGCCCAATGTCCTAGAACCTAGAACAGTACAACACAGGAACAGTCTGAAGAAGGGTTTCGGCCTGAAAAGTTGCCTATAGATACTCCATAGATGCTACTGCACCCGCTGAGTTTCTCCAGCATTTTTGTGTACCTTCGATTTTCCAGCATCTGCAGTTCCTTCTTAAACACAGGAACAGGCTATTTGGGCCACAATGTCTGTGCTGTACATGATGCCAGGATAAATGGGACATGTTGGCCATCATGGATGAATTGGGCTGAAGGGCCTGTTTCCATGCTCTGTGACTCTAAACTAATCTCATCTGCCTGCACATGATCTGCAGCCCTCCATTCCCTGCAAATCTAAAAGCCGCTTAAATGCCAGACACTATCGTATCCTGCACCACCACCTCCCACGGCAGCACAATCCAGGCACCCACCACCCTCTGTCTTTTTAAAAAAAACTTGCAATACAAACCACTTACACATTTGTCTCCCCCACCTACTTCGTTCCAAAGTTCATTGAGTTTCGTGAGATTACCTCCGATTTCCCTCTTTGCACAGACCAGTTCTTGACTAGCAGTGATACAGACTAAACAATATATTGGAATTACTGCCCAAGTCTGCCGTGTTATATTGAGCTAAAGTGCTGGAGTAACTCATTGAGTCAGACAGCAACTGTGCAAGGAATGAATGGGCGACGTTTCAGGTCGGGAGCCTTCTGCAGCCCAAACTTCACTCCACAACTTTGCGTTTTATGCTGGATTCCAGCATTCGCAGTTCCTTGTGCCATTATTGTTACTTAATTTGGCTTAAAGGATCGAGGCTAAATCTTCACCTTGCCTTAAATCATACTGACTGACTGACTGTAATTCACTGTTTGATAGAAAAAAACTCAGGTTTATTTCAAGTCATTTATATGCACCACTGCTACTTATCCTTTGGAATACAAAACCCAGCAGGAAAAGGTGCAATAACTCTGCAAAACAGCTTCCAGCTGACCCTCTGTGGAGCATTCTGGTCTTGTGTCTTCAATGGGGATTGTTGAATTAGCTACACATTCCCTGAGAGATATATATTGCCGCCCAGAGAGTTTTCATCTCCAACATGTCGTGGCGTTTCAGAGTAATTTACAACCACGTCTGAGGTGCGGTCATGGCTGTAATGCAGGAAATGGTTTGTTAGCATTCATAGCAAAAGGATTTGAGTATAGGAGCGGGGAGGTTCTACTGCAGTTGTACAGGGTCTTGGTGAGACCACACCTGGAGTATTTCGTTCAGTTTTGGTCTCCAAATCTGAGGAATGACATTGTTGCTATAGAGGGAGTACAGAGAAGGTTAACCAGACTGATTCCTGGGATGTCAGGACTTTCATATGAAGAATGACTGGAGAGACTCGGCTTGTACTCGCTAGAAGATTGAGGGGGGATCTTATAGAAACTTACAAAATTCTTAAGGGGTTGGACAGGCTAGATGCAGGAAGATTGTTCCCGATGTTGGGGAAGTCTAGGACAAGGGGTCACTGTTTAAAGATAATGGGGAAATCGTTTAGGACCGAGATGAGAAAAACAGTTTTCACAGTGGTGGATCTCTGGAACTCTCTGCCACAGAAGGTAGTTGAGGCCAGTTCATTGGCTATATTTAAGAGGGAGGTAGATGTGGCCCTTGTGGCTAAAGGGATCAGGGGGTATGGAGAGAAGGCAGGTACAGGATACTGAGTTGGATGATCAGCCATGATCATATTGAATGGCGGTGCAGGCTCGAAGGGCCGAATGGCCTACACCTGCACCTATTTTCTATGTTTCTATAAAAGAAGCACTTGATGCCCTCGTGTGCTAAAACTTTAGCAATAGAAGGCATCAAATGTTTCTCATCATTGCAATAATACTCAATCCATGAAGTATCAAAACATTTGCCCTTCAGACTGTGTGCTTGATCTTTGCAATGCAGGATTCCAATAAGCAGATAGCCAAGTGTCAAGAGTGTTTTATTGTCATATGTCCCGAAATGGAACAATGAAATTCTTACTTGCAGCGGCACAACAGATAGGTGAACAGTTTTCACAGTGTAGGAAGTACCTGCAGATGCTGGTTTACACCAAAGATGGACACAAAATGCCTGAGTAACTCAGCGGGACAGGCAGATAGAGGTCCTTCTTGAGACTGGCTGAAGAAGGGTTTATCGACCAGAAACATCGTCCATTTCTTCTCTCCAGAGATGCTGCTTGTCCCGCTGAGTTACTCCAGCATTTTGCATCTATCTTAGATATATGTACATTGTACTCTGACCACAGTAAACGTAGAACGCTGGGACAGAGCAAAGATATTGGCTTCTAGTTGACAGTGATTGGCATATAAAATATGCCCATTGCTCTTCAATGTAGAAACCAGGAACTACAGATAGTGGTTTACCAAGGAAAGAAGTAAAATGCTGGTGTAACTCAGCAGGTCAGACAGAGTCCCTGGAGAGCATGGATAGTTTGGTTTAGTGTATTATTGCCAGGTCTACCGAGGTACGGTGAAAGGTTTTTATTTGCGTGCTACCCAGTTAGAGAAAAGACTATACATGAATACAATCGAGCCGACAACTGTGCACAGATAAAGGGATCAATATTTAGTGCAAGATATCACAATGAAGTCCGATAGAGTCTAACTGGACTGGAGACTCTGCAGACTGTCGAAGGGTCCCGACCCCAAACGTCAACGATCCATGTTCTCCAGGGATGCTGCTTGATCCGCTGAGTTACTCCAGTACTTTGTGCCTCTCATTACCGAACAGCCTTTATTCTCAAGAGCTGACAGTCGGACTGACACATCTTCATTAGAAAAACACTCCAGTTAACACCAGTCTCATGTTAATCTCACTTTGGAGGTTAAAGTTTGACAGTCAACAGAAACAGAGATATGGAAGGATGAAGCTGTGAATTAAACACATAAATATCCAGCAGACAGACACAAAATACTGGAGTAACTCAGCGGGTCAGGCAGCATCGCTGGAGTAAAGGAATAGGTGACGTTTTGGGTCGAGACCAGCATCTGAAGTTCCTTCCTACACGCAAATGTCCAGGCCAGTATAGTTTCTGTAGCGAGTTTGCAAAGTAAATTTGGCTCCCTGTATTGAGAAATCCCAGTAATATCCCTGCCAGACTCTGTCATCTACAATGATTAATGTTCAGATCTCTTGGTTCTCCCGAGAAGAATTCAGTAGAGAGATAATAAATACAGACTCCCCATATCTACAAATCACTTCCCAGCCAGTAAATATATTATTCTGCAAAATGCCAAAGTTACACCTTGAGGTAATTCATTTTGAAGAATTCAACATGCATTTGACAAATTTAAAATCAAATTCCATTAAAAAATTAGAAACTCCCGTACCTCACGCAGATGAATAGTTCTCCAAAGTAAACACAAACTGCAACCAAAAGAGCTCTCGCATATTTGACACTCTCTCCTCCTTAATTCCACCTTGTTAAGTGAGATTATTTCTGATTTGCCTCTTGGCCCAAACCTTGCAGAAATACAGGGTAAACAATATGTTGGAATTATTGCCCAAGTCTGTCGGACTATGCTGAGCTAGATTCCCAGTCTCTCTTTACCATTTCTCTGATGCAATAACACGTTGCAAACATTAGAAATGTGGACAAATATGGGAACTGGAGGTTCTACACCAAATTCCTCTGCTCGAATTCCAGAGCTGCCACCTTCTCAGATCATTGCCCTTCGCCTGTTTTCACCTTTCGCAGTTGTACCTTCAACCATGTGTGGGTTCTTGGCAATGGAATTCCTTCCCTGAACTTCAACAGCTCTCTCTGCTCCTTCATTTTGATCATTAGGACTCGGCACTTTCTCATCACATGATGTCACTTGGTATTAACTTTATAGAGTCATACACTGTGGAAACATGCCCTTCAGCCCAACTTGCCCACACCGACCAACATGTCGCATCTACACTGGTCCCATGTGTTTGGCCCTTATCCCTTTTAACCTGAAGACCAGTCCTATCCATAACCAAGTTCAATCTGATAACATTTATGAGAACATAGAACAGTCAATCACAGGAACAGGTCCACATTGCCCGAGCTGAACATGACGCCAAGACCAGGGGGGCACGGTGACACAGCAGTAGAGTTGCTGCCTCACAGCGCCAGAGACCCAGGTTCGATCCTGACTGCGGGTGCTGTCTATACGGAGTTTGTATGTTCTCCCTGTGACCGCGTGGGTTTTCTCCCATAATCCAAAGATGTACAGGTTTGTAGGTTAATTTGCTTCGGTAAAGATTGTAAATTGTCCCTAGTGTGTAGGATAGTGTGAGTGTGTGGTGGCCGGTGCAGACTCGGTGGGCCGAAGGACCTGTTTTTTGCGTTGTATCTCTAAACTAAACTAAAAACAAATCTAAACCAATTGGTCCATAATCCACATCCCATTCGTATTTGTTGTATACAGCAAATATATATTTGTTGCAATATATCCTGGAACATTTTACACATCATCATCGTTGAAAACATCAGCAGGCATGGTGCCGGTCAATGCTGTGTGCAACAGTGATCGCAACTTCTACTGAAGTGTGGATGGTCGTTGGCTCGCTGGAAGCTCACCCGCCCTTCGACAGGTCTTGTTTTTGTTCCTGCTGGGGATCCACAGCCCCCTACTCACCTGGCAATCCAGGTGGGGAGATGGTTTAGTCGCCGACTATCCGACCGTGGAGTAGGTAACGCGGGATTACATGGTACCCGCGGCGGGGGAAACTCCCCCCGACATTTTACTATTATATAAAAACCAAATGATGAATGAGTTTCATGCACATCAGCCATTTAACATGACCACCATCACCTTATAGTGGTTTAGTAATACATGGAATGATTCTTGTCTGGGCTAATTAGTATAACGTGTGTGGTTTCAAGCCTTGCATGAGAGAAAGATTATATCCTTAAAGGTTATTGATCTTCGATTCTCCAGGGTCATTCCAGGGATGAGAAAGTACAAGGGAAAAGCAAATGACATAGCTGGAGTGATGTGGGGAGAGGGAGGATATTGGGTGAGGTATATTTGGCCCATGGCATGTAAAGGGCCTGTCCCACCAGCGATTGCATGCGTCTAGCACGACCAAACGTGGTCGCTTGAGGCATACGGCCTCGCGGGGTCGGTCCCACTTCGATCGGCAGAGGCGTATGGAGTTGTGCGGGGCTGGTCCCGACATCGCGCGGGGCTCCAAAAATCTTGCACTGTCCGAAAATCCCGCACGCCAACGGCTTGTCGGCCCGCAGGCGCATTGAGGGCGTACACAGCATCTCGACGGGCGTACGCAGCGTCTTGACGTCGTACGCAGCGTCTTGACGGCATACACCTAGCGCATGCCGTTGCGTGATGACATCACCGCCCTACTTCGTGCGACGTCCAAATTCAGTCGGCCCGCCTCCTGCCCAGCTGATTGGTGAGTATAATGTCGGGACCAGTCCCGCACAACTCCATACGCCTCCGCGGTTCGAATTGGGACCGGCCCCGCGAGGTCGTACGCCTCAAGCGACCACGTTTGGTCGCGCTAGACGCATGCAATCGCATGCTGGTGGGACAGGCCCTTAAGGCGTGGATGAGAAAGTGGGATAACTTAGAACTAGTGTGAATGGGTGAGCGATAGTCAGCATGGCTTTGGTGGGTCGAAGGACCTGTTTCCATGCTGTATCTATAAACTAAACTAAACCTGCAGCAAGCATCAAGATTATAAACAGATCCATTCCCAATGGCATCATGAGATAATCAGAAGTGATCAGTGTAAGTAAAGTAATCATTGTTTGTGGTTCCCTCCGACAGGAAAAAATTCCCTTTGCAGTGGTGGGCACTGACCAGGAGCATCAAGTGAATGGGAAGAAGATATTAGGGAGGAAAACCAAGTGGGGAATTATTGAAGGTAAGGAAAATAACGTACTGACCCTTGGCTGCTGGTGTTAAGGAAACATGATTTGTGGAAGAAAAGGACACAAAGTGCTGGAGTAGCTCAGCAGGTCAGGCAGCATCACTGGAGAACGTGGGCGGTTTCAACACTTTGAAGCAGTTATTAAGCTTGGAGCAAAACACGAATTTACAGGTGATAACCATACAGTCAAACATTATATTAAAAATATAGAAATAATGCACAAAAGGAAACAAGATGGGGTGTGAATTCATTTAAAATGAAAATTGCCATCTTAATTAAAAAACAGAAATTGGGAATGTGATATGTACGTGTTACATACTTGTACATCAATTCCAAACTAATTGGTTAATGGAAACTTCATAATCTATATAACTATTGAAAGGCTGATCTTGTATATTTATTTGTGTGTGTGTTTGTGTATAAGCACATCTTCGCGAAAAAACGACGCGGTAACGGTAATTTTTTTACATATTCCGGTAGAGATGTTTCCAGTGAAGTCAAAAATTGCCTTATCTGAAAATGTCATGCTTTATTTCTCGAGTTATTAATGAAAATGTTCAACAATCTGACAAAACTTTGAAAAAAACCGACTGTTTTTCACTGATGTCACAATGGATCTGCGTGCCGTTCTTCCTCGCGCTGCGAGTGACATCTCCCCCCCACCACTCCCCCTGGGCTCTGGACTGAAGCTGCTGAACTCGCAGTCCTTTGGTTGATGCCCACCCCGCTGCCCACTCCCTCCTTCCTCCTCCTCCTCCTCTCCCCCCCCACCTCCTCCTCTCCCCTTCCACCACCTCCTCTCCCCTTCCACCACCTCCTCTCCCCTTCCTCCTCCTCCTCCTCTCCCCCTTCTCGTCTCCCCCCTCCTGCTCTCCCCCTCCTCTCCTCTCCTCCTCCTCTCCCCTCCTCCTCCTCTCCCCCCTCCTCCTCTCCTCTCCCCCCCTCTCTTCCCCTCTCTCCCCCCTCTCTCTCTGTCTCGGCCCCTCTCTCTCTGTCTCTACCTCTCTCTCTGCCTCTGCCCCTCTCTGTCTCTGCCCCTTCTCTCTTCCCCCCTCCCTCTCCCTCTCTAGACGCGCCTGCGAGTTGGGGGCTATGCGTGTGGATGGGGGGGATGGGGTAAAAGGAGCGAATTAATAATATTAATATAATGTCAAGGGGGGTTGTTATTGTGTGTGTGTGTGGGGGGTGGTTAGTGTGCGTGACGCCGCAGAACCCCCCCCCCCCCCCGCGTTGAAGGGTTGGTCTAGTTCATAAAAGCCAAAATATTGACCTAAAGATGTCCATTGCTGTGGTTTCAAACAAAAAAGTGACACAGTCACCCTGATGTATTTAAGCAGCTCTATTTAAACAGAAGTATTCAAGCATCTTAGATCTTAGGTCACACATGATTTTTTTAAATCACTCTCTCATCTCTATCTCTCTACATCTCCTTTCTTTATACCCTCTCCCTCACTTTTTTCACTAGCAATCTACCTCCCTAACCCTTCATTTTGCTGCCACTTTTTTGTTCTCTTTCCCCACAGCCTCCCCCCATCTGTGTTGTGCACAGTCTTGCCCCCCGCCCCCCGCCCCTCTTCTTTGCTGCTCCCTTTCCACGTTTGCAGCACAGTGCTACAGCTGGTAGAGTTGCTGCCGCACAGCACCATTGGCCCAGGTTCAAACCTGACCTTGGGTGCTGTTTGTGTGGAGTTTGCACTTTGTCCCTATAATGGCGTGGGCTTCCTCCGGGTTCTCCGATTGCCTCCCATATTCCAAAGACGTACAGATTGTAAATTAATTGGCCTTTGTAAATTGCCCCTTTTTGTGTAGGCAGTGGATGAGAAAGTGGGATCATTTAGATCTAGTATGAACGGGGAATCGACCAGCTGGCATGGACTCGGAGGGCCGAAGGGCCTGTTCCATGCTGTATTTTATTTTTTAGTTTTAGTTCAGTTTTGTTTTCAGATACAGTGTGGAAACAGGCCCTTCTGCCCGCCGAGTCCATGCTGACCAATGATCACCCATACGCTAATTCTATCCTACACACAAGGGAAAGATTTACAGAAGCCAATTAAGCTACAAATCTGCACGTCTTTGGATTGTATGAGGACACCGGAGCACCCGGAGAAAACCCACACGGTCACAGGGAGAATATACAAACTCCATACAGGCAGTAGCCATAGTCAGGATTGAACCCAGGTCTCTGACACTGTAAAGCAGCAACTCTACCTCTGCCCCACTGGGCCTTCCTCTAAGCTCTAAATTAAGCTATCTCTAAACGTTAGGAACAATGAACTGCAGATGCAGTTTTACATGAAAGGATGCTAAGTGCTGGAGTAACTAGGTGGGTCAGGCAGCTAAGTTACGCAGTCCGAGGGCCCCAGCCCTAAAGGCCACGTGTCTATGTTCTCCAGAGATGCTGCCTGACCTGCGAGTTGCTCCAGCATTATCACTAAACATTTCTCCTCACACAAGCAGAGTGCGTGCTGACCAGTGACTAAGTGTGCAGGCTACAGAAGATGGACACAAAATGCTGGAGTAACTCAGCGGGTTAGGCAGCATCTCAAGAGAGCAGAGTCAAGAGTGTTTTATCGTCATATGTCCCAGATAGAACAATGAGATTTTTTGTTGCAGCAGCACACCAGAGAGAAGGAATGGGTGGCGTTTCAGGTCAAGACCCTTCTTCAGGCTGAGAGTCAGGGGAGAGGGAGATATGGAAGGGTAAAGTGTGAAGTAAGGAACTGCAGATGCAGAGGCGCCAGATACAGACTGGCCCATTCAGCTGCCAAATGTCACAGCTATCGCATTCCAGTTACTTTGCCAGCAATAATGCAGCAATATTGCGTGAATGCAATGAAGGAAGGCAGGGCTTGGGATCTGTGTCGTCCTGAATCATCACCCATTCCTTTTCTTCAGAGATGCTGCCTGACCTGCTGAGTTACTCCAGCATTTTGTGTCTATCTGGCGCTTAGGATCTTTGGGCAGCCTAATGTTTTAGTGCACCCTGAGCAAAAGCCCAAGCTTGATATAAAACTCGAAACCGACCAGACATTCTTCAACACAGCCCTGTTTTCTGATTAGTTCCTGCTCAATACCCAGATGTCTCAGTACTTTATATAACAGGCTTATTCTGGAGAAATGTAATAAATGACTTACGGCTGTGAAAGCGATGAAACGGATTGGAAAACGTTCAACCCAACAAAGTGATTGGACTTGTCGGCGGTGTTAAAGTTGCACTCGTTCCCCACTAAGCAGTTTCCAAATATAATCAGCAACCTTGAGGAGAAACACCATATGTTGGGTCTGCAAAATGTAGAAAATGTACTGAAGATATTAAAGCATGTTACCCAACTTGCCTGAAATGTAAGACGTGTGTAGTGAGTTATTTTATTATTGCAGGGAGTTCACTCACTTAGAACCGTTAAAAATAGTTTATTTTGCAAAGAGATCCAAGCCCCATATGTGTAAAATATGTAAAACCAATGTTGGCCCCAATTCATCAGCATCCGGGGGTCCCCATTGTACAAAAATGTAACCAAATCACCATACGAATATACAGGATAGACACAAAATACTGGGGTAACTCAGTGGGTCGGGCAGCATCTCTGGAGACAATTGGATAGGTGGCGTTTCAGTTCAGGACCCTTCTTCAGTCCCGACCCACAATGTCACCAATCCATTTTCTGCAGCATTTTCTATCTTTGGTATAAACCAGCATCTGCGGTTCATTTTTATTACATAAATACATTGGTTACAAGAACAGGTCGTGGGTATCCTGGGACTTGCATCTCGACAGTCCAAAGCCTCTTCAACCGTTTAGTGGGACCTTATTATCATGGGTATCTCGGTAGACAGTTTTGCATACAATTCAGTAAAATCTTACTGTACACGAACACAATCATACCCAATCATACCCAAGTGTGAGATTGTCAGAATAGTGGATTATACCGAGGCAGTACACAAGAGTAGCCACGATTCTGGTGCCAAACTGAATCCTTCATGTTCCAAGGTTCTTAAAAATATTGTGTCTCAACCTGGTGTTAAAGACCCCGTGTTCCCCATTCCATCCAAAAGCTCAATCGCTGTTTAGTTTAGTTTAGAGACCTAGTGTCAAAACATGCCCTTCAGCCCACCTGAGTCCACGCTGACCATCGATCACCCCTTCACACTAGTTCTATCCTACACACTAGGGACAATTTACAGAAGCCAATTAATCTCCAAACCTGCGCGCCTTTGGAATGCGGGAGGAAACCCGAGCGCCCGGAGAAAGCCCACGTGGAGAACGTTCAAAGTCTGTACAGACAGCACCTGTAGTCAGGATTGAACCCTGGTCTGTCAGGCAGCAACTCTACCGCTGCGCCACCGTTCATTTTGAATTAAAATTCCTAGAATGGGGATTGAGACTCAGGAACTGTAGATTGACCCTTCACCTTATGATGCAGAAACGTGAAAGTAAACTCTTCATGTTTCCCACATCTGGGATCATTTGCTTCCACTCCAATGCCAAGACCAATGTGGGAACTGCTGAGTCTTCCACAGAGGGTGGCAAGTGGATGGGTTGGATAGGAAGCCGTGTATTCTTTGTGAATGGACCCCAGGTTCTGAACAACATCCCAAGTTCTCCTTCCAGACTTTGACTTCGCACTAGGTTCCCATGATGATACACCCAAAGCGGCATCAAGAAAGACAGAGGAATCCTCTGCTCTGTCTGCCTAGTGCTCTTCTGGAATAGAGCTTCTGTTTTGAGAGTCTGGTTTCAGGCATGCAAGCATGATGGCCAAAGCAAGAGAACTCCCAGATTGTAATGAGAAACTGGATGCTCTGCACATCAGCCTGGGGTGCAGATGAAGAAGTTGATTTGCTTATCCTAGCTTAAATATCTTGGCCCTGTCTCCTGGGTGTTTAGAAGATTGAGAGAACATAGAACAAAGCAGAGGATAGACACAAAATGCTGGAGTGACTCAGTGGCACAGGCAGCATCTCTGGAGAGAAGGAATGGGTGATGTTTCAGGTCGACACCCTTCTTCAGACAGTCTGAAGAAGGGTCTTGAACCAAAACGTCACCCATTCCTTCTCTTCAGAGATGCTGCCTGTCCCGCTGAGTTACTCCAGCATTTTGTGTCCATCTTCGATTTAAACCAGCATCTGTAGTTCCATCCTGCATAGAACAAAACAGAACAGGAACAGATCATTCAGCCCACAATGTCAGTGCTGAGCACAATGCCAATTTGAAGAGCAGCAGAGGTGATCTCATTCCAGCATAATAGAGAGGCAATTGCTTGAGAATGGCAATCTGTTGTCTGAGAAAATGTCCCGTCCTGAAACGTCACCTATCCATGTTCTCCAGAGATGTTGCCCGACCTGCAGAGTTACTCCAGCACTTTATTCTACACAAGATTCCAGCATCTGCAGATCCATATGCCTGCCAATCCCTTTGCTCTGATTATGACTGAGTGAAAGTTTGTAAAGTTGTTTAGTGCTGTTTGACACTGTCAGTAATTGTGTTGATACCCTGGATAATACTAATATGTTGTCTCTTCATATTCCAGTTGAGAATGGGGCACACTGTGAATTCGCAAATCTAAGGGATCTACTGATCCGGTAAGATGCAATGCTTTCAGGTTTTTTTACGCACTCCTTGTCGACACGGGCAAAATTGCAATAAATGGCTTTAATGTTTTCAAAATAAGCAAATTAAGCAATTGAACTTACTTACGTTGCACAGTGACGCAGCGGTTAAGTTGTTACTTTACAGCACCAGAAACCCGGGTTTGATCCTGACTATAGGTGCTGTCTGTACGGAGTTTGTATGTACTCCCTGTGACCGCAATGCTCCGATTGCTCCCATACTCCAAAAACATACAAGTTTGTAGGTTACTTGGCTTGGTAACGTTTTTAATTGTCCCTAGTATGTGTAGGGTAGTGTTAGTACCTGCCTCAACTACCTCCTCTGCAGCTCATTCCATACACCCAACACCCCTTGTGTGGAAAAAGTTGCCCCTCAGGATCCTATTAAATCTTTCCCTCTTCACCTAAACCTATGTCCTCTGGTCCTCGATTCCCCTACACTTGGCAAGAGACACTGTGTGACTGACTATTCCTCTCACGATTTTATGCACTTTGACTGTAATCGAGGCAGGCGTCAGATCAGAAGAGGAGACTAACAAAGCCACCAAAAAATGAACTATTTTATACTTAATGGTCTGTAATATGTAGTGTGATTTCCACTTCAATACCCTCCAACTGACTGTGAGTGGAACCGCAGGAGACTGGCTCGTTAATATTGGATTTCATCGACAATCACATGGTGGAAATGTCTTTGCTCTGTAGGAGTGAATAACGTCACAATGGTTTGATTTGCACCTGATGGTATTTATAGAGCACAGACTCCAGCAACAATAGAACTGTTGCACCAGGATTTGTTAGCGCTGGCACAATGTTCATAAAACTCTCAAGTATTGTTTTAGTTTAGTTTATTATTTTTTCGTGTACCGAGGTGCAGTGAAAAGCTTTTTTGTTCATAGGTTAATAAGTGATAGGAGCAGAATTTGGCCATTCCGCCCATAAGGTTCATAATGTTCATTTATTGTCACATACACCAATTGGTGTAGTGAAATTTCACTGGCCAGGTCAGTCATACAATCAAGTCTACTCTGCCATTCAACCATGGCTGATCTATCCCTCCCTCACAACTCCATTCTCCTGCCTTCTCCCCCATGACCCCTGACACCCATACTAATCAAGAATCTGTCAATCTCTGCCTTAAAAATATCCACTGACTTGGCCCCCACAGCATTCTGTGGCAGTGAATTCGACAGATTCACCATCCTCTGCCTAAATAAATTCCTCCTCATCTCCTTCCTAAAGGAGCATCCTTTAATGCTGAGGTGATAACCTCTGGTCCTAGACTCTCGCACTAGTGGAAACACGCTCTCCACATCCACTCTATCCAGTCAGCTGAAAGAAGATACATTATCACAATCACTCTGTACAGATACAGGATAAAGGGTATAACATTTAGTGCCAGATAAAGTCTAATTAAATGAAAGATAGTTCAAAAGTCTCCAATGAGGTAGATAGGTCAGGGCCACTCTCTAGCTGGTGAGAGGATGGTTCAGTTGGGCAGAAACTGTCCCAGAATCTGGAGGTGTGCATTTTTAGACATCTGTACCTCTTGCCTGATGGGAGAAGGAACAAGAGGGAGTGACCGGGGTAAGACTGATGGCCTTGCAGAGGCAGCGTGAAGTGGAGATGGAGTCCGTAGCAGGGAGGTTTGTTTCCGTGATGGTCAGGGCTACGTCCACAAATACTAATGCAAAGAATAATTTGACGTTCCTCATTAACCAAGTTGCTTCATTAAAATAGGACATAGGGGTGGAGTTTAGAAAGATCACGTCTAATTACTTTAATAATCTTGTCCTATGATAATTAGATGATTTAATATATAAAACTCAGTTAAACAAGTGAGGTTAATATTCTAGGGTACACAAAATTGCTGGGGAAACTCAGCGGGTGCAGCAGCATCTATGGAGCGAAGGAAATAGGCAATGTTTCGGGCTGAAACCCTTCTTATTCTGTTGATTTTGCATTATTCCAATAAGGGGAGAATATTTAAGGTTGAGAGGGGAAAGATTTAACAGAATCCAAGGGCAACTGTTTCACTCAGAGTGTGGTGGGTATGTGGAATGAGCTGCCAGAGGAGAGTCATTGAGGCAGATACTTGGATAGTTGATACTTGATACTTGGGTAGAAACATGGATGGGGAAAGTTAAGAGAGATAAGGGCCACACATGGGCAAATGGGACCATTTACTCATCCAACAATCCGAATTCTCTTTGTTCTGCCTAATGCCTGGGTTTCCCTCCCCACCCCATCTCCAAGGCTTGGTCATGGAGTCATACAGCTTGGAAACAGGCTCTCCGGCCCAACTTGCCCACACCCACCAACATGCCCCACTTGCCTGCGTTTGACCCATATCCTGCTAAACATGTCCTATCTATATACCTGTCTAATTGCTTCTTAAACATTGCGATAGTCCCTGACCCAATGTGGTCACAGGCTCGGCAAAACCACTCTTCCATTAATATTAGTGTCAAATGAGACACTGCCAACAGTAGGCAAACCATCCCTGTATCTAGAATGAATAGGAAAGACCTTATACCCTTCCTCATATTGGGGGCAGCACAGTGGCCCATCGGTAGAGATGCTGCCTTACAGCGCCACAGATCCGGGTTCGATCCTGACTACGAGTGCTGTCTCCACATATGTTTTCCCCGTGATCTGCGTGGGTTTTCTCTGGATGCTCCAGATTTCCTCCCAATACTCCAAAGACGTCCAGGTTTGTAGACTTGGTTCATAGGTGTTCATCAGTGATAGCAGCAGAATTAGACCATTTGACCCATCAGGTCTACTCCGCCATTCAATCACGGTAAAATTGTAAATTGTCCCTAGTGTGTAGGATAGTGCTAGTGTGCGGGGATGGCTGGGTCGGCTCGGACACGGTGGGCCGAGGGGATCCGTTCCCGCGCTGTATCTCTAAACTAAGCTATACACATGATGGGAATAACTCAGCAGGTCAGGTGGACCCCTCATTGTGTCCCCATCTAGTTTTAATGAGTGCTTTTAATCTGTAACTGCTTCTGCATTGAGGTAACACAACATTACTAGTCTGATTCCTGGCGTAGTGGAGTCCTGAGAGGTATGATTGAACAGAATGGGTTGCTTAGGAGCATCAAGGCAAATTCCTTGTATGTGAATACTTGGCCAATAAACTTACTTACTTATAACCCAACCATTGAATTCTCCAACTTTAGGTAACAACTTAGGTAACATCTAATCAAATTAAACTACAAACCTGCTTGTTTTTAGTATGTGCATGGAAACCGGGAAACCCAGATAAAAACCCACGTGGTCACAGGGAGAACGTGCAAACTCCATACAGACAGCACCCATAGGCAGTATCGAACCCGGGTCTCTGGTGCTGTGAGGCAGCAAATCTATCGCTGTGCCACCATGCCGTGGGTGTTGATAGCGATATGGATATGCAGGGAATGGAGGGATATGGATTAATGGCAGGCAGATAAGAGTTGATCTTGGCATCATTATCAGCTCAGACATTGTGGGCCGAAGGGCCTGTTCTTGTGCTGTACTGTTCTATGTTCTATGAAGATCCTGATTACTTTCTGTTTGGTGATAGATTTACACACAGATGGAATTCACCTCCCTTTAGAGGGAGATGTCGGATGCTGTCAGTAATATTTTAATTGCTTTCTCTTTCACTGCAATCTAATCCCTGGGATATCGGATTTCATTTGCCTAAATGCTATTATTTAAAATAGATAGCAGTATTATGAATCTTATTTCAAAATTATTTTTATAATTCAATTCCTGCTTCAATCATTTTACATTTGCCAATTGGTTAAGTAATCCACTTGATAAACTACCACATAACCCATTAACTGCTGTTTACATGTACCTGTCACCCATTTCTGTCATTAAATACATCTGTGGAAGTAATTAAAATCCTCAGGGGCGGCACGGTGGCGCAGCGGTAGAGTTGCAGCCTTACAGCACCGGAGACCTGGGTTTGATCCTGACTACGGGTGCTGTCTGTATGGAGTTTGTACCTTCTCCCTGTGACTGCCTGGGTTTTCCCTGTGAGATCGGGGTTCCTCCTCCACTCCAAAGATGTGTGGGTTTGTAGGTAATTGGCTTCGGTAAAAAGGTAAATTGTCCCTAGCGTGTATGATAGCACCAGTGTACGGGGTGATCGCTGGTCGGCCCAGACTCGGTAGGCCGAAGGGCCTGTTTCTTCCTGCATGTTCTTCCTCAGTTTCCAAAGGAATGGCAGAGTCATTCAGCTGTTGAGCTCATTTTCTGGCTGTACTTTATTTGTAATTGAGGCTGCAGTGAATTAGCATCCAGCACAGTTCACTGATCATCCAGCACAAGGCACCTCATCGACCTCTTCATCAGTTTAGTACTCCCCAAGTCCTTTTTTAAGTAATGCTTTGTCCACAGATCCACGGGGAGGGAAATAGGAGCTGAGGAGGATCCCAGAGGCATCATACGTTAGGCAAGAGATGAAACAGGCAGTACAAAAACACGGTTGATTTTTTTAAGTTTTTGGTAGAGATACAGCATGGAAACAGGCCCTTCAGCCCACTGAGTCCGTGCCGACCATCGATCACCTAAACACTAGTTATTTCCTAAACACTAAGGACAATTTACAAAAGCAAATTAACCTACACACCTGGACATCTTTGGAATGTGGGAGGAAACTGGAACACCCGGAGAAAATCTGTGCAGTCACAGTGAGAACGGACGAACTCCGCAAAGACAGCACCTGTAGTCAGAATCAAACCCGGGTCTCTGGCGCTGTCAGGCAGCAACACGACCGCTGCGCCACTGTGCCGCCCTGTTTATTTTCAGACCAGCCAGAGATAGCTCCACAGAAAGGATGGCTGGTTTGTTAACTGTAGTGATGCAATGTCATATGGCATGGTGGGCCCCTTGTCGTCCTGCAAGCTGCGAGATCTCCAGACACGCCACGGTTAGATATAGGTTTAGGATTATTATTGTCACGTGTACCGAGGTACGATGAAAAGCTTGGTTTTGCCGCCTACCCATTCAAATCAGATGGTTCTGTACACCTGAATAAAATCAAGACCAACTCAAGAGGAAAGATATAGAGGGCAAAATATAGTTCACAGGATTACAGATCAAATAATACCACACAACCAGGCCAAACTCAAGTACAATAGGTAATGCAATGAGAAAGATAGTGCAGAATATTAGTATTACAGAATTATCAATATTAAAGCATCAGTATCACAGACAAAGTCTAATGTCCGAATGGGATAGAGGTGAATTGGACAGTGCCGGATAACAGAGGGGAAGAAGCTCTTCCTGAGTCCGGTGGTGCACGCTTTCATGCTTCTGTACATTCAGGAGTGGGGAGAAGAAGCATAGCGTTGGCTGCTTTTCTGAGGGAGTGTGAAGTGTACACGAAGTACGTGATGTGGAGTCTGTCCGATGGACTTGACCACAGCTACAACTCTCTGTTATATCTGGTGTGCTTGGTCAGAGCTGTTCCCAAAGCAAGCTCCCATGCAACCCGGCAGCATGCTCTCTACGGTGCATCTGTAGACGTTCACAAGTGTCATTGGAGACATTTCCTCAGTGTCCTTAGAAAGTAGAGGTGTTGATTGAGAATCTGGGAGTTTCTCACACATCACCGGACTGATCCCCTCTAACGCTACTGCAAATACAAATTGGCCTTCGAGTTGCAAACTGAACCAGTGCTCTGTGTATAAGATCATGAGAGGAATAGATCCTAGTTCTCTGACTAGAGAATAGAGTTTTTTATCCAGAGTTGGGGAATTAAGAATCAGAGGACATAGGTTTAAGGTGAGAGGGGAAAGATTTAATAGGAACCTGAGGGGCAATTTTTTTACACAGAGGGTGGAGGGTATATTGGACAGACTGCCAGAGGAGGTAGTTGATGCAGGTACTGTCACAACGTCTAAGAAACCTTTGGACAGGTACATGGGTAGGAATGGTTTGGAGGGATATGGGCCAAACACACGCAGGTGGGATTGGTGTAGATGGGGTGAGTTGGGCCGAAGGGCCTGTTTCCATATTGTTTGACACTATGAATTGCCTCGATGAGTTAATGGGACTGTAAAGCTACTTTTAATAATTTCTTAATTCAATTATCGAGGAAAATGGACCTGCTGCTCAATTAAGGTTTATGTTCACCATTGTTAACACAATTATCTGCAAGGTAATTTTCTTTCACATTCTACCTCCAACATAAATTCCTTGCAGAGTTTCCTCACTCTCTGCTCCCCTATTTAAACATGCACCCACTGATACAATGAAGCAGCAAGGAAACTTCATGCAGCGTACCACATCTTACATGGAGAAATCATTCTTGTAAGAGACACGGTGGCGCAGCAATTAAGTTGCTGCCTCACAGCGCCAGAGAACCAGGTTCGATCCTGACTATGGGTGCTATCTGTATGGAGTTTGTATGTTCTTCCCGTGACCTGCGTGGTTTTCCACGGGTGCTCCTGTTTCCTCCCACTCTCCAAAGGTTTGTAGGCTAATTGGTTTGGTTAAATTGTAACTTGTCCCTAATTTGTATAGGATAGTGTGCTGGGATCGCAGTCGGCAAGGACTCGATGGGTCGAAGGGCCTGTTCCCGCGCTGTATCTCTAAACTAAACTATAAACTAAACCAAGGTCACCAGAGACAATGAAGTAGTTTAGCAGAACATCGCTATCTATCGATGTGAATTAGCAAGAAATAGAGAGAGTAGAATTACAACTAGCTTCACCATTTCGGAAATGAATTTAAATGATTTACATTTATTTTCAGCAAGAAATGCAAGAGAATAAAATAATTAACAAATTGAATCGAACTTGGTGCATGAAAAGTTTGAACTTACCAAAAATAAAATAGTACATCATGGCAGCGAACCTCAATCATGTCACAGGGTGATTATTAGAGACTGTTATTTGAATACAGTTATGACTTTCAAAAGACATTTGGACAGATATAGGAATGGGTCAAAGGGATACGGGCCAAGTGCAGACCCGATGGCGCCAGCTCAGAATGCCAACTTGATTGGCATGGGCAATTTGGGCCTCTTTCCATGTTGTATAACCTCATGACATTATGAAACAGAATTGCACTCTAAACTCAGACTTGCATATTAGATACAAGATTTAGAAGCATGAGCGGGGACTTCATTGAAACTTACCGATAATAAACGGCCTGGATAGAGTGAATATGGAGAGGATGTTTCCACCAGGGGGAGAATCTAGGACCAGAGGGCACAGCCTCAGAATAAAAGGACGTACCTTAAGAATGGAGATGAGGTGGAATTTCTTTAGCCAGAGGGTGGTGAATCTGTGGAATTCATTGCCACAGACAGCAAGTCTTTGAGTATTTTTAAATCGGGTTTGGGTGTCAGGTGTTATGGGGAGAAGGCAGGAAAATGCAATTGAGAGGGAAAGATATGATTGAATGGTGGAGATGACTTGATGGGTCGAATGGCCTGGGTCTGCTCCTATAATTTATGAAGGTTCTTGATTAGTAAGTGTAGGTGGAGCATCTTTGGCGGCATGAGCAAGTTGGGCCGAAGGGCCTGTTTCTGTTATGCATGACTCAATGACTCCATTAGAAGATATCTACTGCAAAAGGTGGGTATATGAAGGTGCCGGTCTGCCATGCTGTCAGAGGGATTTATCTGGACCGCCTAACGTCCCCCTGTTGGGCTTTGACTCATTCTTCTGTCTCTTCTCCTCCCCTTCAAGGTCCCACCTGCAGGATCTTAAAGACGTCACACACAGGATCCATTACGAGATCTACAGGGTGCGGAGACTAAACGAAAGCAACGGTATAATCAAGGGCTTGCCAAAAGAGAACTATGTATCCAGCAAAGAAAACCTGGAAAATAACCACTGAGAGACCCAGCACCGCCGGCCAGCAATAAACTTTGCATATTAACGTCTCCCGTGCATTGTACAGATTTTGTATTTTGAATAGAACTGGAGTCAGAAGTGTTGTCTGTGTTGAAGCAAGGCCATGGGAAATAGAATTTATGTCGATCTTTTTACAGGCGCTGGGGTGGATAAGGGTTTGGGGGGGTGGGGTGGGGAGGAAGGGTGGGGTGTTTGTTAGAAGTATGGTTTGGAGAAAGTATTGTTACCGGCTGCAAGATGATCATCATGGTGTCTGTAATCCTGTCTGTCAATAGCACAGGGGAGCTGAAAACCTAACGCTAGCATACTTAGATAATCAGTATATGTCAAAGTTGTTCCCTTGATTTGTGATCATCTGCAACATTGCCTTTTACTCTGCAGTTTGATGAACCAGCTTGTTCAGTGAATGGTATAGTGTTAATGTTCACAAAACTAGAAGACACCGTGCTTTTAAGTTGGTTTTTTCCTTTGAGATGGAAGACTGTGCAGTGTCATTGTAAGCTGGCAGCCTGGACTCGCTACCTCCCCCTCCCGTTTGAAAAAGTGGGTGTTGTTAGCTTGAGCAAGGAAGGGGCAGTGATGGGATGTTACTGTGTAGGAAGTAACCGCAGATGCTGGTTTGCACCGAAGATAGACACAAAAAACTAGAGTAACTCAGCGGGACAGGCAGCATCTCTGGAGAGAAGGATCTCTCAGTCCGGAGAAGAGTTTTGACCCGAAACATTGCATTTTCTCCAGAGGTGCTGCCTGCCCCGCTGAGTTACTCCAGCATTTTGTGTCTATCTGTGGTATTTTACTGATCTCCATCTCCCTGGTAGAAAGCCCATGGGCAAGCCAGCAAGTGACCACAACATGAGGAAGTGGGTGAAACTCATTCCATGAAGCTCTGTTTGAAGTCGGATCAAAAGACAAAGAAGTCTTCCCGTTGCCATGCTGTATGAAGTGCTTAGTTACTGCACTAAATGGGTGTTGTTCAGAAGTACTTGTTGCAGTTAACCTATATACAGAATAGTTTATACAGTAAAAAAACCCCATCACTTTCACGAACCCACCTACAGTTTTGTGCTGTTAAGTGCCGATGTGTATTATGAGAATATACGTCTTTGAATCACCTTTGCAATAGTTCGCAGTGCATTCAGTTATTATTGCCAAACTTTTTAAAAGTGAAGTGCCATTTTCCAGAGTGTGACTCAGTGGGGTGATAAAGGATGTCTGACTGTGGTTGAATAAATAGGACTGACTGGTGATGGTCTGACTCACGTGGAATTTATGTGAATACAACAACAAAAAATCACTTTATGAACTTCCTTTGCCCTTGGACAGATATAGATTCTTGGAGGTAGACGCAAAATGCTGGAGATACTCAGCGGGACAGGCAGCATCTCTGGAGAGAAGATGGACACACCCTTCTTCAGAGTGTGGTCTCGACCCGAAACGACACCCATTCCTTCTCTCCATAGATGCTGCCTGTCCCACTGTGTTACTCCAGCATTTCGATTTTAACCAGCATCTGCAGTTCTTTCCTACACATCCTATACATTCGTGGAAGCATCTTTTTGCATGTTGTAGAATGGTAACGTTCCTGTGAGACAGAAGGAGTTATTTACGCTGCTGAATCCACGCAGGCTCCATAGACAGTAATCTTTTTAGCCATCTGGCCATCACCAGACCCTGATATTTATATCACGTGCATCAGAGGCTGGCCAAATACTGGGATGCAACACTGAGACAGAGCATTTGAGGATTGATCAAGATTAATTATATTTTCTAGAATTTTAAAATGAAAGCCTTTCACTTTGTAACTGCCATCATTTCAGCTTTGGCAAATTATTTTTCCACGCCTATATTTCAACTGGGGGCTTTCCTGATGGGAGTTTATCACCAGAAACAAATCTGCAGTGCCAGAAAGTGTAAGGGACTGATGGAGTCATAGGGAGTTGTAGAGTCATACACTGTGGACACAGGCCCAACATGTTCACCCTGACCAACATGTCCTATCTACACACTAGTCCCACCTGCCTGTGTTTGGCCCATATCCCTCTAAATCTGTCCTATCCATGTACCTGTCTAAATGTTTCTTAAACGTTGCGATAGTCCCTGCCTCAACTACCACCTCCGGCAGCTAGTTACATACATCGACCACACTTTGTGTAGAAAAGTTACCCCTAAGGTTCCTATTAAATCTTTCGCCCCTCACCTTAAACCTATGCCCTCTGGTTCTTGATTCCCCTACTCTGGACAAAAGACTGTGCATTTACCTGATCTATGCCTCTCATGATTTTGTACACCTGTATAAGATCACAGATGGAGTTTCATCTTTGGCACTGTGTTAATTTGCAGCTGGCCTAACTGGATTGTTTGAATTTAGCAATGACAAAATGCAAATTTTAACAAATCCTATTTTAATTAATCACATTCCCCCCAGGCATTCCACAACTGTTCGTGCATTAAGTTGTCAAATTGAGGTTATTACATATAGGCAGGTGTGTGTGTGTTTGGTAATTTTTAAAGATTTATATCCCTTAATTAAACCACTTAGCTGGTGAGGAAGTTCAACTTCAATAACTGATGTCCATAGACAAGTTGAGCTGTAGGCTCACAAACATCATGTTTCGCTATATTCTTGCCCACATTTGTGGACACTTTGAAATGAAGTGCATAATCTTCTGTCAGGCTTCAGTGTAAACCATTTTTATTAATCAGAAAGATCATAGAAGTGCAGAGAAAGGACCCTATGGAAAAGAATAAAACTGAGATATAATCAGTCAAGAAAGACTCAGAGGGAAAACCTAAATCGATAAAAGACACAAAAGGCTGGTGTAACTCATTGGTTCTGGCAGCATCTCTGGAGAGAAAAAAAAATAAGGTGACGATTTGAGTTGGAATCCTTCTTCAGACTGAAGTCCAACCCGAAACGTCACCTATTGTTTTTCTCTAGAGATACTGCCTAACCCGCTGAGTTACTCCACACTTTGTGTATATCTTCGGTATAAGCCAGCATCTGCAGTTCCATCTTGCACATAAACTTAAATCGATTATTAATATTGTGTGTTAGTAAGACCAATATTTCTGAAAAGGCATATCTGAGGAATATCACTCTTTTCCTGGACACTCCATACGACCTGGGAGCAGAATCAAGCCATTCGGCCCATCGAGCTCCGCCATTTTATCGTGGCTGATCAATTTTTCCCTCTCAACCCCGTTCCCCTGCATTCTCCCCGTAACCTTTGGCGCCCTTACTCTTCAAGAAATGGACAATGCAGATGCTGGTGTCCTGAGCAAAACACCAAGTGCTGGAGGAACTCGGCAGGTCAGACAGCATCTCGGGAGGGAATAGACAGGTCTAATTTATTGTACCGTGGTACCGTGAAAAGCCTTTTGTTGCGTGCTATCCATTCAGTGGAAAGACTATACATGATTACAATCGTGTCATCCACAGTGTACAGTTGAAGAATGGAGCACTGGTAATGAGTGATTGCAGATCAGCTTCTGGGACCAGTACTTGTCACCTGACATGGGCGCCATCTTACTCAACAGAAAACGTTTTGAGTCGGGAACTTTTATTCAGATGGCCTGGCTCACAACCGAAGCTGGCAGACTGAAGAAGGGTCCCAAGCCAAAACGTGGGCTGTCCATCATCTCCCCAGATGCTGCTTGACTCGCTGTGCTCCAGCACTTTGTTTTGCTTGGTCTTCTAAAGAATTTTAATTCTTTAGAATCTATTCCATCTCCGCCCTCCCCCCCCCCCCCCCCCCCCCCCCCTTCCTCAAAACAGCATCAAGAGAGAAGCATTGCAACATGATTCATACAGCTTAAGCTGTAGGGGAGAGAAAGGCTTTGAGTGGTTGAGGATATTGATATACTTCAACATTCAATCAACAGGGTGAGATGGAGAGGGAAACATTTTATAAGTGCGGAGACTTGCTGAAGTTTAGCATATTCACACTGGATAAAAGTTACTCTGGTGTCTAGAGCATTTCTCCTTAAATCACTGCTGCAAATCTCCACGCATCCTCAATATTCCACCACAGCCAGCATTGAAATGCAAATAAAATCTATGAATAGTAAGTTCTTCTGCCCTGTAACACTGACATTCATAGGAACGTTACAGAACTGGAATAACTCCCTCTAATTTGCTAACAAGCATAATCAAAATCATTTGCCTACACAAGGCCCTGCAAACGTCCTTAGAGTGTGAGCTGCAGAAACAAGGTGCGGCCTTTTTTACAGCGCCACATAACCAGGTTAAATCCTGACTACGGGTGCTGTCTGCACGGAGTTTGTACGTTCTCCCTGTGACCGCGTGGGTTTTCTCAGGATGCTTCAGTGCCCCCCCCCCCCCCCTTCTCCCCAACAACATTCTAAAGATGTACAGGTTTGTAGGTTAATTGGCTTCTGTAAAATTGTCCCTAGAGTGTATGACAGTGTTAATCTACACTGGTCGGCATGGATTCACTCAGTGGGTCAAAGGGCCTGTTTCCACGCTGTATGTCCAATCTAAACTATTACAAAAAACGATACAAAGTGCTGGAGTCTCTTCAAGCCTTTTGGTTCACATCTGTTTTAATCTCTGGCCTGTTCCAATAATCTGCCCAATAACCCCCCACCCCGCCCCTCACCCCCAACTCCCACATACAAGAAGAAGGGTCCTGACCCGAAATGTCGCCTTTCCATGTTCTCCAGAGATGCTGCCTGACCCGCTGAGTTATTCCAGCACTTTGCAACCTTTACAAGTGTGAGCTGATATGAAGAACTGCACCTCATGATGTGGCATAATTAACTGCAAACAAAAAACTTTCAACGTAAATGAAACTGACAACCAAACGCAGTGTCCAAAGATCTCACACATCCTTAAGTTATACCTCTGACTGTCCATTTGAACCTGTCAGAATATTTTAGCTACAAAGGTTGATTGAGGATGGGAGCCCATTAAAGAGGCAGTCCTTGGTGTGGGGCTGTTAACAGAATGTGATCAGTGTCTTAAACGAACTTTCATCACTTTTTCCATGATGTTTTAATTGAAGCTTTCAATGTTTAATGGTGACATTTCATCCCAAGTGTCAATTAACAGCAAGGTTAGTTTATAGTCACGTGTACTGAGGTACAGTGAAAAACATTTGTTGCGTGCTAATCTGTCAGCGGAAAGACAATATATGATTACAATCGAGCCATCCACAGTGTACAGATACATGATAAAGGGAATAACATTTAGTGCAAGATAAAGTCCAGTAAGGTATGATCAAAGATAGTCTGAGTGTCTCCAATAAGGTAGATAGTAGTTCATGACCAATCTCTGGTTGTTGACAGAATGATTCAGTTGCCTAATAACAGCTGTGAAGAAACTGTCCCTGAATCTGGAGGTGTACATGTTCACACTTCTGTGCCTCTTGCCTGATGGGAGAGGGTGAAGAGGGAGTGACCGGGGTGAGACTGGTCCTTGATTATGCTGATGGCCTTGCCGTGGCAGCGTGAGGTGTAAATGGAGTCAATGGAAGGGAGGTTGTTTTTTTGTGATGGTTTGAGCTGCATCCGCATTCTCTGCCATCTCTTGCAGCCTTGGATGGACTGTTCCCAAACCATGCTGTGATGTATCCCGATTAAATGTTTTCTACAGCGCATCTGTTGAAGTTTGAAATGTATCATTTGTAAAGGCGAGAAACGGTTGGTTTGGACAATCCTAACATGGTACGTAATTGTTTCTCCAATGTATCTATCACGTGCTGATTACAACTTACGTTTGAGATTTGCTATAAAACTTTCTTCCCATGCTTTGTCACGCACTGCCTGAGGGGAATCAGTCCCATTGACCTAAAGACCTTTACATTGGTAGTGTGCACGAGGATTATTGTGTTAAATCCAGATTTTCAATGTGATTCAGTACCTATGTTAAACAAAAGCTTTACCAGCTTGCCTAGAATTAAACACCTTTTAACCCTCTGTATCAAAAAAAATTCTCGGCGGTTAAATCCTTGTTTGCACATTCAGTAATGTTTTACTTACACTCCATATTTATCAAAATTTAAGCTTTCTCTTACAATTTATGGGGAATAAAATCTGAAAAAAAATAGATTTTATATGTTCATTTTATGATCAAAATAAAGCTGTCTGCTAGTTAAGTCTTGTATCATTTTCTTGAAATTTGGTTTGTACTCACAATCTCTGATGAAAGTGTTTCAGCAGGTCTCCTTAATAGACACAAAATGCTGGAGTAACTCAGCTTTTGTATCTATCTCTGCCTTCAACGTCATTCTTTCCTTTAACTAGCATTTTTGTTGGGAAATGGATCTATATCAAGTAGATTCACCAACTTCCATCACAGTTCAATGGTTCAACAGTCCTTTACTGTCACGTGTACTGAGGTGCAGTGAAATTTGATTTGCCATGCAGTCATACATAAAAAATGCAACAAGATACATAACTACATAAAGATTAAACATAGACTTGAACATGTTTGTCCGTATTTTTCCGTATCGTATCCCTGTTCGCATTGCGGCCTAACATTGAGGAGTTGGCGGCCTCTTGCTGAGGATCGACTTTGGGAGCTTAATATCGTGGAGCTGGCGGTCCCTGTCGGGGATCGATCCTGGAGCCTGCGGATTAGGTTGGTTAGGGACCAACTTTGGGAGCTCCAACCGCAGGAGCTTCGACCACCCTGACTGCAGATGGTTCGACTGCCCCATCCGTGGGAGAATAAAGAATGAAGACTGGACTTTGTTGCCTTCCATCACAGGGAGGAATGTGGGGAATCCACTGTGGTGGATGTTTATGTTAATTTTTATGTAGTTGTGTGTTTTGCTTTTTTTAGTATGACTGCATGGTAAACCGAGTTTTACTGTACCTTAATTGGTACACATGACAATAAAATACCCTTTGAACTACTTCCTCTGACAGCTCTGAGCATATAAGTACAACCCTCCCTCAGGTTCTTACTAAATCTTTCCCTGCTCAATTTAAACCTTTGCCCTCTCATTCTTAATTCCCCAAACTCTGCAGAAAGGACTCTGGGCATTCACCCCATCTATAACCCTCACCTCTGTCTTGAATGACTGACTCCCTATTCTGATTCTGGGTCTAGACATCCCAGTCAGTTGCTCAACTCATTCTTCTAGACTTGAGTATATGAACCCTGTTTGCTTAATTTCTTCCCTTTAGACTTACCCTCGCTTGGAAAGATATTTCATATCTGGGTATAAATGTCTACTCTTAAACCAATGGTCTGAAGCTCCTTTGGAAAAGACTTCAACCTGTCACACGCTCAGGATGTTGTAAAGTGTTCGATGGCCAGCTTTGAACTTTCACCGCCTCTGCATGAAGTGCATCAGCCAATTAACACATAACAGGTTGCCACAAATAGCAATCTGATAATGGTCATATATGTATTTTAGCCGAGAGATAAATCTTAAACAACATTAAAGAAAACACCGATAATATCCCAAAGTTGCTTTTACATTTGCACATATTATACACTATAATATAATATAATACTTTATAGCACATTATAACACCCTATACTTAGCAATGTTACAACATTTTGAGATTTTAAAAATCAAGTCTAATTTATCCCATCAGATAAAGCATAAAAATAAGTTTAATTTGACACCTAATTCACTTTCATATCTTCAGTATTAAAAAAGTTATGGCCATTTTCATACTTGGAAATTAGCGTCTTGTTCCCTATTGCTTTTTCATTGACTTAACACAAAAGCTGTGATCGAGAACAGTCAAAAGCCCATAACTTTCTTAAATATTAAGAGAACTGAAAGAAATTTTCAGTTATTATAGATTGAAGCATTCTGAAACAAATATGCAACAATCTTACTTAGATGACTTGAAATTAAAGCATATAATTAGTTAGTTACCTAATTGTAGCTAATTACAAAATTCAATGACTAGATCTAAACATCTATCCATTTTTAAGAATAGATTAACATTTTTAAATAGCCTAAGTGTCCAAATAACATTCACACAAGAATTCACAATATAACATAATTTTTAAATCTTATTGTCATGGGTTTATAGGCCAAATGGAAGGAATTTAATGTTTAATACCTGTAAATTAATGGCCATTTAAATCAGCTTGCGAGTGGGGTTTTCTGGAACGCGACCATTTGTAACGTTGCGGTTGCGGTGATTTAGTCCCCCATATCGGCAGCAAAAACACTTCCGGTTCGTACAGGGGAAAAAATCACCGTTTCGCAACTTAAAATGTGAATTAAATGCATCTTAAGAAACACTTTTATACACATAAATAAACTACTTTCTTTTACCTGTCCCCTACGTAAAATCCGTCCCCGTTGTCGGCGTTAACTGCTTCAGAAGCTGATTTTAAAATCACTCCAGCGATTAACTTGTCGGGCAAATTTTTTTTTAAAACACAGAACGGCCGTCGGAACGATTCTTCAGCAAAAGCTTGCACTCTTAACAAAATATAATCCAGGATGAGGTAGGAGAAAACCGCGTTTTAACCCCCCCCCCCCCCTCAAAACGCGCCATAATCGCGCACACGGCCAGTGGCAGAATTGCAGCACCGCTGAAGGTAAGTATTGTAACATACAGGTGCACAACCTTTTATCCGAAATTCCAAATAACGAAAAGCTCTAAATAGCGGACATTTTTTCGGTCCTTGAAGAAAGGTCCTTGAAAACGCTCACCGAGGGCGGCCCGCAGAGGTGACAGCGTAACCTCCGGTCGGTCATCGAAGAAAGGGGAACTAAATCCCCATTCATAAAAGAGAAGGTGAGGGTATATTGCGCGGGAGGGTTAATAATTGACAATCTGCTGCTGCCTGCCCGCTGAGTTAAAAGGTTCCAACGGTAGACTCACGATACACAGTGTATCGTGAGTCTTGCGTGGGAACTTTTTAACTCAGCGGGCAGACAGCAGCAGATTGTCGCACCCTTCAGTTTCACCCCACCTACACCCCTCTGCTTCCCGGCCATGTGTGTGACCCCTTCCCTCCCCTCTCCAGCTCCCCGCCCATAGCACCGGCGCGGGGGCTTTGCACTGTCTTCACGTCGGCGATGCCAGCAGGTCAGTGCCAGTCACCGGAGACGTCAGGATCAACGGGACACCGACCCCCAGGCCCACTGCAAGCACGGAGATCCCAGAGACCCACAGCCAGCAGTAGCCCAGCCCCGTTCCAACTCCAGAGGAACACGCTCCCCATAGGGACAGAAGCTGATGGTGTGCAAGGTACGTCTTGTTCTTGGGGTGGTGCAGCTCGGGCTATGGGCGAACTGCCACTTGTCGCTGTAGCGGCCCATCGGGGAGCGGATTCCTCTGGAGTTGGAGGGACAGGGAGACACAGCGGCTTTTGAGAATGTTGGGCAATCACTTCCAAAGTTCTTCCCACACAGTCAGTACACCTCTCCTACACTTGTCTCCCGCACTAGGATCATCTCGCAGAGAATGATCCCAGCCTAACCCTCCCTATTCTCTCCTATTCTGCAAGAAAAAACTACATTGAAGACTCAAACTCACGATCGAGTAACTGCCGGGATCGAGGCGCAAACTCGCGACCTTGCGGATATGAGCCGAGCACTCTACCACTGAGCCAGCCGTTAAAATCTACGTTAAAAATCTTCCATTCCGAAAGCCGAAAAATTCCGAATTACGAAAAGTGTCTGGTCCCAAGGCTTTCGGATAAAAGGTTGTGCACCTGTACCTACTATACTACACTATAATAAATACACTATAACACATTATAATACAATGTAATAGACTATAATATACTGTAATGCACTAATATATTAACACACTATAATACAATTTAATACACTATAGCACCCTGCATACATTGTAACACTCTATAACACTATGATACAATATAATACACTATAACATCCTATAGGCGGAGAGGAGAGCTCTTCAGCGCGTCGTCCACAAAGCGCAGAGGATCATTGGGACAGAGCTACCAGCCTTGGAGGGCATCTACCACACACGGTGCCTCAGGAAGGCCGTCAGCATCCATAAAGACTCATCACACCCTTGTAACGGACTGTTTGAACTACTTCCCTCCGGCAGACGTTACAAGGCCTTCTACGCCCGAACCTCCAGACTCAGAAACAGCTTTATTCCCAGAGCTATAGCGGCTCTGAACCGGCCCTGCTGAGTGCCCCCCACCCCCCCTGGACTGTCTCCCTCGGATGGTCACGTCACAAGGCTTATTCATTTATTTTACTTTTCTCTTACATCGGTTGGAAGCTGCATACTAAATCTCGTTGCACTGGCGTGCAATGACAATAAAATATGTTATTATTATTATTATTATTATTATTATTATTATTATTATTATTATTATTATTATTATTATTATTATTATTATTATTATTATTATTATAACACACTATAATACACTACAACACCCTATAACACCTTATAACACACTATAATACACTATAATGCATTATAGTACAATATAACACTACACTATAATGCAATGTGATACACTGGAACACACTATAATACAATTTAATACACTATAGCACCCTGCATACACTATAACACTGTGATACAATATAATACATTATAACATCCTATAATACACTATAATACCCTATAACACACCATAACATCCTATAATACACAACACCGTATAATAAAATGTAATACACTACAACACCCTATAACCCACTGTAATGTACTCTTACAACTGAAAGTGCTATATAATACAATATAACACACTAGAATACAATGCAATACACTGTAATACCCCCTAACATACTATAATACTATGTGATACATTGATACTCTATAACGCTATCTACAATAGTACAATATAATAGCCTATAACACACTAATTCACTATAACACACTATCATACAATATAATTATAACACCCTATAAAACACTATAATACACTAAAACAACATTATAACACACCATAGTACACTATAACACTCTACAACAGCCTTTAACACATTATAATACACTGTAATACACTATAACTCCCCGTAATACAATATAACACCCTATAATACAACATAACGCACTATAAAGCAATGTACTTAACACCCTATAAAACATTATTGCACACCACAACACCCCATTATACACCACAACACCCCATTATACACCACAACACCCCATTATACACCATAACACCCTACACACACCACACAATTTATACACTATAACATCCTGCATACACTATAATGACCTATAATACACAACACCCTATAATACGATGTAATACACTACAACATCCTATAACACAGTAATACACTAACACATTGTCATACATTATAATACACTATAACATGCTACAATACAATGTTACACCTTATAACACACTAATATAATTTAATAGATGACAACACACAATAACATACTAAATGTAACGCACTATAACACCCTCTAACACTATAATACAATATAATACATCATAACACCCTATAATACAATGTAATACACTATAACACCCCATAATACACTATAACAACCTATAATACACAACACCCTATAATACAATATAATACAATGTAATACACTACTAGACTACAACACCTTATGACACACTGTAATACACTATAGCACACTATCATATGATATAATACACTATAATACCTGAAAATGCAATGTAATACAATATAACATCTGATAACAAACTATCATACAATGTAACACGAACTATAGTACACCATAACACCCCATAATACACTATAACACCCTATAAAACAATATAACATTCTATAACGCACTATAATACAATTTAATACACCATAACACCCTGCACACCCTCCCAGTTGACTGTGCCTGAACCCCTCTGTCAGTGGATCACCAACTTCCTGACAGACAGGAAGCAGCATGTGAGGCTGGGAAGGCACAACTCGGACCTGCAGACCCTCAGCATAGGAGCACCGCAAGGCTGCGTTATCTTTCATCTCCTTTACTCTCTCTACACCAACGACTGCACCTTCACAGACACCTCTTTGAAATGGGGGGCTACCCAGTCTGAAGAAGGGTTTCGGCCCGAAACGTCGCCTATTTCCTTCGCTCCATAGATGCTGCTGCACCCGCTGAGTTTCCCCAGCAATTTTGTGTACCCTCTTTGAAGCTTCTCAGGTTTACGGACGACGCAACCCTGATTGGACTGATCCATGAGGGGGAGGAATCTGCCTACAGACAGGAAGTGTCATAGCTGACTTCCTGGTGCCTTCGTAACAACCTGGAGCTCAATGCTCTTGAGACAGTGGAATTGATAGAGGACTTTAGCAGAGCTCCCTCTCCCCTCACCCCACTCACCATATTTGAAGTTCCTTGGAACCATCATCTCCAAGGACCTGAAATGGGGGGCCACCATCGACTCCACAGTCAAAAGGGCACAACAGAGGATGTACTTCCTGCGGCAGCTGAGGAAACACAATTTGCCACAGGCAATGATGGTCCAATTCTATACGGCCATCGTAGAGTCTGTCCTCACCTTCTCCATCATGGTCTGGTTTGGCTCAGCCACCAAGCACGACATCCGGAGGCTGCAGCGATCGTCCGATCCGCTGAGAAGGTTGTTGGCTGCAACCTTCCCCCCATTGACGAACTGTACACTGCAAGGGCCAGGAAGTGAGCAGGTAAGATCATCTCTGACCCCTCTCACCCTGGCCACAAACTCTTTGAAGCACTTCCCTCTGGAAGGCGACTCCGGACTGTCAAAGCCATCACAGCCAGACATAAAAACAGCTTTTTTTCCACGAGTAGTAGCTCTACTCAATAACCAAAAGTCGGTAGCCTTTTTTTGCTCTGGTATTTTATTTCATTCACATGTTTAAACTGTAATGTTTTTATCTTAATGTTTAAGATATAGTTTTATCTTAATGTTTAATAGCTACTGTATGTCGTGTTGTTACGTGCGAGTGGAGCACCAAGGCAAATTCCTTGTATGTGTACATACTTGGCCAATAAACTTATTCATTCATTCATACATTGTAACACCTTGTAACACTATGATACAATATAATACAATATAACACCCTATAACACATTATAATACAATGTAATACACTATAACACCCTGCCTACACTATAACACGCTATAACACTATAATACAATGGTGTATGTAGGATGTGGTGAAGTGTTCTATGGCCACCTGTAGTCACCTTTGTATAAAATACAGCAGCCAATTAGCACAAAGCAGGTTGCCACAAATAGCAATATGATAATGTTCAGATATGTGCTTTAACTGAGAGATAAATCTTATCCAGAACATTGAAGATAATATCCCAAACTTGTTTTTACATTTGCCTGACACAACAGATAAGGCCCCCCCATGGACCAGTTAAGCTTTCAAAGAAGGGTTGCATGGACCATTGAATCATATCCAACCCCAAGGTGACCAAGCCTGCAAAATTCATGCAACTCAATTCCATTTTAAGGTGCTTATCTATTGTTTGAATGTTGTTGAGATTGGAGGTTTCGAACAGATTTTATTAATGAACACATCCAAAAGGTGGTGGTGGAGGCAGATGCGATAGTGGCATTGAAGAGGCTTTTGGATATACAGGAAATAGACAATAGACAATAGGTGCAGTAGTAGGCCATTTGGCCCTTCGATCCTAACCCTAACCCATTCAATGTGATCATGGCTGATCATCCCCAATCAGTACCCCGTTCCTGCCTTCTCCCCTGACTCCACTATCTTTAAGAACCCTATCTAGCTCTCTCTTGAAAGTATCCAGAGAACCGGCCTCCACCGCCCTCTGAGGCAAAGAATTCCACAGATTCACAACTCTCCGTGAGAAAAAGTGTTTCGTAGTCTCCATTCTAAATGGCTTACCCCTTATTCTTAAACTGCTGGGGGGATATAGATCACGAGCCAGCGGAAGAGATTAGTTTAACTTGCCATCATATTTGGCATTGTGAGCTGAAGGACCTGTTATACTGTTCGATGTAACTGTTGTTTTTTTATGTAACTTTTTATGCACAGTTTTGAATTCTGTGCAAGAAAGTGACTCATGATTTAAACCAAGGTTGGTCTGAATGAGTCGAAATTATAACAAAACTTTAGTGAATGAATGAATGAATGAATGAATGAATGAATACTTTATTGTTGCATGTGACAAGTCACAGTGAAATTCGTTGATTGTATACCCAAGGTATGAAAAGCGTCACCACATAAAGTGTAAACCTCATCCATCTTTAATGATCAAATTGCATTAAATATGGGAAACAATCATATTCCATTCTCTGCAGTTCCCCATCCTGTCTAGCACTTGCTCCAATGATGAGTATTGTATACAGGTGCCCATAAAACAGTCCTCCTTCTTCCTGAACTAAGGCTTTCCCTGGACCATGGAGAACACCTTCGCTCAGTCCGCCTGAACCTACCTGATCTCCCGGTTGCTAAATACTAATTCTCCTTCCCATTCCCCCACACCGACCTTTCTGTCCTCAGTCAGAGTGAGGCTAAATGGAAATAGATAGATAGATAGATCCTTTAATGTCATTCAGACCTTTCGGTCTGAACGAAATTATGTTGCCTGCAGTCATACACAGAATCAATAATAACAAAACATACAATAAACACAAATTAAACATCCACCACAGTGAGTTCACCAAGCACATCCTCACTGTGATGGAGGCAAAGTCTTAGTCTCCGTCTCTTCCCTCCTTGTTCTCCCTCTGCGCTGAGGCGATCCAGGCCGAAGATGCCGCTCTCCAGTCCAGCGGACCTCCGTGGTGATGTCGCCGCCGCCGAAAGCCGGAACGCCGTCTCCGCTTCGAGACGGCCCACCACAGCATCAGCTCCGGGCCACCGCCCCCGCTCCGGGTCCCGCAGTCTCCGCTCCAGGCCGCCGCCCCCGCTCCGGGTCCCGCAGTCTCCGCTCCAGGCCGCCGCCCCAGCTCCGGGTCCCGCAGTCTCCGCTCCAGGCCGCCGCCCCAGCTCCGGGTCCCGCAGTCTCCGCTCCAGGCCGCCGCCCCAGCTCCGGGTCCCGCAGTCTCCGCTCCAGGCCGCCGCCCCCGCTCCGGGTCCCGCAGTCTCCGCTCCAGGCCGCCGCCCCAGCTCCGGGTCCCGCAGTCTCCGCTCCAGGCCGCCGCCCCAGCTCCGGGTCCCGCAGTCTCCGCTCCGGGCCGCCGCCCCAGCTCCAGGCCGCTGCCCCAGCTC
This sequence comes from Amblyraja radiata, assembly GCF_010909765.2. NCBI lineage: Eukaryota > Metazoa > Chordata > Chondrichthyes > Rajiformes > Rajidae > Amblyraja > Amblyraja radiata. Next base: position 15,660,581 of record NC_045977.1, read on the forward strand.
CAGGCCGCTGCCCCAGCTCCGGATCCCGCAGTCTCAGCTCCGAGCCCCGCTGCATCAGCTCCAGGCCGCCGCCGAAAGCCAGAAAGCCGCACCAGCAAGTCGGGCCACCTCTGCCTTAGCCCCGAAGACGGCCAGCCTCTCGTTGGTAAGTCCTGGCTGGCTCTGCCTCCGGAGCCTCGGGGTCGGTCGCAGGTTGGAGGCCGCCAGCTCCGCCATTAGGCCTCAGCGCAGACGGAGGCAGAGAAGGGGGATACGACACGAAAAAGTTGCATTCCCCCGAAGGAAGAGACAGAGAACATGTTTCACCCCCTCTAACACAACCCAACAAACTAAAACTTAACCAAAACAAGACAAAAAAAACAACAGAAAATAATAAAGACAGACGGACTGCAGGCGAGCCGCAGCTGTTAACAGCGCCGCCACTTCCGGAACTAAGTGAGAGGAACCGCATCTCATCTAGGTGCTCCAGTTTCCTCCCACATTCCAAAGATGCACAGGTTTGTAGGTTAATGGCTTTGGTAAAAGTGTGGATAGGTGATTGATGGTCAGCATGGACTTGGTGGGCCAAAGGGCCTGTTTCCAAGCTGTATCTTTCAATCCATTTTAATCAATCAAGTGCAGAATGTCGTTCTCAGCATTGTAGCGCACCAGTTCCAGAGACAAAGTTTCTTCCAACCGATTGGACATTGCAGTGCAGGAGTAACTCAGCGGTTCAGGCAGCATGTCTGGAGAACGGATAGATGACATTTTGAGGTTGAGATCCTTCTTTAAATTGGCCTTGACCCATGTTCTCTGGAGATGCTGTCTGACCTGCTGAGTTACACCAGCACTTTCTGTCCCTTCGTGCATTAATCAGTATTTGCAGTTCTTTCTATCTACATTTCTTCCGTCCTGCCCAGAGGGCAGTTAATATTTCACACAAAATACAGGCAGCATTCCCTCAGCATTGCCCAGGGACATTTGACTTCTGTACTCAATCTGTTGGAGGTTGGAGGAATTTAAGTTCAAAGCCATTAGGTTCAAAGTTCAATTTTTTTGAGTCTGAAGAAGGTTCCCGATCCAAAACGTCACCTATCCATGTTCACCGGAGATGCTGCCCGACCATCTGAGTTACTCCTGCACTGTGTCTTTTTTTTGTAAACCAGCATCTGCAGTTCCTTGTTTCTCTATTGAATCACATGTCCTACAATTTTACAGTAGCCCTTCACCAGCTACTGTAAGTCAGGAAGAAATAAAGATGATCTGAAATGTGTGTGTGTGTGTCCCACAAATGCAAGATATCTTTACTCATTGAATAATGTCTTTACTACATGAATACAGTTCACCACCGTGTGGCCCTGTTCCACCACCAGCAAGCAGTTTGTTGTCATCTGTCATCGTATCTGGTTGAACTCCAAATATGTATTGAATTAATAAACTTTGCTAATTTGTGTGTGAATAGGTGGCTGTTTTGTATTAATATTAGGACAGAAATAATATTTGAAGGTGAGAAGAGAAAATTCAATAGTAACCTGAGGGACTACTTTTTTTTAATCTACAAGAGGCAGCACGGTGGCGCAGGGATATAGTTGCTGCTTTACAGCACCAGAGACCCAGGTTCGATCCTGACCAGGGTGACTGTCTGTATGGAGTTTTTATGTTCCCCTTGTGACCACGTGGGTTTTCCCTCGGTGTTCTGGTTTCCTCCCACACTCCAAAGATGTACAAGTTTGTAGGTTCAATGGCTTTTGTTAATTGTTAATTGTAGCTAGTGTGTAGGATAGTGTTGGTGGACGGGGTTATCGCTAGTCAGCAGGGACTTGGTGGGCCAAAGGGCCTGTTTCCACGCTGTATCTCTATATGGAACAGGCTGCCAGAGGGGGTAGATGAGGCAGGTGTTATCTCAACGTTTAAGAAACATGTGGATAGGGACATGGATAGGAACGTTTTGGAGAAATATGGGACAAACGTAGGCAGGCGGGACGTGTAGATGGGGAAAGATAGTCAGCATGGGCAAGTTGGGCTAAAGGGCCTGTTTCCACTGTGACTCTAAAAAGACTCCCAGTAATTAACATCTTAATTGAAAACACTAAAACCACACACAACTGCTACATATTGTGCACGTAACAATGAGATTGTCAAGATTACAACTTTCTTCAAAACCCAAAAATTAATATTTATAACCATATGTATTTCCATCTGAAACTCTTATATTTGTATTTGTTTTCCCAAATCTCATAAACACTGCAAAGTCAAATTGAAATGAGCTATAACACAAGTAATATCACCGCAGATTGTCCTTTAATTTTCTGAAAATTGGCATGTTATCCAACAGGTTTAATCAACGATGCTTTGGAGACAGTGCAGAGGAGGTTTACCAGAATGCTGCCTGGATTAGAGGGTTTATAGAGGAGAGGTTGGATAAACTTGGATTGTTTTTCTCTGGAACGTTGGAGGTTGAGGGGAAAACTGATAGAAGTATATAACATTATGAGGGCATAGACAGGGTAGACAGTCAGAACCATTTTCCCAGGGGTGGGAATGTTCAACACTAGAGGGCATAGAGGTGAGACTTACTTACTGCCTATTGTGCCTCCTGGCATGTAGGGCAGCAACGAAGGTCCTCCACTCAGTAGTGTTAATTCCTTCAGTTGCTGTTTCCATAACATATTTGTTTTACGTGACAGGGTTGTTAGCCTTGTCCTCAATCTCCAACCTGGAGGACCAGTGGATTGCTCTTCATCTCTCCTCTACCCTTCGACCCGTCCAGCATGGGAGACCCTAACAGGAGATGAATCTCCCGCTGGCATAGCGTAGAGGTGAGAGAGGGAGATTTTATTGGAGATGTGCGGGGCAAGTTTTTTTTACACAAAGGGTGGTGGGGGTATGGAGTGCATTGCCAGGGGTGGTGGTGAAGGCAGATATGATAGTGGTGTTTAAGTGGTTTTTAGATAGGCCCATTGGATTGCAAGGAATAGAGGGATATGGATCGTGTACAGACAGTTTAACTTGGCATCACGTTCGGTGCAAACATTGTGGGCCGAAGGGCCTGTTCCCATGTCGTACTGCTCTATGTTGATGATGCTACCATTAGAACAGAGATGTAAGTGACATTTTCCACAAGATTCCTGCTGTGAATCCGTCTCAGTCGGAAGAAGGGTCTCGGCCCGAAACGTCGCCCATTCCTTCTCCGCAGAGATGCTGCCTGCCCCGCTGAGTTACTCCAGCATTGTGCGTCCGTCCATTTCCTGAGATGTTCATCTCCATCTCACTACTGGCCATGTGATGCTGTTCTGATCAGGGATTGGCTATTGGACACAAAATGACATTGTCTAAAATCTGTGTCGCTCATTCACAAAACGTGGCAGTGGCTAAAACAGCTCAGCATTCATTGGCCACCCCTAGCTGCAATTGTCGTGGTTTATTGGGTTACTCTTGGCAGCACACTGGCACAGTGGTGGAGCTGTTGCCTCACAGTGCCAGAGACCCGGATTCAACCATGACCTCGGGTGCTATCTATGCGGAGTTTGCACGTTCTCCCCGTGACCGCGTGGGTTTTCTCCGGGTGCTCTGGTTTCCTCCCACATTCCAAAGACCTGCAGGTTTGTAGATTAATTGACCTCTGTAAATTGCCCTAAGTAAGTGGGATACAAACTAGGGTGATCGATGGTCAGTGTGGACCTGGTGGGCTGAAGGGCCTGTTTTCATGCTGTATCTCTAAAGTTTAAATTAGTTTAGAGATGCAGCGTGGAAACAGGCCCTTCGGCCCACCTGGACCCCGCCGACCAGCGATCGCAGCACATTAACACTATCCTACACACACTAGGGACAATTTACACTTACACCTACATACCTGTAAGTCTTTGGAATGTGGGAGGAAAACAAAGATCTCGAAGAAAACCCACACAGGTCATGGGGAGAGCGTACAAACTCCATACAGTCAGCACCCACAGTCAGGATCAAACCCGGTAAGGCACAACTCTACCACTGAGCCACTGTGGCTCTGCCAGCTCCATGTGACTACACTTAGCCTTCATACTTCCCAACAAGCTTCAACCCCTGAAGTCATGATTCCTTAATTATACAAGGATGAGCACTCGTTCAGCGGTGAGTTGTACGCTGCAGAGTAACAAATGGAAGATTCTACCAGCCATCCTCCAGATTAACAGTGAACCCAGGCTGTAGGGACCAGACCGCCATGCAGGTATTCAAAGTCATGAGGGGCTTTGACAAAGGAGATGCTGAGAACATCTTTCCAATGGCAGCATAATTGGTAATCAAGAAAAGTCTTCTGGGCACTTGGTATCCCAGAGTAGGTTCTGGATGGAAGCTGGTTGGATAATGATAAAAAGGAAATTAAATAGATGGCTCCCCAGCCAGGTGGCTCATTGTGCGCTGGTGACAGAAGTGGATCTGCAATCATGTTTTACAATCTCTCCACTCTTGTAAACCTCTACTCCAACAGCAACATGTCTTACTTTAAATGTGCTATTCCCTTCATCATGTATCTGTGCACTGTGGATGGCTCAACTGTAATCACGTATAGTCTTTCCGCTGACTGGTTAGCATGCATCGAAAGCTTTTCACCGTATATCGCACCACATGACAATAAACTAAACTAACACTCGATGGGGAAACATTGCTGGGGTGAGGGGGAGAAGAGGGCACCAGGGAGACTGCGTACACCAAGTGGCCCCCTTTCTGTGCCGCATGGGTTTATTAGTGGTTAATGGGGTTCATCAAATACAACAGGTTGGTTTCTCACAGCTACAGACAGCTCTGTTGCCGTCCGCATTGCTGGTAACCCACACTGAGCTCAAAGACTGTCCTCTTGACCATGGTCCTCGGTGGCCATCCCCTCCGCAGACTCTGTGAATCCCTGGAACATCAGGTAAGTGGCGTTGCTGCTGACCAGCTGCTTGTTGGGATTGGACTGCACCTGCTCCAGCTTCAACGAGGCGAAAGGATTTGTCCCGTAGCTGATGATCCTGGTTTCCAGTTCGTGCAGGATCTGCAGGGAATATTTCAACTCCTGGTCACTGCAGACGGGGAGAAAGGAAGAAAATCAACGCAGTCAGCATTTCAGATGTGTGGAGGAGATTGTCTTCACATAATGTTTCACATGGTGGCGCAGCAGTAGAGTTGCTGCCTTTCTGTGCCACAGACCCGGGTTCGATCATGAGCATGGGTGCTGTCTGTACAGAGTTTGTACGTTCTCCTCATGACCACGTGGGTTTTCTCCAGGTGCTCTGCTTTCCTCCCACACTACAAAGACCTGCAGGTAACCTTGTAGGTTACTTGTCTTTGGTAAAATTGTAAATTGTCCCTCGTGTGTAGGATAGTGCTAGTGTACAGGGATCGCTGGTCAGTGCGGACTCAGTGGGCCAAAGTGCCAGTTTACACATTGTATGTCTAAAGTCTAAAGTCGTCTCCTTTTCAACTCAAGAGTCAGCACACTAGTTTAGCTATCATGTCCATTATTAACTCAAGGAAACATTTTTTATAATAACATTTTTATTCTTTTAGAGAATAAAGACATAACTGCAAGACCAGCATTTATTGCCCATCCTCAATTGCCCTTGAGAATGTGGTGGGGACGATTCCTCCTTATATCCCAGTTCTGTTGTGGAGAACATTCAGGGACCACTCACGCCCCTAGTATTCTCTCCCCTCCTCTCTCCCATCGGGTATAAGATACAAAAGCATGAACGTGTGCAGCGGCAGATTCGAGACTCGAGCAAATTTCTCTTTTTGTTTAGTTTAGTTTAGTTTAGAGTTACAGCACCTGAGGTGAAGAATAACCTAGTAAAGGAAGGAAAACAAAACTAGGAGGCAACATCATCACAGATGTCATCTGGTGACAAAGATTGCACCTGACCATATACGGATGATTGACTCTGAAAGATAAACTGCAGCAATTTAGGGGGGAAAATACCAACCATTATAAATGGTTCAATGGTGCTTTTACTGTTGTGGGTGCGCAGTGCAAACACACAGTTAAATTATTTTCTTACAAACAGTCCAGTAGGGTGTTGCCATCCCCAAGCACATGCCTGATAGAAACATAGAAAATAGGTGCAGGAGTAGTTGGCCATTCGGCCCTTCGAGCCTGCACCGCCATTCGATATGATCATGGCTGATCATCCAACTCAGTATCCTGTACCTGCCTTCTCTCCATACCCCCTGATCCCTTTTGACACAAGGGCCACATCTAACTCCCTCTTAAATATAGCCAATATATATAACCAATGAACTGGCCTCAACTACCTTCTGTGGCAGAGAAGCAAGTGTACAGAAATAGTCCACTGAACCCGCATGCAAGAGGCGCCATGTTTTGGCGCCATATTCAAAGTCCAGGCCGCACTCTAGGTATTATGAGCGGTGCCCGTTCCAGGCGAGCCCCAGGCTGCTGCGGGGCCTCCAGCCGTCGCCTTCCCTTTGACGTGGGAGTCGACCTGTGAACCCACGTCCCTCTCCTCGTCCGTCCACCTTTGTTCCCAGGGGGGGGGGGGGTGGTGGGAGCCTCCCACAGCCGACCTCGAGGGTGGGGTTGGCCAGACCCCGGTTCCCTCTCCTCCCCTCTCCCACCGGCCTCGCTCCTCACCGGTCACATCCGTAGTCGGCTCGGTGGGCTCCCACTGTAGGACGTGGTTCCCCTGGTTCCTGCGCCCAGCCGCGGGGGACCGGCTCGGCGGCTTCTCCTTGTAGGCCACCAGCACACCACGAGTGAATTTGTCCAAGAGCGGAAGGAGGAAGTAGTTGAGGAGGCACAGCACCTTAGCACCGACAAAACATGAGGTCAACTGGTAAGAGTGCCTGAACATATGGAGAAGGGTCTCGATAAGAAATGACACAAATCCATTCTCTCCAGAGATGCTGCCTGCCCAGCTGAGTTACTCCAGCACTTTGTGTCTATCGGTGGTGTAAACCTGCATCTGCAGTTCCTTCCTACACATCCTGAACAAACCTGAACCATGTACCAACAACATTCACCTTTGCTAGACTGCATAGGAGTAAAAATCCAGTGTGATGGGCTCTTACTCGCAACCCTTACGCTCCATGGAATTGGAACGATAGAAATGAACAGGTCGGAAGGTGACAGCACGGCCCATCGTTAATGAACTAGTGAAAGGGGGCATTAAGTTTGTCACTTTGGTTCCACAGTGCAGCCGATGCTGCATAGTGGAGACTATGGAGTCGCTGGGTGGATGGAGTGCTTACCTGTACATAGTGAAGGCAGCTGGGATCTTGTAGTCTCTGAGCAGCAGGAGGGTTGGCAGCCAGCATTCCGTCAAGCCTTGCGACGCGTGGAACCCTGGGGCGTGGAGAGAGCGGGCTGCAATCACACACTGAGGTCATCCTCCAGCAACTTGTCCAATCCACTGCCTACATCTGCTCAGCCGTGATTATCACCCCCCCCCCCCCCCGCACCAGATGGAGTCCCCAACTGCTTCCACTGGTGTCTCCCAGGCACTGCTGTCCGTTAAACTGGTCATAGTTCTTGGCAGATCTCCCGGCTGCTAAACACTTTTGACTCCCCTTCCCAATCCCACACTGACGTTTCAGTCCTGGGCCTCCCCCAGAGTCAGTGTGAGGCCGCACGCAAATTGGAGGAAGAGCACCACATATTACGCTTGGGCAGCTTACACCCCAGCGGTATGAATATTGATCTCTCTAATTTCAAATTACCCCTGTATTCTCTCTCTGACCCTCCCCCACCCTAGTCATCCTGCCAGTTCCACTGTTCGCATCCATATACCCTTTCGTTATCACCTCTTCTTCAGCCAACAATGGACCATTGTGGGCTCCACCTTTCCTTGGCCATCGGTGCCGACTCTGATTTGTTCTGTACCTTTTCATACCTCTCGTTTCCCTTCCCCCTGACTCTGTCTGAAGAAGGGTCTCCACCTAATACATCACCTATTCCTTTATCTACTCTGCCATTCAATAATGGCATCTTTCCCTCTCAATCCCATTCTTCTGCCTTCTCCCCATAACCTTTAACACCCTTTCTATTCAAGAACCTGTCAATCTCTGCTTTAAAAATACCTACTGACTTGATCTCCACAGCCATCTGTAGCAATGAATTCCACAGATTCACCAGGCTGTACACAGTATACAGATAAGGGAATAATATTTACTGCAAGGTGAAGTGCAGTTGAGTCTGATAAAAGATAGTCCGAGGGTCTCCAATGAGGTAGCTGGTGACTCCTGGTTGGTAATAGGATGGTTCAGTTGCCTGATAACAGCTGGGAAGAAACTGTCCCTGCATCTGGAGGGTTTAAGAAGGAACTGCAGATGCTGGAAAATCGAAGGTAGACGGAGGGAGCGGTCTCTGCGGAAAGCCGAAAGGGGAGGAGATGGCTTTCCGCAGAGACTGCCTCCGTAACTCCCTGGTCAATTCGTCCTTTCCCATCCAAACCACCCCCTCTCCTGGTACTTTCCCTTGCAACCGCAGGAAATGCTACACTTGTCGCTTTGCCTCCCCCTCGACTCCATCCAAGGACCCAAGCAGTCTTTCCAGGTGCGGCAGAGGTTCACCTGCACCTCCTCCAACCTCATCTATTGCATCCGCTGCTCTAGGTGTCAGCTGATCTACATCGGTGAGCCCAAGCGTAGGCTTGGCGATCGCTTCGCCCAACATCTCCGCTCGGTTCGCAATAACCAACCTGATCTCCCGGTGGCTCAACACTTCAACTCCACCTCCCATTCCGAATCTGACCTTTCTGTTCTGGGCCTCCTCCATGGCCAGAGTGAGGCCTACTGTAAATTGGAGGAGCAGCACCTCATATTTCGCTTGGGTAGTTTACACCCCAGCGGTATGAACATTGACCTCCAATTTCAGGTAGTCCCTGCTTTCTCCTTCTTTCCCCCCTCCCCTTCCCAGCTCTCCCACAGCCCACTGTCTCCGCCTCTTCCTTTCTTCTTCCCCCCCCCCCCCCCCCCCTCCCCCCTCCCCCATCAGTCTGAAGAAGGGTCTCGACCCGAAACATCACCTATTTCCTTCGCTCCATAGATGCTGCCTCACTCGCTGAGTTTCTCCAGCAATTTTGTCTACCTGGATCTGGAGGGACTCATTTTCACACTTTTGAACCTCTTGCCTGATGGGAGAGGGGAGAAGAGAGGACAAGAGGGAATGACTGGGTTGAGAATTGTCCTTGATGTGGCTGATGGCTGTTCTGAGGCAGTGTGAAGTGTAAATGGAGACAATGTAGATGGAGGAGATGGCTAGGTGACATTTCGAGTAGGAAGCCCTTCTTCGGAGAGCCATTATTGAGGGGGTCTGGCAGCATCTCTGGAGAACATAGATAGAAGACTTTTCAGGTTGAGACCCTTTTTCAGACTGATTGTGGTGTGTGGAGGCGGGGGTGGGGTGGGGGGGGGGGGAGAAAGTTGGAAGAGAGATGGGGCGGGACAAAGCCTGGCAAATATGGATATGCGTGAGTGGGGTTTCCATTGACAGATGATTGGACAAAGGCCAGAGATCCTATTTTAGTTTAGAGATACAGAGTGGAAACAGGCCCTTCGGCCCAGCGAGTATTTGCCGACCATCGATCACCCGTACACTAGTTCTATGTTATCCCAGTACCGCATCCTACACACTAGAGGCAATTTACAGAGGCCAATGAACCCACAATACCCCACATCTTTGGAATGTGGGAGAAAACCGGAGAAAACTCCTTGCGGTCACAGGGAGAACGTGCAAACTCCATACAGACAGCAGCCGTAGTCAGGATCGAACTCGGGTCTCTGGTGCTGTGAGGCAAATTGTAAAGTCAGAAGAAAAGAAGAAAGAATAGTGGAAGGGGTCAGGGGGCGGGAGAAATGAGTGGCAATCCAGGTGGGGCACAGGGAAGAGAAGGTGAAGGGGAAAGAAGGGTTGTTTGCAGGTTAGTTCCCAAAAAAATGATGAAGGAACAGTTGTTGGCGCTACCTTTCCCAATCAGTTGGGTTTGTGGTTTGGAGGAAGAGGAGTGTGATGCTCCGCCCTCTAGTGGTCGTACTCTTGCTGTCCTTGTTCTTGGTGCTTGAGTGTGGATTTGGGAGGTGCTGCTAGAGTGAGAGGCTGCAGTTGGTATTTTGTGGATGGTGCCACACCTGGACAGTGGTGCAGCGGTAGAGTTGCTGCCTTACAGCACCAGAGACCCGAGTTTGATCCTGACTTTGGGTGCTGTCTGTATCATACGTTCTCCCTGTGACCGTGTGGGTTTTCAATGTAAATTGTCCCTAGTGTGTGCAATAGTGTTAGTGTACGGTAGTTTGCTCCCTCTCCCATCAGGCGAGAGATATAGAAGTGTAAAAACTCACACCTCCAGATTCAGGGACAGTTTCTTCCCTGCTGTTATCAGGCAACTGAGCCATCCTACCACAACTAGAGAGCAGTCCTGAACTACTATCTACCTCATTGGAGAACCTCGGACTATCGTTGATCAGACTTTACTGGCTTTATCTTGCACTTTGGATTTATTCACATTATTCCCTTTATCATGTATCTGTGGGTGGCCCAATTATAATCATGCGTTGTCTTTCCGTTGACTGCTCCCGTTGACAAAAGCTTTTCACTGCAGCTGACAATAAACTGAACTAACTAACTAACAATCAAAGGTACACAAAATTGCTGGAGAAACTCAGCGGGTGCAGCAGCATCTATGGAGCGAAGGAAATAGGCGACGTTTCGGGCCGAAACCCTTCTTCAGACTGATGGGGGGTGGGGGGGGAGAAGGAAGTAAAAAGGGGAGGAGGAGGAGCCCGAGGGCCGGCGGATGGGAGGGTGGGAGGAGACAGCTAGAGGGTTAAGGAAGGGGAGGAGACAGCAAGGGCTAGCAAAATTGGGAGAATTCAATGTTAATGCCATCCGGACGCAAGGTCCCCAAGTGGAATATGAGGTGCTGTTCCTCCAATTTCCGCTGTTGCTCACTCTGGCAATGGAGGAGACCCAGGACAGAGAGGTCGGATTGGGAATGGGAGGGGGAGTTGAAGTGCTGAGCCACCGGCAGGTCAGGTTGGTTATTGCGGACTGAGCGGAGGTGTTCGGCGAAACGATCGCCCAACCTCCGCTTAGTCTCCCCGATGTAAATCAGCTGACATCTAGAGCAGCGGATGCAGTAGATGAGGTTGGAGGAGATGCAGGTGAACCTTTGTCGCACCTGGAACAACTGCTTGGGTCCTTGAATGGAGTCGAGGGGGAGGTGAAGGGACAGGTGTTGCATTTCTTGCGGGCTTGAATGGAGTCGAGGGGGGAGGTGAAGGGACAGGTGTTGCATTTCTTGCGGACAATCAAGCTGTCCACGGTATACAGATACAGGATAAAAGGAAATACATTTAGTGCATGATAAAGTCCAGTAAAGTCTGATTAAAGATAGTTTAAAGGTCTTCAATGAAATAGATGGGAGGTCAGGACCGCTCTGTAGTTGGTGACAGGGGTGGTGGTAGAGGCAGAGAGGCATTTAAGAGCTTTTCGATAAGCAGGTGGATATGCAGGGAATGGAGTGATATGGATCAGATGCAGGCAGATGAGGTTAGTTTAACTGGGCATCATGTTCAGCACAGACATTGTGGGCCGAAGGGCCTGTTCCTGTGCTGTACTGCGCTACGTTTTTCCATATTCTATGAAGATTGTACGATTGTACAAGAGTTACTCAAAAAGAAGCACAAGTCCTGGCATTACATTCCTTCCTCTGGCTTCACAATCCTTTTGTGTCAGTTCTGCGGTGTTAATCTCAAGCCGTTGTTCCAGCCATCTGCCTATCAGAAACCTCCCTTTGCCTGTATCTGATTATCGCCTCCCCCCAGGCTTTGTCCTGCCCTTCCTCTCCCCCAGTGTTATTCCCCCCCCCCCCCCTCACAATCAGCAATCAGTCTGAAGAAGGGTCCCAACCCGAATCGTCACCTATCCATGTTCTCCAGAGATGCTGCCTGACCCGCTGAGTTACTCCAGCACTGTGTGCCTAAAACATATTAAAGCAAGGCTAATTATTTGAAAGAAAGTATTCCGGCTGAGCTAAAGCAAGAGAAGTGTTCTGTTGATGATAAGCTATGCGGTCTGGACATACTCAATGTAGATGCCATGATGTAGCAGTTCATTCCTCCTTTATCTGAAATTTTTAACATGGTAGAAAACAAGAGTATGCACAATACTAATAATAGAAAGCAAAATATCATGTGTGGCAAAGAACTGCAGATGCTGGTTTAAATCGAAGGTAGACACAAAATGCTGGAGTTACTCAGCGGGACAGGCAGCATCTCTGGAGAGAAGGAAAGGGCGACATTTCGGGTCGAGACCCTTCTTCAGACTGATGTCAGAGGAGTGGGCGGGACAGAGATAGAGTTAAGTCGGAGACAGTAAGACTGGTGGGAGAACTGGGAAGGGGGAGGGGATGGAGAGAGAGGGAAAGCAAGGGCTCTTTGAAGTTAGAGAAGTCAATGTTCATACCGCTGGGGTGTAAGCTACCCAAGCGAAATATGAGGTGCTGGAGGGATTTGTGTCGTTTCTGATCCAGACCCTTCTCCATATGTTCAGGCACTCTTACCTGGAGAGGGGGTGGTTTGGGTGGGAAGGGACGAGTTGACCAGGGAGATGCAGAGGGAACGGTCTCTGCGGAAAGTAGAAAGGGGTGGAGATGGGAAGATGTGGCCAGTGGTGGGATCCCGTTGGAGGTGGTGAAAATGTTGGAGGATTATATGCTGTATGCGACGGCTGATGGGGTGGAAGGTGAGGACAAGGTCCTTGTTACGAATGGGGGGAGGGGCAGGAAGAGCGGAGCTGTGGGATATCGAGGAGACCCTAGTGAGAGCCTCATCTGTAATGAAAGAGGGGAATCCCCATTCCCTAGAGAATGATCTGAATGATCCGATGATCTAGTATCGAAAACCACGTCCTGCGTCCAAATGCGGGATTAAAGGAGGAATTGGGAATAGGGGATAGTCTTTACAGGAAGCAGGGTGGGAAGAGGTGCAGTGTAGATAGCTATGGAAAACGGAAGTCGTTGAAGAGACGAAGAGCATGTGAGGTGTCTTGGACATAGGTAGCGAAGGATTGGACCAGGGGGGATAGGATGGAGTCGAGGTATGTGGAAATTAATTTGTTGGGACATGAACAAGAAGAAACAATGGGTCTGCCAGGACTGTTCTGTTTATGGATTTTGGGGAGAAGATAATATCGGGCCCTGCGGGGCTGGGGAACGATAAGGTTGAAGACTTTAGAGGGCAGAGAGCTGGAAGTAATGAAATCAGAAATAGTGTGTGATGTTAAGGTCTGGTGCTCGTCTGTGGGGTCATGGTCCAAAGATAAGTAGGAGGAGGTGTCTGAGAGTTGTCGCCTGGCCTCAGCACGGTAGAGGTCAGTGTGCCATACTACCACGGAGCCGCCCTTGTCGGCGGGTTCGATTACCCAGTCGGGGTTACTGCAGAGTGAGCGGAGGGGCTGTAGGCTCAGGGGGGGAGAAGTTAGAGTAAGTAAGGGGAGCGGAAAAGTTGAGGCAGTTGATGTCCCACCGGCAGTTGGAAATGAAAAGGTCTAAAAAAGGTAGAGGGCCATCCCGGAATCCAAGAGGAGGGGGTCTGGGGGAGACGGGAGAAGGGGTCATCACTGGATGGTGAGGACTCCTTCCCATAGAAAAAGGCACAGAGGCGACGGAAGAAGAGCTCTTTATCGTGGCGGATCCGAAACTCATTGAGGTGGGGGCGGAGGGGAACAAAGGTGAGGCCTCTGCTGAGGACAGACTGTTGCGTATCAGAAAGGGGGAGATCAGAGGGGATGGTGAACACACGGCAAGGGTGGGGGTTGTGGTCCTCCGCTCACTCTGCAACAACCCCGACTTGATAATCAAACCCACCAACAAGGGAGATGCCGTGGTGCGCTGACCTCTACCGGGCTGAGGCCAGGCAGCAACTTACAACTGACAGAAGCCACATCTTTGCTGTGAGTGAGCAAACGTCACCTGCACATCACTGGCCCGAAGCGGCTTCTCCCGATAAAAGGTTTTCTATGGCACATCTGTAGAAGTTGCGATGACGATTGTTGGGTTTTCTTGGCCGTAGCTTCCATGTGGCTGGTCTGGGACAAATTGCTGGTGATATTTACACCCATGAACTTGAACTTGCCTATATGAGCCTGGTTATTAGTGCCGGGACTTGTCAGCTCACAAAGACTTACCGCCACTACTGGATCATAGCATTCCCCTGCAGGACAACATATCTCCCACACCCCTGGCCTGATGACAGGCTAATCCTGGCTGGGGTTTTGACCCCTTTTGGGCTTTTCAGCACGTTCTCCAACAGCTAAAGTTGGTGGGGCTATAAGCTAAGGCAGAGGGAGCCAAGCCCAGCTCCCACTTTGGAGATAAAACACATCCCCCAGCCAAGTTCAGAAACAATATGCCAAATAGACTGACTTGATTGTAATCATATATAGTATTATCAGATCTGTTTGCTTAGCAGGCAATACCAAGATTGCCACTGTACCTCGGTACACGGGACAATATAAACCTAAATAAATATCGCCAATTCCTCTGATATAATCTCCCAACTTTCTGGCCTCTACCATCTAAAAAAAATGAGGACAGTGATATTGGAAGATTATCACAGAGGGGTTGATATTAGGGCGGGAGATGAAAGTTCAGTCAAAGAGCCAGGTTTATGCAGAGTCAGAATCAAGGAGAAAAAATATAGTTCTCAGTCGGAGAGAAGGCGGCGGGAGGAATGGGTAGGAAAAGGCAATATCTCTAATAGGGTGTGTCCAAATGGCTTCATGGGGGGCGTATACCAGCACGTGAAGCTTGTCTGTGTGATGTGTTGTAAATAGTGAGTCTGTAGGACATTGTGCAAAACTAGAGCTCACACGATGATCGGTTCTGGATAATGGGAATGATTGGGTTAATGTATGAGGAGCGTTTGATGGCTCTGGGCCTGTACTCGCTGGACTTTAGAAAGATGAGGGCAGATCCTATTGAAACCTACTAAATAATGAAAGGCCTGGACGGAGTGGATGTGGAGAGGATGTTTCCACTAGTGGGAGAGTCTAGAAACAGAGGGCACGGCCTCAGAATAATAGGATGTCCCTTTCGAATGGAGATGAGGAGAGATTTATTTTGCCAGAGGGTGGTGAATCTGTGGTGTCCATGGCCGTGGAGTCCAATTCAAAAAATATTTTTTAAGTGGCGATTGATATTTTTTGATTAGTAAGGGTGTCAAAGGTTACGGGGAGAAGGCAGGAGAATGGGGTTGAGAGGGGAAAAATAGATCAGCCACGATCGGATGGTGGAGCAGAGTTGATGTGTCTAATGGCCTAATTCTGCCCCTGTGTCTTATGATCTACGAAATGTCCACTTGTTATACAGGCAGAAAGAGAGGGAGATAAAATTGGAGAAATCATTATTCAACCTGGAGAGATGCAATTTGCTCAGAAGGAAGATGAGGCGTTGTTTATGTTGGGCCTCGTTGTAATACAAGTCCGCCATTGAATTCCCAGAACCCCGTGGTCCCAGAGCCTTGCTGTATGATCTGTTTTGCCAGACCAACAGAGGTCACGGGCCTCGGGGGGGGGGGGGGGGGGGGGGGGAGGGGAGATACCTGGCCCACAAAGTCAGCCTTGGAAGTTGGCAATGGGAACGGATCAGCAGACTCTAGCCAGGCCAGAGTTCCAGACCCCCGGCCACAGGGGGGCAAATTCGGCCGAGATTGACCCCCTCACCTGGTCTTGGTGCCACATTTTCAGGAACGGGATTTCAAGCGCACCCCTAAAATTTTGTCTGGATTAAAGGAGGTGCCAGACCAGCAGTTGCCAGAAAATCCATGGTGGTCCTGTAGTTACAAACGCTTGGAGACTGACACAAAAAGCTGGAGTAACTTAGCGAGCGGCTCAGGCAGCATCTCTGGAGGAATGGAATAGGTGACGTTTCAGGTCCAGACCCTTCTTTAGACTTTCTCGATCCGAAACGTCACCTATTCCTTTTCTCCAGAGATGCTGCCTGAGCCGCTCGCTGAGTTACTCCAGCTTTTTGTGTCAGTCTCCGGTTTAAACCAACATCTGTAGTTCCAACCTACATGTTACAAGAGGCTTGCTCAGATTTAGTTTGCAAATTCCTTTTTGCCATTTGGCAATGTTATCAATGGAACTTGCACTTTAGGCACAGCGTCCTGGAATTATGCCAACTATTTTGAAACGGCCTCATCATTAATGTTGATAGATCAGTCTGTGCGAGTTGGTAAGGCCCTGGGAACAGGCTGGATAATTGGGAACATCAGTAATTCAAGGCCTGTCACTTCAGTGGCATTAATTGCTCTGTGCTATGCATGTGCATGTTATCACTTGTAAAGCTAGAAGAGTCGCCATCTGCTCCAGCCTTTTACAAGCCTGGGGCACGAACATGAGCTCAATTACTTGCAAAAAGAATCTCCCTCAAGATACATTTCCACAGGGGATCCAGGGAGAAGGGGTTGCCCGGGATTACTGCTACCCGAGTCAGAAGGTTGCAGATATGAGACCCACCACAGACAGGAGGGGGAGAGAATGCTGACATCAAAGTGAGCACCGCGGTCTCAACCCTCATCTCCCCCCTCCCATCAGGCACGAGGTACAGAAGTGTGAAAACGCACACCTCCAGATTCAGGGACAGTTTCTTCCCAGCTGTTATCAGGCAACTGAACCATCCCATCCCCAACTAAACCATGGTCCTGACCTACTATCCACCTCAGCGGACTATCTTTAATCAGACTTTTCTGGGCATTATCTTGCACTAAACGTTATTCCCTTTATCCTGTATCTGTACACTATGGACGGCTTGATTGTAATCATGTCAAGGTCTTTCCGCTGTCTCGATGGCACGCAACAAAAAAGTTTTTCACGGCAGCTCGGTACATGTGACCATAACAAACTAAACTAATGGTGACGTTGAAATGGCAAAGGTACTTCTTCTTTCCTGGTTGAACATTGCACACGGGAGATACAGTACGTCAGAGCACTCTGAGCACCCCATGTGAGCCGTCAGTGAAGAGTGGCCACAGCCTGGCCTTTTGATCATAGACTCATCGAGCGGGAGCATTTTGAAACAGTAATCCATGCCTTTATTACATCTAGGCTGGATTACTGTAACGCACTCTACTCTGGAGTCGCACGAGCTTCATTGGCTCGTCTCCAGCTTGTTCAAAATGCTGCCGCTCGCCTTTTGACTGGAACTCGAAAGAGGGAGCACATTACGCCAATTTTGGCCTCCCTACACCGGCTCCCAGTGCACTTTCGAGTTCATTTCAAAATTCTTTTATTTGTTTTTAAATCGTTGAATGGGCTCGCCCCGCCTTACCTCTCTGAGCTGCTCCACCTATATGCTCCTGCCCGGTGCCTCAGGTCAGCTGATCAGCTGCTCCTTGAGGTACCAAGGTCTAAGCGGAAGCTCAGAGGGGATAGAGCCTTTTCTGTTGCTGCTCCGGCACTCTGGAACACCTTGCCGCTGCACATCAGACAGGCCCCCTCACTGTCCATCTTCAAATCCTCCCTAAAAACACATTTTTATTCTTTGGCTTTCGACACTGGCTGAGGCATTGCTCCTGTTTTTAGTGCTTTTAATGTCTTTTAATTTTTAGTGTGTTTTTATAGTCCTTCGTTTTACGGTTTTTAATGGTTTTTAATTGTTTGTAATAGCTTTTTGTTCATGAGTTCTCATGTACAGCACTTTGTGGCAACTGTAGTTGTTTAAAGTGCTTTATAAATAAAGTTATTATTATTATTATTATTATTATCGAGTCACAGAGTGATACAGTGTGGAAACAGGCCCTTCAACCCAACTTACCCACACCGGCCAACATGTCCCAGCTAAACTGGTCCCACCTGCCTGCGCTTAGTCCATATCCCTCCAAACCTATGCTACCCATGTACTTGTCTAACTGTTTCTTAAACGTTGGGATAGTCCCAGCCTCAACTACCTCTGGCAGTTTGTTCCATACACCCACCACCCTTTGTGTGAAAAAGTTACCCCTCAGATTCCTATTAAATCTTTTCCCCTTCACCTGAACCTATGTCCTCTGGTCCTCGATTCCCCTACTCTAGGGAAGAGACTCTGTGCATCTACACAATCTATTCCTCTCATGATTTTATACACCTCTATAAGATCACCCCTCATCCTCCTGCGCTCCAAGGAATAGAGACCCAGCCTACTCAATCATCTGCCCTCATAACAATCAAGATAGGCACAAAATGCTGGAATAACTCAGCGGGACAGGAAGCATCTCTGGATAGAAGATATGAGTGTGATTTTGGGTCAAGACCCTTCTTCAGAGTGAGTCAGGGGAAAGAGAGGCACAGAGATAAGGAAGGGTAAGGTGTGAAATCTTGTGAGACACCAAAGGGGATGGGGATCAAGGAAAATGTAAAATAGATCATTGTTAGCTCGGAGATGGTGACATCGAAGCATACAATCTAATCGGGGGGACAGTCAGATTGGTTGGAGAACTAGGAAATGGGGGGGGGGGATGGAGAGAGAGGGAAAGCAAGGGTTACATGAAGTTAGAGAAGTCAATGTTTATACCACTGGGATGTAAGGTACCCAAGTGAAATATGAGGTGCTGTTCCTCCAATTTGCGCTGGGCCTCTGACAGTGGAGAAGGCCCAGGACAGAAAGGTCAGAATAGACTGGGTAAATGAGTCTTTTACCCAGAGTAGGGGAATCAAAACCCAGAGAACATATGTTTATGGTAAGAGCAGATAGGTTTACTAGGGGGATGAGATTGAATCTAAGGATTTACTAGATTGAATCTAAGGGTAACTTTTTCACACAGAGGGAGCTGGGTATATGGAACGAGCTGCCGGAGGAGGTAGTTGAGGCAGAAACTATAATAACATTTAAAATACATTTGGACAGGTACAGTACATGGATAGAAAAGGTTTTGAGGAATATGGGCCAAATGCGGGCAGGTGGGACTGGTATTGGATGGGACAGTTTGGTCAGCATGGGCAAGCTGGGCCCAAGGGCTTGTTTCCGTACTGTGTGACACGATGACTCTATTGGAAGGCATTTTCTGTCACTTTTGATTCGTAAAAAACATACATAATTGTGAAATGAGTGTCTGCATTGCAAGACAAGCCGGTCTCAATTCCTATCTGATGAATGGTCTCGACCTGAAACTTCACCTATTCCTTTTCTCCAGAGATGCTTGCTGACCCGCTGACCTTTTTGTGTCTATTCCCTGTAACAGCTGATATCTTCCACTCAAAGACTGGATTGTGTTTCCCCCGAGATAGAAATAGTTTTCTGGCACGAGGCAGCAGCTTCGCTAGTCCCACAGTTCCTACTGGTGGAGTAACGCAGGCAGCTGATGGAGAACAGGACGAGTTTTTGATGAATAGCTTCCTCACAGTGCAAGGAGAGAGCTAGATAGGGTTCTTAAAAATAGCGGAGTCAGGGGATATGGGGAGAAGGCAGGAACGGGGTACTGATTGTGGATGATCAGCCATGATCACATTGAATGGCGGTGCTGGCTCGAAGGGCCAAATGGCCTACTCCTGCACCTATTGTCTATTGTCTAACTCTACAGTGCCTGAACTCAACTACAAACGCAGCACCTTGCGGCACATCATAACGCTGCCTCACAACCCCAGCCACCCTGCTTTAACCCTGACGTCGGCTGTTGCCTATGTGGAGTTTGCACGTTCTCCCTGTGGCCGTGTGGGTATCTACCATGTCCTCCAGTTTCCTCCCACGTCCCAAAGACATTCAGTTCGGCAAACTCACTGGCCACTGTAAGTAGTCCCTGGAGTGCAGGTGAGAGTTAGAATCTGTTAATGGGAATGTGGGGAGAATAAGATGCTTGATAGTGGGCCTGGACCTGGTGGGCAGAAGGGCCAGTTTCCTTGTTGTATATCCTTTGGCCCAACTTTCCCACATCGACCAACATGCCCCATCTGCACTAGTCCCACCTGCCTGCATTTGGTCCATATCCCTCTAAACCTGTCCTACCCATGTACCTGTCTAAATGTTTCTTAAACCTTGCGATAATACCTGCCTCAACTACCTGCTCCGGCAGTTCGTTCCATCCACCCACTGCCCTTTGTGTAATAAAGTTTCCCTTCCGGTTCCTATTAAATCTTTCCCCCCTCACCTTAAACCGATGTCCTCTGGTTCTCGATTCCCCTACTCTGGGGCAAGAGATTCTGTGCATCTACCCGATCTAATCCTCTCATGATTTTATACATATTTATAAGATCACCCCTCATCTTCCTGCGCTTCAGGGAATAGAGTCCTAGCCTGCACAACCTTTCCTACAGTTCAGGCCCTCAAGTCCTGGCAACATCCTCGCAAACCTTCTCTGCAATTGACAACACCTTTCCTGTAACATGGTGCCCAAAACTGAACACAATAGCCTTCTGAGTAGTGTGACCTACTAAATCCAACTACTTGAAAGGATCTGCAGGAAATGATGCCTCAAGCAGGCAGCTAATGTCATCAAAGGCCAACACCACCCTGCCCACGCTCCCATCTCACCAATACAATCGGGATGAAGGTTCAGGAGATCAGGTTGAGATCCATCTTCAGCACTCACCAATCCCTATCTGATGAATGGTCTCGACCTGAAACTTCACCTGTTCCTTTTCTCCAGAGATGCTTGATGAACCGCTGAGTTAATTGACCTTTTTGTGTCTATTCCCTGTAACAGCTGATATCTTCGACTCAAAGACTGGATCATGTTTCCATGGACGAAGGTTGAGCTTACCTGGGTGAAATCCTATCACCAAGTGTGGCCGGGCAGCTCGCTCCGACTCCACCATGGTCTCCCAGTACACGTGGTACAGACCCTTCCATCCACTCAGGTACACCCGTCTCCTGCCCGCAAACGTCTGCAAGGGAGGCCTGATATTGGGACCTTGCACCACCTCAGGCCCAATCATAACCACCTCCATGCCCTCGTTGTTGGGGAACATGTGAGCAAGCTCGTCGTAGTCTTTAGACCGGGCGTTGAGGGTCTCCGTATGAGAGGCCCCAATGACGTGGATGGTGAGGGGCTTTTCTAACGGGTTGATGCCAAAGCTGTGAAGAGCAAATCCAATGGTCACCGGCCTGGCTTGGAAGTCAGAGGTCACCCGTTTGATGGATTCCAAGAGCTCGCCGTGTCCAGGCTTGAGTTTCCCAGCATTCGCCCACAGGATGTCCATGTGCTTGCAGCTCAAAACAGACATCAACTTGGCATCGAGGTCCCCCTGCATCAAGAACCAGTCATCCCAGCCTTTCACCTCAGCCACAGCCTTCGTCCAGTCTTTGGTGGCGAAGGGGATGTCATCTGGGAGGCAGACGATGAAGAACAGGTTTGTAGGTTAGTTGGCTATGTTAAAATGTTAAAATTAGCCCTAGTGTGTGTAGAATGTGCGGGGATCGCTGGTCAGCGCGGACTCGATGGGTCGATGGGCCTGTTTCCGCGCTGTATCTCTAAACTAAACAAAGTTCAATAAGGTCATAGAATCAGACAGAACAGAGTCCCCATATGGGTTGCTCAAGACAGCTGTTGCTAGGCAAACGCAGCATGGAACACTTGGCTTAAAGCCTGGCTATGTTGTGACATCGTGAAAGTGTGAAACACCAATAATATTGAGGAGTTTATTTTTTCTGATGATATAGAATGGTCTGTTTTAGTTTTAGAAATACAGCGCGGAAACAGGCCCTTCGGCCCACTGTGCCCGCACCGACCAGACATCACCCCGTACACTAGCACTTGCCAACACACTAGGGGCAATTTACTATTTACAGAAGCCAATTAACCTGTTGATGCCGTCAATGGATATTTTTCAGGCAGAGACAGATTGATTCTTGATTAATACGGGTATCACGGCTTATGGGGAAACGGCAGGAGCAAGTAGTTAAGAGGGAAAGATAGATCAGTATAATGATTCAATGGCGGAGCAGAATTAATGGGCCAAATGGTCTAATTCTGCTCCGATCACTTACGAACTCATGATCCTACAAACCTGCACCAGAGACCCGGGTTCGATCCTGACAACGGGTGCTGTCTGTACAGAGTTTGTCCGTTCTCCTTGTGACTGCGTGGGTTTTCTCCAGGTGCCTCGGTTTCCTCCTACACTCCAAAGACTCCTACAGGTTGTTAATTGGCTTCAATAAAGAATTGTAAATTGTCCTTAGTGTGTGGGGTGGTGCTAGTGCGCGGGGTGACCGCTGGTCAGCACGGACTCGGTGGGCCGAAGGGCCCGTTTCTGCGCTGTATCTCTTAACTAAACCAACAATAAATAAGTTGGGTGAAAGTCACCCACCGCTGTTGGTGTTGAGAACACTATCGGTGTTGGACTGAGCACTCAGTACCTGTGAACACCAGCCACTCCAGCAGCCTGTCCACCGCAGCCCATTTTAGTTTCTTGCAGAACTTCTTGTGCAGGGGCCAGCTCAATCGTTGACATTCCTTCCCACAGTAGTAGACATTCTGGCACCTGTCGATGCAAACCGCCACCAACATCAGTTGCAATTCCTCGTGGACATTGAAGGATTATCAAGCAGTCACTTAACACTGAGCATTCAGCGCGTTATACAGGCTGGCTGATCCGTGTTCCCAAGGTGCAGATAATATTCTCAACCTGGCTAACACACATGCAGCTAGAAGTAGCAATGTCACAAAAGTTTGAGATTTTAAAAATCAAGTCTGCAATTTATCCCATCAGATAAAACACAGGTCTTTATTCTTTGGAGCGCAGAAGGTTAAGGGGGGACTTGATAGAGCTCTTTAAAATGATGAGAGGGATAGACAGAGTTGACGTGGATAAGCTTTTCCCACTGAGAGTAGGGAAGATTCAAACAAGAGGACATGACTTGAGAATTAAGGGACAGAAGTTTAGGGGTAACATGAGGGGGAACTTCTTTTCTCAGAGAGTGGTGGCTGTGTGGAATGAGCTTCCAGTGAAGGTGGTGGAGGCAGGTCCGATTTTATCATTTAAAAATAAATTGGATAGTTATATGGACGGGAAAGGTATGGAGGGTTATGGGTCTGAGTGCAGGTAGATGGGACTAGGGGAGAATATGTGTTTGGCACGGACTAGAAGGGCCGAGATGGCCTGTTTCCGTGCTGTAATTGTTATATGGTTATATGGTTATAAAACAAAGTTTAATTTGACACCTAATTCACTTTCATATCTTCAGTATTAAAAAGGTTATTGCCATTTTCATACTCGGAAATTAGCATCTTGTTCCCTATTGCTTTTCCATTGACTTAACACAAAAGCTGTGATCAAGGACAGTCAAAAGTTCATAACTTTCTTAAAAATTAAGAGAACTGAAATAAATGTTCAGTTATTATAGATTGAAGCATTCTGAAACAAATATGAAACAATCTTACTTGGATGACCTGAAATTAAAGCATATAATTAGTTAGTTACCTAATTGGAGCTAAATCCAAATTCAATTACTAGATCTAAACATCTATCCATTTCTTAAGAAAAGATTAACATTTTTAAATAGCCTAAGTGTCCAAATATCATTCACACAAGAATTCACAATAGAACATGATTTTTAAATCTCATTGTCATGAATTTATAGGCCAAATGGAAGGAATTTAGTGTTTAATTCCCGTAAATTAATGGACATTTTAATCAACTTGCGAGTGAGATTTTGTGGAACGCGATCGAATGGAACGTTGCGGTTTGCGGTGAATTCAAACCCCATATCGGCAGGAAAAAAACTGCCTGTTCGTATGGGGCCTAAATCACCTTTTCGCAACGTAAAATTTGGATTAAGGTAATCCTAAGAAGCAAGTTTATATGTAAAATAGACTGCTTACCTTTATTTGTCTCGTACGGGAGATCCGTCCCGTTGTCGGCGTTGACGGCATTAGAAGCGGATATTTATTTTACTCCAGCGCTGAAATTGTCACGCGATTTAAAAAAAAATTCACGGAACGGCAGTCGGAACAATTCTTCAGCATTAGCTAGCAGCCCGAGAAAATATGTCCAGGACAGGCAGGAGAAAAAACGCATTTTAACCCCGCTCCCCCCCCTCAAAGGCGCCAAAGTCGCGCACACGGCCAGTGGCAGAACTGCAGCACCACTGAAGGTAAGTTTTGTAACTTTTGTAACTAGAAGCTTGCACCCTTCAACACTTTTGCTGGTGCTGAAGGTAGTTCCCGGTGAGTGCCGTGCAGCGGCACTGGAACGGAACAGGCTGCCAGCGTAGAGCCGAACAAGTGACCGGTCTCGGCCGTCATCTGCCATGGGCAAGGACAAGACCAGCTGACAAAGTGACTGCCGAGAACAAGAGACAAGGACCGACCCAGCGGCCGATCGAGGAGGACCTTCAGAGAGTGAGGGGGGACGTCGGACAGTGAGGGGGGACATCAGAGAGTGAGGGGGGACATCAGAGAGTGAGGGGGGACATCAGAGAGTGAGGGGGGACATCAGAGAGTGAGGGGGGACATCAGAGAGTGAGGGGGGACATCAGAGAGTGAGGGGGGACATCAGAGAGTGAGGGGGGACATCAGAGAGTGAGGGGGGGCGTCGGACAGTGAGGAGCTTTCTCCCCCCCCCCCCCCACTATAATCAGATTGAAGAAGGGATCCTTGATAGTCCTGAACAAAGCCAAGACCCATTCAAGACCAATGTTCAAGACAGAATCCATGGGTCACCCTACAGCAGAGCTGCTCAATAGATCACTTCAACCATTGTTCCTTACCTTTTGCAACGTTGAAGACCTCTTTGGCCCAGTAGAGCGTCCGGAAGCTTCTTGCACTCTGCACAGAACTTGTAGGTATCCTCCATCCTCTGAAACATCTCCTGGTAAGTACGGATTCCAAAATCTGTGGCCGATTTCCTTCCCTCCAACGCCGCCCTGCAGCCACCCAATCACAGACAACAATCAGTAGCAACTTCTCCCCAGTCCTATTGCGACGGAGGACCAACAAACAGCAAAGACAGCGGCAAAAGATAGGCACAGAGTGCTGGAGGAA
Organism: Amblyraja radiata; assembly: GCF_010909765.2. Taxonomy (NCBI): domain Eukaryota; kingdom Metazoa; phylum Chordata; class Chondrichthyes; order Rajiformes; family Rajidae; genus Amblyraja; species Amblyraja radiata. Next base: position 15,685,484 of record NC_045977.1, read on the forward strand.
CTCAGCGGTGCTGGCAGTATCTCTGGAGAAGCAGCAGTCTGCTATACATGGTTGACGGCACGGTGGTGCAGCGGTAGAGTTGCTGCCTCACCGCGCCAGAGACCCGGGTTCAATCCTGACTACGGGTGCTGTCTGTACGGAGTTTGCACGTTTTCCCTGTGACCACGTGGGTTTCCTCCAGACGCTCCGGTTTCCTCCCATATTCCAAAGAAACTTGTGGGTTTGTAGGTTTTTATCCTGTATCTGTACACTGTGGACGGCTTGATTGGAATCATGCTGTTTAAGAAGGAACTGCGGATGCTGGAAAATCGAAGGTAGACAAAAGTGCTGGAGAAAGTCAGCGGGTGCAGCAGCATCTATGGAGCGAAGGAAATAGGCAACGTTTCGGCCCGAAACGTTGCCTATTTCCTTCGCTCCATAGATGCTGCTGCACCCGCTGAGTTTCTCCAGCACTTTTGTCTACCTTGGAATCATGCTGACTGGATGGCATGGAACAAAAAAGCCTTTCACTGTACCTTGGTACACGTGACAATAAACTAAACTGAAACTGAACAAATACTGAGACTCGTTGGCAATATCCATATCCAATGAATGAACAAAGTCGGGTGGCACAGTTGTGCAGCGGTACTGTTGCTGCCTCACAGCGCCTGAGAACCGGGTTCGATCCTGATTATGGGTGCTGTCTGTACGGAGTTTGTACGTTCTCCATGTCACTGCGTGAGTTTTCTCCAGGTGTTCTGGTTTCCTCCAACACTCCAAAGACGTACAAGTTTGTAGGTCAATTGCCTTCTGTAAATTGTAAGTTGTCCATAGTGTGTAGGATAGTGCTAGTGTATGGGGTGGGGAACCTTTTCATGTTGGAATGCCGCATCAAGTTAGCTGTAATCTTATAAGGCCACATCCAAGATCAGATATACTTCAAAATGTACATTATTTTGTTAACATAACCCTCATGATTTACTAATGTTTCAATTGTGGCCGGCAGTCGGGGAGGATTATTTCGTTGAATCTTCTTTTACTCTTTGATATTTTAAATACCTTCATTTTAAGATTAAAATTAAAATAATAAAAGACGAACAAAAACATATTAATAAAAATAAAAGGATTTGTTCAATAAAATTTGGATTCATTCAAAAAGCCTAGAAGGCCTTAATGGCCTAGAAGGCCGAAGGTTCCCCACCCCTGCACTAGTGATCGCTGGACGGCTTGGTCTTGGTGGGCCATTTCCGCGCTGTATCTCTAAATTCTCAACGTCAACAGGTTAAGGAAAGGTGACCTTATCAGCAGCATTGTCCCAAAATACCATCTCCAGTTTAAATTCCATTTGGAATATTTTGGAGGACCAAGAAACCAAGAAGAACCAAGAAAATGAACCCGCAAGGTGTGAGATCCTTGCGAGGGTCTTGTTACCTGTAGTCGCTGTAATTTTGCATATTTAATTTCTGAAGGATGACCTTGGAGAGTCCCGGAACATTGGAATCCATAGCAACAAAGCCGAGCGTATCCGTGTAGACGCCACCAGTGCTGGAGTCAAGGACTTGGCGAGACATGACTTCTGCTTCCTCCACCAACCCTGTGAAAAACAACGTTTTAGTTTTAGGGATTTAGTTTTAAAACTACAGCGCGGAAACACGTCCTTCGGCCCACTGAGTCCACGCTGACCAGCGATCACCCCGCACACTAATACTAACCTCTACGTCCGGGACAATTTCACCATTTTTTTAATTGAACCAATTAACCTACAAACCTGAGATAGACACAAAAAGCTGGAGTAGCTCAGTGGGTCAGACAGCATCTCTGGAGAAAAGGAATAGGTGGAACCCTTCATCAGCCTGTGACGCTGAGTTTCTCCAGCTTTTTGTGTCTTACCCCGGTTTAAACCACCCTCTGCAATTCCTTCCAAGAATCCTACAAACCTGTATGTCTTTGCAAAGTGGGAGGAGAAAACTCACACAGTCACAGGGAGAACGTACAAACTCCGTACAGACAGCACCCATAGTCAGGATCGAACCCGGTTCTGCTGTAAGTCTTCTTGGGAAGATTTCAATTTGCTAAAGGGCACTGTGCAAATGGATGATTATGTTATGAAAATTAAATACAGGCCCAACACCGATTTTCCAGCAACTGGTGGCCCGGCATCTCTTTAATCCGGTGAAAATTACGAGATCGCCCCCACCCCCGGAGGACCCACAAGAAAGTGGCGCCTAGGCCGGGTGGTGCGGCCGAACGCAACCTCATTGGGACTTCTACGGCCGATCAGCGGGTCAACCTCATTGACAAGCGACTGAGACAGATGGTTCATTTGTGAGCAAGAACTCCTCTTTAAACTTTACTTTAAGACTTTAGAGATACAGCACGGAAACAGGCCCTTCGGCCCACCGTGTCTGCGCCGAACAGCGATCACCCAATACACTAGCGTTATGCCACATACTGGGGACAATTTACAATTTACAGAAGCCAATCTTTGCAGTGCGTGAGGAAAAGGGAGCACCCGGAGAAAACCCACGTGGTCACGGGGAGAACGTACAACTCGGTACATCCATAGTCAGGATTGAGCCCGGGTGTCTGGCGCTGTAAGGCAGCAACTCCCGCCTGCTTTGGCACCTCAACGGCCTTTGTAACGGATAACCCAACTCTTCGAGTCAATCACATAGCTGGAGGTATGAACGGATGACACACAGATGGCTGGGATGCCATCACAACAATGATGGTTTAATCGGGTCTATTAATACTTCACAAGGGGCAGCTGCACAAACAGAGCCAGCCCACCTTGGTCAGGAGGTCACACAGAGGCTTTGTCCCAGTTTATTGGAACAGCTGACAATCCTGCACACATAGCTTGGTCTCGGTAAACAAGGACCAGAGGTTCCGACATCTTCACCCGGGCAGGCTCCTGGGCATTCCCTAGGAGCCGACCCATCTCCCGTACCCTCAGAACACCAGCTATCCACGTGGCATTAATATTACCAATAATCGTTTGTGGACCAACGACATTGATACAAGACACACGAATGCCTCTGCTTCATTAAGAGATGGAGGACATTTGGCATTCCCACATTAGAATTCCTACAACACCCCTCACCATCTCCCTCTTTTCCCAGTGCCCTATCTGGATGCCAACTCATATCTCCTTTTCCCCTTCTCCTTCCCCTTTCACCGCTCTGGAATGGGAATTCAAGCAGAGTGCTTCAGGGACAGGAGTGTTATCCACTGTGAAAGTGATAAAGGGGCGACATATCTGGTTATGGCCATCACGACCTGAACTCATGGAATATCTTTCTTGTCAGCTTGTTGCTCCAACAGGTGCTGTCTGTACGGAGTTTGCACATTCTCCCTGTGACTGTGAGTTTTCTCCGGGTTTCCTCCCACACTCCAAATACGTGCAGGTTTGTAGGTGGGCTGAAGGGCCTGCTTCCGCACTCTACCCCTGAATTGAAATTTAAAATTGAAATTGAAATTGAATAAGTTTATTGGCCAAGTATTCACATACAAGGAATTTGCTTTGGTGCTCCGCTCGCAAGTGACATGACATACAGTGATAATTAAGAATGACACATAAAACATTAAACATTAATAATGAACATTATCGATTAAACATGTGAATGAAATAAAATACCAGAGCAAAAGTAGGCTACAGATTTTTGGTTATTGAGTAGAGCTACTACTCGTGGAAAAAAGCTGTTTTTATGTCTGGCTGTGGCAGCTTTGACAGTCCGGAGTCGCCTTCCAGAGGGAAGTGATTCAAAGAGTTTGTGGCCAGGGTGAGAGGGGTCAGAGATGATCTTGCCCGCTCGCTTCCTGGCCCTTGCAGTGTACAGTTCGTCAATGAGGGGAAGGTTGCAGCCAATAACCTTCTCAGCTGATCGGACGATTCGCTGCAGCCTCCGGATGTCGTGCTTGGTGGCTGAGCCAAACCAGACCATGATGGAGAAGGCGAGGACAGACTCTACGATGGCCGTATAGAATTGGACCATCATTGCCTGGGGCAGATTGTGCTTCCTCAGCTGCCGCAGGAAGTACATCCTCTGTTGTGCCTTTTTGACTGTGGAGTCGATGGTGGCTCCCCATTTAAGGTCCTTGAAGATGATGGTTCCCAGGAACTCAAAAGACTCCACAGATGTGACTGTGGTGTTGTTGATGGTGAGTGGGGTGAGGGGAGGCTCTCTTAAAGTCCGCAATCAATTCCACTGTCTTAAGAGCATTGAGCTCCCGGTTGTTGCGACGGCACCAGGACGCCAGCTGTGTCACTAAACTTAACTAAACTAGATTCCAGATAATGGATTATATTTGATGCTGGTAAATGCTTTCCCAACTCATTAATATTTGGCACGAGTTCTACATATTTGAAAATGCATGTTGATGTCGAGTGGGTCCTGGAGAAGTTCCAAAACTGAAGTGAACTGATTATCTCAATCTCCTGCGGATCTGCCCTTTGCTTCATATCTCCCTGCACTGAACCTAACATTGCTTTCTGCATGATATTCATTCACATAGCTGGAGGATTGAGTGGACAGCTTAACCCATCTCTATTTCAAAAGAAAGGGATATGAATTTGAATGCACTGTTCTTTTTTTGACGCTAACAACATGTGTATTTACTGCCAGAAGTCGTAACATCAGACGAGGGGTTCCAATGCACAGACACACACTGAAGGTTACAGGGAGCACTAGAGAGAGGTGGCAGACAGACACTTGGAGGGTGAGGGGAGCCACTTGGGTGTCAGTGGGGGGCGGGGGGAAGACACTCTGGGGAAGGGAGGGGAGAGGGTGTGACTCACTTGGGGGAGGGGCGGGGGTGAAACAATAGCAGTGGGGGTGAGACTCACTCATGGGGGGGGATGTGGGACAGTCCAGGGGGAGGGGTGACTCAATAGGGAGGGGTTGGGGGGGTGGGAGTCAAGAGTATTTTATTGTCATATGTCCCGCACGGAACAATGGAATTCTTACAGCAACACAACATTGTGTGTATGCGTGTTTGTATATTTGTATATATTATGTGTGTGTGTGTGTGTGTGTGTGTGTGTGTGTGTGTGTGTGTGTGTGTGTGTGTGTGTGTGTGTGTGTGTGTGTGTGTGTGTGTGTGTGTGTGTATATATATATATCAGGAACCTTTTTTGTTGTTTAACACACAAATAAACAAACAATAATAGTGCAGTCAAAACCAATGCCCACAAGTCTACATAGTTTGGAGGCTATTTGGAGGTTGTAGTGTTTAATAACCTGATGGTTGTAGGGAAGAAGCTGCTCCTGAACCTGGACGTTAGTTTTCAGGCTCCTGTACCTTCTTCCTGGTGGCAGGGGTGAAATAAGAGAAAGGCCATGGAGCGTAAGTGTAATCCATATCAATCTCATTCACCATTACTTGGTCAATTGCTTTCAAAGCAATGACAATTCAAGTGATTGTCCAAATAGCTCCTATCTAGGCCACCAATCTGCATCTTACTAACCATGCCCCTTCCCTTTGCATCCAATTTGTTTATATATATACAATTTTCAGAGGCATAGATAGACTGTCAGAACCTTGTTCCTAGAATGGAAAAATCAAAGTTTAAAGATGATGTATGGGGCATCTTTTATTACACAGGGTGGTGAGTGCCTGAAACATATCCCCATGGGTGGCAGTGGAGGCAGATGCATTAGTGGTATTTAAGAGGCTTTTAGATAGGCATATGGTTACGCAGGCAATGGAAGGATAGGGATCATGTGCAGGTAGATAATGGATGGTCAGCACAGACATTGTGGGCTGAAGGGCCTGTTCTCACGCTGTACTGTTCCTTGTTCTATATTCTACATAACAAGCGCAAAGGGTCCCAGCACTGATCCTAGAGGTACCTGCTGCTAACTGGTTCCCAAGCATAAAAATAAACTTTCACCAAGGACGTTCACCATCCTGCAGTTGGGCAGCACAGTGGTGCAGCGGTAGAGTTACTGCCTTACAGCGCCAGAGACCCAGGTTTAATCCTGAGTACGGGTGCTGTCTGTGTGGAGTTTGCACGTTCTCCCTGTCACCTCGTGGGTTTTCTCCAGGTGCTCCAGTTTCTTCCCACACTCCAAAGACGTGTAGGTTTGTACATTAATTGGCTTCTGGAAATTATAAATTGTCCCCAGCGTGTAGGATAGAACTAGTGTGAACGGGTGATTGCTGGTCAGCATGGACTCAATGGGCTGAAGGGCCTGATTCCATGCAGTATCTCCAAACTAAACTAAACTAGACCTGCCAAGAGATGTTTTGGACAGTGGGCATTGCCGATGTAAAGTGGAGATACAAAGTCCCTGACCATTGATGACAGCAAGGAACACATTTTGAGACTCGTGTCACTGATGTCCTGCTGAGTTTCACTGTTTGTATCTACTCGTTATCACCTTCTCCGCAGCCAACAATGGACCATTGTGGGCTCCACGTTTCCTTGAGCATCATTGCTGGCTTTTGGTTTGTCCTCTTGCATACCTTGCATTCATTTATTTCTGTGTGCCTTTTCATACCTCTCGTTTCCCTCTCCTCAGTCTGAAGAAGGGTTTCGACCTGGAACGTCACCTATTCCTTCTCTCCAGAGATGCTGCGCTGAGTTACTCCAGCATTTTGTGTCTACCTTCGGTTATAAACCAGCATCCGCAGTTCCTTCCTACACGCTCCATGAGACTTCTGTTGCTTTTCAATAACGACTGTCAACAGTCTGTTAAAGGGATCAGCGCTCCGCCTGTGTTGTGTCAGTGACAGAATGACACCATAGATCATCTATCCTCGCCACTGGCTTTCCCCATGCACAGTCTCTCCATGTGACTGGATAATTGCAGCACAGAAGGACTTATTTGGACTTAGTTTAGTTTAGTTTAGAGATACAACGCGGAAACAGGCCCTTCGGCCCACCGAGTCGGCACCGACCACCCACACTAGGGACAATTTGGTTGCCTCCACTACTCCCCTCATGCCAATGCATTCCACACCCTGACCACTCACCCTGAAACAAAGATTATCTCCCCTCAGGTCTCGTTTGTTCCTTTTGCCTGTCACCCCGATTATACACCCTCAGGTTAGATATTTTTAGAAAATAGATGCAGGAGGAGGCCATTCGGCCCTTGGAGCCAGCACCACCATTCACATTGTGATCATGGTTTTGACCCAGTCAGACAGCACTTTGTGTCTGCAGATCCTTTCCACACACTTACAAAATATTTATTTGTTATTTAATACGAAACCCCTCAACTGCTCTCTGTTCGGCAGAGATTTAAACCCATATTCCTAACATTGGTAAAGATTGTAAATTGTCCCTGTTGTGTCGGATAGTGCAAGTGTGGTCGGCGCGGACTCGGTGGGCCGAAGGGCCTGTTTCCGCGCTGTTCTATAAAGTGACGATATTTAATTTCAGACAGATTTTTAACCCTAAACTGAATTGCTGGATTCAATTATTCAATTTCAATGGCATTTTATTGTCATATGTACTTAGATACAGGGACATTCATTTTTGTTTTTGCATAAAACCCAGTAAAATCTTACTATACACGAGAGCAAACATTCCAAAGTACAAGTGTAAACATAGTAGATTATACAAAATCTTTGGATTATACTGAGGCAGAACACACGAGTCGCCACGATAAAGACAACAACGTTGAATCTAAAATTATAGACATTAAATGTTGGATATAACAGCTCAATAATCGGTTTACAAACAAGACTGTGTTAAATTTGTTTTAACTTTTGTTTGTTTTTTTCCGTTTTATTCCCCCTTAGCTTTTAAAGGAAAACATATTTGAACAACGTACGAAATAAAGCCAAACACTTAAAAAACATTTTAAAGTTCATTATTATTTCCAGTTTTAAGATAAATTAGTGTAAACTCTTTGTTGGGGAGAATTAGTGCCAATGCAATTGCAAGGAAATGTTGAGACTCACTCTTGTTCCACCTCCTCGCCTTCTGAAGAGCGGAATGGCAAATGCAGATGGGATGGAGATTGCTTTACCGCGGAGTTCACTCCCAAAATAAACAGAGGCGCAACGCCGCGGAGCTGAGGGTGGGAGAGGCACACGTGTGTCCGTGATGTAGCCCCAGGGTCAGACGCCGAAACATCTCAGCCCTGACATGAAACCTGTGTCCAGGACTCTTCTCGCTTTGTGGCCGTGGCTGAGTCTCTGTGCAACAACGTCCCGGCACTAAACCTCAACCAATGACATACAGCAACACCCATCAGCCATCAAACTTTCAACATTCAAACCTGATCTCACAAGAATGTCTTGGGGATGTGTAGGAAGGAACTGCAGAGGCTGGTTTACACCGAAGACAGACACAAAATGCTGGAGTAACTCAGCGGGACAGGCAGCATCTCTGGAGAGAAGGAATGGGTGACGTTTCGGGTCCATACTCTTCTTCAGACTGAGAATCCAGTGGTTTCCAGGGGGCTAGGGGGGCTAGGGGGCTGTGTGAGGTGCTCTGCTCCTTCTGTTCGTGATGCGATCTCGTACAACTATAATCCACCATCCGATCATTCAGACATCCTAACATCTGCTCATGTTCCCTGTCCAGACCCATTCTCAAGCTCCCTCCTACTCTTCAGGCACCCCCCCCCCCCCCCCCCCCCCATCCACTCCCCGGGGTCCCAGTTGACACAGGGGCGGCATGGTGGCGCAGCAGTAGAGTTGCTGCCTTACAGCGCCAGAGACGAGGGTTCGATCCTAACTGCGGGTGCTGTCTGTACAGAGTTTGTACGTTCTCTCTGTGACCGCGTGGGGTTTCTCCAGGTGCCCCAGATTCCTCCCACACTCCAAAGACTTACAAGTGTGAAGGCAAATTGGCTTCAGTAAAATTGTAAATTGTCCCTAGTGTGTAGGATAGTGCAAATGTGCATGGTGATGTAGTGGGTTCGGTGGGATGAAGGGCCTCTTTCTGCGCAGTATCTCTAAAGTAAAGTGATACCATTGTCTCCACTCACTGGGATTGTCCAATCCCACACTGAACCATCCTACCAACAACTAGAGAGCGGTCCTGAACTTCTATCTACCTCATTGGAGACCCTCGGACTATCTTTGATTGGACTTTACTGGACTTTATCTTGCACTAAATGTACTTCACATTATTCCCTTTATCATGTACCTGAACACTGGAATTGGCTCGATTATAATCAGGTATCATTTCAAGGGTCTTGACCCGAAACGTCCCCCATTCCTTCTCTCCAGAGATGCTGCCTGTCCCGCTGAGTTACTCCGGCTTTTTGTGCCTATCTTTGGTTTAAACCAACATCTACAGTTCCTTCTTACACGTTATTTGTCCCCTGACTGGATAGCACGCAACAAAAGCTTTTCACTGTACCTCAGCACATGTGACAATAAACTAAACACTTGATTAGAGTCCTAGTCAGAGAGTCATACAGCATGGAAACAGGCCCTTCGGCCCAACCTGTCCAGACTTGGCCCAACCGAGATGCCCCATCTACTAATCTCATTTATAATCCCATTTGGAGGTAGAAAAAAATGCTGGAGAAACTTAGCGGGTTAGGCAGCATCTATGGAGCGAAGGGAATAGGCAACGTTTCAGGCTGAAACCCTTCTTCAGACTGAACAACTGAAGATGAAACCCTTCTTCAGACTGAAGAAGGGTTTCGGCCTGAAACGTTGCTTATTTCCTTCGCTCCATAGATGCTGCCTCACCCGCTGAGTTCCTCCAGCATTTTTGTCTACCTTCGATTTTCCAGCATCTGCAGTTCCTTCTTAAACATGTAATCCCATTTGTCTGTCTTTGGACATTTCCCCTCAGAATCAAAGGATGTACCTTTAGAATGGAGATGAGGAGGAATTTCTTAAGGTTGAGGGCTGTGAATTTGTGGAATTCATTGCCACAGAGCCCAGACACCCCCTCTTCTCTGCCTGAAAGAGTGCAGAGAAGACTTACAAGGATGTTACCAGAACTCGAGGGCCTGGGCTATAGGAAGCGATTGATCAGGCATGGACTCTACTCCTTGGAACACGGGAGGGATGATCTTATAGAGGTGTATATAATCATGAGGGGAATAGATAGGGTGAATGCACAGTCTTCTTCCCAGGCTTAGGGAACAAATAAATAGTGGGCATTGGTTTAAGGTAAGAGGGAAAAGATTTAATAGGAACCTATGGTAAGGGGAAACTTTCACACAGAGGGTGAAGGGTATATGGAATGAGCTGCCAGAGGCAGAAAAAATTCTCAAGGTATCCCTACTCTGAAAAAGTTTTCCTCCTCTCTCTGACGGGAGTTCTGCAACACCCTCTCTCACTGCTCCCCCTCTGTGAATCCTCCTGCTCTCCGGCTCAACAACCATGCTTTAACCCAGTCTCTCCTGAGTCATTGCTGCCGGCTCCGATTTGTTCTTTGTACCTTTTCATACCTCTAGTTGCCCCCTCCCCTGACTATCAGTCTGAAGAAGGGTTCGACTCGAAACGTCACCTATTCCTTTTTTCCAGTGATGCTGCCTGACCCGCTGAGTTACTCCAGCATTTTGTGTCTAACAACATTTAAAATACATTTGAACAGGTACACAGATAGGAAAGGTTTAGCGGGATATAGGCCAAATAGAGCAGCTGCGACTAGCATAGGTGGGGCATCTTGGTTGGCATGGATGAGTTGGGCCGAAGGGCCTGTTTCTGTGCTATATCACACTATGAATGTTGCATTTCCTCAGGAGACCTTGAACAGGGTCTTGAATCTTTTCCTCTGTATCATATATATTTTTTCTCCCACAGCTTGGAGTCTGTAATCGCAGCGGGGGCAGTTGTCAGCACTCAGCAAGTTTCCAGTGTTCATCAGCACGTCAGCATTCTGAGAGAAATTCATTGGACGGACACCAGGTCCCAAGAACAAGTAATCAACTCTTCTGATACAGAGCCAGGGGATGTTTACATCCAGCTGAGACAGCACATGGGGTCAGTTGATGGGAATCCCAGTGAGAGGTGCCGTGAGGGGGATGAACTGGAATGGCTTTGAACATTGATGTATGATGAACATAGATCAAGATGTAGATCCACAGCCTACAGTCTCAGAGGAGAGAACTATCAACTACATTGCAGCCACATGATAAGGCGACATTGTAAAATCCAAGTTACTTTTGATTAGCTTTTCTGTTTCAAAATTTTTAAAACAATCTTTCTGCAAATGTTCCATTGAAATGGAAAGCCGTCATTTGTTATAGCAGGTCACTCAGAACTTAAGGGTCTGAGCTACAGGGAGAGGTTGAGCAGGCTGGGACTCTATTCCCTGGAGTGCAGGAGGATGAGGAGTGATCTCATATAGGTGTATAAAATAATGAGAGGAATAGATCAGGTGGACGCACAGGGCCTCTTACCCAGAGTGGGGGAAATCGAGAACCACAGGGCAGAGGTTTAAGGTGAAGGGGAAAAGATTTTATCTGACTTTTTCAAACAAAGGGTGGTGGGTGTATAGAATGAGCTGCTGGAGGAGGTAGTTGAGGCAGGGACTATTGCAAAGTTTAAGGATTAATGAGACAGGCATGTGGATCGGACAGGTCTAGAGGGATATGGGCCTGTTTCCACTCTGTGTGACTCCATGACTCTGTATTGCAGCGGTATGCTAGGGAGACAATCCAAGTTATTTTTGATCAGCTTTTCTGTTTAAAAAAAAATGCAATCTTTATGCAAAATGTCACATAATTATAAGAGGCCACCATATTTTATAGTAAGTCTTGATTTGAAGGATCTGTTGTCTTGAAGTTGGGCAGCATGGTGGCGCAGCGATAGAGTTGCTGCCTTATAGCGCCACAGACCCAGGTTTGAGGCTGACTACGCACGCTGCCTGTATGGAGTTTGTACGCTCTCCCTGTGACCGCAGGGGATTTCTCTGGGTGGTCTGGTTGCCTCTCACTTCAAAGACGTACAAGTTTATAGGTTTATTGACTTTGGTTGAAAAATTGTAAATTGTAATTAGTGTGTAAGACAGTGTTAGTGAATGGGGATCGCTGGTTGATATGGATTCAGTGGGCCAAAGGGCCTGTTTCTGCATTGTATTTCTTGTTGTACCAACAAGCACGACATCCGGAGGCTGCAGCGAATCGTCCCATCAGCTGAGAAGGTTGTTGGCTGCAACCTCCCCTCCTCCCCTCCCTCCTCCCCTCCCCTCCCCTCCCCTCCCCCCCCCCCCCCCCCCCCCCCCCACTGAGAACTGTACACTGCAAGGGCCAGGATCGAGTGGGTCAAAGCCACCGCAGCCAGACATAAAAACAACTTTTTTCCACGAGTAACCAAAAGTCTGCAGCCTCCTTTTGCTCTGGTATTTTATTGCATTCACATGTTTAATCAATAATGTTTTATTGTGAATGTTTAATGTTTTACGTGCCATTCTTAATTGTTACTATATGTCGTGTTGTTACTGGCGAGCGGAGCACCGAGGCAAATTCCTTGTATGTGTACATACTTGGCCAATAAACTTATTCATTCATTCAAGTCTAAAACTCAATACACCAAACCCTGAAATGAGCTACAATGTAAAAATGAACAAATATGCACAACTCATCTACAACGGAACCTAGAACAGTACAGCAGACGAACAGGCCCTCTGGCCCAGAATATCTGTATCAAACATGGTGCCAAGATGACCTAATCTCATCATCCAGTGCATGATCCATGAGATTAGTTTATATTGGCACATTGTTCAGCAAACACATCGTGGGCAATCATGCTGTACTGTTCCATGTTCTACTGCAGACAAGTTGTGCACATTTGTTCATTTTGAGCCAGAATCTATGTAAGATTGTTCAGTGGGCCTGTATTTCTTCAATTCATATGTTCTCAATTGAAAATGATTAGGAATTTTCAGGATGAAAGCAGAAGATTGATACGTTTATAGATGAGCTGGCCATTAGGTCCAGCAATGATGTGTGCTGGCTCCATTAAAGGGCAATTATTAACACTACATTTCTATTTCCAATACCCTTCTCTGGAGAAAAGGAATAGGTGATTCCTTTTCTCCAGAGATGCCTTTTGACCCGCTGAGTTACTCCAGCAATTTGTGTCATTCCTCAGTGTCAACCAGCATCTGCAGTTACCTCCTGCACGTTTTGTCCCCGTTATCCTTCCTCCATTAATCAAATTCCATTCAAGACAACCACAAGAACCGAACCCACTCCAGAATCAGCCTGCAAGACCAAGCACCAAACACTGGAATAGCTGAAGAGTAAAGTGCTTTCTCATGACATACAAGAAAGAACATGTGTCACAGGCTTGACACATTTTTATCCTTTTCGGTATTTGGTTCAATTGCAAGCCCCCCACCCCACCCCCCTCCCCCCCATATATAAAATGTCATGCACAATTTGTGCATGATTTATACATAATATACTAGGAAAAGGGCACTGGGCTTTATTCCACAAGTCTATCTGTTTACAAATGGTGAGGCACATCATGTCAGTTACTAATCTCCACATATGGACGTCTCGCTCACCCCCCCCCCCCCCCCCCCCCCCCCCCAGTGCTCTGCTCAATGACCAATGGCCGGTTTTAAATTCCCACCTTGCAATTTAAAACCATCCCGTGACTCTTCTGCTCGATGTAACCTCCCCCTAAGTCTCCAGCTTGTGAACTCTCTGCATTTTTGTGCAATCCTTTACTACACACCATCGTCACATGGTGTGTGGACTCTAATCTTTATTTTTTACCCCTGAAACTGCTCCATTCATTGAAGCTTCTTAAAGCCTCTTTTTGACTGACTTGGTCAACAACCTATTGCCTCCTAGTCTATTTTTGGCTGGAGGTGGCTGTGGTTGAGGTCATAATATTAATTTACAAAAGAGTTTTGGCTAAAATAGCAATGATATATCTTAGAAAATAGGTGCAGGAGGAGGCAATTCGGCCCTTCGAGCCAGCACCTTCTGTGATCAAACCCAAGGATCCAATTGCTGACCGGCCTTTAGAAAAAACATTCATGTTTTAAGATGGTTTATCTGATGAAGTAATACAGTAAACACTTGTTTTAACGGACCTCTTTATAATGGATAAACACAAAATTCTGGAATAACTCAGCGGGACAGGCATCTCTAGAGAGAAGGAATGGGTGACGTTCTCGACCCAAAACGTCACCCATTCCTTTTCGCCAGAGATGCTGCCTGTCCCACTGAGTTACTCCAGCATTTGTGTCTATCTTCGGTGTAAACCAGCATCTACAGTTCCTTCCTACACTTTATAAAGGATTTAGGTTATAGCAGACCAAATTTGTCATAGACATGGATTTGTTGTTTCATGAATGACCACTAAGTGGATGGAGCGAATGGTGTTTTTGAACCATTTTGAGTCCACACCAACCAGTGGCCACCCATACACTAGTTCTACCTTACACACTAGGGACAATTCAGTGTGTAGGATAGATCTACTGCAGAGGTTCTATCTTCTCACATTGCAAAGACATTACGACAGTGTGAGTTAACCCTTAACCGCCCCCCCCCCCCCCCCCCCCCCCCCCCCCTCACCCGTGAAGGCGCGCTGACCTGCTGCCCAACTGTCTCTGCCCAACTGTCTCTGTGAACTGTTGGAAGAGCCGCTGCCTCACAGGGCCAGAGACCCGGGCACGATCTACCCCCTCCTCCGGCACCCCAGCTCCACTCCATACACCAGGGACAACGCACAGTGTGTAAAATAGAACCAGGGCAAATCAACGCGGCACACGGAGCACCTGTAGTCCGGATCGAACACGGGTCTCTGGCACTGTAAGGTAGCAACTCTACCGTTGTTCCACTGTGCTGCCCCAAGGTATTGTGTATTTTGCATCCTTCACTGTTTAATGGCCATTTTCCAATAGCATTGTACATATCAACCCCCTTATATGGTTATAGCGGACAATCGACCATCTCCCCCCCGTATGGTCTGTTATACTGCACTAAATAGAACATTCTGTGATGAATACAATAGGATTAAAATGATAGACACAAGGAACTGCAGATGCTGTGATCTTGAGCTGGAAACACAAAGTTCTGGAGTAACAATGGGTCAGGCAGCATCTCAGGAGGGCATGGACAGGCAACAATTTGGGTTGGGACCCTTCTTCACTTTGATAACATTGATAGTTTGGTGGGGTTGGGAAGCTGAGAGGTGGAGGGTGTGGAAATGATGCAAGGTGGATTGCAAATTAAAACGCAGTCTGAGAGTTTTGGTAAAAAGATTTATTTCTGCATTCTCAAGTAATCCAGGGTTATTTCCTCTTAAATGGACCTTCAACTGTCTATAAATATAGTTACGCAAGTTTGCAAACCTTGTGTACAGGAGCAGTCACAGCACTTACAGAGAGGTTCCTCATGTGAAGACCAAAGGTAAACTGTAACGTTACTGTATCCACTTGTTCCAGTTTGATTCGTGTGGAAAGACTCTGCTGAGTTTTATCACACAGTCGATGGTTGGCTCATAAAATACAGTGTTGGGCTCAGACAACTTGTGCTCCTGCATTTCGGAAACAACTGTTGGAGTGGAAAACAAGGACACCGGCTTGCTTTTGGTTAAGTAGCGTTTCTGGATGCACCCAACGGTTTCTAGACCCTGGGAATGAGAGCAGACATTTCAGGTCAGGAAACACCATCTTTTAAATTCTGAGTTCAGTGTCTCATCAGTGACGTAAGGCAGAAATCTTTACTGCAATATGACCTTACAC
The DNA here is from genome assembly GCF_010909765.2 of Amblyraja radiata. NCBI lineage: Eukaryota > Metazoa > Chordata > Chondrichthyes > Rajiformes > Rajidae > Amblyraja > Amblyraja radiata. The sequence goes on from NC_045977.1 coordinate 15,701,091, forward strand.
ACTATGCCGTAAACTGAAGAAAGTGACACGTTGCATCATGGACTGGTTCGGCAACTTGAACGTCCAGAAGCGAAGACAACTGCAAAAAGTGGTGAACAGCGCCCAGTACATCACAGGTACTGACTTTCCCACTATCGAAGGGAGCTACAGGAGTCACTGCCTCAAAAAGGCAGCCCGCATCCCCAGAGGCCCACACCACCCTGGCTACACACTTATTTCACTCCTGCCATTTGGAAGATACAGGAGCCTGAAAACTGTAACATCTAGGTTCGGGAACAGCTTCTTCCCTACAGCCATCAGGCCATTAAACACTGCAATCTCCAAATAACCTCTGAGCGGGCATTGGCTTTGTCTTTTTGGACTATTATTGATGTCTGTGTTTGTGTGTATTTATATTCCATTGTTTGGGACACATGACAATAAAATTCTCTCAACAGCGATGTTCTCAGCATTTGCAATGAGAGAAACATAGAAAATAGGTGCAGGAGTAGGCCATTCGACTCTTCAAGCCAGCATCACCATTCAATATGATCATGGCTGATCATCCATAATCCTGCTTTCTCCCCCTATCTCTTGATTCCATTCAATACATCAAGAGAGGTGGTGTTATTTCTAGAGCAGAGGTTTTGTTGGCCGTAATTAATCAAGTAACTGAGGAGGTAACAATGTTACACTGAGCTTGACAGGTTAAACCACCAAACCATCTATTAGTGAATGGAGGATCTCCCACCTCAACACAGTGAATGCCACTCCAGAAAATATATTCATATATGCAATGAAACGACATTTACACTTTGCACTACCATGGCAATGTTGCCAGCATTTTCAAGGACCAGTCTCACCCCGGTCACTCCCTCGTCTCCCCTCTCTCATCAGGCAAGAGATACAGAAGTGTGAAAACACACACCTCAGATTCAGGGACTGTTTCTTCCCAACAGTCATCAGGCAAGTGAACCGTCCTCTCATCAGCTACAAAGTGTGTGGTCCTGACACCTCCCCCCCCACAGGTTTGCAGGTTAATTAGCTTCTGTAAATTGTCCCTAGCCTGTAGGATGCAAAATTGGGATAACATAGAACCAGTGTACGGGTGATCAATGGTTGGCGTGGACTCGGTTGGCTGAAGGACCCGTTTTCATGCTGTATCTCTAACAGAAAAACACTCCAGAAAACTCACCTGTAATAACTCCATCACAATCACAGGCTGCAGAACAGCACTGTAGTAGCTTATTAGTTTCTGTTCTGTGATGCCAGGTTTTGCCATGATGTGGTACAGCACAGCTTCTATCATTCCTTTACAGACAGGTTTATTCAGGCTCCCATCAACAATTCTCCAGGGATGGCAGAAGAAACTAATCTGCTCGTATTCTCTGCAAGGTTCAACCAGGAAAGAGGATACTTCATGAAAATGGCATTTAAAAAAAGTAAGTAATCTCTTTTGCCACTTTACTTTGCTTTATTAACTTTGAATCCTTGACAATGGCATTTCAATCACAGCATCCCCATCCAACCTGGATAGTCTGTTGTCTAGGAAGGATCGGCAGATGCTGGTTTACACTGTAGACACTAAATGCTGGAGTAACTCAGTGGGACAGGCAGCATCTCTGGAGGAGTGGAATAGGTGGCGTTTCGGGTCGAAACCCTTCTTCCGACTGAGAGTCAGGGGAGAGGGAAACTAGAGGTATGAAAAAGTACAGAACCCTGGTTCTGTGGTTGAGGAAGAAACGGAGAGCTTCAAGGCCTTCTTGGTGGGGGGGATGGGGTACGGAGTGACTGAACATCCACAGTAAAGATGAGGGAACGGTTCTGCAGTTGGGAAATAAATGGTGGGCTTAAAGGCTTTCCTGGTGGGAGATGGAAATGTAGAGTGACTGAACGTCTATTCAGTGGATGGTCTATTGGTCTTCTGGTTGTTGCTATCGAGTTGTGCTTTAACCTGGAACTTGCTGGCCAATGTCAGAGAATCCAATGATTTCACCTCTTCAAGGGCCAACGGTGTGACTGACAAGATTGGCCCAATTTCCAGGTTTGGGAATTGCAAAACACTCTATTCAACATGTTACAGTTTCCTGAAATAGTACACAATCCAGTCATGCCTCATTTGATAAAAGACAGGACCTGTTTGTATATGTCCGAGCTAACCAAATGCAATTCAATCAAGTAGACGCAAGGAACTGAAGATGCTGGGATCACAAACTGCTAACACAATGAGCAAAAAGCAACAAAGTGCTGGGGTAACTCCGAAGGTCAGTCAGCATCTCTGGAGAGCTGGGAAAGGTGACGTTTCAGGTTGGGTCTCTTCTTCAGTATGACAATGGCAGCACCAGTTTGTCTATATCTGGACCCGAAACATTTCCTATCCATGTTCTCCAGAGATGTTACCAGACCCGCTGAGTTACTCCAACTCTTCGTGTTTTTTGCAATTTAATCAAAATGCTGTGAGATCTTGTGTATAATGGGGCGGCACAGTGGTAGAATTGCTGCCTTGCAGCACCAGAGAGCCAGGTTTTATCCTGACGATGGGTGCTGTCTGTACGGCGTTTGTACGTTATTCCCATGACTGCATGGGTTTTTCCCGGGTGCTCCGGTTTCCTCCCACATACCAAAGACTTGCAGGTTTGTAAGTTAACTGAATTTGGTAAAAATTGTAAATTGTCCCTAGTATGTAGGATAGTGCTAATGTACGGTGATCACTGGTTGGTGCGGACTCGGTGGGCCGAAGGGCCTATTTCCGCGCTGTATATCTCAACTAAACTATAAAAACAGACTTCATTATTGCATAATCTCAAATTCCAGATTGAAGATTTCCCTACTTGATTAATATGTTGAAATGTAATAATGTTAAAACACCTACTTGTCGGATTCGCTTTGCAAGATACCTTCTATCTTCACATTCTCCTTGACTGAATCCCCTGCAATGAAAGATTAAAGGCAACTTTAACTTGCACAAAGCAGAATCAAATGTTTTCAACATGAAGAACACATCTTTGATTTTCCCCAACTCCACAACCATATAACCATATAACAATTACAGCACGGAAACAGGCCATCTCGACCCTTCTAGTCCGTGCCGAACACGTATTCTCCCCTAGTCCCATATACCTGCGCTCAGACCATAACCCTCCATTCCTTTCCCGTCCATATAACTATCCAATTTATTTTTAAATTATAAAAACTAACCTGCCTCCACCACCTTCACTGGAAGCTCATTCCACACAGCCACCACTCTCTGAGTAAAGAAGTTCCCCCTCATGTTACCCCTAAACTTCTGTCCCTTAATTCTCAAGTCATGTCCCCTTGTTTGAATCTTCCCTACTCTCAGTGGGAAAAGCTTATCCACGTCAACTCTGTCTATCCCTCTCATCATTTTAAAGACCTCTATCAAGTCCCCCCTTAACCTTCTGCGCTCCAAAGAATAAAGCCCTAACTTGTTCAACCTTTCTCTGTAACTTAGTTGCTGAAACCCAGGCAACATTCTAGTAAATCTCCTCTGTACTCTCTCTATTTTGTTGACATCCTTCCTATAATTAGGCGACCAAAATTGTACACCATACTCCAGAATTGGCCTCACCAATGCCTTGTACAATTTCAACATTACATCCCAACTTCTATACTCAATGCTCTGATTTATAAAGGCCAGCACACCAAAAGCTTTCTTTACCACCCTATCTACATGAGATTCCACTTTCAGGGAACTGTGCACAGTTATTCCCAGGTCCCTCTGTTCACCTGCATTCTTCAATTCCCTACCATTTACCATGTACGTCCTATTTTGATTTGTCCTGCCAAGATGTAGCACCTCACACTTATCAGCATTAAACTCCATCTGCCATCTTTCAGCCCACTCTTCCAACTGGCATAAATCTCTCTGTAGACTTTGAAAATCTACTTCATTATCCACAACCCCACCTATCTTAGTAGCATCTACATACTTACTAATCCAATTTACCACACCATCATCCAGATCATTGATGTACATGACAAACAACAGTGGACCCAACACAGATCCCTGTGGCACCCCACTAGTCACTGGCCTCCAACTTGACAAACAACCATCCACCATTACTCTCTGGCATCTCCCATTCAGCCACTGTTGAATCCATCTTGCTACTCCACCATTAATACCCAACCATTGAACCTTCTTAACCAACCTTCCATGAGGAACCTTGTCAAAGGCCTTACTGAAGTCCATATATACAACATCCACTGCTTTACCCTCATCAATTTCCCGAGTAACCTCTTCAAAAAATTCAAGAAGATTAGTCAAACATGACCTTCCAGGCACAAATCCATGTTGACTGTTCCTAATCAGACCCTGTTTATCCAGATGCTTATATATATTATCTCTAAGTATCCTTTCCATTAATTTGCCCACCACTGACGTCAAACTAACAGGTCTATAATTGCTAGGTTTACTCTTAGACCCCTTTTTAAACAATGGAACAACATGCGCAGTACGCCAATCCTCCGGTACTATTCCCGTTTCTAATGACATTTGAAATATTTCTGTCATAGCCCCTGCTATTTCTACACTAACTTCCCTCAATGTCCTAGGGAATATCCTGTCCGGACCTGGAGACTTATCCACTTTTATATTTCTCAAAAGTGTCAGTACTTCCTCTTCTTTGAATCTCAGTTTCCATAGCTACTCTACTTGTTTCCCTTACCTCACATAATTCAATATCCTTCTCCTTGGTGAATACCGAAGAAAATAAATCTCCCCCATCTCTTTTGCCTCTGCAGATAGCTGTCCACTCTGACTCTCTAATGGACCAATTTTATCCCTCGTTATCCTTTTGCTATTAATATAGCTGTAGAAACCCTTTGGATTTACTTTCACCTTACTTGCCAAAGCAACCTCATATCTTCTTTTAGCTTTTCTAATTTCTTTCTTAAGATTCTTTTTACATTCTTTATACTCCTCAAGCACCTCATTTACTCCATGCTGCCTATAATTATTGTAGATCTCTCTCTTTTTCCGAACCAAGTGTCCAATTTCCCTTGAAAACCAGGGCTCTTTCCAATTTTTACTATTTCCTTTCAACCGAACAGGGACATAAAGATTCTGTACTCTTAAAATTTCACCTTTAAATGTACTCCATTTCTCTTCCACATCTTTCCCATAAAACAAACTGTCCCAATTTACTCCTTTTAAATCCTTTCGCATCTCCTCAAAGTTAGCCTTTCTCCAATCAAAAATCTCAACCCTAGGTCCAGTTCTGACCCTCTCCATAATTATATTGAAACTAATGGTATTGTGATCACTGGTCCCGAACTGTTCCCCAACCCATACCTCTGCCACCTGACCCGTCTCATTTCCTAATAGGAGGTCCAGCACCGCCCCTTCTCTAGTAGGTACTTCTATGTATTGCTGCAAAAAACTATCCTGCACACATTTTACAAACTCCAACCCATCCAGCCCATTTACAGAATGTGTTTCCCAGTCTATGTGTGGAAAATTGAAATCTCCCACAATCACTACCTTGTGCTTACTACTAATATCTGCAATCTCCTTACATATTTGCTCTTCCAATTCTCCCTCCCCATTTGGCGGTCTATAATACACCCCTATAAGTGTTGCTACCCCTTTTAGGAAACCTAATACTCAGAAAAAAACTGGAGGAGAAAAAAATAATTTAAGACTCCTTGAGTGGAAATAGTGACAAAGCTAGGAGGGCGAGGGATATGAAAATGTTTTGCATTTTTGAGCAAATGTCAGCTCATTCTTTCTTTTGCATTTATTTCAGATGTTTATTTTTTTCACATTTCAGATTCTCTTTATATCTCAGATGTGTTATTCTTTTTTAAATTTTCAGATGTTTTATTTTTAATTGCAGATTTATTGCATTGACTGCATTTAAATTTACTAGCCACTGTGGTGGGCTTTGAACTCATCTCTAGACCATTATCTCAAACCTCTGATTTCAAGCTGGAAAGGGTGCAGAGAAGATTTATGAGGATGTTGCCGGGACTCAATGGCCTGAGCTCGAGGGAGAGGTTGAGCAGACTAGGACTCTTTTCCTTGGAGCGCAGGGGGATGAGGGGTGATCATTGAATCATTGAGGTGTACAAAATCATGAGAGGAATAGATCGGGTAGAGTCTCTAGCCCAGAGTAGGGGATTCGAGAACCAGAGGACATAGGTTTAAGCTGAAGGGGGATAGATTTAATAGGAACCTGAGGGGTAACTTTTTCACACAAAGGGTGGTGGGTGTGTGGAACAAGCTGCTGGAAGAGAAAGTTGAGGGAGTAATTCACGCAATGTTTATGAAACATTTAGACAGGTACATGGATAGGACAGGTTTAGAGAGATATGGTTCAAACACAGGCAGGTGGGACTAGTGTAGATGGCACAGGTTGGTCGATGTGGGCAAGTTGGCTGAAGGGCCTGTTTCCATGCTGTATGATTCCATGACTATGGCTCTGGGTTACTCATCCAATAGTACAAGTTAATGTCTCAGAATCAACAGACGCCCACACATCCAACAGCACTGATGGACCTGAAACTGTGTATCTTACCAATCTGAGTAAAGATGCAAAAAGCTGGAGTAGTGGGACAGGCAACATCTCTGGAGGGACCCTTAAGGTTCTCAACCTGAAATGTCACCCTTTCCTTCTCCAGAGATGCTGCCTGTCCTGCTGAGTTACTCCAACTATTTGTGTCTATCTTCGGTTTAAACCAGCATCTGCAGTTCCTTCTTACCAAGCTGAGTCCCTGCAGTAATCGCCCAACCTTCCACAGGGATGTCTCATATCTGTCCATCTTCCTGTCTGAGAGGCATGAATTGGAGGGAGTGCCAGATGCAGAATGTGATTTGTTCCACTACATGCAGTTCACGGTGGAATTTTTTTTTTTTTTAATGTTTACAATATTGAAGGATAATAATTAGGGGAGGCACAGTGGTGCTGAGGTGGAGCTGCAGCCTCACAGCGCCAGAGACACAGGTTCAATCCTGACTACGGGTACAGTCTGTGTGGAATTTGTAGATTCCCCATGATACTGCCTGGGTTTTCTCCTGGTGCTCTGGTTTTACAAAGACGTGCAGGTATGTAGGTTAATTGGCTTCTGTAAATTGCTGCTAATGAGCAGGATGTGAAAGTGTGATAACATACAACTAGAGTGAACGGGTGATCAATGGTCAGCGTGGACTCTGGGGGCTGAAGGGCCTGTTTCCACATTGTATCTCTAAACTCAAAAGGTATTGTAAAAAGATTACAGGATGCAAAGATAACCCTAATACCATAAATATTTAAAGAGCGTTCACGAGTCAAACGTTACACAGCAGTTTACTACAAGATAAAGGTGCAAAGGATAACTAATTAAAATTTCAAAAATCAGACGAGTTTAAAATAACATCACCTAATTAATGCTCCAGTGATCAAGTACTGTACATTTACTCTGATGCACATTCTATAGACTCCAATTACCTTCCTCCTGAAGTCCTGATCTGTCCTGCCTCAGGTTCATTGGAGGATTTTCACCATGCTGTAAATCCTCCACTGAATTCACCACAGATATATCGCCTTTGAGAAGCTGCCCACGTACAGGATGTATTGCTTCAGTGTTTCCCTCACCTGCTGTGCTCTCTGCTTGGGCATCTTCTTCTTGCACCAACTGGGTACCTTGTTGTCCCCCATCCTTCGCAGCAGTCATTTTGGAAGAGGCCCTCAGACCTTTAACATCAAGTGAAGAGTTAAGCCCCTCACAACTTTCATCTCTGTTCCCATCTTGTTCACAACCTGGCCTTACTGGCTCACTCTGCAAATCCGGGTATTTGACAAGATTAGCTCCTGGTGAAGAGGTAGAAGGGAACTGGTGCTGGGAGAGTTTGCTTCTTGTTTCATCTGATGTGCTGTCTGGATTGTCCCGATTCGAGGAATCCCTCCTTAGTTCAGAAGAGTCACTGCCCTGACAAGATCTTTTACAAGGATGCTCACAGTCAATGTTTCCAGTGCCAATCTCCTCAATAGTTCTTTTCCTATTCGCAGTCACTGTACACACATGACTCGCACAGACATCCTGTGCAGTTGTGGACTCCGAACTGTGCTCTTCAACACTCTCCTTTGTAACGATTGAACTAAAATCAGACTTTATACTCTTCTTATGCGTGTCACTTTGCTCACTGGGCGGAATGTTTCTTGTGTCAGATTCTGAAGGGTTTATTTCAGAGCTGCTTTTGGACCCCCCCTCGGGTGAACTCAGAGACACAGACTTCTCCCCACTTTTCCAGACACGAAATGGATGAAGCAGCCAGGGGTGAGCATGCGTTATCGCCACCACCCGTGCTGCTGAGCTGCCGACTGCTACGATCTGGTCCAACACTTTCAAATCCTGCAAAACAGAAGCAAACGTCAAAATCGCCGTACACATTTAACAAACTACATATGAAAAGCAATTCCAACACATTGCAAATAGCAAAGAATTTCTGCAATTATTTGATCTGTTCTTCAATGCTTCCATTTAGCAATTCTGGAGTCCGCTCACCTAATGTGTAGGAAGGAACTGCAGATGCTGGTTTATACCAAAGACAGATGCAAAATACTGCAGTTACTCAGCAGGTCAGGCAGCATCTCTGGAGAAAAGGAATAGGTGACGTTTTGGGTTGGAACCCTTCATTGGACTGAAGATGGGTTCCGACCTAAAACGTCACCTATTCCATCTATCTCGAGATGCTGCCTGACCTGCTGAGTTAGTCCAGCATTTTGTATCGATCTTCGGATCCCTTCACCTAATCTCTCTCTTCCTTTGTACATCCTTCCTTAGCTAGGATTACCAGATCTGCACACAACACGGTGCTAAAATTGAGTAAACAAAAAGTTTGTCAGCAGGTAGCGAGACTGTCCTTGTTTATAGTGGACCCCAAGTTTAGTTTCAGTCCCAAAAATCAGTTCATTTTTCAGGAAAAGATAGCTTACAATCAGCATACAGTGGCCACAAACTCAAATGGCTTGAAAGCAAATAATTGTATTCTTTTTTTTACAAATAGCAAATATTACTAAATTAAAATAAATGTAGATGTTATCATAACTAAACCATTTAATGACTCATTTACAGATCACGATTTAAATTAAATTACATTTAATTACTTAGGAATTGTCTATAAATATTTTGTGTTTAAGACAAACACATGGATAGGACAGGTTTGAAGGGATATGGGCAAACGCAGACAGGTAAGACTAGTGTAGATGGGACGTGCTGGCTTGTGTGGGCAAATTGGGCAAAAGAGCCTGTTTCCACACTGTAAGACTCTTATAAAGGTGGCATGGTGGCACAGCAGTTGAGTTGTTGCCTTACAGCACCAGAGAACTGGATCTGATCCTGACTACGGGTGCTTGTCTGTACGGAGTTTGTACGTTCTCCCTGTGACCTGTGTGGGTTTTCTCCAGGATCTTCGGTTTTCTCCCACACTCCAAATGGCTTGGTATAATTGTAAATTGTCTCTGGTGTGTGTAGGATAACGTTAGTGTGCGGGGATCACTGGTCGGCACGGACTCGATGGACTGAAGCGCCTGTTTCCACGCTGTGTCTTTAAACTAAATTAAAAAGACTCTATGACTATGACAAACCTGCAGGTATTGCTTTAATGACTTGGTCCTTGCATTCAGCACATCCTCGTACTGAAGAAATTGTTGCACTAGTTTTGTTGTCTCCATCCCAAAGGTGGAACAGGCTTCAATCGCACTGGAGATTTCCTGCACGGCAGTCAGATCCTCGGGACTGTACCCGAGCTCATCCACAAAGCGCTTTTGAACTTTCTCCCCTCCGTACTCATAAGAGTTGGGCTTCAGCACCTTTGTGAATGTCTGAGGAAGAGCATCTGGTCCTGATGCTGTCTCAAACAAAGTGGCTGGATCTGCTTCAGGAGAAAGCAGGAGGTTGAGCATTTCAGATATAACTGCATGTATCAAAACAGTCTAAGAAGGAGAAGTATTCAGAACAAGGACTAAATTATGATTATAAATATCACTCCAACTGTGGCAACAAAATAAGAAGCACCACGGTCTTTAATGTAAATATTTTTGTTAATAAATTGAGGTATAATGCAGCTGATTTACTGGTATCAGTGGCAATGATGTATATAAACTAGCTAATCACCATCCAAATCTTATAGACTTTAGAGATACAGCAGGTAAACAGGTCCTTCAGCCCACTGAGTCTGTGCCAACCAGCGATAACCACATACACTAGCAACTACATTAGGGGCAATTTAAAATTAACAAAATCTAATTAACCTACAAGCCCGCACATCTTTATAGTGTGGGAGGAAACCAAAGCACCCGGAGGAAACCCATGCGGTCACAGGGAGAACGTATAACTCCACACAGACAACACCTGTAGGCAGTATCAAACCCAGGTCTCTGGCGCTGTAAGGCAGCAACTCTCCTGCAGCACCATCGTGCCGGCCCTAATCGTTCAACATCCTGGATGAGGAGTTTCTTTCCACCAAACACTAGGAAGATTAAAGCCATCACCCTAGATCCCTTTGACAAAATCTGGTTCCTTAGACATTGGTGCCCTTCCCTCTCCCTGGCAAGTTATATAAGGATGAACAAAACTTGGTCTCATGTCGGGGTTTCTTCTGGCTGCTGTCGCTTCCTCCCACATACCAAAGACGTGTGCATTTGTAAGTTAATTGTCCCTAGTGTGTAGGAAGTGGCTGCGAGAGAGGGATAGCATAGAACTGGTGAGATGATCGATAGTCGGCATGTTGTCGATGGGCCAAAGGGCCTGTTTTCATGGTGTCTTTCAATCAATGCAATCAACAGATATGCCTTCAGGATGAGAGGGGGGGGGGGGGGGTGTGGGGGGGGGGGTGTGGGGGGGGGGGGGGGGGGGGGGGGGGTGTGTGTGTGTGTGTGTGTGTGTGTGTGTGGTGTGTGTGTGTGTGTGTGTGTGTGGTGTGTGTGTGTGTGTGTGGTGTGTGTGTGTGTGTGTGTGTGTGTGTGTGTGTGTGTGTCTCCGTGTCTGTGTGCGCGCGTGTGTGTGCGTGCGTGCGTGCGTCTGTGTGTGTGTGTGTGTGTGTGTGCGCGTGTGTGTGTGTCACATGATGACAAGTTAGACTAGTTTGACCGGTGAGTAACAGAGCAACAAATAATCAATTACAAAAGATATGTAAACTTGGATGAAAAATAATTTAAATGGAGAGGTTCAATTGTTATGGTAGTACAAGAAATAGCATTCTGAAGCTTACGGACTCACCATCATGGGTGCTCAAGCTTCCTTGCGCTGGCGTTGAACGGACTTTTAGCCTCACCCGACAGGAGTTTACCACAATGTTGTCATTTGGATTAAGGTTGCGTGTGCTCACTATGCCCGGTGCATAATACCCCCGCATCAGTAAATAGTTAGTATGCGAGGCCTGAGGAGCCTTCACTTCAAATTTGGGCTTATTTCCAACGTCTTCCATGTCATCTTCCTCATCGTCATCCAAGCCTTCCTTCCCCAACCTAAAACAGACGAAGAATGTAGAAACAAGGAAAAACACAATGTAGAAACAAAAAACACAATGCGTTGTAGTAACTAAGTGGATCAGGCAGCATTCCTGAATGAACATGGATGGGTAACGTTTCGTGTGGGGACCCTTCTTCAGTCTGGTCAGTGTTGAGTCTACTTCCAGTTTGAATAAAAGTCCCGGCCCGAATCGTCGCCTATCCATGTTCTCCAGAGATGCTGCCTGACCCGCTGAGTTACTCCAGCACTTTGTGCCTAACACATATTACAGCAAGGTTAATTATTTGAAAGCTCAAAGTATTCCGGCTGAACTAAAGCAAGAGAAGTATTCTGCTGATGATAAGCTATGCGGTCTGGACATACTCAATGTAGACGCCATGATGTAGCAGTTCATTCCTCCTTTATCTGAAATTTTCAACATGGTAGAAAACAAGAGTATGCACAATACTAATAATAGAAAGCAAAAGATCCAGATATTTCCATAGGAATCTTTTACCAGTTTTAAGGTGAGGGGGAAGATTTAATAGGAAACATTTTCACCCATGATGGTGGGTATATGGAATGCTGTATGGCTCTATAAATGAGAGTAGGATTTATAAAGATATACAAGTATCCATGAAGTGGATGAATTTAGTCACAGGGTGGTGAATCTGTGGAATTCTTTGCCACAGAAGTCAGTGGATATTTCTAAGGCAGATATAGATTCTTGATTAGTACAGGTGTCAGAGGTTACGGGGAGAAGGCAGGAGAATGGGGTTGATCGATCAACCATGATCGAATGGCAGCATCCTGTAGACATGATGGGCCAAATGGCCCAATTCTACTCCTATTCCTTATGACCTTATGAAAATCATATGCCCGTACCTTTTTATAACTTCATTGTCTACCAGCGTACTGTCCACAACCACAATCTGCTCGGGGATTGAGACGTGGAAAGACAACAGACCGAGGATAAACAAAGACACTGTGGCCACACAGCAGCCACCATTTCCATCCAGAGGGTAGGTGAGCATGTCAGTCTCAACAGGTGCATCCTTATCCTGGAAGGAGAAGATGTTGGGGAGGTCCTCCATTCCTGCAGTCTTCAGCTTTTGTAAAAACTTGTATGATTCAGAACATATATTACTTGGAAAACGCCAGACGAAGTTCCTGGAATAAATCAACCACAAGAAATATTACATCATGTTTAAGAGTTCTGAGAATGCAGAATAAAAACAGTTCTGTACATCATTAACACACAAAAACAATGAAACTGTCTTTCATAAGTCATAGAAGCAAAGTAGGCCATTCGGCCCATCACGTCTACTCCGCCATTCAATCAAGGTTGATCAATCTTTCCCTCTCAACCCCATTCTCCTGCCTTCTCCCCATAACCCTGGACCCCCTTACTAATTAAGAATACATCAATCTCTGCCTGCAATGACTTGGCCTCCACAGTAAATGTGGCAATGAATTCCACAGATTCACCAAACTCTGGCTAAAGAAATTCCTCCTCATCTCCTTTCTAAAACTGTGTCCTTTTATTCTGAGGCTATGCCCTCTTGACCAAGACTCTCCCACTAGTCATGGTAATTATATAGAAATGGAGACTCTGGAAGGGAGGTTTCCTGCGACCACAATTTCCTGCGATTTTTTGTGGTCTTGAATGGAGCTGTTCCCAAACCATGTTGTGGCACATCCTGATAAAATGCTTCCTGTGGCGCATCTGTACAAGTTGGTGAGAGTTGTTGGTGGCATGCTGAACTTCCTAAGCCTTCTGAGGAAAGTTCAATGCAGTTTCAAAACACATCTATATCTCTCCATATCACCGTCTATATTTCTCGTTTCCCTTTCCACCGACTCAGTCTGAAGAAGGGTCGAACTGAAACGTCACCTATTCCTTTTCTCCAGAGATGCTGTCTGACTCGCTGAGTCACTTCAGCTTTTTATGTCTATCTTCAGTTTAAACTACCATCTGCAGTTCCTTCCTACATATGTCACCTACCAATACGTCACCTACCAATGTTCTCCAGAGATGGTACCTGACTCTCAGAGTTACTCCCACACTTAGTGTCCTTTTTTTAAAAGCAGCATCTGCAGTTCCTTGTTTCTACATATTTAGTGCAGGGAAACATAGAAAATAGGTGCAGGAGTAGGACATTCGAACTTCAAGCCAGCATTGCCATTCAATATGATCATGGCTGATCATCCAAAATTAGTAAAACTTTCTTGCTTTCTCCCCATATCCCTCGATTCCATTAGCCCCAGGAGCTATCTAACTCTCTCTTGAAAACATTCAGTGAATTGGCCTCCACTGACTTCTGTGGCAGAAAACACTAGTGGGTGTAATTTATAGACCTCCAAATAGCTGTGACGCTGTTAGTCAGAACATAAATCTGCAAATAGTTGACGCATGTAAAAAGGGAACTGCTGTAATCATGGGGGACTTCAATTTTCATATTAATTGGGCAAACCAAACTGGGCAGGGTAGACTAGAGGAAGAGTTTATAGAATGTATTAGAGACGGGTTCCTAGAACAGTATGTCACAGAACCGACAAGGGGGGAGGCAATCTTGGATCTGGTCCTGTGTAATGAAGCAGGATTAATTAAAAATGTCATAGTTAGGGACTCGTTGGGAACAAGTGACCACAATATGGTCGAATTCCATATTCAAATAGAAGGGGAGCAGGTTGAAACTCAGGCTAGGGTGCTTAGTCTAAATAAGGGGGATTATGAAGGTATGAGGACTGAGCTGATCAAAGTTGACTGGGATAGCAGACTCAAGAATAAGACGGTACATGAGCAGTGGTGTACGTTTAAGGATCTACTGTATAACCTTCAAGAAAAATTTATTCCTATGAAGAAAAAAAGGGGTAAGGGTAAGAACAGTCAGCCATGGCTCAGTAAAACTATAAAGGATAGTATTCGGCTGAAGGCAAGGGCATATAAGGTAGCCAGAGATAGTGGGAGGGTAGAGGATTGGGAAGCATTTAAAGGTCAGCAAAAAATAACTAAGAGATTAATTAAGACGGGGAAAATAGACTATGAAAGGAATTTAGCGAACAACATAAAAACTAATAGTAAGAGTTTTTATAGCTATATAAAAAGAAAAAGGGTGGCTAAGGTGAACGTTGGTCCATTGGAGGGTGAGACTGGAGAGTTGTTGGTGGGGAACATGGAAATGGCAAAGGCATTAAACGAGTATTTTGTATCAGTCTTCACCATAGAAGACACAAAAAATATTCCAACGCTGGATAAACAGGGGGCGGTAGGAATGGAGGAGCTAAATACTATTAAGATCACCAAGGAGGTGGTATTAGGGAAATTAATGAGACTGAAGGAGGATAAATCCACCTGGGCCTGATGGATTACATCCAAGGGTCTTGAGGGAGATAGCGGTGGGGATTGTGGATGCATTGGTGATAATTTTCCAAAACTCCCTGGAGGCAGGAACGGTCCCAGTGGATTGGAAAATGGCCAATGTAACACCTATATTTAAAAAAGGAAGTAAACAGAAGGCGGGTAACTATAGACCGGTTAGTCTAACATCGGTGGTGGGTAAAATGTTAGAGACAATTATTAAAGAAACACTAACGGGGCACTTGGATAAACATGACTTCATCGGACAGAACCAGCATGGTTTTGTGAAGGGGAAGTCCTGTTTAACGAATCTGCTCGAATTCTTTGAGGAAGTAACAACCCGGGTGGATAAAGGGGAACCGGTGGATGTGGTATACTTGGACTTCCAAAAGGCTTTTGACAAGGTGCCACATAAGAGACTATTGCTAAAAATAAAAAATTATGGGATTGGGGGTAATATATTAGCATGGGTAGAGGATTGGCTAACAAATAGGAAGCAGAGAGTGGGGATAAATGGTTCATACTCGGGATGGCAACCGGTAACTAGCGGGGTTCCGCAAGGGTCGGTGCTGGGACCCCAGTTGTTCACAATTTATATAAATGATTTGGAGGAGGGAACCAAGTGTAATATATCAAAATTTGCGGACGATACAAAAATGGGAGGAAAAGTAGGGGATGAGGAGGATAGGAAGAGTCTGCAAAAGGATATAGATAAGCTAGGTGAGTGGGCAACAACTTGGCAGATGAAATTTAATACTAATAAATGTGAAGTCATTCACTTTGGGAAAAAAAATGATAGGGCAAGTTATTTTCTAAATGAGGAGGAGCTGCGTTGTAATGCAACGCAAAGGGATCTAGGGGTATTAGTACATGAATCACTAAAAGTTAGTATGCAGGTGCAGCAAGCAATCAGGAAGGCCAATGGAGTTTTGGCCTTTATTGCTAGGGGGATTGAGTATAAAAACACGGAGGTCTTGCTGCAGCTGTACACAGTATTAGTGAGACCACATTTGGAATACTGTGTACAGTTCTGGGGTCCATACTTAAGAAAGGATGTACTAGCCCTGGAGGCAGTGCAGCGAAGGTTTACAAGATTAATTCCTGCAATGAGGGGATTGACATATGAGGAAAGGTTAAGTAGGCTGGAACTCTACTCTTTGGAGTTTAGAAGAATGAGAGGCGATCTCATTGAAACATATAAGATCATGAGGGGCCTTGATCGGGTGGATGCACCGAGGATGTTCCCAATGATCGGGGAAACTAGAACTAGGGGACATAGTTGCAGAATAAGGGGGGGCTCTTTTAAAACTGAGATGAGGAAGAACTTCTTCACCCAGAGGGTGGTTAATTTATGGAATTCACTGCCCCAGGGAGCAGTGGAAGCAGAAACGTTAAATATATTTAAGTCTAAAATAGATGTTTTTTTAGCTGCCAAGGGGATAAGGGGCTACGGGGAGAGGGCAGGGATATGGACCTAGGTATGGTTAGTATAGTAAGACCTGAGTGATCTCCTGGACAAGTGTCGATCGCCTGGATTGGGGTCGGAGAGGAATTTCCCGGATTTTTTTCCCGAATTGGACCTGGGTTTTTATCCGTTTTTTTGCCTCCCCCAGGAGATCACGAGGTTCTTGGGGTGGAGAGGGGTGATAGCAGTATAAAGGGGAGGGTAGTGTCTTGTGTTCTGTGTCTTGTGTCTACTGTTTGTGGGTAAGTGTGTCTGTTTAGTGTTCAGCCATGAGCGAATGGCGGTGCGGGCTCGACGGACCTGGTGGTCTACTCTCGCACCTACTTTCTATGTTTCTATGTTTCTAATCCCAACTCTCTGGGTGAAAATGATTTTCCTAATCTCAGTACTAAACTGAGTACTAACCCCTTATTCTTAAACTGTGAAACACATTTTTCCTGCACCTAGCCTGTCCAATCCCTTAAGAATGTAATATGTTTCTATAAGATCCCCTCTCATGTTTTAAATTCTGGCGAATATAAGCCCATTCTTTCATCATATGTCAGTCCAGCCATCCCGGGAATTAACCTGGTGAACCTATGCTGCACTCCCTCAATAACGAGAATGTCCTTCCTCAAATTAGGAAACCAAAACTGCACACAATACTCTAGGTGTAGTCTCACCAGGGCCCTGTACAACTGCAGTAGGTCCTCCTTGCAGTTTGAGTATAGGAATACTCAAATTCTCTCGAAATCTCCGCCACCTCCAACGGGATCCCACCACTAGCCACATTTTCCCATCTCCACCCCTTTCCGCCTTCCGTAGAAACCATTCCATCCGCAACGCCCTGGTTCACTCATCCCTTCCCACCCAAACCACCCCCTCTTTGCTGAAATAGGGTCTCGACCCAAAACGTCACCATTCCTTTTCTCCAGAGATGCTGACTGTCTCGCTGAGTTACTCCAGCTTTTTGTGCCTATCCTCTCGCTATGAAGGCCAACATGCCATTTGCTTTCTTTACTGCCTGCTGTACCTGCATGCTTACTTTCAGTGTTCAAGAAGGAACTGTAGATGCTGGAAAATCAAAGGTACACAAAGATGCTGGAGAAACTCAGCGGGTGCAGCAGCATCTATGGAGCGAAGGAAATAGGTAACGTTTCGGGCCGAAACCCCTTCTTCAGACTTTGCTTACCTTCAGTGACTGATGTACAAGGGCACCCAGGTCTCATTGCACCTCCTCCTCTTCCTAATTTGAAAATAGTGCAAATGGGTACTTGATCGCTTGCATGGATTTGGCGAGCAGAACAGTTGTTTCTGTGTTGTATGCCTTCATGACAAGATCTTTAGGCCTTTATGACAAATCTAATTGCTGCTTAGTGAATAGGTGCCAAATGCAGAATCAGCATTGTGCATATTTACACAATCTTGGGTGGCACGGCAGCACAGCTGTAGAGTTATTGCCTTACAACGCCAGAGACCCAGGTTCGATCCTGACTATGGCTGCTGTCTGACGGAGGTTGTATATTTGTATGTACTCGCTGTGACCTGCGTGGGTTTTCTCCGGGATCTCTGGTTTCCAGAGACGTACAAGTTTGTAGATCAATTGGCTTGGTAAAATTGTAAATTGTGCTTAGTGTGTGTAGGATAGTGTCAGTGTGCAGGAATCGCTGGTCGGCATGGACTCGGTGGGCCGATGGGCTTATTTCCACGCTGTAAATCATTAAACTAAACTCGAACCGAATGATTTTTGCAGCTATAATGTTCACATCTGAAAAAGTCCCACCACATACCTGTAGTAAGTCTGTGACAGCTGATAGGACATTGATGCAAAGGGTAACGCTCTGCTCTTCTTTGGCCCCAATGCTTTACTGACTCTGCGACGGTTTACCAAACTCCGCTGTTGGAACTCGAGGAACACTTTCACGAGGATGTCATCCTTGTATTGCTTATAAAGATGGAATGTCTGGTGAAAGAATGCATATTTTACAAGAAATCTCACACTCCTGACTAAAACAGATTTAAAAGCTACTTACAACAGAATCAGTGCCTTGAATGTAATAGTGAAGGGTGATTGTTACAGATTTATTCGGCCTTATGATCCTTATGAGCAGCTAATCACATCAAAGTATTTGCGCAATGGGCCAGCTGGCAAATACACAGTAAATGTTTTAGGTAACGGTTTAAAAATTACACCAAATGCATGTATAATTAAAGTCGAAATACTAAGCATCATATGTACATTTAAAATGAGCTATCCCTCGAAATATTTCTGTGAAAAAATGGACTGATTGAATGATATAAGCTTGGAAACAGGCCCTTCAGCCCACTGAGTTCACGCCGACCATCGATCACCATTCATGCTAGTTCTACGTTATCCCACTTTCTCATCCACTCCCTGCAGGTTAGGGGTTATTTACGGAGGCCAATTAACCAACAAATCCGCACGTGACATAGGAGAAAACCCACGCAGTCACAGGAGAACGTGCAAACTCCACACAGATAGCACCCGAGGTCAGGATTGAACCAGTGTCCCTGGTGCTGTGAGGCAGCGGCTCTACCAGCTGTGCCAATCCTACAATAATACCTATAATTATTTTTAAATGTTCAGCGCGTTTGCAGAATGGCAATTAATAAATCCTTAGAAAAATCAACGAAACCAGAAAATAATAGATATTTGACATATTTTATGCACATACTTTACTGAAAGGTACAACAGTTCAAATGATTTATTGGACAATGAAACTGGTGGAGAAACTTGGAATCAAGGACGGTAAATATTGCTGTGATTACTGCTGCAGAATGAGGCCATATTTCAATACAAGGGCAGGGGGTGGAGTTGTTTCCTTTTCATATAGTGTCTATGGAATGATACAGTGGGGAAACACGCTGTTCGTCCCAACTTGTCCAAACCGGCCAACATGTCCCAGCTACACTAGTCCCACCTGCCTGCGCTTGGTCCATATCCCTCCATATTTGTCCTATCCATGTACCTGTCAAACTGTTTCTTAAACATTGGGACAGTCCCAGCCTTAACTACCTCCTCTGGCAGCTTGTTCCATACACCCATCATCCTTTGTGGGAAAAAGTTACCCCTCAGATTCCTATTTAATCTTTTTCCCTTCACTTTGAATCTATGACCTATGTCCTCTGGTCCTCGATTCTCCGACTCTGGACAAGAGATTCTGTGCATCTATCCGATCTAATCGTCTCATGATTTTATACATCTTACTTAAAATCTAATTTAAACCATGGCCTGGCCAAAAAGACGGACAGATTTGTAATTGAAAGGTTCATTAAAAAGACACGTAAGTCTAATGGATTGCAATGGATTTCGTAACTCGACATACATAAATACCTGAAAGGACTGGCATGATTTCATCTGTGTATCAGATAGAGCCAGGGTGCTCTGAATAAAATTTTGCAGAACCAAATAATGAATATCGTCAATGCTACAAAAGGAAAAAAAAAAGTTAACTTCGGGCTTTTGAAATACACGATATCCGCACTAAGTATTTATCAGTTGGACGTGGAAACGGGTTGCTGGTTTTGCCAATCAATTGGTATCCGCTAAACTCTCCAAATGTTCCTGCTACTGCATCTCTTAAAATTCAATTAGTCTTTTTACGCAAACACTTGAATCACAAGCTACAAGACTTCAATTAGTCTAAAAGACGCAGATAAGGCAAAAAGCTTTCTCCGTGACTTCAGACCAACTCAAAAGGAAATAAATGTTTCCTGCCTGGGGGAATGGAACAGGGATCACCTGTTGAATACAGAAATTAGTTGGAATTTCTTCTTTCAGAGAATCGTGAATCCATGGAATTTGCACCAAAGTCTTATGGAGAACTGAACATATTTAAAGCTGAGATGAGATTTTTGGTCTTTCAGAGAAATCACCGGTAATGGGATGGTACAGAAAAAGTAAAGATGAGGTTAAGATTCACCATGACCTTAGTGGAAAACTGGGCAGGCTTGATGGGCTGCATGACCATGATAGACTTTAAAGATTCGGCACGGAAACAGGCCCTTCGGCCCACCGAGTCCACGCCTACTAGCGATCACCCTGTACACTAACACTATCATACACACTAGGGACAAATTACAATTATGTACTAAAGCCAATTATGCTACAAACCTACATGGCTTTGGAGTGTGGGAGGAAACAGGAGCACCCGGAGAAAATCCACGCAGTCACAGGGAGAACGTGCAAACTCTGTACAGACAGCACCTGAGTTTGCAGCTGTTTGTCTGTCGCTGTGAGGCAGCAGCTCTGCCACTGCACCATGATGGCTCAATATTGTATGACAATAAAATGGGCAATAGTGAATTAATAATTTGTTATACATAGATCTCAGATTTTAATTGTGGTGAAGTCAATGGGGGGGAAAAACGGGGGAGATCTATGATTGTTGGAGAAGACTGTGGAGCTGGTTAGAGAGATGCCGAGGATGTTTACAAAGTGATTGCCTCAGGAATGGTGGATTATAGCTCTGTAGAGACTCATTAGCTCGACACAAAGTGCTGGAGTAACTCAGCGGGTCAGGTAGCATCTCTGGATAGCATAGATAGATTATGTTTCGGGTTGAGAGCCTTCTTCAGACTGAATAGGCTGACGTTGTTTCAGAGGGGGCTAACAACATAATGTAAAAGGTTTAAACAAGATGGAAGAGGTTGACATACTTCCTTTGCTGGACAATCAAGGGGCATTGATTTAAGGTATAAAACTCAGAAGTGTTGAGTCACTCCAACACTTTGTGTCTATTTTGGATATGTCAAGGTTAGGTAGGTATCTTGGTCAGCATCAATGAATTGGGCCAAGGGGCCTGTTTCATGTTGTATGACAATGATTCTAAAATATCCACCCAGTAGCTTTGGAAGCTACTGCCTAAAAGCGTGGTGGAAGCAGAAACAATCATCATTTTAATAGGAAATTCAGCAAACACTTGAATCACAAGCTACAAAGTTACAGAATGAAAGGTAGGAAGGGCTGACAAAGTTTGCTAGATATGACATGTCTTTTTTTTCCCCCAGGGTTTGGGAAATAAAAACTAGAAAGCATAAGTTTAAGGTGAGAGGGGTATTATTTCATAGGAACCTGAGGGATAACTTTTTGCACATGGAAGGTGGAATGTATGTGGAACGAGCTGACGGAGGAAGTGGTTGAGGCAAGTATAATAACAGTATTTAAAAGACATTTGGACAGGTACATGGATTGAAAAAAAGAGGGATATGCTTCAAATGCCGACATGGGCGAGTTAGGACAAAGGCCTGCTTTGGTGCTTTATGGTTCTATGACTGTGTTATATTATCTCCAGACATCAACATTTATTCCAATGTTTTTGAGCTGCAAGAGAGGAGGGATTTCAGATCAAAAGCACCTTCCCTGACCGTTCCTTTCCCTGCACTTTATAAGTTGACTGTCTGTGTGTGCCAGGAAACAAAACCCGTGAATTGATTGCAGGAATCAAAGGGTCACACACCATGAAACAGACACTTTGGCCCAATTCGTCCATGCTGACCAAGATACCCACCTAAGCTTGTAATATCCATATAATGGACACAAATTGCGAGAGTAACACAGCCGGTCAGGCAGTATCTCTGGGGAAAACGGATTGGTGATGTTTCGGGTCAGGACCCTTCTTCAGAGTGAAAGTAGAGGGGAGGGAACTGGAGGTAAGAAAAAAGCAGGACTGGCAACAGATGACAATGGAAGGACACAGCCCATAATTGGTTGGGGAACAGATGATAACAAAGGGATACAAGGATACAAACAGTGGAACTAGTGGGACATCTAGGGTGGGGGAAGAGGGAGAGCAAATGCAGGTATTACTTGAAATTAGAGAAATCAACGTTCAATTATCCATGATGATTTTCAGCCAATACTTTAAAGTCAAAATCTGATCTGTGAAAACTGAGATAAAAATCATAGATAAATTACCTTTTTATGACATCTTGCTTTTGGACTTCACTCCCTTCTTCCCCAACGACCAGTATTTTAAATCTGTTCAAAATCATAACATTTAAATGAAGCATGGTATATATTTGACGGATGAATACAAAAGTCCTGATTGCTCTCCTACACCCCCCCCCCCCCACTTTTCCACTTGCCCTGCCTGTCAGCCGCGTTCAACGCAACAATGACATCACAATGGGATCCTGAATTTCATTTACATTAAAAAATCATGAATTATTTTAGTTCTAAAAAAATCTCAGTTTAAAACAAAATGTGGTTTTCATTGCGGGTGGTGAGGTTTTAAAAAAAACATCGCCATTTTCTTTGTGGGGGGTGGGGTAAGGGGGTGGTGAGGAGTGGGAGAGCAGAGGGATAGAGGGAGAGGAGGGGTGGTAGTAAGGGAGAGGGTGGGGAAAGTGGGGGAGGTGAGAATGGAGAGTGGGGGAGGAGGGGGATAGAGGGAGAGGAGGGGGGAGTGGGAGATGTAGGGAGTGGGGGATAGAGGGAGAGGAAGGCGAGTGGGTGGAGGTGAGGAGGGAGAGTGGGGTGGGATACAGGGGAGATGAGGAGTGGGGGAGCAGGGGGATAGAGGGAGAGGAGGGGGGTAGGGAGGGGAGAGGGCTTATGGAGGGAGGGATGGAGTGGAGAGGGGAGGAGGAGTGGGGTAAGAAGAGGGAGGGTGAAGAGGAGGGGAAGGGAGTGTTGGGGGATGAGAGTGGAGGAGGATAAGGGTAGGAAGAGGGATGGCGAGGTAATGGAGGAGGGGAGGGGGAAGAGGGAGGAGGGGAGGGAGGGGGGTGTGGGGAAGAAGCAGAGGCGGGTTGGCGGAGGGTGGGGAGAGGGAGGATAATGGAGGAGGGGAATAGGGGACTGATTAGGGAGAGTGAGATGCGTTCACATTGATCTTATATTTTACAGGTTATGGCCATTTTGAACTTTAAAAAACGCCGCAGTCGCACTCTCACATGCCGGCCGCGTCTGCGCAGTTGGGGAGGGTTGCCGTGACTTGCGTCACAACGGGGTTCTCTGAAGTCACAACGGGAACCCGTCAGCCGCGCCTGCGCAGTTGGGGGCTATGGGTGAGTGGTGGAATATTACCTGGGGGTACGGACCCAACGGGTCCACACTTGGTCTAGTTTACATTTAAAACCAAGGCACTCATTCACAATTTCTCAAAACTTTATAAATGTGGTGCTTGCAGTTGTGCAAGGAACATAACATAGACAGTGCTGGATTATTAAAATAAAATACTAGTACATCATAATTTCAGACAAAAACCTTTGAAGAGCATCGCACCTGACAAACAATTCCTGCAGTGTATCGGGAATATCAATGTTTCCAGATCCTATCGTGGATCTGAATTTCTCTCTCAGTTTTCTGACAAATTCCTTGAACTCTTCTGTACAAACCTGTACAATATAAAACAATCTTTTGAGGCATGACATCTCATGGCAAATGGCATAAAAAGCAGAAAATGTTAACAACATTCAGCAGGCAGGCAGCATCTGTGCAAAAAGAAACAGTTCAGGTTGAAGGTCAAAGATTCTGTCAGAACGGGGAAAGGGAGAAGGCATTCTCCGTGACTCTTTGCTTTTCCTACCACATCTGCCGATCAACTGCTCCATAGTCTCAATCCATCTATTACTTGCCACCTCTTGCCCCACAGCTTTCCCTTCAGCTATCTCCCCACTACTCCATCATTCAGAAAAAGGATCCCGACCTGAAATGTTTCCTGTCGACCTCCCTTCATGGATGCTGCCTGACCTGCTGAGTTCTTCCAGTAGTTTTGTTGTTTTGCTTAGAGAGAAAACAAGTTATTATTCAGTTGCAGACAGTTGGAGAGGCCCTCCATTTCTTAGGGACAATGACATGGAGCATTCTCGTTCTCTTTACACAGATGCTGCCTAACCTGATGAATGTATACAGCATGTTTCTGTATTTTATTTCAGACTTTAACAGGAACATTTCTAAGTTCAACATCCCCAGTCAGCATGAAATCCGTGCATTGGTCATTCCAGATCTGGGATCTGCTACCAGAAACAAATATGCAGCTCTATTGCCCCAAAGTCTACTTTGGTCAACATTGTGGCAAATAATATCAGAATAATCAAGTCTGACTATCACTGCTATGGTTAAGCCAAACATTGGGCATTAAACAGTGACAAAATATTCCTGATGGAAATATGAAACAAACTGGAAAATATTGTAAATGCTTAGCAGTATCACTGAATAGTAAACCATATGTTGGAAATATTTGCAGATGCACCTGATATCATTTATTTGATTATTGCAGAGATTTTAGGGCTTGAGGGGTAGTTCTGAAAGATTTAAGGCATTGTTTAGTTTACTTTAGTGTAGAGATACAACGTGGAAACTGGCCCTTTAACCCTCTGAGTCCGCACCAACCAGCAATCCCGTACACTAGCACTATCTTACACATTAGGGACAATTTACAATTTTTACTGAAGCCAAATGAACCTACAAACCTGTACGTTTTTGGAGTGTGCGAGAAAACCGGACCCCAGGCGGTCACGGGGAGAACGTACAATCTCCGTACAGAGAGCACCCGTAGTCAGGATTTAACCTGGGTCTGTGGTGTTGCAAGAGAGCAACTCTACTGCGGCGCCACCGTGCCTCAGTATTTGAAAAAATAATGGTTGTGATCAATGCACTGAGTCGCAAAACAGATAGTACCCAACGCTTTACTTTGCAAACAAATATTAGTGTTTTATTACCTTGCTGTCTTGGTAGTTGTCCTTTTTATTCATGATTTCATCTATTAGGGCATGGTCTTCATAGACTTCAGCAAGACAAATTCTGCCAAAATTAAAAAAAAAGGAAATATTTCATTTTTTAAGAGGCAGAATCACCAGTAGGCATTAGATTAATTGGTGAAGTAAATAAATCACATTCAGTTGACCCAGGCATAGCAGCTGTTAGAATGTTAAAGATCATTACCTTCACTGTGGAAAACCAGTCCATTTGGTGCTGTCGTTTATGCAGCCTACAAGCCTGTTCCCATTGGTCTTTGCATATCAACACAGCCTTTTATATTGCCTTACAGGTATATTCATCAGATTTAACATTTAACAAATCCTTCAAAAGATAATTAATTACACCCCTACATCAGGGAATCATCAATTGATGTAGATATATTTAAGGCGGAGATAGATTGTTGATTAGTATGGGAGTCAGGGGATATGGGGAGAAGGCAGGAGAATGGAGTTAGGAGGGAGAGATAGATCAGCCATGATTGAATGGCGGAGTAGATTCGATGGGCTGTATGGCCTAATTCTATTCCTATCACTTATAATCTTATGATAAATTGGAAAGAAGGTGGCTGATCCTGGCTCGTCAACACATAGTATTTTTCTTGGATTTACACCAGCAAGCTAGCTAGGTAGCTTCTGCCCACGAAGGCAGCATGATTTCACCACTGGAATTCACCGTAACAAAAAATGCTTATAGTGCGTAGTAAGGAATTGCAGATGCTGGTTTATACCGAAGATCGACACAAAGTGCTGGAGTAACTCACCAGGTCAGGCAGCATCTTCGGAGCAAAAGGATGGGTTAAAAGGGTCTAGCGAGGGTAGAAGGCTGTCCGGGACGTCTGAAGTGCAATGAGAGACATCTCAAGTGAGAGACTGAGAAAGTCCCAAGTTGCACAGACGTAAATGTGTATTCATCAGGCGGGTAATAAATTACCCCTCAACTCTGACGTGAAATACCCACAAAACTCGACGGCAAAATCAAAATTTCAGTCTTAGCATTTATTTCAATTAAAGATATTGCTACATAATGTCCAAATGGTCAAGCTAGGTGCAAAGCAAACATTTTGTCTTAACAATTCAAAATATTTCACTTGCTCACACCACCCGACCTGTGTTATCAACACTGTATTGTGGTCGAAGATAGACACAAAGTTCTGGAGTACTGATTATGCTCCGCTATGCTCCAGCTCTTCTTGTGGCTGTAATTTGCCAGTGTATATAGTGGCCTCACCTGTAATTAAGCATCGTCTGGGGATTCTTGAGGATATAACGTGATCGACGGCCCACAGCAAGAGACGTTTTATCCAAAGCCTCTTCAAAATAATCATGCAAGACATCTCTGACCGTTTGCCAAGGGACAAAAGGTCCTTTCACCTAAAAGTAAAAACAGATTGTATTTTCAAAGTCATGCAAAAAGGCATTTAATAGGATTTCCGTTGAAAGCTTTATACTGCTAATTTGGACTGTCAATTACTGAATCATACACATTTATCGGCGTTACAACTTTAGAATGAATATATACACATAATCCCTTACCTTTTTGTTAAGAACGTGGCTGGCTACTCGGCAGAGCATAAGAAGACTGTCTTCCTGGGCAGTCCATGTTACACGAAGTTTGGTCATACGACGCAGTGCACTCCTATCAGCATCGTCTGTGAAACGTCTCTTAACATTCCCCTGTGCTGGTGCTTCCTCTGCAGATATCAGTGAAGAAATATTATTACAATTGGGAAAGACTTTATTAAGTGGGCGGCACGGTGGCAAAGTTGCTGCCTTACAGCGCCAGAGACCCGGGTACAATTCTGACTATGGGTGCTGCATATACAGAGTTTGTACATTATCCCCTGAATGCGTGGTAGGGGTATCATGGTAGAGGTAGGGGCAGAGAGTTGTGGATGCAGGCCAGATCAACATGCAAACCAAACTCTCTTCCAATGACCCCTTCGACACTTCACGCTGCCTTGGCAAGGCCGCCAATATAATGAAGGCCCAGTCTCACCCGGTCACTCCATCTTCTCTCCTCTCCCATCAGGCAAGTGGTACAGAAGTTTGAAAACACATACCTCCAGATTCAGAGACAGTTTCTTCCCAGTTGGAATTAGTTAAATGAACGGTCTGCTCATCAACTAAGGTGCAGACCTGACCTCCCATCTACCTCATTGGACACCTCTAAACTATCCTTCATTGGAATTTATCTTGCACTAACTTTATCTATGCACTGTGGACGGCTTGATTGTAATCATGTATAGTCTATTATTTGACTGGATAGCACACAAACAAAAGCTCTTCACTGTACCTTGCTTGGTACACGTGACGATAATAAGCTAAACTAAAATAGGTTTAGTTTTATTACTGTCACGTGTACTGAGATGCAGTGAAAAGCTTTGTTTTGCATGCTATCCAATCAGACCAGATAATACCATACAAATCAAGTTAAACTCAAATTCTGTGTAAGAAAGAACTGCAGATGCTGTTTAAATCGAAGGTAGACACGAAATGCTGGAGTAACTCAGCATCTGTGGAGAGAAGTAATGGGCGATGTTTCGGGTCGAGACCCTTCTTCAGACTGATGCCACGGGGGCGGGACAAAGAGAGAATGTAGTCAGAGACAATAAGACTAGTGGGAGAACTGGGAAGGGGATGGCGAATACAATAGATAGAGCTAAGGAGAAGATACACAGTGCAGAATATGGTTTGTCAACCCATCACCACGTTCTGAAGGCAATTAGGGATGGGTAAGAAAATCTCCCAGTGAGGCTAGATCCTTAAAAACTAAATAGTTCAGTTTAGTTTAGAGATACAGCGCAGAAACAGACCTTATGGCCCACCGAGTCAGCGCCGACCAGCAATCCCTGCATATTAACATTGCCCTAATAATAATAATGGATGGGATTTATATAGCGTCTTTCTAATACTCAAGGCGCTTTACATCGCATTATTCATTCACTCCTCAGTCACACTCGGTGGTGGTAAGCTACTTCTGTAGCCACAGCTGCCCTGGGGCAGACTGACGGAAGCGTGGCTGCCAATCTGCGGCTACGGCCCCTCCGACCACCACCAATCACTCACACACATTCACACACAGGCAAAGGTGGGTGAAGTGTCTTGCCCAAGAACACAACGACAGTATGCACTCCAAGCGGGATTCGAACCGGCTACCTTCCGGTTGCCAGCCGAACACTTAGCCCATTGTGCCATCTGTCGTCACCTACACACACTAGGGACAATTTACATTTATACAAAGCTAATTAACCTACAAATCTGTACGTCTTTGGAGCGTGGGAGGAAACGGAAGATCTCGGAGAAAGCCCACACAGGTCACAGGGAGAACGTACAAACTCTGTACAGACAGCACCCGTGGTCAGGATCAAACCTGGGTCTCTGGAAAACACTGGGCAGCAACTCGACCGCTGCGCCATTGTGCCGCCCACTAATAAATTAATCAAAAATGCATTCTCTCCTCTGGAGAGATAATTGTTCTATCATCTTTAAAGGGAGAAGCTTAATAGGGAATAGAAAGTGATAAAACTCTCACCTTTCTTTTTACTTTTTCTTGTTTTTTTCCCACTCTCCTTTTCCAGTCGTTTTCTTTTCTGTCCTTTTCCACCAGCGACCCGCTTGTTTCTGCCAATGATGCTTTCTTTTTCAATTTGGATTTCTTCTTTATCCTTGGCAAGAGATCCGTGCATAGATCTGAGCATCCCTAACATCTTGAATTTATTTCCTACATCAAAAATTTTTTTAAAAAACAGAAATTGAAAAGAAAATTACAAACCACAAAATGCCTCTATTGCCTCCAAAGGCATACATGTTTGTAGGTTAAATGGTTTGGTAAAATTGTAAATTGTCCCTAGTGTGAGGGGATCCCTGGTTGGCACGAACTTGGTGGGCCAAAAGACCTGTTTCCGCGCTGTATCTCTAAACTAAAGCTCAAAAGCTTTGGTTAAAACTTCCATAATAGTGTAAAGTAACCAAAGGAAAACAGTAAGAAATTATGATAATATCAATTATTTTCATGATGCAGCTCGGTAAAATGTTGGTTAGACTGAATTTAGAGTATTGGGTGCAGTTCTGATCGCCCCATTGCAGGAAGGATGTGGAGGTTTTGGAGAGTGGACAGCGGAGGTTTATCAAAATGCTGCCTCGGTTAGGGAATATTAGCTACAAGGAGAAATGTATAAACTTGGATTGTTTTCTCTAGAATGCTGAAAGTTGGCGGGGAGGAAAGAAAGACTTGATAGCAGTATACACAATTATGAGATGCAGATGGAGTAAATCGTCAGAACCTTTTCCCTCCATGGTGGAAATGTAAATTGCCCCCTGAACATGCAGTTGAATGGTGGACTCTGGGGTGCAAGGGAGTGTTTGGTGAGATTGTGGGGAGAATAGGTTAGAGGTAAAAATTTGTGAGAACAAGATTGTTCTGTGAGCCTTTGGTCGGTTAAATCGAATTCTCCTGATGCAAAGAGATAAAGTAAATTTGCCTTAATTGAGTCTGATTAAGAAATAAACAACAACTCAGTTTCTAAGGTACAGTGTCAGCGTTAGTTTGATATTTGAATAGAGTAATGTTGCGTTAACTTTGGTTTGGTTTAAATGGATCTATGTCTAAACTTTATTATCATAAATTAATAAAATGGTAAACACTGTCCAAAATGTTGTGAATTACATGAAATTTTGCCGGTTCACTTCAATATTTAATGTTGATTGTATCAGGAGACCTCTCCTTCCATGAAGGATATTAATCCGGGTTAACATGGAGACCATTCCATAAAGACACACATACATGACCATTCTGTACACAGATTCATTTGAAAGATAAACATTTTACCTGCAACTCCAAGAGGAAGAGAATGCTTGTTAAGGAAACTTTGTAATCGCATTGTGCTGCTCTCAGATATGTTGAGGGT
The DNA here is from genome assembly GCF_010909765.2 of Amblyraja radiata. Classification (NCBI taxonomy): domain Eukaryota; kingdom Metazoa; phylum Chordata; class Chondrichthyes; order Rajiformes; family Rajidae; genus Amblyraja; species Amblyraja radiata. Next base: position 15,730,957 of record NC_045977.1, read on the forward strand.
CTACAAAGGCAAAAGTGAATTGTAGTTTGGTTTAAACTGGTTGAAATTATTTTTAAAAATGACTTCATGTAAGCAATAAAGGCAAGCAAGCAACCAACATCGGAGGCCTGGATCGCCTCAGCGCAGAGGGAGAATAAGGAGGGAAGAGACAGTGACTTTAAGACTTTTGCCTCCATCACAGTGAGGAGGTGCCTGGTGAACTCACTGTGGTGGATGTTAAATTGTGTTTATTGTGTGTTTTGTTATTTATTATTGTATGCGTGACTGCAGGCAACGAAATTTCGTTCAGACCGAAAGGTCTGAATGACAAATAAAGGAATCTAATCTAATCTAATCTAATTAAATCCATTAACCTATCCAGTCAAAATGTGTCAGAAGGAACTGCAAATGCTGGTTTATGCCGAAGATTGACACAGAATGCAGGAGTATCTCAGCGGCATCTCTGGTCCTTTCAGGTGAAGCAGATGTTTACTTGCACTTTCTCCAACCTCATCCAATGTGTCCAGTATTCCTGGTGTTGACTCCTATATATCTGCGAAACCAACCAAAGACTTTGCGATCGTTTCGCTGAACACCAATGCTCAGTCTGCCTTGGTCTACTCGATCTCCCGGTTGCCAAACATTTTAACTCTCAGTTCCATTCCCATACTGACCTTTCTGCCCTGGGCCTCATCCACTAGCAGAGTGCAACCACTCGCAAATCGGAGGAAGGGCACCTCGAATTTCGCTTGGGCAGCTTACAACCCAGCAGTATGAATATTGATTTATCTAATTTCAAGTAACTCCTGAATTCCCTCCCCTCGTCGTCCTACCAGTTCCTCTGCTCGCATCCTTGTATCCCTCGTTCCCACTATAGTCTATTCCCCAGCTAACAATGGGCCATTATGGGCTCCACCCTTCCTGAGGTTATCTGTTGCAGGCCCTGATTTGCTCTGGCCTTTTTTCGCTTTGAGTTTATTCCCCCCCCCCGCCCCCTCCTATCTCTTCTTTCAGTTTGAAGAAGGGTTCCAACCCGAAATGTCACCTATTATCTTTCTCCAGAGATGCTGCCTGACCCGCTGGGTTACTTCAGCATTTTGTGTGAACCTAGCCAGTCAGTCCATTCCCCAATATTTTCCTGTAGCTCAACAAACTCATTTTGTTCGGTATCTATCTGAATGTCTTTTAGATGCCCTGATCAAATCTTCACCTGCCACTTGCCCCTCTTACACTGTCAGTGTAGCTTACAGGAATAATCAAATATTTAAGTATCAAGAGTGTATAATTGTCATATGTACCAACAATAGAACATATAAATTTTTACTTATTACAGCTTAACAGCCATATAATGCAATAAAATATAAAATATAACCAAACATGGTTGATAAAACAATACATAATAATCAAAAAAAAAATAAAAGAAATAAATGTATACTTTAAAGTGTTCCTGATATTTCTCCGTTTTTAATATTGTTGCTTCAATAGGAACGTGAAAGGTGTTAAACCAAATCGAGCAGGTGTTAACCGTTTTAAAATAGAGTAAGCTCATGAAGCAAAGCGGAATTAACAGTTAAGTAAAAAAACAATTGTGACTGCAAAGAATGTTCTGAAACATGATTATGTTTACAATTTGCAGATATGAAAGCCAGGGCTACGGAATCAGATAGGCTGGGACATTAAAACTATCACGCACAATCAGTGAGTAGACTCATTTATAGATAGAAGAAAGGAAGTAAAAACAGAAAATACTGAACAATTCAGCGTCAAATAGCATCTGCAGAAAGAGAAACAGTTAGTCTTAATACTAAGGCCCTTCAAAGGAATTCTAGACACTTCTGTGACAAATAATCCCGTCCCAAAGTTTGCAGGTTAATTGGTTTCTGTAAATTGCCCCTAGTGTGTAGGGAGTGGATGTGAAAGTGGGATGATATGGAACAAGCGTGAACGGGTGATCAATGGTCAGCGTGGACTTGGTTGGGCTGAACGGCCTGTTTCCATGCTGTATCTTTCAATCAACCAAATGAATATAAAATTCCAGTTCAGGAAATTGCTCGTATGCAAAAAAATTAAACAAGGCTAATAAATAATGCTCAATCTGTAGAAGAGCTGGCAAGCAATAAATTAAACATAAAATAGACTTTTGATAGAAGTAGGAGTGAAATAGTTCCAGGAATTGCAAGTGGGCAGGCAAGATTAAAGTGGAAGGCTGTCTAAAGAGTTAGAGAGATACAGAGAGACAGAACAACCTGAAGGAAGCGAATCCGCCGAGTGAGCCCCTGAGGTTTCAAGGATTTTTATGCCCATCATTGTGCACTGATTCTTTCTACTGGATATAACTTACTTAATAAATCTGAAATAAAGACAGAAATGCTGAGAGACTCAGACAAGGCAGTAGTATCTGTGGGAAAAACAAGTGAGTTCATGTTTCAGGTGAAAGATCCTTTGACAGAATATCTGACAAAGGATCTTGGAATTAAAAACATAATCAGAAGCTGCCAGTCATGTGCTTCCAGTATTTTTATTTTTTTTTCGGATTTTCAGTATCTGCAGTTCTAATTTTTTTTTTTTTTAAACTTAATTAATTGGTTGTACTTTCAGACACGTCCCCATAGTGGTCTACTGTAGTCATGAATAGTTTCTTGATTGAGGTGAATTTTATATACTTTTTCACACTACACAAATTCAGATCAGCACCACTCTATAAAGCGTTTTTCCTTTCACAAACATCTTGTACCTTTATGCCACTTTGTATCTGTGTCCCTGGTTCTTGAACCATTCTATATTTCTCTCTGCGACTTTACCCAAACCGACTATGATCTTGGACATCTCCATCCTAATCTCCTCAGTATTCTATTCCCCTTTTCAATCACATCTTCCATTTTTTTTAATACTCAAAGTGCAACAAATGGAAGACATTTAATACAGTAAAAAGCAATAATATCAATTGATCAAGAGATCTGTCAAGGAGGTTTGGTTTAGTTTATAAGCATGTGCAGTGAGGAACAGTGAAAAGCCTTTTTGTGGCGTGCTATCATGTCAGCGAAAAGACAATGCATGATTACAAATAAGCCAGCCAGTGTCCAGCTGTAGCTTTAGACTTACAGCATGGAAACAGGCCCTTCAGCCTACGCCGACCAGCGATCACCCACACATTAGCACTATCCTACACACTAGGGACAATTTGCAATTTACAGAAACCAATTAATTTACAAACTGGTAAGTCTTTGGAGTGTGGGAGGAATCCGGAGCATTCGGAGAAAATTCAGGTGGTCACAGAAGAACGTATAAACCCCTTACAGACAGCACCCACAGTCAGGATCGAACCAGTGTCTCAGCCGCTGTAAGGCAGCAACTCTACCGCTGCGCCAATGGTTAAGGTCAGCACGTTCTTTAAAACTATATCAGCTATAGACTGTTTACTTCTGTTTACATTTACCAAGTTTACCTTTTTAGCATTGCTCAAAATATAACTGGTCCAGATCCAGTTTCTTTTTAGATGGCCAAAGAAACTCGAATCAAGCCCTGCTGCTCCAAGACCATCACCCGGAAGTTTCCCATCTTCCATCAACTTCCGACTACCCCTACAGGAATTGAGGGCAGTAATCACTAAAGGAGGCATTGGTCAATAATTCTGAGAAACATTACCTTCAACAAAATGAATGGAGAGTGCGGAGTAGGTTGGGCGGGAGTACAAAAAGAGAGAATGTAGGAAGCAAGAAGACAGAGAGCTGGGGAGGGGAAGGTGGACGAGGGGAGTACAGGTAGTTTCAAGGTAGAGATTGACAGATTCTTGATTAGTGCGGGTGACAAATGTTATGGGGAGAAGGCAGGAGAATGGGGCTGAGGAGGAAAGATAGATCAGCCATGATTGAATGGCGGAGTAGAGTCAACGTGCTGAATGGCCTAATTCTGTCCCAATCACTTATGAACATGTTTGAGTAACAGGGAGCAGGAAACTAGAACATACAAGAGATGGAGTTAAGTGCAGGGCAAAGAGAACATAACAAGCTAAATAGTTATGAGATTTAGTTTAATTTAGCGATATAGTGCTGAAACAGAACATTTGGCCCATCGAGTCCATGAGACCGGCGAGCCCTGAACACTAGCCCCATCCTACACGCACAAGGGACAATTTACATTTTTTTTAACTGAAGCCAATTAACCTGCAAACTGGTATGACTTTGGAAGTTGGAGGAAACCGGAGCAAGCACCTAGGGAAAACCCATGAGAAAACGTACAAAACTCCTTACAGACTGCACCTGTAATCAGGATCAAACCTGGGTGTTTCGTGCTGGAAAGCAGCAACTCTACCCTAGTTTAAACTGCCTGGTTTAGTGACCTGGTTTTCCAGGGATACAGATGGAAAGAGTAGTAGAAACAAGGAACTGCACATGCAGTTAAGGATAAGGATCAGCAAGCAAATTGAATAATACAATTATTTAGCTTGTGAATTATCGAATAACAATTATTCAAATAAGGACAAGAGTTACTTACTCTTTAATAGTTATTAAAACAATATAATATTTTTTTACTTGACTACATGTATTAGAATCATACATACGTCGCATATTCCAGCAGGGAACACTTGTTCTCCACGGTGTTCTTAGCAGCTGTATCCTGTTCCAGCTCTGAGTGAAGCACAGACACTTCAGGTGCTCCTTCAGGAGCTGAATGGCCACTTTTATTTAAGCGAGGAACCCGTATAACTCCTGAAAATAAACATACAATGTTACAAACATTTTTTTTAGTTTAGTTTGGAGATACAGTGTGGAAACAGGCCCTTCGGCCCAACCAAGCGCCCGTCGACCAGTGATCCCTGCATACTAACATTATGCTACACACACCAGGGACAAATTACTATTTTACCATAGCCAATTAAACTACAAACCTGTATGTCTTTGGAATGCGAGAGAAAACTGGAGATCCCGGAGAAAACCCACGCAGGTCACAGGGAGAATGTACATACTCTGTACAATCTTCTCACCACCTCCATAATGCTTGGGACAAAGAACCATCATTTATTTATTTACCTCTGTACTTCACAATTTAAGATATGTAATGGAAAAAAAATATTTTTTCAGGGCACTGTAATGTTTGGGACATGTGGCTTCACAGGCGTATGTAATTGCTCAGGTTTGTTTAATTGCCTCCTAATAAGAGAGCTCTCAGCACATCGTCTTTCCTCCAATCTTTCACTCACCTTTGGAAACTTTTATTGCTGTTTATCAACATGAGGACCAAAGTTGTGTCAATGAAAGTCAAAGAAGTCATTACGAGACTGAGAAACAAGAATAAAACTGTTAGGCGACATCAGCCAAACCTTAGGCTTACAAAGATCAACTATGTGGAACATCATTAAGAAGAAAGAGAGCTAATCGCAAAGGGACTGGCATGCCAAGGAAGACCTCCACAGTTGATGACAGAAGTATTCTCTCTATAATGAAGGAAAATATCCAAACACCTGTCCGACAAATCAGAAACACTCTTCAGGAGTCAGGTGTGGATTTGTCAATGGCCACTGTCCGCTGAAGACTTCATGAACAGAAATACAGAGGCTACACTGCAAGATGCAAACCACTGGTTAGCTGCAAAAATAGGATGGCCAGGTAAAAGTTTGTCAAAAAGTGCTTAAAAGAGCAACCACAGTTCTGGAAAAAAAGGTCTTGTGGACAGATGAGACGAAAATTAACTTACATCAGAGTGATGGCAAGAGCAAAGTATGGAGGAGAGAAGGAACTGCCCATGATCCAAAGCATACCCCCTCATCTGTGAAACACGGTGGTGGGGGTGTTATGGCCTGGGCATGTATGGCTGCTGAAGGTACTGGCTCACTTATCTTCATTGATGATACAACTGCTGATGGTAGTAGCATAATGAATTCTGAAGTGTATAGACACATCCTATCTGCTCAAGTTCAAACAAATGCCTCTAAAACAAGCATAAGCTAAAGATGGCTGCAATACAGGCCTGGCAGAGCATCACCAGAGAAGACAGCCATCAACTGGTGATATCCATGAATCACAGACTTCAAGTAGTCAATGCATGTAAAGGAACTCCCTGCCACAGAGGGTAGTCGAGGCCAGTTCATTGGCTATATTTAAGAGGGAGTTAGATGTGGCCCTTGTGGCTAAGGGGATCAGAGGGTATGGAGAGAAGGCAGGTACGGGATACTGAGTTGGATGATCAGCCATGATCATATTGAATGGCGGTGCAGGCTCGAAGGGCCGAATGGCCTACTCCTGCACCTAATTTCTATGTTTCTATATGCAACAAAACACGTAACATGACCACTTTCATTTACATGACATTGCTGTGTCCCAAACATTATGATGCCCTGAAATGGGGGGGGACTATGTATAAACACTGCTGTCATTTCTACATGGTGAAACCAAAATGTATAAAAATAGCCTTTATTAAAATCTGACAATGTGCACTTTAACCACATGTGAGTCTTTTCTATTACAAATCTCAAATTGTGGAGTACAGAGACAAATAAATAAATGATGGGTCTTTGTCCCAAACATTATGGAGGGCACTGTATCCTTTTGTTTCTTGCTGACTCCACAGCTTCCTTTGAGGTCGAGGATTGCTGAGCTTAACGAGACTTTGCCTGGAATCCTCCGAAAACTGGTAAGTCACATTAATACTGAGTGCTACTGTAACATTTTAATGGTTGACAAGTAGCAACTTAACTGGGTGGGGAGTGTTTTTTTTTTGTCACCTCGCTCAAAAAGTTTTGCACTATTAAAAATAAACAGGAAACTTCCTTGGGGATCAACCAGAGGGTTATATTCATTCTGTTAAACGATTCCCCCATTAGCAGAACTGAGAGTTTAAAAGATCTTGTCATGCCATAATCACCGTTTCAAAGATTAATGCACGAGGACAGTGTTAGAGAAATACTATACAGGTGGGCTTTAACTGTGAGTTTGTGAAACAAATAAAGTGAAGGGGTGTACTATAATACGCAATGTCATTTGTAGCTGTTTCATGAATCCTCTCTGGAGAAATAAAAATCTGTAACACTAAACACTAAACAGTCCAAATAATTTTAGAATTATGACATGCAAGTCAAAAGTTCAAATTCGGAATATACATTTTTTTTTAAAGCAATTAAACTTTATTTCATATAATTATAGCATATTTCCGTCTTTTTAGATTCCCCTTTATAAACTTTGCCATAGAAATCGCAATGAATAAATGCTAAACCTTTTAATTTCTCCCCTTTAGGTTGACTGATGGTGACACTGTGTGGCCAAATAAAAGAACAACAGATGTAGCAATAAACTAAGATCACCTAAGACACGATTCATTCGGTTACTCACACGATCTGCCCATGCTGTCCATGGTGTTATTCATTTCCACTGCAACCCTAGCTTCCACTCCTGTATCAGGAGTTTTTGTTGAGAGCTTAAACAACTTTTCTATATGTAGACACAAGAAGCTGCAGATGCCAGTTCACAAAAAAAAAACACACAAAGTGCTGGAGTAACTAGGCAGGTCAGGCAGCATCACTGGGAGACGTTTCTGCGATAAGCGACATTTCGGGTCGTGACCCTTCTTCAGACTGCCTGACGTGCTGATTTGTTCCAGCAGATAGAGAAAATGTTGGAGTAACTCAGCGGGACAAGCAGCATTTCTGGCGAGAAGGAATACGTGACGTTTCGGGTCGAGACCCTTCTTCAGACTCCAGCACTTTGTTTCTTTTTTTTGTAAACCAGCCTCTGCGGTTTCTTGTGTCTTTACTTTACCAGACCTTCTGCTGCCACTGCGATGTGCTGCAGGGCTCCAGGATGCTTCAGGACCATGATCATTGAAAGACATTGGTTAATTCCAGGCACCAGATGACAGACAGAACAACCAAGATCTGACCCATTCACTTGGAAGACATTGAGGGAAATTGTTTCAGCATATACAAACAAACTTGTTGATTAAACCGACCAACAACATCTTAAACCTGCAAGAAGTTTATAATAAAAACGTACCCAGTGGTGTATTCAGGCAGACGCACATGAGATCGAACCAGAAGCTTTCTACCTCTTGCATACTATTGAGGGCATAGCAACGGTTATCAAATGGCCTGCTGCTTCTGGCCAAATTATAGTGAGGATCACAGCTCGTCGTGTCAACAATCATGGCATTCTTTTTTAGATAAATGAAAATCTAAACGACAAAAACAAGAATCAGTGATCATTTTTCAGATTCAGGTTTCATTTTATACAAATCATCATCACATATCAGGGCGGCACAGTGGCAGAGTTGCTGCCTTAGCGCCAGGGGAGTGAGCCACAGCACCCTTGTGCATCATTGGAGGCCTGGAGGTGGTCAAGCAAATAATTGCCTGTCTCCAATGAACAAAAAACAATAACTTTTTGGGTTTAATGTTTCATCTAAATAATGTATAAGGCTTTATAGCCATTGTGAGGAATATGATGTCTCAGTTAGATTTAGTTAAACCCACATGGGCTTTCCCCACTCTGGTTTCCTCCCACAAAAGTACAGGTTTGTAGGCTATTGGCTTTGGTAACAATAAAATTGTAAAATTGTCCTTAGTGTGTAGGACAGTGTTAGTGTACGGGGACCGCTGGTCGGTGCGGACTCGGTGGGCCGAAGGGCCTGTTTCTGCGCTGTATCTCGAAACTAAACATTAAGTGGGATTCAGCTACCTATCATCCAATCTAATACCAGGGCGATGTAATGGGCATTTCTCAGGTAAATGTTTTTTCTATTGTATTAAATGGGACATAAGCTTTTCATTTCGTGCAAAATTATCTTTCTTAGGAGCATGCTGTCAAAACAACCACCTCTCCCTCAATATCAGCAAAGTGAAGGAACTGGCCTTCAAAGTGGGTGGCATACAGGCTCCAGTCGGTATCAATGGTGTGGACGTGGAGATGGTTTAGTTTAGAGATGAAGTGTGGAAACAGACCTTTCTACCCACCGAGTCCTCGCTGACCATCGATCACCCGTTCACACCGGTTCTATGCTATCCCAGTTTCGCATCGTCCGCACTAGTGACAATTTACAGGGGCTTTTAACCTACAAACCTGTACGTCTTTGGAATGTGGGACCAGAGCACCCGGGGAAAACTCACAGTCACAGGGAGGATGTGCAAAATCCGTACAAACAGTACCTGTAGTCGGGATAAAACCCAGGTCTCTGGTGCTGTGAAGCAGCAGCTTTACCGTTATGCCACCGTGCCACCCCAAGAGCTTCAAGTTCCTAGGTTTTACTTTGTCATGTTTGTAAAAGTTTGTTATGGTGCAACTACTTTGATGGAACGATCAATCAATTAGGCTCACCAATGCCTCCACTGGTATGTTTTGCCAGGATAGTATTAAAAACAAAGGTTTTCACTGTATCTTGGTACGTGTCGCAATAATAAAACAATGTCTGTGAAGATTTTCCGATAAAACTCAGCCATTGGAGCAATCTGCCACAAGGAATGTTATCCAACATTACATACCAAGTGTGATTTGTAACTCATTTTTCTACCTTAGAGGAAAGAAGTTTAATATCTTTTATGGCCCAGCAGCATTACGAAATTTGGGCTGTGCATTGTGTAAGCTAATGTGCATGTTCATTAACCAGAGAAATATCAAATCAAACATTGGGGAAAAAAGCAAGGCAATGTTACAATGATGAGAATCTCAAACTAAATAGTCAGTTATTAGTCACTAGGTTCTCAGAGATGGCGATAAAGTGGCACACATTTTATTCAGAGTCAGCAATGCAACGTCTGACTTCGTGACCTTTGACTGAAAGCCTACCTGATCTTTCTCTTGAAATTTTTCAGTTGGACCGAACTGCAACAACCCCATGTAACAAAGACGTTGCAGGCTCTCAAAGAAGGAAAATATGTATCGCCTGTCAACACCAAAAAATTACGAATATTTATATTCAAGATACGGTTGGTCATTACCAATGAACAAGCATTCAATATTCATGAATCTCACAGCATTTCCACACCTAGTATAATTGATATTATTACTGGATTTCAGGAATTAGAAAATACTCCATGTTCTTTTCATTATACAAAACATGTTGATAAATATTTTTGCTTAATGAAAGAGATACTTTAATAGATCCAACAGATACTCAACGTCTAAACGATTAGGTTTTCCAGTACAATTTAGAATATGATCAACAAATTGTAGATTGCAGTGCATAGAAACTAAAATGCTGGAGGAACTCAAGTGGGTCAGGCAGCATCTGTGGAAGGAATGGACAAACAACATTTTGAGTTGGGACCTTTCTTCAGATGTCCCGCACAAAACACATTCCATCCACATTCTCAACAGATGCTGCCTGACCCACTGATTTCCGCCAACACTTGGCGCTTTGGTCAAGATTACAGCATCTGCAGTCCCGTGTGTCTCTATATAAACTAAAACATGCCTTGGGCTTACAAACCTGTTGCTTTTAGCTAGAGATATTTTCAGTTAGTACAGAACAGTACAGCACAGGAATATTTAAAGATAAGGGGTAGGTCATTTAGGACTGTGATGAGGAGAAAGGTTTTCACCCAGAGAGTTGTGAATCTGTGGAATTCTCTGCCACAATAGGCAGTGGAGGCCAATTCACTGGATGTTTTCAAGAGAGAGTTAGATATAACTCTTAGGGCTAATGGAATCAAGGGATATGGGGAGAAAGCAGGAACGAGGTACTGATTTTGGATGATCAGCCACGATCATATTGAATGGCGGTGTTGGCTCGAAGGGCCGAATGGCCTACTCCTGCACTTATTTTCTATGTTTCTAGGAACCTTCATCCCAAGAAATCTGTTCCAAACATGATGCCAAATTAAAATAATCCTATCTGCCTGCACATATCCTGCCATTCCCTGGACATTCATATGTCCATCCAATAACCATGTAAACTTATCTACCTACAGCACAACCCCTGGCAACGAGTTCTTGGCACCTACCACACTCTGTAAAGACTTGCTGCACACATTCCTTTAAACGCTCCCCTTCTCACCTTAAAGCTATGTTCTCTAATATTTAACATTTCCACCACAGGAAAAGATTCTAACTGACCTTACCTACACCCCTCATAATAATTTTATACATTACTATCAGATGCTCCGATGCTCCAGAGAAAACAAACCAAGTTTATCCAAACGCTCCTTATAGCTAGTACCCTCCAAAGCAGGCTGCATCCAGGTAAACCTCTTCTGCACCCTCTCCAAAGACTCCGATGAAGCCAAGCATTGCATACACTTCTTTACCATTCTTTTTACTTGCTTTGTTACAGCAGGGAGATATACTTGGACTCCAAAATCTGTCTGTGCGGCAATGCTGTTAAGAGTCCTGCCATTAACTCTATATTTCCCCTTACATTTAAACTGCACATTGGCAACATCATACACTTGCCCAGATTACACTCAATTGAATGTCTTTGTCTACATCTGTCATCGATCCATACTCCTACTGCATCCATTGATAGCCTTCTTCATTATCTGCAATCGCCAATTTTTATCTTTCCTGCAAAATCTCTTGCAAACCCATCTACACTTTTGTCAAAAGTCTTTTTTATACATGATAAACAGCAACCCTGGCACTAATCCCTGCAGAACACCACTAGGCTTAGATCTCCAGTCAGAACCACACCCGTCCACCTCACTCGCTGCCTTGAGTTCTTTGTAGGCCAGTTTTGAATCTAATCTACCAAGTCATTATGGATAGACTGTTAAAGGTCTTACTATTATCTATATATTTCTCCCTTACAATTAAACTGTCAATGTGCAACACCTCACGCTCGCCCAGATTGGCACTGTGGATCGCATGCATTGTAATCTCCTGAATCAGCCAACCATGAGACCTGGTCAAATACTTCACTAAAATCCATGCAGACAACATTCACTGCCCCACAGTCATAAATCACCTTCTTCAAATCCTCAAAAAACTCAATCAAGTTTGTGTCATGATCTGCCCAGGACAAAGTCATGTCTAATTAGTCCATTAGCCCAAGTGTAGATAAATCGTATTGCTAAGAATCCTCTCCAATAGCTTCCCTACCACTGGCGTGAGGTTTATTCTGATACTGGGTCCCATAACAGAACATTTTCACTAAGATCTTGTGCTGAAAGATATTATTTCCTTTCAGTGATGGATACATTAGATGAGTTTTTAAATGCTAATTCAATCGGTTCTTGATTGTGAGAAAGCTTTTGCAATTAGTGATCCATACGAACTTTGAAAATAAAACTGACAGCTCTCACCGCTTATAAAGAAGCTGCTGCCTCATTGGTTGTGGCATGCTCCTGATCAAAGTGTGTTTCAAGACAGGATCATTTAAAAAGTCTTCCAGATTTTCAACCTAGATAAAAAGACAGATAAAAAGAGGTAGCAAACAAAATAGTCAACATGAAAAACTCCAGAGAAAGACAATGCACATATTAATCACAACTTATGTATTTAGTAGACATCTGTTTTTTTCTACTAAAATACTGTACTAAGAAATTGAACCAATTACTAATCCTAAACTGTAATGGAAACATAGCTAAAACGTACCCAGCAGAGAAGTCAGATTAAAATCAATGTCTTTACTTGGGATATACGTTTCACAGCTTAAAACTAGAGGATAGATGGGATGTACAAAATATTTTGACTGGCTGTGTCATTGCAAAAAGAGCTACATTTAGCTAATATTATATGTTGCTGTTTTTACATAATGCATCACATCCTAGTCTTTCAGTTAAACTAAAATGGAAATTAAGCAATGTCATAAAGCAGATTATGGGAAGGTGTATTGTCTCCACAGATGCAAAATACTGGGCATTTCCCCATGAAAATCACATATTCCTAATCTATAAGATAGTTTATACTATAATAATTGATCAAATATACAAATGAATTATATAAATTCATCCAAAACACTCATTCAAAAATAAAACTGAGGCCGCCTATGACAGTCATTTGCATTACTAAATCGTTAGTATTTTAATAGACTCAAGCACAAAATTCATACAGCATTACCTTGTGGCTGACTTGTACTATCTGAACAAAAATAGAAAGCGGAATACAGAGCAGTATGTCACTAATGAGACCCCAACCATATCCAAATTCTCTGTGAATGGGCAGAGGAGGGATAAATCTCTTCCACGACGCCTCATCCACGTAAACTGCAGAAATAAAGTACATAAGTTAGTCATAATCCTAAAAATGTATTATGATAAGTTTGATTAAAACAAGTTTTCTTTCCAATAGTGTTTGTTCAAGCTCACTTTCTTCAGTTTGACATACACACGAAAGACCTATGGATCAAGGGAGGACATTTAATCCATTATTTCCTAGAAACAAAGAACTGCAGAGCCGGAGCAACTCAGCGGGTCAGGCAGCATCCCTGGAGAACATGGATAGTTGACGTTTCGGGTCGGGAGACTTGATTCCTATGAATATTGCTTGTGTCCGTTCACAATCGCTGGTTGACACGGACTCGGTGGGCCGAAGGGCCTAATTCTGCTCTGTATAGCCCTAAACTAAACTAAGCTAGGCCATCTGCACGGCAAGCGTGCAAGAAGTTCAAAGAGTAGTTTGGGACGTACACTTTTGGCATCCACATCCAAAAAAGAAAAGAAAAATGAAAACTTGAATTACCAGTCTCTTTCAAACACAAGTGGTCAAGTTCTTCCTCCCACTGGTGTCCGTCATCAATTTCAATAGCACTGGAGGTTTCCACTGGCTCTCCACTGGCAGTTGGATTGTTCACTTCTACCACAGCATCTGCGGTGTAATTGGACGTAGATGCAACAGCGTCTCCAGGGGCTTCTGAAGACGAGTCCTCTCTTTTATCACTGTTTGGTGCAGCAGGTACCGACGTGGACGAATCCTTTGGCGTTTTTTGGAGAGGGTGACCATAAATGAGGTACCACAAGAACATGTGGACTAGGCGTAGCCGTGGCATCTTCGGAAGGAACCCATGCGAGCGACCCAGCCCAGGAACTGTAAGGAGATGCAGAACGTTTAAATTACGGGTAACGGATTAAGAGATGTGATTCAAGTCAAAATTATTAAATGGCTGCATAACAGCCGTACCAGACAAAGAATGGTGTAAAGCAACAATAAAGTGAAAGACAAGAAATCAGGCCGCAGTTAAAAAGGAATCTGCAGCGATCATGACAAAACAAGACGCACAATTCCAATATTGTGGTAGAAAACCTGGCCACAATTTCTACTAAAAGATCCAAGAAAAAAATGAAAACACAACACTCGAGTGTTCGATCAGAAACAATACCAACACAATGGGGCGGCACAGCGATTCAGCGGTAGAGTTGCTGCCTTACAGCGCCAGAGACCCGGGTTTGATCCCGACTACAGGCGGTGTCTGTATGGAGTTTGTATGTTCTCCCCGTCACCATATGGGTTTTCTCCGAGCGCTCCGGTTTCCTCCCACACTCCAAATACGTACAGGTTTGTAGATTAAGTGGCTTCGGTAAAATTGTAAATATTACCAAATATATGGGAGATGGTTGATCGGTGCGGTGGGTAGAAGGGCCTGTTTCTGCATTGTACATCTAAAGTCCAAAATTAGCTCTCAAGGAAATATAATTAGGAGCTTCACTCAACCACTGGTAGTTTAAGTTAAAATCTAATTTAGTTTAAGCATTCTGTTAACCATGGTTAATGGGACTGAAGGAAGCAATATAATTTGACAGCAAACACTGGGATGACACAGGTATATTGAAATGTTCAAAGACTCTCGGAGGTAAAAAGCTGCCAGTGTATTGTGTGGTAACTATATTTAATGGCAAGTCTAACGCATTTAGTTTTTAAAGTATGCATGGCGGATTGAATGGATGGGGAGTGGATAGTAGATAAAGAGGAGATTAGAGCAGAGAATGAATACCTGAAACCGATTTGGAGAAGCTCCAACATTATTCACTCATGGGGCATGAAACAGTATTGAATTTTGAAATATGGCAAAATACAGATCCAGTAGGATCATGTCAACAAAGGGATCTTTAGAAGCTTAAACTGAAATAAATCTCTTCCTTGGATCAGTGAGTCAGAGGAGGTAAGTCATATTTAGTCTTACTGCATGAAAACAGTCCCTATGGACCAACTCATCCATGCCGACCAAGATTCCCCATCTAAGCTAGTCTCATTTACCTGTGTTTGGCCATTATCCTCCAAACCAGTACCTGCCCAAATGTTTTTATAATGTTGGTATTGCATCTGCCTCAACTCCATCCTCTGGCCACTCATTCCATATAACCACCACAACTTGTGTGAAAAGCTTGTTCTCAGGTTCTTTTCAAATCTTTCCCCTCTCTCTTTAAACGTATGCCCTCTAGTTCTAGACTCCCCTAGCCTGGGAAAAGTACTTTGTGCATTCGCCCTATCTATTTCCCTTGTGATTTTATACCCTTCTATATGATCATTCCTCAGCCTCGTGAACTCCAAGGAATAAAGTCCTAGCCTGTCCAACTATCCCTATAGCTAGGTCCTCGTCTTAGTAACATCTGCGTAAATCTTCTCTGCACCCTTTTTAACTGAATGGCCTCTTTCCTGTAGCAAGGAGACTAAAACTCCACAGTATCCCAAGTGCGGCCTCACCAACATCCAATACAACCATAACATAATCTCCCAGGTTCGAGACTCAGATCCTTGACTGACGAAGGCTAATGTGCTAAAAGCCATCTTCACCACCCTGTCAACCTGTGACACCACTTTTAGGGAACTATGTACTTGTACTTCTAGATCTCTCTGTATCAGAATACTCCACAATTAATGGATAACTTTTAACTATGGAGATCCTTGTGAAAACAATAATAGAAAAGCTTCTTCCTCGGTTTGGGAGATGTTGATGAAAATGTAGGTATACAGATGGAGAATGTTAAAACGCATTGCTTATTGTCCAACAACACGACATTTTTGCAATAGAATACGTTCAAACAATAAACTATGAGCAAAAAGGCTAAATATTCAAAATAAAAGATAGGGCTATGGGAAAGAGCAGGAAAATGGGTTTACGTTTGGATTGCTTAGCAGAAAGGGCAGGATGCCCCTTTGCCACAGGCCTCAACATTCATCGTTTCCTGCAGACAATATTGAAAAGTGATTTTACATCCACCAGTGAAGTGTTTGACGAGACACATTTGGGGATGGCTTTGCTCCAGTTACTCCCTTGATATATATTTTACCTATTAAGGGATGATAATTCTTCAGGGGAGTGACACCCATTTTCACATCTGTTTTGGTTGTAGAAGATTTGTTGGTCACTTCTGCATTTTTGTTTGGTTCCGTTTCACTCAACGCAGTCACTGAACTGCTTTCCTTTGCTTGCTTTTGTTTTTCTTTCTGAGCCTGGACTTGCAATGATTTCATTCTGGAAAATAAGAACCACAGAAGACATTAACTTTAGCATATTGTCCAGGATCGTCTGCTGTCTGCACACCAACCCCGTTGTTATCGGAAGCAAGTTCCCGGCTGAAGTCAATGGATATTTTTAAGGCTATGATTGATAGATTCTTAATTAGTACGGGTGTCAGGCGTTATGGGGAGAAGGCAGGAGCATGGGGTTGAAAAGGAAAGATAGATCAGCCACGATTCAATGACAGAGTAGACTTGATGGGCTGAATGGCCTAATTCTGCTCCTATTATTTATGAACTTTAATTAGCAATGTGCAGTGCTGTGCCTAATAACCACACCAATGGAAAAGTGATGAATTGATCAATATCACATGCTTACCAGGATTAAAACTATCTATGAGATTTAACGTTTCTGTTATCCAGATGACCCCTTCTTTGGGTGATCTGGATAAATAGCAGGCATGATGGCCACTCTGAATGCAAACCTTTCCCTGCCTGGCTCTACGTACTGAAGGGAAAGACCCTTTAACGATCTACTATTCAGCAGTGAAAAGAGCATTGATGAAAATAGCAGACTTCCTTCCTCTAAATGAAGGTCACCCGTGGTGTTAGGATTGCTTAACAGTGCCTGATGTCTATCTGGGGAGACTTGACAGAAGTATGTTAGATTATGAGAGGCACAGACATAAAGGGCCAGTCCCACTTCCATGACCTAATCCACGACCTCTGCCGAGTTTGTCCTTGACTCATACTCGCAGCGTGGTCGTCACAAGGTCGTAGGACGTCGTAGGTAGGTCATAGGTAGGTCGTGATGCTAGTCGTAGACACTCGTGGCATCAAGTCGGTCGGGGCGTTTTTCTAGCCCGATGAAAAATGTTCATGAGTAAAAAAGGTCGTGACTTAGATCGTGAAAGTGGGACAGACCCTTTAGGTAGACAATCAGAGCCTTTTTCACAGGATGGAAAAATCTAATACTAGAGGGCATAGCTTTCAGGTGTGAAGAGCAAAGTTTAAAGGAGTTGTGCGGGGCAAGTTTTTTTTTTACACAGAGGATGGTGCTAAGTGTTTGAGGCAGATACAATGATGGCATTTAAGAGACTCTTTGCTAAGCATATGGATATCGGGGAAGTGAGGAATATTGATTATGTGCAAGTAGATAAGAGATGGTCTTGGCAACATGTTCAGCGTAGACATTGTGGGCTGAAGGACCTGTTCTTGCGTTGTATTGTCCTAGGTTCTTTATTAAAAGATATAAATAATACCACACTTCTGGGTCAAAGCCTTATTTCTTTTCCCCCGCGACTCTCCGGAGCATCATGTCACCGTTCTAAGCTCAGAGGCAGTTATTCTATTTGCTTTATCGGTCTCAAGGTTTGGGTAGTATTTGCCTAGTATTGCTCTGACAAGATGCTGAAGGCAGTAATCACGATCACTGGTTGGAAGTATTAATTATTCTATAACAAAGAAGGATTTTTTAGTCAAAACAAAAGAACAAAAGTTACTAACCGATGAACAGTATAAGAACTGGAGATCCTAAATCGAACTTGCTCAATGGCACTTTTTACCAGTGGATCGTTGGGAAGCACAGAAGGATGAGCAACAAACTCCACCTGAAAAAATGAAAATATAATCATTATATCATAGGGGCGGCATGACACAGCAGCGGAAGAGTTGCACCCTTACAGCGTCAGAGACGGGGGCTTGATCCTGACTATGGGTGCTGTCCATATGGAATTTGTACGTCCTCCCCGTGACCGCGTGGGGTTTCCCAGGGTTTCCTGGCACATTCCAAAGATGTATGGGTTTGTAGGTTAATTGGCTTTGGTAAAGAGTGCAAATTGTCCCTAGTGTGTAGGATAGTGCTAGTGTACGGAGATCGCTGGTCGCCGTGGACTCAGTGGGTCGAAGGGCCTGTTTCCGCGCTGAACCTCCAAACTAACCTAAAAACTATCGTAACCAAACGTACTGTCTTAATTATCACTAAAGCACCCACAAAGACATTACATAGACATTCTTACTAGTTGGGTTATGCATCCAGTTAAAGGTTTTCAGCAAGCTTTTAATGTTGCATTGTAAGTTAAAAAAGCTGCCACTGACCTTCTTGCTGATGCCATCCTGTATCACAGTGGTCCGGAAGAGTCGAAGTAGTCCCTCCTGAGCCAGCTTCTGAACCATTCTTACTATGGATTTCTTACAGCATCTGGTGACCACACCATCTTGCTTCTCCTCTTCCATTATCATTTTCTGTAGCCTGGAGAAGAAACTTCTGCTTGTACTTTATATAACTTAACCAGGTCACTAGCTTGTTATCAAGAGTAAACGTCTTTACAGTTAACTACCAACAACGTTCAAGTAAAATTAATGCAAACTTGTAATCCCACAAATATATTATGAAAAAAAAGACACAAAGTGCTGCTGTAACCCAGCGGATTAGGTGGCACCTCTGGAGAACCTGGATAGGTGAAGTTTCGAGTCTGGACCATTTTTGAGACTCGCCTAAACCGCCAAGTTACTCCAGCTTTTGTGTCTGTTTTTTGGTAAACCAGCATCTACAGTTCTTTGTTTCGACATGATACTATGATATAGTTTATTTTGCCTCAGACAGAAAGTTCCATCTCAGCTAACCAATATGTCCATCCTTGGCCTTTATCTGACTGCATAGTTATCTAAGAACCAAGGGAGATATGCATTTTTGTAAAAGGAGGAAATCTAGAAAAGTACTGGTATCATTTTAAGATAGCTCAAAGAAAATAAGATGTTCAGGCACAGAGAGACAATCAAATTCAAGGTCCATTGAAATCTTTCATTCACTCAAATTGTTGTTTTTCTCCAAATGGGAGTATATTATTTCATTTAATTATGAAAATCATGATTTAACTGGTGCATTACATACTCCAAGTTGCATTGGTTCAGAATTGTATTACTTGTAATAGATTCAGATACTTTTTTATTTTTTTATTTTGTCGTATTTCAATCCAATTCAAAGTTGGGCAGTTAAACTCTAATTAGTAGTGATAGCGAATCATTCATGTGGAAGTGACATTCATAGTAATACATATTTATTTATGGAATTCCTTAATCGACTCGATATGATACAAAGCCTGAATTTCAACTACTTATCCTGGTAATGTAAGTAAGTAAGTAAGTAAATTTATTGCCCAAGTATTGACATACAAGGAATTTGCGTTGGTGCTCCGTCCACAAGTAACAACATGACATACAGTGACAGTTACAAATGACTCATAAAACACTAAACATTAATAATAAAACATTAATGATAATACACCATTGATCAAGCATGTGAACCAACAAAATACCAGATCAAAGGGAGGCTACAGATTTTTGGCTGTTGAGTAGAGCAACTACTCTTGGATAAAAAATGTTTTTATGTCTGGCCATGAACTTTTGAAACTAAGGTAACAATGTAATACGGGTCCACCATCGATTTACCTCCTCCCTTGGATTCAGAGTCTTGCCGAATTATCCATTTTGCCAGACCAACTGGTCATGAAATAATGATACAACAATACACTTCTGACCCACTAATTATACCCCTCCCATCTCTGTAAAACAACATGGACTGCTAGGACCTTAAATAAAACAAATATTAAAAGTAAATTAAATTTACAGCGAAACATGCATTTCTTGCACTGGCACCCAGGCGCCAGTTAACAAGTTGCCCTTGAAAGTCCCAATGAGGGTCGGATTGGCAGCCGTCCTCGTAGCCGAGACACTGCTTCTCTAGGACTACCGGGCCGACCCCCGCCGACCCGAGATTTGCTGAAAATGTTGGAGGGCCGTCTGCCACAGGCACTCGGGAGGAGACCAGTACCAGAATGGTCCGCCTAGGCCGCTGTGGGGTCAAGATACCGACCCGAAAGGTCAACTTCGGAAGTCGGCTATAGGAATGGATCTGACGGCTCTATTTGGGCCAGAGTTCTGGAGCCCTGGCCGCAGGGGACTAATTCGTCCCGCCGATTGGCACAGACGTTCCAATCAGCTTGAGATTGGCCGCCTCACCCGGTGTAGGCGCCACATTTTCGGGGGGGGGGGGGGGGGGGGGGGGGGGGACTTTTGGGAGGGATTTCCAGTGCACTCTCGTAATTTTGTCTGGATTAAAGGAGGTGCCGGACCATCAGTTGCTGAAAATCGGTGGTGGACTTGTAGTTTTGAAAATAGTTTGTCCATTGCCTACAACTTTAATGAAAACATTTCTGGCCAGAGTATGAAATGCAAGATTGTGAAAGTAGAGACCTCTGAAGGTAATCGTACGTTGGCATCTTGGAATGAAACTTACGTAAATAGGCTTTCAATGAGTTTCAAATTCCGCACAGCTTCTATTATCAAGTTTTGTCGTTTTAGCAATCGAAATGTTTCGTGAGGTCTCTTCAAGTAAATATTTTTGCATGGTCTCCTCTTCCTTCCATGGCCCTTCTCCTGAGAAAGTAAATAAACATTTAATTAATGTTACTATATTGCGCGCATGCCTTCAAAATAATTACATTTGTTTAGTTTAGTTGAGAAAAGCAGCATGGAAACAGGCCCTTCGGCCCACCGAGTCTAAGCTGACCTTCGATCACCCTACTTTTACCGTATCCTACTTTCTCATCCACTCCCTACACACTGGAGGCAATTTCACAAAGGTCAATTAACCTAAAAGAAACTGCATTCGTTTGGTGTGTGGGAGGAAACTGAAGCACCCAGAGGAAACCCATGCAGTCACAGGGAGAACGTGCAAACTCAACAAAGACTGCACCCGAGGTCAGGATTGAACCTGGGTCTCTGGCGCTGAGTGGCAGCAGCTCTGCCAGCCATGCCACCGTGTCGCTTGTCAGCACAACAAATTCATGATGTTTGCACAAAGATCACTCTGAAATTATTAACATATTAACATGTCAGTCTTGGGATCCAGTACGAAAGTGCATAAAAAATGTATTATAAAGTAACGATTAAATGCAGAATATTTATCTCATTAATCTGTGTTTGTGGACTAAGGTCTGCAAAGGCTAAGTGCCAGGGTGAACTAACATAACACTGGGTCAAACCCGATGATCTAATGCAACATGAATAAATCATAAACCACAGTGCAGGTGCTATGTTACATTACTGATAGTGCAGGGATTAAGGAAGTTTGAACATTAGATTAAGCCAAATGATAAGACTGGCCAAAAAACATAATTGTGACTATCTGACTGCTGTAAAATATAAATGGTCCACTAATCACATAATGCAAAGGAGAATATATTTCTGTGACTCCCGTCGCAGAGCAACTTAATTGTTACTATTGAATGGATTTAGAATCAAAATACCCGGAATAGACATGTAAACTGTCTTGATCTTACAATTTCTGAGGTTTATGAAAGCCCAAAGCATAGTTAATATACATTACTATCAAGAAAATAATTTTAATTTTGAGAACTTTGGGAAATTTACATTATGTTCCATAACTGGGGCAATTTCTACTGATGGAACAAAAAAAAAAAAAACAGCAAGTGTGTGACAGCTTTTCTCTGAGCTGGTGCTACTCTATTACTTTACGAAACAAGACTGGTACAGGTCCACCACCGATTTTCCACCACCCTTGGTTCCAGAGCCTTTCTGGATTGTCCATTTTGCCAGACAAGTGGTCATGGCCTCCGTGGGGAGTCCGGCCTGCAAAGTCACTCGGAAGTTGGCAAAGGGAATCGATCTGCCAATTCTGGCCGGAGTTCCAGATCCCCAGCCACAGGGGGCAAATTTGGCCACCAATTCCCGATAATGTTGAGATCGGTCACCTTACCCGGTCTTGGAGTCACATTTTCAGGGGGGAGGGGGGGGGGGGGGGAGCGGACGGACTTCAGAGGGGATTTCAAGGGCGCTCTTGCGATTTTATCCGGATTAAAGGAGGTGATGGACCACCACTTGCTGAAAAGTCAATGGTGAACTTCCATGAAAGTTCATTTAATCGGCAAAATACTAATGTAGTTTGAAGTTTGTAAAATAATCTTCATACCTTTGCTTTTTCAATTTTTATCTCTTCGATTAAAACATTCTCTTCACTCTGATCATGTTCAGACTCTATAGAAGAGTTAAGACTTGAATGGGGTTGGGTGGGATCTAATTGAACATCCGCTTGCAACTGTCTGGTTAACACATCTGTACTCCCGCCTGTTTGTTCAGGATGGCCTTTTCTAACAGCTGCTTTGCGTTTACTAGATGATTTCTTACCTGTATAAAATACAAATCATTATAAAAATGATTTAGATCTTGGCACAGAGAATATAAAATGTCCATTTGGTTGAGCTTATCCCAAAGTACAATGCACAGCTCAAACTATAAACAACAATAAGCAATTATATTTTTGCCAACACGAAACATGGCATTATAGACAGGTCATTCTTTTTTTTTTACTATCTAGAAATGAACAGGCTGAAGACCATTCATTACTCCTAATCAAAAGATTGTTACAAACGTTAGGTAACACTGGAAGGAATGGGTGGGTGACGTTTCAGATTGGGACCTTTCTATAGACTGACGGTAGGTCTGTTAGTCTAAGGGTCCCGACCCTAAACGTCACCTATCCATGGTCTCCAGAGATGCCTCCTGACCCGCTATTTTACTCCAGTGTTTTGTGTCTTTTTTCCTAGCAAACAGATATCCAAGCAGATAATTTACACATAAAATGCAAAATATAATAAGTACATTTTTCACTGACCTTTGCCCAATTTGGATTTGGGACCTTTTTTCAATTTTAATTTTCTTAATGTATTTTTAAATAATTTCTTTCCTTTAGTTATTTTCTGCGAGCTGGCACATATTTTTTCCTTGTTCTCCAAGGGAGAAGGTGATTTAATTTGCACAGAGGTTACTGCTGAAGAATCCTTTTTATTACGATTTGACTTTGATAACCCCTCTGATGAGCTGCTTGCCACACTTTTGCCCATATCTTCCGGTAAGTTCTTCGGGGAAGTTTGTGCGTGCTGACTAATACTGTGGGATTCACCAGCATCAAGCGGCAGGAGGTTAGTTGTTGCCAACCGCTCATTTCGAGCCTTTTCCTTTTCAAATTGCTTGCTCAGCTCGCTCTGCTTCACAAACGTCTTCGCTACATATTTTGTTGTGCGCTGGCGACCTTCATCTTCCATGAAGCCCTGTTGCAAAGAAAAGTTACACTGGAATATAGCAATGGCAATTTTACTTCATATCAATGCTTTTGAAAAAACTGGAAACAAGATAAGACCAGGACAAAACAGAGCTGGCAGCAGATGACTTCAGGCAGGGTGGTTCCCTGTTGGGGAAAATAGTTGGGGTGTATCGTTGCAAACTGTGGAGCTGATTCACCGACTTGTAGTGGAGGAAGGAGGGCAGGAGGGGAGTGTTCAGTAAATTTTGCTAACATAAACCCTCCCCCCCCCCCCCCCCCCCATCAAACCCACTGCTGAGTTACTCAAGCATTTTGTGCCCATCTTTGGTATAAACCAGCATCTGCAATTCATTTTTATTGCATTATGGATTGACATGGTTATTTTTGATTCGCAACATTCAATGAAATTATGACAGTGAATGGAAAGAAGGCAACAAAGCAATGAAATGAATTAAAGACATAAAGTGCTGGTGTAACTCAGTGGGTCAGGCAGTACCTCTGGCGAACATGGAAAGGTGACCTTTCAGGGCAGGCCCTTTAAAGAGGTGTCCTGGCCCAATACATCATCTGTCCATGTGCCCCAGAGATGCTGCCTGACCCGCTGAGTTACTCCAGCATTTTGTGACTGTCTTTGTCAACCGGCATTTGCAGTTCCTTGTATCCACAATGAAATGAATTAGGTGGTCAAAAAGGCAGTTATTAATGTTTTTTTCCCCACATTCACAATACATGTACTGTGGTTCCATACTACCGTAGTTAATGTTATGGCATCCTGTTCAGATTAGGGTACATTTGTGGATACTTGTTGGTACATTTCTTTACCGTAATGACTTTGTATCTTTCCAAGAGGCGACACAGCATTCTGCCTTCAAGTTTCCCAACATTCAGCGCCAGTCTGATTTCGGTCTGCGAAATCCCTTTTGTGCCTCTTCTCTCAACTAGAAATGCCAGAAATAAGGTGTATAAAGCATCTTCCTTCAAGATGATTATGCTTTATGATTCTTTTGTCACAGCAATAGTACTTTTGCTTTGAAAGTACTTCCCTGGAAATGAAATGCTTCCGGGACAGAAAGGTTTGAGAGGTGATGGATAAAAATGCAGCATTTTTCTTTTGACTTTAGAGATACAATGTGGGAATAGGGCCCATCGGCCCAATGATTCCACACCGACCACCCCGTACACTAGCACTATCCTACACACCTGGGACAATTTACAATTTTACTGATGCCAATTAACCTACAATCCAGCATGTCTTTGGACTGTGGGAGGAAACCGGAGCACCCAGAGAAAACCCATGCGGTGACAGGGAGAACGTGCAAACTCAGTACATACAGCATTCGTAGTGAGGATCGAAACCGGGTCTCTGGTGCTGTAAGGCAGCAACATTACCGCTGCGTCACTGTGCCACCCTACTTCCTTTATCAGATGACCAGTAAATTCTCAAAAATAGGTCACCCCCTCTAGCAAATGTTACCACTCACCTACACATTAGTGACAATGTCAACTTACCTGCCAATCCACATGTCTTTAGAATGTGGAAAAAAACCCAGAGCACCTGGGGAATCTCCAGAGTCACAGGGAGAACATGCAAACTCCACATAGACTGCATCAGGATCAAACCCGGGTCTCTGGAGCTGCATGGCAGCAGCTCGACCCATCAATAATGTAGTCTATTTTTTTGAAACTTATTTTATAATTCTAATTATTATCACCACTGCGGTAATTCTGATTATTATCACCTACTGCGGTGACTTTATCACTTACGGTAATTTTAAAGTTTATGCTAAGGATAATTGAGATTTCAAGTTTACACTGTAATTAGCCCCATTCCACTATATTTATTACACTCTTTGTTCTTACTGAGCTGTATCTTCTTACATTGGAACTGTGATTCATTACATTATCCATATTGCCTCTATTGGAAAAGATTCATTAGGCATTTTTGCGGACAACAAATACATGTTACCACTAATAAATGGTGGAAGAAATAACTATTTCAGTACTTTTATTGCACACTATGCAGCATAAATGCTGGATACTCTTCACTGGACAGAGACTTGGCACATTATTATTCGAGCAGTATATGCAATGAAAACTTACTTAGTTCATAAGCCTGAGTAAGCATGTCTCGTTCATACACAACGTCCATTGTTTCCACTCCCTTACTTTCCTCTTCATCAATATCGTCGTCATCATCTATTTTTTTCCCATATGGCTTTATTAATTTCAGGCAACGAACAATAATCTCAGTTCCTGCAAAGAGCAATAGCCAGTTAGACTCTGGAGAGGCAGCACTCGATCATCTTTTGTACCTGAATTAGTCATACAGCGTGGAAACAGGCCCTTCGGCCCAACGTGCTCACTCTGACCAATATGTCCCATCTATACTAGTCCCACCTGCCCGCGTTTGGCTGATATCCCTCCAAACCTATCATATCCATTTACCTGTCTAAATACTTCTTAAATGTTGCGATAGTACCTGCGTTTTTATAACTGTTTTTCAGAAGTGTCAAATTTGCAAATTTGTTGGCTTTTCAAAATGCAATTATCTCTGAAGTTGCAAATTATCCCATGATAATGATCAATATTGTTTTGCAATTGGTCATCCTACCACAACCAGAAAGCATTCCTGAACTATTATCTATCTCATCGGTGATCCTTGATTGGACTTTGCTGGCTTTACCTTGCACTAAATGTTATTCCCTTATCATGTATCTATACACTGTAAATGGCTCGATTGTAATCATGTATTGTCTTTCCGTTGACTGGATAGCACAGGACAAAAGCTTTTCACTGTACCTCGGTACACGTGACAATAAACTGAACTGCAGCCCAACAGTGCTAAGGTCACATAATACTTTCCAAGTTGAAGTATCAACTAATAGTTATTCAAACTAATATTTGACACACATGTTGGAAAATGAAACAGTGCCGTTCTGAAAAAGAAGCTACGTCGAGATTACCTTTTTTTGTCATACAAGGTCCACCCTCAGGATGCAGTTCTTTAAGGGGAATAGAAATCACTTTGGCAATACCAGCTGTCACCATATATTGATAAAGTTTTTTGAAAGTTCTCTCACAAAGATTCTAGGTAGAACAAAAACAATTACCTATTGATTCAAACATCAACATCATACACAAATCACAGGAAATTAACTTACAGATATAGCAATGAATTAGGAAGAGAAATGGTACTTTGGCCTTTAATGCGAGAGGATTTGAGTACACAAATAAAATGAATGACTGCAATTACATTGGGCTCTGGAAAAACAGCACCTGGAATTTTGAGGTCCTTCCCACTATTAGAAGGATATATTTTGATAGACCGAGTGTAACATAGGTACACCAGACTGCATCTTGGAATGGAGGGAATGCCTTATAGATTAAAGATTAAGCAGACAGGGCCAATATATGTTAGGCTTTACAAGAATGAAATATCACATTCACAAGGAGCTTGACAAGGTAAATGCAGGGATGATATTTATAGAACATAGACAAATACAGCACAAGAACATTCCTTTCAGTCCACAATGCTTGTGCGGCACCTGATGCCAAGATACACTAATCTCATCTGCCTGTATATTCATATCCCTACATTCTCTGCATATTAATGTCTATCTGCAAGCCTCGTAAATGCCACTATCTTTAGACTTTAGAGACTTCAAAGAAACAGTGTGGATACAGGCCCCTTGACCTACCAAGTCCGTGCCGGCTCTGTACAGTAGCATTAGCCTACACACTAGGAACAATTTACTACAAACCTGTATGTCTTTGGAATGTAGGAAGAAACCGGAGCACCCGGAGAAAACCTGCAGTCACAGGGAGAACGTACAAACTCCGTACAGACAACACCTGTAGTCAGGATCGTACCCGGGTCTCTGGCACTGTAAAGCAGCAACTCTACCGCTGCACCACTGTACCACCTCTCGTATCTGCCTCCACCACCACCCTTGTCAGCACATTGCAGGCACCTTATGTTAAAAAACTTGCCTTGCACATCTCTTTTAAACATTGCCCCAAGAACATTTCCATTGGACAGGGTATCTAAAACCAGGGTTAATCTCAAACTAAGTGGGCAATCATTCAGGACTGAGATAATTCCTCCTCTCTATCCAATAAGATCTGAATCAGGCTACTTCACATTATCTGAAGAAGGGTTTCGGCCCGAAACATCGCCTATTTCCTTCGCTCCATAGATGCTGCTGCACCCGCTGAGTTTCCCCAGCAATTTTGTGTACCTTCGATATTCCAGCATCTGCAGTTCCCTTTTGAATACTTCACATTATCGCTGGCCCCAATCCCCCTGGAGTGTAACAACAGCCAATGATCAGCACACACAGGAATTGTATAGCTCCTTCCTCACACATTTTCTGTGCAGTAAAAGAGGCAGCTTCTACAGGCAAAACAGCACTTCTTGGGAAACAATCATCCCATCAGATGAAATATTGATGTGCAAACATTGGTGTTAGCAACAGAAATAGATTGAAAGATGCACCACATTCTCCAAATCAAGGGAAACCTACAGCATGCAGTTCAGAACTGAAAGTTACTTTAATGAAAGCAAAAAGGTTAGTATACACTCCAATACCTCACACCTTAAGCTCACCCCATGACAGGGCCACTCACCAGCTCATCTCTAAGGGTTAACATGACTTCCAGCTGATTGGGCCGATTCACAAGGATAATGGAGATTTTCTCCATTAAAATGTCGTACTTACTTCTCCTGTAGGTCAGATACAAAAGCAAACCAGTTTAACAATGAATGTTTATCAGTAGGCAACTATTATTTTCTATTATTAAAATATAAATCTGAGAATATTGTTAAATTTATATTTATACGTGGCTCACACTTATAATGGTGGTTGCACCATTAATACAGCAAAAGAACCCCGATCGCAACCGTGTAAACTAAAAGCATCAGTTTTTGTTTCACACTCAATACTATTCGAGCGGGCACAAAAGAGTAACACTTGCATGTTACATGTTAACCTCTGAATTCAAGAAGCATTGACTGCTCATGCAAATAACTAGTGCCTGATGGTGTAAATTAGATAAGACCATAACGTCAGCAAAAATGCAGTAAGCCAAGGCAACAAAATGCACTATTTCTGTAAAACTTCCTCAATGGTCTAGAACAGGGTTAAAATGATGCAGAACTGCAACCAAACAAAGTAGAGAGGGCACAAGTCACTGCTGTGGCTAGCTTTAACATGAGACACAAAATGCTGGAGTAACCCAAGCAAAACTGTCAGTGAGGCCATACGCAAATTGGGGGAACAATACCTCATATTTCACTGGCGCAGCTTAAAACCCAGTGGTTGACCATGGAATCCACAATGGCCCATTGTTGGCTGGCGAAGATATGCAAACGGCAGGGATACAAGAATGCGAACAGTGAACTGTTGACTTCTCTAATTCAAGTAAAGTCTGCATTCCTTCCGTTCCCCTCCACCTCAAGTCGTCCTACTAGATCCACTGTTCGCATTCTTGTATCCCTGCCGTTTGCATATCTTCCCCAGCCAACAATGGGCCATTGTGGATTCCATGGTCATCTTTTGCCAGCACTAGTTTGTTCTAGCCTTTTCTCACCTCCAGTTCCCCCCCACACCTCTATCTTTCAGTCTGAAAAAGGGTCTTGACCCAAAACGTCACCTATTCCTTTTCTCCAGAGATGTTGTCTGACCCACTGAGTACTCCAACTTTTTGTGTCCCTCTTCAGTGGTATAAACCAGCACCTGCAGTTCCTTCCTTTAATGTGATTTGATTTGGTAAATTTGTTATTGAGAATGTCAGTAATTAGTCAGGTTTGACTGCTTTTCTTAATGGTTTACAAGATGGCATGAGTTGGTAAAGGCTGGGGTTACAGAGCTTAGGTCCCCCAATCTAACCTCTCTGCAGCCTTCAAATAAATAGATCTACATTGGTAGACACAAAGTGCTAAAGTAACACTGCAGGTCAGGCAGCATCTCTGGACAAAAAAGGTAGGTGACATTTCAGGTCGGAACCCAAAGCGTCACCCATCCTTTTTCTCCAGAGATGCTACCTGACCTGCTGAGTTGCTCCAGCACTTTGTGTCTATCTTTGGTATAACAAGCATCTGCAGTTCCTTCCGATCACAGATATACATTGGTTTCAAGTTTTATAAAATTATGAAATGAATTGATAGGAGGAATGCACAGAGTATGTTACCTAGTGTTGGAGAATCAAGAACCAGAGGACATAGGTTTAAGGCGAGATTTAATAGGAGGCAACTTTTTCACTCAGACGGTGGCGGGTATATGGAACGAGCTGCCAGAGGAGGCAGTTGACGCAGGTATTTTAACAGCATTTAAAAGACACTTGGATAGGTACATGGATAGGAAAGGTTTAGAGAGCAATGAACCAATTTTGGGCAGGTGGCTATCTAAGTCGGTATGGATGTTGGAATGAAGAGCCTGTTTCCATGCTTTTGACTCTTTGATAATAAGCAATACCTAGTTTTAAAATCCTCACTCATCTTTATTCATTTTCATTGATAACAGGAAAAGGTCTCCAACTGTCCTTTAACTCGCTGAGATATCTCTTTCTCCACTTGTGGGACCATGTAATCCAAATGTAATTGCTCCACCACTTCAGTTACCATGACCTTGAGATCTTGTATTCACTTACTAAACCTCTCCACTTCAATTTAAAGACACATCTCAAAATCTACTACTTTGTTCATTTGCCTCATTTGTTTTTCTATTTATTTCTGCTCAGTCCCTCTTACCAAAAGTGCTGTATAATTAGAAGCAGATATTACTGAATAAAATAGAATAACGTTCAATGTTAATTCTTTTACCTATCAACGTGAAAGCGTTTGAGCAGTAGCAGAATGGAATACTGCTGGTTTCCATTGGGCTGCCGAATAACGTGGGATTGTAGAGTAATCAAGTGGTTTCTGTCAAGAACTCTTCTGTGATAATGCATTTTACGAGCATCAATTCTACAACACAAAATACCATTCTTAGAAGAAAGATATAAGTTGCATGAAATGAATTCAATTTCTTTTAATGTTAAATATCCTCACTTGAAGGCTCCACTGTGAAGATCTCTCTGGAGTTCTCCCTGCCATCGTGCTCTACCCAACCTCTCCAATATACAATAGGAATAGTCAGGCAGACTTATCTCTGGATCACTTTCCCATCCAATTAGAGCTCGATGACGTATCATCTGTGAGGCAACCATGACCAGTCTTTCTCCCCACCTGTAGAGAAAATCAAAACTATTAATCTTCAGTAAATTAGTAAAACACAGCAGGAAATATGCATTTGTATAGCCGTTGATAGAAAAGGATCTGAGCCACATGTCTAATGTAACAAGAATGCAACAAAACAATCTATATCTACAGAAAGACAGTCTGAAGATGAGTCCTGACCCGAAACACCCCACATCCTTTTTCTCCAGAGATGCTGCCTGAACCACTGAGTTACTCCGGCACTTTGTGTCTATCTAATGAAGGACATTGTTTTATTAGCATACAGTAGCAATTATTAGAATTAAGTAGCATAGTGTTTTAGCATGCTTCTTTATACATTACTGTTTTGTAGCACCTTAGTTTTAGTTTAGTTTAGCGATACAGTGCAGAAACAGGCCCTTTGGCCCACCGAGTCTACGCTGACCAGCAATCCCTTCACACTAACACTATCCTACACACACTGGAACCAATTAAAAAAATTACCAAGACAATTAACCTACAAACCTGTACGCCTTTGGAGTGTGGAAGGAAACCAGAGTTCCGGAGAAAACCCACGCAGGTCATGATGTGAACGTAAAACTCCGTACAGAAAGCACACGTAGTCAGGGTCACCATGATTACTCTTTTTATTGTACGGTGTTTGCTGTGCACTACACAAATCTATGAGGCTACGGGCAATCAACTTTAACAACAGTTCAAATCCCAGAGAAATTCCAGGCTGTTGTATTCAACTCCTGGCCAAAGAATGCACAGTCTCTTGCCCAGGGTAGGTGAATCATGAACCAGAGGACATAGGTCTAAGGTGAGAGGTGGAGATTTAAGAGGAATCTGAGGGACAACTTTTTCATACAGAGTATAGGGGGGTTGCACGTAAGGTCACTGGGTCATAGGGCTTGACGCACGGAGCCGCTCAATCCATCTGGAGGACATCCGTCACTTCCGGTATATGTTATTAATGCAAGAAACGCGTACTTTCCTACGTTAAAAACAGCCAAAATGTTGAATTTTTGCGCTGAAAAAAATTGTGGGAGTCGGGGTAAGTGTGAGAGACATGTAGCCAACTTTAGAATTCCAAAAGTGAAGCGAAATGAAGGTATAGAGAAGCGAGAACTGAAGGGACTACAGCAGCTAATGTGCTTGGTAAACATTGGCCGTGCAAATATCGGAATTGAAAATATTGGAAATTATCGCGTTTGCTCACTGCATTTCATCAACAGTAAGGCATTATTTGTGTTTTTTCTTGATTCCTTTGGTATCTAAATATTTTCAGAACTGATAAATCTGGCTGTAAATTTTTCTTCAGATGCGTCTTCATTTTGTATGTAAAAACCCACTTGGGAACCATGGGCGATCTAAAAAAAATTACAGCCAGATTTATCACTTCTGAAACTTTTTAGATGCCAAAGGATTCAAGAAAAAACACAAATAATGCCTTAGTTGATGAAATGCAGTGAGCAAACGGCCAATGTTTGCCAAGCACTCTGGCTGTTGTTGTCCCTTCAGCTCTCGCTTCTATCTACCGTCATATCTCCTCACTTTTGGAATTCTGAAGTAGGCTAAATGTCTCACACGCTTATCCCGATTTCCATAATTATTTACAGCGCAAAAATTGACAATTTCAGCGGGTTTTAACGGGCCCGCTACGCTGGAAACAATGGTAAGTGCCTACCTGCAGTACATCGCGTGTAATCCATTTGGAGTAGCGTAGCAACAGTACGGGTCATGGGTCGTGACCCGACTGCCGTGAAACCTCCCTATGGTGGGTGTAGGGGAACAAGATGCTGTAAGCGCTGTAAGGCAGCAAATCTATCGCTGTACCGCCGTGCCGCCCCATTAGTATATTATTGTTATTATATTATATTTTGTGAATGACCTTTCTGTGGCTTCGTCCAACGTACAGCGTGGTTCATACTGCTGAGTCCTTATCTGCGCTGTTATATTTTTTCGCTTGTTAAAATGTTGACAGGAACCCTGAATTCCATCCTTGTTATCGGAAATGATGCAAATGGGATAGATATCTTCCCGGGGTGTGGGATCCCTCCTGGTCTCCTGAATTCCTGTCTCGGGATCAATTTCTTCATATCTTCCAGAAACAAAGGAATAAAGATGTTAACTGAAAGTTTAACATTCACGGCACGACTCACAGCACTCTTGTGCACAATTAATTTTAGAATGGTTTTCCTTATTAGTGACTATTGCAATGGAAAAAAAAATACAGGCCAGCTTCTTCCTGATCCTTCCCCATCTAACATCACCTTTCCCACCTCCGCTACCCCTGTGGTTCCGCTACACCCTCCCCTTCCCCAACCCCTGCACCCACTCCTCCATGATTCCTCCACCCCTGCCCCTACTCCTCCACCCCTACTCCTCCACCCCTGTCCCTACTCCTCCACCCCTGCCCCTACTCCTCCACCCCTGTCCCTACTCCTCCACCCCTACCCCAACTCCTCCACCCCTGCCCCTACTCCTCCACCCCTGTCCCTACTCCTCCACCCCTACCCCAACTCCTCCACCCCTGCCCCTACTCCTCCACCCCTGTCCCTACTCCTCCATCCCTGCCCCTACTCCTCCACCCCTGCCCCAACTCCTCCACCCCTGCCCCTACTCCTGCACCCCTACCCTACTCCTCCATCCCTGCCCCTACTCCTCCACCCCTGCCCCTACTCCTGCACCCCTACCCTACTCCTCCACCCCTGCCCCTACTCCTCCACCCCTGTCCCTACTCCTCCACCCCTGCCCCTACTCCTCCACCCCTGCCCCTACTCCTCCACCCCTGCCCCTACTCCTCCACCCCTACTCCTCCACCCCTGCCCCTACTCCTCCACCCCTACTCCTCCACCCCTGCCCCTACTCCTCCACCCCTGCCCCTACTCCTCCACCCCTACTCCTCCACCCCTGCCCCTACTCCTCCACCCCTGCCCCTACTCCTCCACCCCTGCCCCTACTCCTCCACCCCTGCCCCTACTCCTCCACCCCTGCCCCTACCCCTCCACCCCTGCCCCTACTCCCACCCCACCCCCACCCTATTTCGCCTAATACTCCCGTCTACATAACACAAGGCCACCCCATCTCCATCCCAACCCCCCTCCCATCCTCACGCCCCCGCTCCCTCCACCCACCCACACCTGTCATAGAAGACGAGCGGCGGCCTGGCGTCGGGCAGCAGGTGGAAGTGGACGTGGACGCTGGCGGCCAGGCCGCTCCACAGCAGGCGGCGGGTGGCGGCGTCGAGCAGCAGCGGGAAGGCGGGGATGCGGCTGTCGAGGCGGAACCACAGCGTGGACACGGTGATGCCATCCAGCCCCTCCAGCGCCACCTCATCCAGCAGCGCGCCCACCGCGTCCATGGCCGCCCTCCTCCCCGGCCCGGCCCGGCCCCTCTACGGCAAGTGCCGGCAGTACCGCGTTGCTGCAGAGCCCAGCTCGAAACCAGCTTCTGCTACACACAGCACAGCGCAGCACAGCCGCGGCCCTTCCTTCCCAATTACTACCAGGGCAGACATAACAATATTCTGCATTCTGTATCTTCCCCTTTGCTGTATCGCCTCCTTTCTGATTGAATGTAGTTCTAATTAATAATAAGGGCAGAAATTCACCTTTGCTGTCGCTCTGCCTTCCCAAAGAACGAACTTTGCTCTGGACTCTGTATCTTCCCCTTTGCTGTAGCAATGTTACAAAATTTTGAGATTTTAAAAATTAAGTCTGCAATTTATCCCATCAGATAAAGCATAAAAAGAAGTTTAATTTGACACCTAATTCACTTTCATATCTCAAGTATTTAAAAAGTTATGGCCATTTTCATACTCGGAAATTAGCATCTTGTTCCCTATTGATTTTCTATGGACATAATAAAAAAGCTGTGATCATGGACAGTCAAAAGCCCATAACCTTCTTAAAAATTAAGAGAACTGAATGAAATGTTCAGTTATCATAGATTGAAGCATTCTGAAACAAATATAAAATAATCTTACTTGGATGACCTGAAATTAAAGCATATAATTAGTTAGTTACCCAATTGTAGCTAATTTCAAACTTCAATTACTAGAACTAAACATCTATCCATTTCTTAATAAATGATTAACATTTTTAAATAGCCTAAGTGTCCAAATAATATTCACAAATAATTCACAATAAAACATGATTTTTAAATCTCATTTACATTCATTTAAAGGCCAAATGGAAGGAATTTAGTGTTCAATTGCTGTAAATTAAAGTCCATTTAAATCAGCTTTCTAGTGGGATCCTGTGAACGCACTGGTTTAGAACATTCACATTGCGGTAGATTTGTGCCCTCAAATGCCCAGAAAAATACTGCGGGATATAATGGGGCCCAAATTAGCTACTCGCAACATTAAACTTTGTATAAAGGGATCTTAAGAAGCCCTTTTTAATGTAAAAATAAACAGCCTACCTTCTGTTGTCCCCTGTATGAGATCCGGCCGTTGCTGGCGGTCGCGGGTTTAGAGGTTAATTTTTAAACTACTATAACAATTAGATAAAGCCCTTAAAAGTAATAATAGCTAAAGCGACGGAATCTTCCAGCGATTTTTCGTTAATAATTAACTAGGCTGAACATCCTCGATTTGAACAGCCTAGGGAAAATCGCGTTTTAAACCTGCCCCCCTCTAAACGGCGGCAAAATCACGCACACTCGCAGCGACAGATTTTCAGCGACGCTTCAGGTATGCTTTGCAACATACCTACTTTGCTGTATCGCCTTTTTTCTGATTAAATGTAGATCTAATTATTAATATGGGCAGAAATAACTATGTTCTGTGCTCTGTATATTCACTATGATATTTATCCTTTATAGCTTCTTCCTTTAAAGATGCAGGAACAATTTATTTGTCAATTCCAAGAGGAATGAAAACATTTTATTTTAGTCTACTAGAGAGCATGCTGACCGGGTGCATCGTGGTTTGGTTCGGCAACTTGAGCGCCCAGGAGCGGAAAAGACTGCAAAAAATTGTAAGCACTACCCAGTCCATCATCGGCTCTGACCTCCCTACCATCGAGGGGATCTATCGCAGTCGCTGCCTCAAAAAGGCTGCCAACATCATTAAGGACCCAAACCATTCTGGCCACTCACTCATCTCCCCGCTGCCTTCAGGTAGAAGGTACAGGAGCCTGAGATCTGCAACATCTAGGTTCAGGAATACCTACTTCCCCATAGCCATCAGGCTATTAAACTCAACTCAAACAAAACTCTGATCATTAATAGCCCATTGCAATTTATCTGTTTATTTATGTGTGTATATATATATATTCATTGGTATATGGTTGCACTGATCAGTTCTGTTCTGTATTTATTTATGCCTACTATATTCTGTTGTGCTGAAGCAAAGCCAAGAATTTCATTGTCCTATCTGGGACACATGACAATAATCTCTCTTGAATCTTGAATCTTGAATTCACTTTTTGGGGATCTGGCCTCATTACCAACATTTATCACCCATCCCTAAGTGCCCTCAGAAAATGGTGGTTGGTTGTCACTTCATATTCTGCACTCTGTATCTTCCCCTTTGCTCTTTTGAGAGTTAAATAGCTCTTAGGGCTAACTGAATCAAGGGATATGGGGAGAAAGCAGGAACACAGGGCCGACCTTAAGCCGATTTGACCGATTGCTCCCAATTGGGCCCCGCGCCTAATGGGGGCCCCGCACTAATGTTCCGTATTTCGTACGGAAATACGAATTCTCTTTGTTAAATAAAGATTTTTTTAAATTCGCCATCCGGATTTTTTTTTAAACAAACATGTATAACAACCGCTGCACGGCCATCAGACACAAACGATTTGCTAACTCGTACTGTTAGCACTTCTAAACATGAAGTCGTTAACAAGTTGTTATACAATGTCATCAATCTGCATCCATCCACATTCCTCAGTAAATGTTATTGTGTTTTGAATAAGTATTAATGACGCCATGTTCCTTTGAATAAAATTCAATAATACTTGTTTAAAACACAATTACATTTACTGAGGAATGTAGATCGATGACACATTGAGAATTTTTTTAAACTCACCATCATGAGTGAGGGTCCCGGACCGCGAGAAGGGGCTTCTTCCTGGTTGGCAGGTTAGTCATTCACCTACCGACCCACGTTGTGTCTCTCTGTGTTTTGCTCTCTCTCTCCCTCCCTCTCTCTCTCCCGCTCCCCATCTCGTCTCTCTCTAGCTCTCCCTCTCTATCACCCTGTCGCCTCAGCATTCCCGGAATCATTGACATTTAGCGGTAGACAAAAATGCTGGAGAAACCCAGCGGGTGAGGCAGCTGCCTTGCCCGTTGAGTTCCTCCAGCACTCTGTGTTTTTTGTTTGGCTCTGAAGTTGAAGGTGGCTCAGCAGGACGGGCAGCGGCTCTGGGGAGAGGGTTGCGTTTCTGGTCGAGACCCTTCTTCAGACAATCACAAGTACTCTCACCGACGAGAGTTCAATTCAGTCTGAAGAAGGGTCTTCTCTTTAGAGTCGCTGCGCTGCCTGTCCTGCTGAGTTACTCCAGCTTTATGTCTATCTTCAATTTCAGAGAAATACAATTTCTCACGGGGGGCTTATAACGTCTCTAAACCCCTCTGGGACCCTCTGAACACCTCTAAACCCCATCTAAACCCCCTGTATTCCCCCCTATAACACTTCTGAACACTTCTAACCCCATCTGAAGCCCTCTAAACAGCTCTAAACCGTTTAAACCCCTCTAAACTAGGAGGCTGCAAGGTGACTTGGATAGGCTGGGTGAGTGGGCATGGCAGATGCAGTATAATGTGGATAAATGTGAGGTTACCCACTTTGGTGGCAAAAACAGGAAAGTAGACTATTATCTGAATGGTGGCCGATTAGGAAAAGGGGAGATGCAACGAGACCTGGGTGTCATGGTACACCAGTCATTGAAAGTAGGCACGCAGGTGCAGCAGGCCGTGAAGAAAGCGAATGGTATGTTAGCATTCATAGCAAAAGGATTTGAGTATAGGAGCAGGGAGGTTCTACTGCAGTTGTACAGGGTCTTGGTGAGACCACACCTGGAGTATTGCGTACAGTTTTGGGCTCCTAATCTGAGGAAGGACATCCTTGCCATAGAGGGAGTACAGAGAAGGTTCACCAGACTGATTCCTGGGATGTCAGGACTTTCATATGAAGAAAGACTGGATAGACTCGGCTTGTACTCGCTAAAATTTAGAAGATTGAGGGGGGATCTTATAGAAACGCACAAAATTCTTAAGGGGTTG
The DNA here is from genome assembly GCF_010909765.2 of Amblyraja radiata. Lineage (NCBI taxonomy): Eukaryota > Metazoa > Chordata > Chondrichthyes > Rajiformes > Rajidae > Amblyraja > Amblyraja radiata. Next base: position 15,768,809 of record NC_045977.1, read on the forward strand.
GACAGGCTAGATGCAGGAAGATTGTTCCCGATGTTGGGGAAGTCCAGAACAAGGGGTCACAGTTTAAGGATAAAGGGGAAATCTTTTAGGACTGAGATGAGAAAAACATTTTTTACACAGAGAGTGGTGAATCTCTGGAATTCTCTGCCACAGAATGCAGTTGAGGCCAGTTCGTTGGCTATATTTAAGAGGGAGTTAGATGTGGCCCTTGTGGCTAAAGGAATCAGGGGGTATGGAGAGAAGGCAGGTACAGGATACTGAGTTGGATGATCAGCCATGATCATATTGAATGGCTGTGCAAGCTCAAAGGGCCGAATGGCCTACTCCTGCACCTTGTTTCTATGTTTCTATGACTGTGTCCAACTGCTGTCTGGTTCGTTGATCGGTTTGCTAGATATGAACTGTTTTGGGAGAGAAAAATGCTCACGGCAGACCAAACGTGTTAAACAGAAATTGGTCAGATATTGACCAAAGATCCTATAGCATATAAATTATGATGTTTTTATGTGATATACCATGATTTTATATATATTTATGATATTTGATATGCAATGCATTTTTAATGTAATGTTGCCCCTTGTCTGGACCTTGAGTCCGTAATAAAGTGTATTATTATTATTATTATTATTATTATTATTATAGGATCTTTGCTTTACACAGTGAGAAATCATGTGAGATAATCACTGAATTTAATTTTAAATGAATGTACCTGCATGTTATACTGTTTAGTTTGGAGATACAACCAGAGAGTCTACTGAGTTCGCACCGACCAGCGATTATTGTTTTCCTATTTGACAATTTTATTTGGCGGCCAATCAATCGCTGTCTCTAAGGGGGTTGCATCCAATCACCAACCAGCTTGCCTTAAAATTCCCGTCCAATCAACAAATAGGTCTCCTCCCGTCCAATCAGCCGCTGTCTCCAAGGGCATTGTGTCCAATCACATAATGCAGTTTAATGGTAATTAGCTGCTACGGTAAAGGTTGGAAGCCAGCGGAGCTACTGACAGGCAAACGGGAGAGATTCACACAGTGTATAATCCATTGCACCTAGTGTACAATTTCATAATATATACTAAATAACTGGGCTGACAGACCTTGGCTGGGAATCTGGGGTTCACCAAAATCGTTCCCAATTGGGCCCCGCACTCCCTAAGGCCGGCCCTGCAGGAACAGGGTACTGTTTTTGGATTATCATCAGCTATGATCATTTTGAATGGTGGTGCTGGCTTGAAGGACTGAATGGCCTACTCCTGCACCTATTTTCTACGTTTCTATGCTTCTATATTGTACTTGGGGTAGAAAGAAGGAACTGCAGATGCTCGTTTCATCACAAAAGGACACAAAGTGCTGTAGCGACCAGCTCGAAACCAGCCATTGCCCCACACAGCCCGGCAGAGCTGTGACTCTTCCTTGCTAATTAAATGTAAGAGCAGAAAGAACAATATTCTGCACTCTGTATATTCATTGGGATCTTTGCCCTATTTAGCTTTTTCCTTTAAAGAGGAACAATTCTTAGGTAGATTCCCAGAGGAAATTTTTTTAAATTTCTGTTTACTTAGCTTTCTTTTAATCTAGCCTCATTACCAAAGTTTATTACCCATCCCTTATAGCCCTCAGGAAGTGAATTACCTGTTTTGCTGGACCAACAGAGGTCACAGCCTCTGAGAGGAGTCCAACAGTACCAGAATGATCTGCCTAAGCCGCCAAGAGGCCGAGATACTGGCCCACAAAGTCGGCCTTGGACATCGGCTATGGGAATAGATCTAAGATAGACACAAAAAGCTGGACTAATTTAGCGGGACAGGCAGCATCTCTGGAGAAAGGAATGGGTCACATTTTTTCACCCATTCCTCTCCAGAGATACTGCCTGTCCTGCTGATTTACTCCAGCTTTTTGTGTCTATATCTCAGGGCTGCCAACATTGTTGGGAGTGAGAAATTGCGAGAACAAGCCCGAGGGAGCGTAGTGACCGGGGGGGGGGGGGGGGGGGGGGGGGTGGAAGGGGGGGTGGAAGGGGGGTGGAATTGTGCAATATGGAGCATACTGCAGCGAGTCTTTTAACTTACACTTGAATACAATATATATGCTTTAAATTGGATTGGAGCGTTTTTGAAAGGGGGGGGAGGCTGTGCGATCACTGATCACTGGCCTTGGGGGTACCCGGTGAGGGAGTGGAGCAACCGAGTGGGGAGAGGGTGTGGAAGAAGGGGGTCCCCCCTCCAAGGGTAGGAACTTTTTTTAATTTGATGTATTAAAATCATGTTTTAGTGCACTGTAGAAGTATGATTTCAATGTTTTTTTTATGAAGTATTTTTAAGAGGTAACTTTTTAAGGAGTAACTTTATCCACACAAAGGGTGATGGGTGTATGGAACAAGCTGCCAGAGGAGGTAGTTGAGGCAGGGACCATCCCAACATTTAAGAAAAAGTTAGACTGATACATGGATAGGACAGGTTTGGAGGTATGGACCAAAAGCAGGTGGTGTAGCTGGGACATGTTGGCGGGTGTGGGCAAGTTGCGCCAAAGGGCCTGTTTTCACACTGTATCACTCTATGACTACATTATACCTCCACCATGCATGAATGCTTCAAAATCAAGTGATCGAGTTTTATTGCCATATACTCAAGCATAGAAACATAGAAAATAGGTGCAGGAATAGGCCATCGGCCCTTCGAGCCAGCACTGCCATTCAATATGATCATGGCTATTCATCTAAAATCAGTACCTCTTTCCTGTTTTTTCCCCATATCCCTTGATGTCGTTAGCCCCAAGAACTAAATCTAACTCTCTCTTGAAAACATCCCGTGAATTGGCCTGCACTGCCTTCTGTGGCAGAGAATTCCACAGATTCACAACTCTCTGCGTGAAGAAAGTTTGTCCTCCATCTCAGTCCTAACTGGCCCCCCCCTTTATTCTTAAACTGTGACCCATGGTTCTGACGCCCCCAACATCGGGAAACATTTTCCTGCAGTTAAAGTAAGTGAAAATCTAACAGGCAAGCAGGATGCTTGCGCCAACCCACCCCATTTGAAGTCCACAATCTTCCACCGTATCTACGCCAGTGCTTGGTATTACTTTCCAGCAGCCAACCGGTTGTCTTCCAGGAATGCACTGTCTCTCCTCATTAACCCCCCTCTCCGAGAGGCCAAAACAGAGAACGAACCACTCGAGAGACACGCTACCCAGCAAACAATCCAAGCGAGGGAGAGCAACGAGAGAGGACAAACTCTCATCGTACAGACTTCCTCCGCCGGGTAGCGTGGGCCACACCATATATCTTCCGTTTCATCTTGCCTACTCTCTTTTACTACACCTCTCGTCCCCCTGCCCTTATCTTTCCCCCTCTCCCACCTCACTCTCCCCCCTACCTCTTTCCCCCTCTCCCCATTCACCCCCCCCTCTGTCTCTCCCCTCTCACCCCTCTCTCCCCCACTGTCTCCTTCCCCTCTCTCTCTCTCCACCTCCCCTCCCTTTGAGAGTCTGTTCCTTCGGCACAGAGACTCGCGGCAGCGGCACAACGCTTCCTACGCCTCCGACGGCCCGGGACACTCGCACTGTCCGGAGCGCTCCATGGCCGAAGCTGCAGCGAGCGATCCGCTAGCCGCGCAAATACTCGTCAGCCGTGCAAACTCACCAGCCCCAGCTCCCCGCATCTGTGTCCGCCCGCTGCTTCCATCCCTCCCTCAGCCCCGGCTCTCCAACACCCGCGGACCATGCAGTTTATCCGAGTTTTGACATTTTTGTTGATCACAGAATTTCTCACCACAGAGCGTGAGAAATTTCTGATCAGCGTGAGGGCGTGAGAGTTTGCTTGAGGGCGTGAGTCTCATGCTCAAAGCGTGAGAGTTGGCAGCCCTGATATCTTTGGTTTAAACTAGTATCTGTAGTTCCTTGGACCTTTTACCATATACCTTCCGAACAGTCCACCAAGGACTGTACTGGAACTTGGACAATTTTATACTGGACAATTTTTACATTTATCAAGCCAATGGGAATAGATTTGCCGGCTCCAGCCAGGCCGGAGTTCCAGAATCGCAGTCACAGGGGGCAAATTCGACCCTCCGATCGGCCATAGAAGTTCTGATGAAGTTGAGATCGGCCACCTCACCCGGCCTAGGCACAACATTTTCAGGGGGACTTCCAGGGGAGATTTCAAGTGCGCTCTCATAATTTTGTCTGGATTAAAGAAGGTTCGGAACATCAGTTGCTGGAAAATTGATGGTGGAATTATCCATGTGGTGAATATACCCAGCAACTGAACCTTCACAGCCCTTTTGGACAAGGAAGATCTGCTATCCTCTCGGTGAAATTCCTTTTCATATTTGTCCTGAAATATCGATCTCCTTAATTTAAGATGGCTGGATCTCTTGCCGGGAGACCATCATCTGTACATTTACTATCTCAAACCACAGGTGAGGCTTGGGAAGACTCAAGAACCTTTGTTCCTTTATTTAAGAAGGGAAGTAGAGAGAATCCAGGGAACTGTAGGTCGGTGAGCCTCGCCTTCAGTGGTAGGGAAACTATTGGAGAGAATTCTTTGGGACGGGATGTAGCGTCATAGAGTCTATGACCCAACTTGCCCACACCGACCAACATGTCCCATGTAGATGTCCCACTTGTGTGCGTTTGGCCCATATCTAGTGTAGATGGGACATGTCGGTCAGTGTGGACAAGTTAATCGCATTTGGATAGGATAATTAGGGATATTCAGCATGGCATTGTGTGCGGCAACTCATATCTTAATAAATTGATCAAGATTTTTGAGGAGATTACTTGGCGCAGTCATTGTTGGCCGAAGGGCTTATCCTGTTCTGTACTGTTCTACATACTGCGTCTAGTACTTACTGATCTGAACACATAAGCCAACAAAGTTTTTTTTTTCCCTTTAAAATGTTCTAGGATTTGTGATCTTTTTGTTTAAAAAGGATCACCGGCATATTAATGAATCAAAACATACAAACCCAGAATAATTGCTGTAGCACAGGATTTTGATATCAGATTCTGGATTATTGATGGAAATGCCCTGCCACTTAGTGGCAGATGTTAAGTATTGCAAGAATACAAGAACATTGTACGATGGTGTGTGGCATCTCGGTTTGAGTAACTAAATGCAAAATCCAGCCACTCCAGAGTAGCAACCAATAGTGCAAGCAGAACGCAAAAGCAAAGAATACATTTTAAGCAGTGACGCTTGGTAAATGGCAGCAAAAACTGCAAGGGCCAAATTGTCTATTCATTCATTTTGTTCTTGGTACTTAAATACTGCGTTAGAAACAGGCCCTTCAGCCCACCGAGTCCAAGCCGACCATTTATTGCCCTTTCACACTAGTTCTATGTAATCCCGCTTTCACATCCACTCCTACACACTAGGGGCAATTTATGGAGGCCAATTAACCTGCAAACCCGCATGATCACAGGGAGAACATGCAAACTCCACACAGACAGTACCCGAAGTCAGGAGACCCAGGGTCTCTGGCGCTGTGAGGCAGCGGCTCTACCAGCTGACCCACTCTCGTTTTAAATCTCCTATTATCAAAGTTTTAAAACAACCCTGCGGACGACTTTTAGAATTAATTTAGAAACAAAAGGTAAATAACTTACCTGTTCGTAACCTTACTTCATCGGCAACCCAATTCAAACAAAGAGGGTCATGATGCTTGCATTAGCTTGTTGGCCTGGATGTAAAGTGCACTGGTCCCACAACTAAGGACATCTATGAACCACTATTAGGGTTGACAATCGAGTGGTTGGTCAGAAACTGCTGCCTAAAGGTAAGCATAGTGTAGCTCTCACTTATCATAGCAATTAGTTTTGAACTTGTTCTGGTGACAAAACACATGAGCATTTTCATGGTTTTCACCTTTATCTGCTTCCAATGACCATGGTTTTGGAATAAAAGGCAATGCAGTAATTGCACTGCATTTTGCTGTAACTTAAATGCTAATCTTTTCTATTTTACCTTGCACCCTTTCCAATATAATGTTGTCTAAGACATTTGCAGGACACACTGAGGAAGTAATTTTATATGTAAGGTATGACTTGTTAAAGGCTACAGTGTAGCAGTTTGTTTTGTTATCTATACACTGTAAATGGCTCGATTGTAATCATGTATTGTCTTTCTGTTGACTGGTTAGGAGGACTTTGTGTAATTATTGCAGAATTTAACTTAAGTTCTCTGGCTACAAAGGACAGCATTCAGTTGGGTTTTCTTTATATTCTCCAAAATGGCTGTGGCCCACATCTTTATGGAACTTTGACTATCTCTACTTTTCCATGTAGTAAGCACACGATTTTCTTCTTTTGAGAGCAAATTACAGTAAATAAATAACTTCTAGTGGATTCATTATCCCAACTTTGTCCAGTCATCCAATCTATTAATATGCATTCACACTGCCCAAGTTGGTGGATAATGAATTTCAACCGTATTGAAATACAAAACCGTCTCAAGCTGATGATCCCATGATAGTGAAGAAAAGAACCTAGTTTTTAAAGAGGAAATTATATAACTTAATTTTTTTTCTTGTCTAATTTTATAAATGTTTGATGTGTTCAGATTAGTTGTTGCTTCCTACTTTTGCATACATCATAGAAATGGGACAGCACAATGGTGCAACTGGTAGAGTCACTGCCTCATAGCACCAGAGACCAGAGTTCAATACTGGATGGAGTTGCGTGTGTGGAGTTCGTACTTTCTCCCTGCGACCGCATGGGTTTCCTCCGTATGCTCAGGTTTTCTCCGACGTCTCATAGCAGGTTTGTGAGTTAATTGACCTCTGTGAACTGCCCCCAGTGTGTAGTGAATGGATGAGATAGTGGGATAAGATAGAACTAATGTGAACAAGTGATTGATGGCCGGCATGGACTTGGTGGGCCAAAGGTCCTGTTTTCATGCTGTATCTAAAAAGCAAAACAAATTAAAGGCCAAAATGCAATCATAGGATAAAGTGCCTGTGGCACAATCATAGAACACGGTTATGAAATGTCAGCTTGTTCAGTCTTCCGTATCTATAACAGGTTGGTAGGGACAAGCAGTCGGTTAGATCCAGGTCCAAACGGAAGTGATGAGAAATTTGTAGAAATGATTTCTAAAATCACCTGGATATAGTATATCTCCACTTGGTTTGTTGCTGAGATTACAGTATTCATTTAGTGTAAAGGGTAGCAGTGGTGCAGCGGTAGAGTTGAAGCCTTACAGATCCAGAGACCTGGGTTCGATCCTGGGTATGGAGTTTGTATGATATCCCCATGACTGTGGGTTTTCTCCGGGTGCTCCGGTTTCCTTGCACAGTCCAAAGACGTACAGGTTTGTACGTTAATCAGTAAGAATTATAAATTGTTCCCAGTGTACAGTAATAGTGTTAGTGATGGCTAGTCGGCGTGGAATCGGTGGGCCCGAAGGGCCTGTTCCCGGCTGTATCTCTAAACTAAACTACTCTTCAAATACATTGGCTATTAAAACTGTTAAAAAGCAAGTTCTTAGTGATGGATGTATTCAATTGTTGTTAAAGGCAGCATAGCAATTTGTTTTGTGATGTGCTTCAACCTTATAACACGCTTCAGAGAGCAACCTGCTGTACTTCTTGGGCTGGTTTACGCAATTTTAGTTCCACACCAGTTTGTTGCTACTGAACTTATCTTAGAAGTGGTTAAGAGTGGAAATTTCCTCAGTTATATAGTAATACTACACTATTTGAAAAGCCTGAGGGATCAAAAAATGTCAATAATATCAGCAATATTCATAATGACAATACATAGTGAGGGGGAAAAGAACCTAAATACTAAATTTTGTGCTTAATTTTCTAACTTGTCTAAAGCTGATATGTAGTGATATCAGCAATAATGCACTAACATCACCCATATATTCTGCTTTACTTTACGCCAATTTTATTGCAATTTGCACCACGTTAAATTGACATTTTGCTTTCTTTAAAAGTAGTAAAAAGTCACTGGCTCATTTCCTCCAATAATAATAATAATAATAATATGATGATGATGATCATCATCAGGCTACATCTCAATGGTTCATTGGTGCTTTTACTGTCACATGTCCATATGCGTAGCAAAATAATTCTCTTACATATGGTCCAGTACAGTATTCCATACCCAAGCACATCCTCAATTAGCAAGTGTACAGAAATAGTCCATTGAGCCCACATGCAAGAGACGCCATGTTTTGAAGTCCAGTCTCTCTAGTTCATATGATCCAAGCCCGATGGAATTGCATTGTGGGAATAGTTCCATATCAGGTCACGTAATGTTTTATTACCTATAATCTGCTCAAAGGCAAGGCAAAAACATTTGTTGTCCATCCCTACCTGCTGTCCGACCAGACAGTGTTACATAGCCTGTGCCAAGTAGAGAATTTGACTTTTGAACTACATGCCTATTTACACTATTTACCCTGCTTCACTATCACTATTACTAATGCCATCATTATTATTCCAGAATTGTTTAATGGCAAATTTAAATTTCCTAGCCGACATGATGAGATTTTAACTTGCGGCTTCAGATCATTAATCCAGGTTTCTGGACTGTTGGTCAAATGTTATCTATTGGTGTTTAAAAAAGCAAAATTATGATCAATATGCTCCAATCAAGCACAGAAGATACAGATACAACAAACACAGAATTCACTTATTTTTTCTTTATTGTCCAAGTACCTTTTAAAAGATAATTGTACAAGTCAGCACACTGAAAGATGACTGAAACCAGGTAACTAAATCTTCTGACGTGCTGCTACTTGAAGACATCTTTAGAAAATGTACATATTTACAATGGAAACCCTTAGAAAAAAGGGAAATGCAAAACCCGTGAATGCAGGGCCACTTAAAAATCCCGCTGGACACCAAATGCAGGAGAAAATCATACTGCAAATCCCTGGATGAGGAGAGCTATTCCTCGTCATTGGGGGGAGGCGGGGGGGGGGGGGGGCCGGGGGGGTGTCACATAGCGTCAGACAGGTAACAGCATTGAATATAAAAGGCACTCTGTGATGTACTTTTATTTACACAATACCTTTCAGAAACACAAGTATGATGTTTTAGACTGTTCCTTAGACTTAGTTGATTTTGGGAAAATTTGTAACTGATCATCATTTCTGTGCAACAGAATGAATATCCCTCATTAGTTTTAAACGTAGTTTCTATAAATTTAGACAGCCAAATGGCAGTAAATTGAACTGAGGGGATGGATGTGGGCGAGACAACAGCATGACAAATTGATTACATCTATAAATAAGCATAGGTGGTAAAAGCCCAACTTGCAGTATGAAGATTTAAAATCATAATTCATGCCCTTTTGACCATTGTGAGAGGAGAAACAGGGATTCCTCCCTCCGGGTGTTCTGTCCTAAATCAGCCAACACAGAATGAGACTTGACAGGTGAAAAGACAATTTTACTCGCAATTCCTAGTCTCAATAACCTGATAAATCACATTTACAGTAACCTTTACTGTATAGGCCTTTTCATTTCCTGGGACAAACTGTCTCACAGACAAACTTTATTCATAAACAATTTGAAAAAAGGCAGCGACAATGCACAATTGAAATTGGGCACCAATGAACTATAGCATAATATTTACTATGGGGAAGAAAGTGACTCCTTAAGTACCAAAGTTACAGAAGAATGATTACTGAACATCAAAAAAAATAACAGCTTGGCTAGTTTTTCATTTTGTTCCCAAGAGCAGTATCTTAAATTTTGGCTGAGGGCAGTTTAAATCTTTCAATAGTAGAGCAAGAGCCCAGATGAAAAGAATGTGTGTTATTTCACAGCTGTTTGTTGCCAGTTTAAAGACAATCAAATATATTCCAGACACTAACTTGCAATTTATTAAACTGTTAAGATTGTGTATGCCAAGAATAAATTAAATACAATGTCTTCTTTTACAGAATGTCATATTTTAAGCTTTTCCCAGATACTTTGAACTGATTGCTGTACTAATTTGGCCAACTTCAAGCACTTGTGTCAGCATGGCAACAGGGGCAGCAAAGCCGCACATCACATTGCAATCTGTGAATTCAGTGCTGACAGCATGGTAGGTGGTTTAAAGAAAAACTAAATGACGACTGTCAGGATGTATTACCAGTTTCACGCTGGAAATGAAGATTGGGGACTTTTTTTTAAAAAGCGTATCAATGGTGCTGAAATGGTTGAGAGCTTAGATCCAAGGTGTAAATATCACCAATAATATGATCTGGTCTAACCACATTGACACGATGGCTGCGAACCCATACCAATGCCTCTACTTCCTCAGAAGGCTAAAGAAATTTGGCATGCCTCCAATGACTTAATTTCTACAGAGGCTCAAAAGAAATCATCTTCTCCAGATGCATCACAGTTGCTATGGCAACTGTTACGCCCAACACTGCAAAAATTGCAGAGAGTCGTGTAGGCAGCCCAGTTCATCACACAAACCCACCTACCCACCCCACCGACTCCATTAATATTTCACGTTGCCTCAGGAAAGTAGCCAATATAATTAAGGTTCCATTCACACACAGGTCATTTTCTCTTTTCCTCTCTCCCGCCAGGCTTAAAATACAAAAGCTTGAAAGCATGTACCACCAGATTCAATAACAGCTTCTTCCCCACTGTTTTGAGACTCTTGAATGGACTTCTTGTAGGCCAAGGATGAATTCCCCATCTTTTAATCTAACTCATTGTGGCCCTAGCAATTTATCTGTTTTCTATGGAGTTGGAACACTATATTCTGCATTTCATTTTCTCCTTTGCACTACCTGATGTACTCATGTATGGTATGATTTGCCTGGATAGCACACAACATTTTTCACTGCATCTCGGTACACATGACAATAATAAACATCAAAATATTGCAACCAATTTAACCCGTGCTAGAGTCAGCAAACAAAATCAATACCAGTGTTCTTCTAATTCATGCTGAAACCCAATAAATAAAACAGAAATTTAATCCATTCAAGCTGTTCGTAGAGAGAATTTGGGACAAATGAGCTAGATTTCAGTTTTTACTTTCAAAATACAGCTGTGAACCAAAACGTGCAGAAATTAGAAAGTACCAAAGCCATTAATGCCTGGTACTAGCAACTCATTAGAAAGGGAAGTGGGGGAATGCTCCCAGTCAATTGCTCCCTGGCATACACATTCCGATTGGGTCGTGCAAAACAGTAGAACATACCCCTGTGAAAAAGGCCGATACAGCAGTAATTTCAAAGGTTCTATGTAAACTTTCTTGATGGGCATCATCCTGACAAGCCAGTAGAATTAGTGATAATCAACAATTCTACAAGTAGAGAAACACCTACCAATGGTTTGAAATATGGACAAAATATCTATTAATACATGGCTGTACACATTTGGTGAGCTCAAGTACCTGTATGTATGTTTTAAAATAACATAAGAGCACTGTTACATTAAAAATGCTATTTTCCTCAGATTACATTATATCAAAAATATGCAGCTTTAGTAAACAGTTTCATATTACAATTTCTAATACAATTTTACAATGCTACATTACACTTAGTGTTTGAAATATACTGATAATGCTGCAAACATTCCCCTTGAAAGGACTGCACTGGCAGACCTTGGTGTTGAAAGCACCATTTTTTTCTGCTGTAACGAGCAGTTGTAAAATATCCCTGTGGAGAGTTGGAAGCCTTAATATATCAGGTTGATGCATTTTCCACAGTTAACCACTGTGACCTCCAGTAATGCATTTTCAAATACTCCAAGCAGCTGAATGTTCTCTTGTACCATTACATACTCTTCTTCATGGCTGGCTTGCATTTAGTCGATTTTTTCTACTTTTCCAATAATTTTCTCCTCAAAAATTGGCAGAATTGCTTCCTCATCACGAACCTCTTCAAACACCACCCCACAGTCAAATTCATCACTTACTTTCTTGAAATAATACCTGCACAGCAAGCAAATCAATTAAATGCCATGGTTAGCAATTTATAATCAGACAATTTCAAGTGCAAATCCTTAGACTAGAAATAAGAGACAGCAGTTTACAAATGTCAAGGGTTGATTTTACTTTTGTAATTTTCTTCCTCTAAACAATGCTATTTTCTACATCATGGCGTATATACATAAGACAAATTATCCAACTTCACGACTACATTACTAAAACAAATTAAACATTCTCTGGAGATTCCGGGGCCCACTTGATCTGTTTGTTAAAATTCTGCAGAGGTGGAAGAGGTTCGACCAAATGGAGTTGAATCCATCAATAGCAGTGGTTTTAGCATGACCAGCTAACTCTCAGACTGGATTATGCTCTCGATTGCAGGCAATGTAATGTATTCTGTCAGTGGTACATGTGCTGCCACCATCATAAAAGCTTTCAAGGCTAATTGATTCACATCAGCTTACTATTTAGAATATTATACTTCATCACAGACTTCTAAAGGACTTTTGATGTGTTGGCACACGGACAACACGCTAAAGAGCATGAAATATTGCAATTGCAAAAAGTATATTTAATGGCCAGATAAGAAATAATGAAGCTTTTGATTTTCATAGTCCAATTGATGAAGACAGAGATCCTGACAATGGTTCTTATAAAATTAATGGTACATAAATTTGCATACAATTGTACATATTGAGGAGTTATTTTATTTGCAATTTATCTCTTGAAGAAATAGGCTTAATTATGTTTTCAAGACTTCCAGTTATATGAAGTTCAAACACAATAAAGCAGCCAATTAAGATGCTTTGGCTGGATGGACAGTGGGCCTGAGTCATGTAAAGGGTTGGGCAGCCTAGGAAAAAATAAAATGTAGATGGCTTGGTTAGTAAGTTGGCAGACAACACAAAGATTAGTGGATTTGCTAACAGCAGAGATGGCTGTCAACGTATGTAGCAAGATACATCAGTTACAGATCTGGGTGGAGAAAGGGCAGATGGACCTTAATCCAGACAAGTATGTGGTGTTGCACTTTCCAAGGTTGTATGCAAGGAGTATAGGGTTAATGACAAGACTATTAACTGCATTGATATACAGAGGGATCTTGGTGTCCGAGCCTATAGCTTCTTGAAAGTAGCAACACAAATAGATAGAGTGATAAAGAATGCACTGTGGTATGCTTTCCTTCATTAGTCAAAGCATTGAGTGAGTAAGTCATGTTGCAGCTTTATAAAACTTTGGTTAGGCCACATTTGGAATATTGCCTGCAGATCTTGTTTACCAAGACAGGAGGATGTAGAGGCTCTTGTAGAAGGTGTACAGAAGAGATTTACCAGGATGCAGCCTGGATTAGAGGGTAATAGATATAAGGAGAGGTTGGTCAAACTTGGATTATTTTCTCTGGAGCAGAAGATGAGGAAAGCATGAGACAGACAGGGTAGTCAGAACCATTTACCATAAGGTGAAAATGTCAAAAAAAAGAGCGCATAGCATTTTGATCAGAGGGGGGCATGTGCAAAAGATATGCTGTGGCAATGATTTTTTACACACGCACATACAATCAGTGCCAGGAACACGCTGCCAGGGTTAGTGGTGGAGGCAGATACAATAAGATTTAAGAGGCTCTTAGACATGAATATCAGGGAATGGAGAGATATGGAGCATGTGAAGGAGATTAATTTGGTATCACATTCACTACAGACGTCAGGAACCAATTGACTGTACTGTTCTATTAGCAGTAATGGTGTTACTTAAAATCAAATGCACAAAAGATATGGCTAACATCATTGACACCAGGACCCTTGATCTGCAAATCCAGGCAGATAATTTTCTGAAGGGATATATTCAAAACACCCAAATTCCTATAGCTATGATTTTCAAAAGTTCTTTTTTTGAGAAAGCCAATTGTCATTCTTCAGTAACCATTCATTCCTCCCCACATACTTTAACTGAAATTGTTAAGGTACTTCCATTGGGATAATTAGTCGGCAATTTACCTTCAATGCTGCAAAAATCTCAGATTTGGAAAACATACCTGTAATTCCCTTTCTTAGTCAACAGCTCCTTAAACTGTCCTAATGTGACCACACGCCCTTTAACAGATGTTCTGTATGGAATTGGTTCCCCACAGAAGTAGTAGGCCACCACAATGTTGTCACCAGGCTGAGAAACACCATTCGCTGACTTCTTCTGCGGTTTATGCCTTTAATGGGAGAAAAAGATCAGTGAGCTTTCTTTCACTCATCCATGTTATAAAACATTGGTAAAGCATCTACAGCAACAAGGCAAGTAGCAGAGCTCAAAAAGGTGACAACGTATATTATTAGCCAAAGAAACCAACTAGAAAATTGCTTAAATAATGAGATATAAAAGATGTTAATCAAAATTACTAGCTTATCAAAATGCCTCTCAAATTTAATTTGCTTTGGATTCAGACAAAATTGAGTTTGACAATCACTGAACGGTAGTTATTTGTCATTTATTGCAAATTGATTTATTGCCAGACAATTGCTGCAAAATCATTTCCCACTGTAAAACTGCTTCTCAAAAACTGAGATTTTCACAATTTTCAGTTAAATGTTAGGACCTAAACCATTAACATTGAAAATTTAAGTTCCTTGAATGATAAAATAATCAGTTTCATCATGTTTACATAATTAATACCCTATGCTAATGATGGGATCCCCACAAACACTCACCTTCCCAGAATCAAAAATATATCATCACTGATACAAGGACTTCCCTTTCATAAATACCACCCCAATATTAAACTCGCTGACAAAGGTGGATCTAATGTCTGGAAAACTGACCTCTACCTTGCCAAGGCCGGGTGGCAACTCTCCCTTTGGTTCATGCCCCCATCATTGACATCACTCAATTTGGCAAAAAACAGCTGTTGCTACCCAGCCAGTCATAAAACTAATTTGCTCAAGTCATCTTTCCTCCACAACTTCCAGTCTCATCCGAGTCTCATGCGGCCCTCTTCTATAGCCTACCCAAAATCCACACGTAGGACTGCCTGGTAGATCCATTGTTTCAGCTGGTTGTTACCTTAAACCTATTTCTTCCTACCATGTTTTCATCCTTTCTTCTCTGATCCTGTCCCTTTTCACATATTTCCATAACACCATCGCTGCAGTTCTGACATTTTGACCATTTCTAATTCCCTTGTTCTAAACAACTCATTTTTAATCTTGGACTCTTTACTATGTAGTAAATCTTGGACTCCATCCTAATTTTCCATAACACAAAGTCGCATTGTCTACCCATCGAGAAACACTAATGGAAACAAAGTGTGTTGGTTTATGAATTATCCTCCGGACAGATTTCGTGAGAGTAAATTCTATTCCATATCACACGTTTTTGAGGAGTGATTTGTGAACTCTGTAAAAGCTCATTTCCATAACCCAAACAGCCATTGCATGAGGGTCACTGATACTGGCAGTTACATTTGGCAACTATTGGTAGTTGCCACACTGTTCTTTCTCTCTAAATGCTCGTGTTCATTCATTGACCAATAAATGTACAGCTTATCCCTGTGGGCAACCCGGTTTTACTCTGTCAGTGACATCCCATACCCCCACCCTCCCTGCAGCTGTACAATCTTTTGTCTCTTTTTCAGATCTGATGAAGTGCTTCTGACTTGAAACATAACCATTTATCTTCCCATCGATGCAATTTGACCAACTGAATATTTCTAGCCTTTTCTAGATTTCCAGAACTACAGTTTGATTTTCAATCCAATGGATCCTCACCTAATAACATTGCCTGCTTCTCCACAGTGGAATCAGCAGCCCAAGCAGATGAAAGCCTATATCCCAGTCCTGGACAAGTGCAGTAGATTACGCATGCTGCAGGTGCTGCTGTAGGCATGCTGGAATAACCACTGAATGAGTTTAAAGTGCATTTCTCATCGTTAAAAAGGGCTTTAAAGATGGCAAAAGCACAACACAATGTTTTGTAACATTAGGTTACCGTGCCCAGATCAAAGTTGTCCTATTATTTTTGCAATTCCACCTACTGCGTGGCAGCAACCATTGGCAGTATTTCTTAGGCCTGAGTATTCCTTAGCAGGGAAATAATTTCATCACTGAAACAAGCGGTAGACAGGAAGGTGGACATTTGCCCAGTCAGCTTTGACAGTATATCGTATGACATATATGCTCCTTAAAATGTTTTTTTGTGAGAGAAATCTGTAATTGGATAAGTGATAAGTGAACCATATATGGTTCGAATATTGACACCGCACGCTGTTTTCAATAATTTTTTGATAGTCTGGAAAAGATCCAGGAGAGATAGACCAAAACGCTGGAGTAACTCGGCGGGATAGACATCATCTCTGGATGGAAGGAATGAGTGATGTTTCGGGTCGAGGCCCTTCTTCAGCCAGTTCTTCCACCCCCCCAAGACCCGCCCCTACCCGAACCACACTAAAATTAGCTAAATTGGTGTTAAAATTATTTGACAATGGCTTGCTTATAAAATAGCAATTGATTATGTGCCTAATGTTAATTGAATTAACATGACTTAAGATGAAAATATTAACAAATGTCTTCCATTGCATGTATTTGATTATTTTATGAGCAAAATATATTTTGAAATTAAAATGTTGACAGTTTTTTGAGGATCTGGAATTTTTCCCCAAGAAACAATAATTTCACTTCAAATACAGGTCCCAATAGATTGCTCAAAAGGTTCCCAAATGCAGTTTAAGATTTAAAAAAAACAGAAGTTCTAAGCCACTAGATCTGGAAGCACTTTGATTCGCCACTAAAATTAGTATATGACAGCCAAACGATTTTCGCAAGAAGCACTATAAATGAGAATGCTACAAATAAATCTCATTCCATTTTCTCACGTGCAGTTACTAAATCAAGCAATTAACTCCAATGGTGTTTTTTAGCAATATAGTCAAACTCAATCTGAAGCTCAAGGAGCTGGTACAAAACTAAATATACAACAAAAACATCTAGAAAAAATTAACATCTGTTTTGCTAATACAAAAGAATTTAAATGCCTATGTACAAACTAATAACTAAACCTAGGATCACAGAGAATACATCAACAGCAGTGGCACGTACTCTGACTCAGAGAGATCCATGTCGGAGACGGCTGGTACCACATTCAGCACTGGAATACATGCAGGCCTGAGAGAAGTGCGACCCCGTTGGATAACCTCTTGCACATACCTGCAGTGTCATGGAGAATAATCCTAGGAATTAGAATACTCCATTCCATCTGCCTACCTCCTTTCTCAGAAACAGCCTTTACTGCTATCAGTGTTAATCTTTTGCCTTATTCACAGAACTTCTTTCTCATTTTAAAAGCTGCTAGACCAAGTTCCCCCAACACAATATTCCAGCACTCACTCATAGCCCCCAACTGCGCAGGCGCGGCTGAGGGGTTCCTGTTGTGACGCCAGAGATCCCCGTTGTGACGCGAGTCACGGCAGCCCTCCCCCAACGACACTTCGCCACCCGTCTTCCTACCCCTATCCTCCTCCATTCCCCCTCATCCCCCAGCACTCCCTCCCCCTCCTCTTCACCCTCCCTCTTCTTTCCGCTCTCCTCCTCCCCTCCCCCACTTCCTCCCTCACCTCTCCCTCCCTCTACCCTCAGTCACTCCCTTCCTCCCTCCCTCCATAACCCCTCACCCCTCCCTACCCCCCTCTTCAATATATATGAATGATTTGGATGAAGGGATTAAAAGTAACATTAGCAAATTTGTTAGATGACACAAAGCTGGGTGGCAATGTGAACTGTGAGGAGGATGCTATAAGGATGCAGGGTGATTTGGACAGGTTGGGTGAGAGGGCAGAGGCATCCCAGTTGCAGTTTAATGTGGGTAAATGTGATGTCATCCACTTTGGTGGCAAAAACAGGAAGGCAGATTATTATCTAAATGGTGTCAAGTTGGGAAAAGGGCGAGTACAATGGGATCTGGGGGTCCTTGTTCATAAGTCACTGAAAGTAAGCATGCAGGTACAGCAGGCAGTGAAGAAAGCAAATGGCATGTTAGCCTTCATAACAAGAGGAGTTGAGTATAGGAGCAAAGAGGTCCTCCTGCAGTTGTACAGGGCCCTAGTGATACCACACCTGGAGTATTGTGTGCAGTTTTGGTCTCCAAACTTGAGGAAGAACATTCTTGCTATTGAGGGAGTGCAGCGTAGGTTCACAAGGTTAATTCCCGGAATGGCGGGACTGTCATATGTTGATAGATTGGAGCGGCTGGGCTTGTATACTCTGGAATTTAGAAGGATGAGAGGATATCTTATTGAAACATATAAGATTATTAAAGGTTTGGACATGCTAGAGGCAGGAAGCATGTTCCCAATGTTGGGGGAGTCCAGAACCAGGGGCCATAGTTTAAGAATAAGTGGTAAGCCATTTAGAACGGAGATGAGGAAAAACTTTTTTGTACAAAGAGTTGTGAGTGTGTGGAATTCTCTGCCTCAGAAAGCAATGGAGGCTGGTTCTCTGGATGCTTTCAAGAGAGAGTTAGGTAGAGCTCTTATGGATAGCGGAGTTAAGGGATATGGAGAGAAGGCAGAAACGGGGTACTGATTGTGGATGATCAGCCATGATCACAATGAATGGTGGTGCTGGCTCGAAGGGCCGAATGGCCTACTCCTGCACCTACTGTCTATTGTCTATCTCTCTATCCCCCTGCTCCCCCACTCCTCACCTCTCCCCTATCCCACCCCTCCCCATTCTTCCTCCCGACCTCCCCACTGCCCTCGTCTCCCTGTATCCCTCCTCCTCCCCCACTCTCCCACCTCGCTTCCCCCACTTTTCCTTCCCTCTCTACCCCCTCCTCTCCCTCAATCCCCCTGCTCCCCCACTCCTCACCTCCCCCCATCCCACCCCCCAGTGAAAATCGCAATGTTTTTGTTTAAAAATTAAACCTCCCCCCTATCCCAACCCCCAAAATGAAAATCAAGATTTAAAAAAAAAAAAACGAAACCTCCCCCCCTATCCCACACTCCCACAATGATAATCGCATTTTTTTTTAAATGAAAGCTCCCCCCTATGTACAAAAGATAGATAGATAGATGGATATCTTTCCCCATGATGCACATAAATATCAACCATCAGGTGTCGCCAGCAATGGCTGCCTTGCCCATGGTCTGTCTGACACTTCTTTGTTGTTTTAATAGTATGTGTTAAATGTATGTTTTAGAGTTCTTTAGGTTGTTTTATATGGGGGGTGGGAGTTGGGGGAAACTTTTTAAATCTCTTACGCTGACGGAGATGCGATTTTTTTTCGTATCATATCTCTGTCCACACTGCGGCCTGACATCAAGTAGTTGCCGGCCTCTTGCTGGAGATCGATTTGGAATCCCGTCGGGGATTAACTATGGGAGCTCCAACAGCAGGAGTCTGCGGACTTTAACATTGTGGAGCTCGCGGTCCCTGGTTAAACGATTTCGGGAGCTTCGACTGCTCCGATGCGGAAGCTTCGACTGCTCCGATGCGGGAGCTTCGACCGCCTCGACGCGAGGGGTTCGATCGCCCCGACTGCGGGAGAATAAAGAGGGAAGAAGATTGGACTTTACTGCCTTCCATCACAGTGAGGAATGTGGGGAATCCGCCCTGGTGGATGTTTATGTTAACTCTTATGTAGTTGTGTGTCTTATTGCTTTTTTTTTAGTATGGCAGTATGGTAATTCGAATATCATGGTACCTCAATTGATACATGTGACAATAAAAGACCTCTGAAACCTTTGAACTACTAACAGGCCCCAACATTTTTCTCATGCTCTTAAATGAGGAACAGAGTCTATGAGAACATGGGCAACCCACTATGTGATGGATTGTTAATTTTTGCATGGAAGCATCCATGTTGATTTCTGTGAATTAATAATTCTAGTCATACTTAAAATATTGCATTTTTACAGATCTATTCTAAATTCAAACAAGGTAGACACAACATTTAATAACGTAATTTGATACGGTCCCACATAGGAGATTAGTGGGCAAAATTAGGGCACATGGTATTAGGGGTAGAGTGCTGACATGGATAGAAAATTGGTTGGCAGACAGGAAACAAAGAGTAGGGATTAACGGGTCCATTTCAGAATGGCAGGCAGTGACTAGTGGGGTTCTGCAAGGCTCGGTGCTGGGACCGCAGCCATTTACAATATACATCAATTGATTTGGATGAAGGGATTCAAAGTAACATTAGCAAATTTGCAGATGACACAAAGCTGGGTGGCAGTGTGAACTGTGAGGAGGATGCTATGAGAATGCAGGGTGACTTGGACAGGTTGGGGGAGTGGGCAGATGCATGACAGATGAAGTTTAATGTGGATAAATGTGAGGTTATCCACTTTGGAATAAAAAACAGGAAGGCAGATTACTATCTAAATGGCATCAAGTTGGGAAAAGGGGAAGTACAACGGGATCTGGGGGGTCCTTGTTCATCAGTCTAAGAAAGTAAGCATGCTGGTACAGCAGGCAGTGAAGAAAGCGAATGGCATGTTGGCCTTTATAACAAGAGGAGTCGAGTATAGGAGCAAATAGGTCCTTCTGCAGTTGTATAGGGCCTTAGTGAGACCACACCTGGAGTATTGTGTGCAGTTTTGGTCCCCTAATTTGAAGACGGACATTCTTGCTATTGAGGGAGTGCAGCGTAGGTTTACAAGGTTAATTCCTGGGATGGCAGGACTGTCATATGCTGAGAGAATGGAGTGGCTGGGCTTGTACACTCTGGAGGAGTTTAGAAGGATGAGAGGAGATCTTATTGAAGCATATAAGATTGCTAAGGGTTTGGACACGCTAGAGGCAGGAAACATGTTCCCGATGTTGGGGGAGTCCAGAACCAGGGGCCACAGTTTAAGAATAAGGAGTATGCCATTTAGAACGGAGACGAGGAAACACTTTTTCTCACAGAGTTGTGAGTGTGGAATTCTCTGCCTCAGAGGGCGGTGGAGGCCGGTTCTCTGGATACTTTCAAGAGAGAGCTAGATAGGGCTCTTAAAGATAGTGGAGTCAGGGGAGATGGGGAGAAGGCAGGAATGGGGTATTGATTGGGGATGATCAGCCATGATCCCATTGAATGGCGGTGCTGGCTCAAATGGCCTACTCCTGCACCTATTGTCTATTGTAATTTATTACATTTAGTAAAGTCTTTAATATTTAAAGTCAATTATCTAATTTTGGCTTGTAAATTTGACTGAGGATTATTAGATTAAAAAGTCAAATTGTTAGACTGAAATTTTAATTACTTTTTCTAAATCTGCAATGATCGATCTCAATCTTTTGCCTGCTCAAAATATACAAATTAGACAAAACGCAAGATTTTAAATCTAAACAAAGCACCATTTGAATTAAAATAACTTTGAAGCAGCAGTTATTTTCCTATATTTAAAAATAAAGCTCAGTATATTTTAGTACTTTGGTGAATCAATAGATTTATGATGCTGTTTCGCCAAATGACAAGATGTCAGTTTTAATTATGCCATTAAGGGAATGGTTAGGGGTTGAAGGCATCTCTGTTGAAGGAATATCAAGAATACAATTGATTGACATCAATGTCAATATTTGCTTGAATATAATGATTGACATTTTACCCAGGCTTGAGGGAGACAAAAGAATAAAGCTATTTTAATGAAGATCAGTGGATGATTTTGCCAAGCTATTTATTAAAACTATTGGTCTAATCCTTTACAATAAATTAAAGTTAAGGTAGAAATGATTCAATGGTACAAAATACTGACAACAGCTGATTATTTGCACTGCTGTCTATGATCAATGAGCTAAATAAAGATCAAATTACATTTTTACAATGTTAATTTAACACATTTGTCAGTTTTTTCAGGTCTGACCTTGGACAAATCTTCTCCAGAAGATCAGGTGGGCAACACATATCAATACGTAGCAATGTTTTCCAGATTAATGATAATTTGAAAGTTCAAGTAGTTTGAAAGATAACCAGTCTCAATTTAACCAAATGCCATTAAGAATAAGAATTAGGAGACCAAGAGAACCAAAGTGCTTTTGAGTTATTTGCATATTGAGGCTAAATATAACATGCCTATTTATCACACTTTAAAATGTCTAATTTGTGAGAAAAATAAATTAAATATTAATAAAATCTGGGTATAATGCTTCCAAATTAAAAATAAGGGAAATTTTGGTAATGAAGTTAAGACTAAGGAGCGTGCAGTGTTTTCTAAATCCCTTACTGAATGTTCCTCCTCCACCATATTAACACAAAGTGAAAGATAGAATGTTAAAAGCTCAGACCTGTCACCAAAATCCTACATTATGTTATAGTTTCAAGAAACAAAATTCAATTGGCAAGATTACAAAGCAGAGGTTAAAGTACTTTGCAAGCTTCTAAGCAGAGGTTAGGCTATTACAAAGGAAACAATATCTGAAATTCACAATTCAACATGGGTTGCTCCAATGACAAATAAAAAATGCACAAAATGAGGAGGAAATCAACAATTTTTATATTCTAAAATTGTATGATCCTGCTGCAAGCTGTCATGATGTATCTTTCAGTATGCATGTATGATCTAAGCAACTAATCAGATCAAATGCACATCTTATATTTTACAAGTGCAATATGTTTTAAATGGATAATAATGTAAAATCCATCTGTAGAACCTCCAATTACACTTACTGATCCACCACTTAAAGCACGAATTAAACAACGTATGAATTATTTTTTCAAATCAAGTATGAAATATTAATTTCTGTTACCTCTGCTTGGACTGTAGTTTGCCACTCTTCTTCTCCTCCTCCTCAAGCCGTCTGCGTGCCTCTTCCAGTTGAGTCAGAGGGTTAGGTGCAGGGTTGGGTGGCATGGTTGGATCCTGAATGAATGGATGCGACGGTTGGACAGGATTTCGCAACTGAGCACTGACCCATGGATGAACAGTTCCTGGCCTCTCAATTGAACTTGGTCTAGAAGTATCATGGCTAGGTTGTTTCTTGGCCCCAGTCAAACTGCAAAACAAGGCAAATGTAATGAGTAATTAGTGCAGGTTTGCAAAAATCCTGCTCATAAACAGCGTAAGTATAAAAGATGCAACTTTATAAGTAACAAAATGGTAAAATAACAATCAAAGTAGATTGTAAAGCTTAGATTAATTAAAATTGCTTTACAATCGAGGTGTATAGCAGCTTTTCAGAAAAGTTCAAAAAGGTTTAGGTTGAGGACACGTCCAAAATCCATTTTAATGTTGTGTAGGAAGCAACTGCAGATACAGGTTTATACCAATGCTAGACACAAAGTGGTGGAGTAACTCAGCAGGTCAGGCAGCATCTCTGGAGAAATGGCATAGATGTTTCCTGTCAGATCCCTTGAGACTGCTTCAGACTTTCTTCAGGTCTGAAGAAGGGTTCTGACCCAAAATGTCATTTATTCCTTTTCTACAGAGATGTTGCCCGACCCGCTGAGTTACTCCAGCAGTTTGTGTCTATCTTCTATTTTAATTTGTGTGTGGGGTTTCTATGCATATAAATATTAAATATCTGCTTCACAAACAAATTACAGTGCCCTTCATAATGTTTGGGACAAAGACACATCATTTATTTATTTGCCTCTGTACTCCACAATTGGAGAGTTGTAATAGAAAAAAAACACATGTGGTTAAAGTGCACATTATCAGATTTTAATAAAGACAATTTTTATACATTTTGGTTTCACCATGTAGAAATTACAGCAGTGTTTATACCTAGTCCCATTTCAGGGCACCATAATGTTTGGGCCACAGCAATGTCATGTAAATGAAAGTAGTCATGTTTAGTATTTTGTTGCATATCCTTTGCATGCAATGACTGCTTGAAGTCTGCGATTCATGGACATCACCTGTTATTGGCTGTCCTCTCTGGTGATGCACTGCCAGGCCTGTATTGCAGCCATCTTTAGCTTATACTTGTTTTGGGGGCTAGTCCCCTTTAGTTTTCTCTTCAGCATATAAAAGCATGCTCAATTGGGTTCAGATCGGGTGATTGACTTGGCCACTCAAGACGACAATTTTTTAGCTTTGAAAAACTGCTTTGTTGCTTTAGCAGTATGTTTGGGATCATTGTCTTGCTGTAGAATGAACCGCTGGCCAATGAGTTTTGAGGCATTTGTTTTGAACTTCTTGAGCAGATAGGATGGTCTATACACTTCACAATTCATTATGCTACTACCATCAGCAGTTGTATCATCATCGAAGATAAGTGAGCCAGTACCTTCAGCTATACATGCCCAGGCCATAACACCCCCACCACCGTGTTTCACAGATGAGGGGGTATGCTTTTGATCTTTGGCAGTTCCTTCTCTCCTACATACTTTGCTCTTGTCATCACTCTGATATGTTAATCTTAGTCTCATCTGTCCACAAGACATTTTTCCTGAACTGTGGTTGCTCTTTTAAGTACTTCTTGGCAAACTGTAACCTGGCCATCCTATTTTTGCAGCTAACCAGTGGTTTGCATCGTGCAGTGTAGCCTCTGTATTTCTGTTCATGAAGTCTTCAGTGGTCATTGACAAATCCACACCTGACTCCTGAAGAGTGTTTCTAATCTGTCGGACAGGTATTTGGGATTTTTCTTTATTATAGTGAGAATTTTTCTGCCATCAGCTGTGGAGGTCTTCCTTGGCCTGCCAGTTCCTTTGCGATTAGTAAGCTCACCAGTGCACTCTTTCTTCTTAATGATGTTCCAAACAGTTGATTTTGGTAAGCCTAAAGTTTGGCTGATGTCTCTAACAGTTTTATTCTTGTTTCTCAGTCTCATAATGGCTTCTTTAACTTTCATTGGCACAAATTTGGTCCTCATGTTGATAAACAGCATTAAAAGTTTCCAAGGGTGATGAAAAGACTGGAGGAAAGACTAGGTGCTGAGAGCTCTCGTATACCCGCATTAGGGAGGCATTTAAACATACCTCAGCAATTAAACACCTGTGAAGCCATGTGTCCCAAACATTATGGTGCCCTGAAATGGGGGGGACTATGTATAAACACTGCTGTAATTTCTACATGGTGAAACCAAAAACACCCTTTAATAAAATCTGACAATGTGCACTTTAACCACGTGATTTTTTTCTATTACAAATCTCAAATTGTGGAGTACAGAGGCAAATAAATAAATGATGGGTCTTTGTCCCAAACATTTTGGGAGGTCATTGTATGTGTGTTGACCAAGAAGCCAGTTAATTGACCATAATGGTTGGAATTAGATTACAGCATATTAAACATTTGTTACAAGAGAGATCCCTTCGGTACATGCTTTCATTGGCTTTGGATTCTTATTCCCATGGAAAATTTGACAAAGGATCAAAGCAAAAGTTTTTTTTTAATCACTTGTAAAGTTATGACATGGCATACAACATGGCAACACCATGTTATAGGAAAGATATTGTCAAGCTTGAAAGGGTTCAGAAAAGATTTACGAGGATGTTGCCAGGACTAGAGGGTGTGAGGTATCGGGAGAGGTTAAGTAGGTCGGGTATCTATTCCATGGAGCGTAGGAGCATGAGGGGAGATCTTATAGAGGTATACAAAATCATGAGGGTGAAGGGGAAAAGATTTTCCGAGGGGTAACTTTTTCACACGTAGGGTGGTGGGTGTATGGAACAAACTGCCAGAAGAGGTAGTTGAGGCTGGGACTATCCCATCGTTTAAGAAAAAGTTGGACAGGAACATGGATAGGACAGGTTTGGAGGGTTATGGACCAAGCGCAGGAAGGTGGGACTAGGGTAGCTGGGACATTGTTGGCCAGTGTGGGCGAGTTGGACCTAAGGGCCTGTTTCCACACTGTATCACTCGATGTCTCTATGACTCTAATATTAGGAAACAGTCACTATAATTTCATATATACAATTCATTAACAGCAATTTATATCATGGTCAGAAAATCATGTTTTCTTACTTATGTGGAGCCTTCTTGTGCCTGTGAATTTCCTTCTCTCCTTCAATTATCCATTGTAGTATCTTCTGATTCCGCTCCATGTCCTCGGGAGGGGCAGGGGTTTCGTAGTTCCCAGCATCTGCTTTTCCTGGCTCAGTCTTCTTGGTATTTCGTTTCGACAGTGTGTTGACTTTACTCCTGCACAACAGTATTCAAGCAATTTAGTAATTTAGCAAGTCATACAGCATTCAAACAAGTTACTTTGCCCGTGCCCATGTTGATCATGAAGTACCCATCCATACACAATTTCCAGCATTGGACTACATACAGCCTGTTATGTCATCGCAATTCAAATGATCATATATTTATATGTGGCGAGTATCCGCACCATCATCCAGGTAATGCGTGCCTGATTCCAACAATCGTGGACGACGTTCTCTCTCAAATCTCCTTTCCATCCTAACCGTAAATCTATGCTCTTTGCTTAATGGCACCTTAGTTAACGAAGAGAAGTTTTGTACTCTCTACCCAATTTACAAATTTGTATACCTCAGTCGGGTATTCCCCTGAGACTTCTCCACTCCAAGAAAAAAAATCTAGTCAATAACCAAAGCCTTCACCGATCAACCACTACATTTTTTTTACTGTTGTTGAGCCAATTTGCCGTTTCCCTGGGATTTTCATTTTTTGACCATCTACCATGTGTATGTGGCAAAAGCCTTGCTGGAGTCTTGGTTGGGTACATCACATGTTGGTTTAATTCAATCATCAGTCAGATATTGGATCCCTCAAATCTACACTTACTGTTCTTGATTAATCAGTGCTGTTTCATATGAAAATTTAAGTCAGGCCCTCAGAATTGTCATAATAACTTGCCTGCCACAGCTAAACACACATAATTACTTGCTCCTTTTATAATATTGACAGTTCTCCAATCATCTGTCACCACCTGGAAAGCCAGAGGGATGTGGTGTAGGGACAGGTTAATATCTTCTGTGCTTGCAGGGGAAAGTACCTGGAGAATGGGGAAGGGGTGGTTTGTGTGGGAAGGGATGAGTGAACCAAGGAGTTGCAGAAGGAGTCCCTAACCTGCTCCCTCATGTCAATCCAGGGATCCCATCGATCCTTTCAGGTGACACAAGTTCACATACATCTCCTCTAACCTCATCTACTGCATTTGGTGTTCCTGCCATGGTTTGCTTTATAATGCCCCCTCCCCCCCTTCTCTGTGCCCCACCTGGACGTGTATGCCTTTCTCCCACTATCCCGCTCACTATACCCATGTCCCTTTCCATTTAAATCCTCTCCTCTGGCCGCACCATTTCTCTTCTCTCAATTTCTTACATTACTGCATCCACATCACTTGCCAGACCTTATTCCGCCCCCACCTCTTACAGCTTTTTCCACAAACCATCTTACCCCCCCCCCCCCCCGCTACAATTTGTCTGAAGAAGGATCCAGCTCTAAAACCTTGCTTATCCATTTCTTCCAGAGATACTACCTGACCTGCTGACTTCAGCACTTTGTCTTTTTTTGTAAACCAGTATCTACAGTTCCTTGTGTTAGCATAATTATATTGTTTCTTAAGGGTCCACAAATTCAGACAGGATTGCTTCCCTTGTTTATAAAGACATGCCAATAAACATTTATTGTGGTGAAGCTTTCAGAACTAATTACCAGGGAAAACATTAACAGGTCAAGGAAGTTTGAATGAATGTAGAGCCAGTAAAAATCTGTTGAAACCAAATCATAAAGGGCCTGTCCCACCAGCATGCGATTGAATGCGTCTAGCGCGACCAAACGTGGTCGCTTGAGGCGTACGGCCGCGCGGGGCCGGTCCCACTTCGAACCGCGGAGGTGTATGGAGTTGTGCGGGGCTGGTCCCGACTTCATACTCATCAATCAGCTGGGCAGGAGGCGGGCCGACTGAATTTGGACGTCGCATGGCATCGGGCGGTGACGTCATCACGCAACGGCATGCCGGTCGGTGACGTCATCGCGCAACGCCACTCGCTAGGCATACGCGTCAAGACGCTGCGTACGATGTCAAGACATTGCGTGCGCCCGTCGAGATGCTGCGTACGCCCTCAATGCGCCTGCGGGCCGACAGGCCGTTGGCACGCAGGATTTTCGGACAGTGCAAGATTTTTGGAGCCCCACGCGATGTCGGGACCAGCCCCGCACGATGTCGGGACCAGCCCCGCACGATGTCGGGACCAGCCCCGCACAACTCCATACGCCTCCACGCTTTGAAGTGGGACCGGGACCGGCCCCGCGCGGCCGTACACCTCAAGCGACCACGTTTGTTCGCGCTAGACGCATGCAATCGCATGCTGGTGGAACAAGCCCTTAAGGGTAACCTGATTAATCTTTTCAAAGAGCTAACATAACAAAAATAATGAAGGCAATACAGTGCATGTCATCTACTAGATTCCAAAATGGGTTTAATATGACTGAAAACTAAAGAGGTAATGGCGATAAACCATAATCCCCCTGCCTGTACATTTTAAGTCTCGTCAAATTGCTTTTAAAACACCTTAAGGACATGTCTTGCCGTCTTTCAAGATTTGTGGATCAAGTCCTCTGGTGCCTCCACACGTGTGGCACTTCTTCAAGCACTTCATCTCATTATATTTAATTAAATGCAAAACCATTTGCCCTTCTTCACCTAAATGACCAACCCAATGACATGCTCATAAATCTTTCCCATTGTCAAACACATACATAATTTTTGTATCTGAAAAATTGTTATACCCCCCCATTTTGAAGTTTTATAAATACAAACATTAATACAAACAGCAAAGGATCAAGTAAAACCTCTTGAATCCACTTGAAATAGTCTTCCAATTGCAAAGAATACACACTTGTCGACAGTTACCCTTTGCTTACTGATACTTAGTCAATTCTAATCACATTTGCCATTCTCCCTTGGATCTATATTCCTTTACTTTCGTGATCAGCATACCACATGAGATGCTGTCAAAAATCTTGCTAAAATCCATTTAAATATTCATTGACATTTCTTATCTCCTCAAACGTTTTAGGTAGAATGCATTCTTTCCAAATGCATGTTGATTGCTCTTGACTCATCACAAAAACACAACATAGCAGGAGTGGCCATTTGGCTCTTCAAGCCTGCCCCACCATGTAATACAATTTGATGTATGCAGGCCTCAATTCCTCTTCTGTCATTCCTCCATGCCCTTCTAGTCTTAAAATTAATCAAATATTTATCCAATTCAATTTTGAATAGTTCTATTATTGTAGCTTTCACTACCAACCATGGCAGAGAATTCCAGAGATCCATCACCCTCTGCAAGAGGAAATTTCTGTGTACCTCAATTCTCCCACGTTATCTTGTTCCTTGTTCAAGGCTCTCCCAAGAGTGAAAATAACCTAACATTTATCCTGTGTGAAGAAGGGGCCTGGCCTGAAACATCACCTCTCCATGTTCTCCAGGATTGCTGCTTGACCCATTGGATTATTTCAGCACTATGAATGCTTTTTAAAAATGTATCCTGTCAAGCCCACTTTGGATTTTGTCTGCTTGAATACGATAGCCAAATTTCTTGTAAACTCCAAGGAATACAGGCCCAAATTATTTAGTCTCTCTTGATAGGACAACCTCCTCATTCTTAGAATTAGCCTGGTGAATTTCGTTTGGACGACCTCCAATATTACTTTATTTTTACTTAGGCAGGGAGACCACAACTGTATGAGGTTTCTAGGTGAGGCTTCATCACACCCTGTACCCTTCATCACACCAGAGCACCGCCTCGTCAACCAGGGGTGCTGGCACCTCCCTAGTTGATGACCTGAACTCTTTTTATGCACGATTCGAGACGGGCTACATCACCCCTAGCTCGAGCACCACTTGAGAAAGGCTCTGACTAGTGTGAACACGAGGAAAGTTGTGGGCCCAGATGGTATATCTCGGCGAGTACTATTGTCCTGTGCTACTCAGCTTGCTCCAGTGCTCATCATAATATTCAACCTCTCCCTGGCCAAGTCCGTGGTCCCTGCCTGTTTCAAAAGATCCACCATTGTACCAGTGCCAAAGAATGCCTCTCCAGCCTGCTTGAATGACTACCGACCGGTGGCCCTCACCTCGGTAGTCATGAAATGCTTTGAGAGACTGATCAAGAACTACATCTGCGCCTTCCTCCCTCGCACCATGGACCCGCAGCAGTTTGCATACCGTCCGAACAGATCCACGGATGATACGGTCTCCCAGGTTCTGCACACCACTCTCTCTCATCTTGATAGCCAGAAGGGGGGGCTATGTGAGGATGTTGTTCATTGATTTCAGTTCGGCTTTCCATATCATAGTCCCCACCAGACTTGCTGAGAAGCTGCTGGAACTGGGGCTGAACACTCCCCTGTGTGCCTGGGTCTTGGACTTTCTCATAGCCAGGCCCCAGGTGGTCAAGATGGGGAACATACCTCCAACCCCCTCACCCTGAACACAGGATACCCCCAGGGTTGCGTCCTTAACCCCCTACTGTACTCCCTGTACACACATGACTGCGTGGCCAGGTTCAGCTCCAACTCCATCATCATGTTTGCTGATGACACTGTGGTGGTGGGCCTAATCTCCGATAACGATGAGAAGGCCTACCGGGAGGAGGTGGCTGATCTGGTATTCTGGTGTCAGGACAACAGTCTCCTCTTGAATGTCAAAAAAACTAAGGAGCTGATTGTGGACTTTAGAAGGGCTCAACATCCGACGACGTACACGCCACTGGAGATAAATGGGACAACTGTGGATTGGGTGAGCAGCTTCAAATACCTGGGAGTCCACATCACAGAGGATCTGACATGGACAACACACACTGCCGCACTGGTGAATAAGGCAACACAGCGCCTTTACCACCTCAGGAAGCTGAGGAAATTCAGAGTCTCTCTGAGGATCCTTCAGTGCTTCTACTGTGGGGCTGTAGAAAGCATCTTGTTCGGCAACATCACAATCTGGTTTGGGAACAGCCCAGCCCAGGACAGGAAGGCTCTGCAGAGAGCAGTGCGTTCGGCCAAACACACTATGGGAACGACACTCATCCCCCTGCAGGACCTATACACCAGGAGGTGCAGATCCAGAGCCAGCAACATAATGAGGGACCCCTACCACCCCAGCACCGGACTGCTCCAGCTGCTACGGTCAGGCAAACGCCTCCGCTGTCACGCTGTGAAAACAGAGAGCATGAGACGGAGTTTCTTCCCACAGGCTATCAGGACTGTAAATTCTTATCTCACCAGGGACTAATTTACTGTTGTGTGTTGTCTTTTTTTATTTTATTTTTCTAAATTGTAAATACTGGTTCTGTTTATTCTGTTGTTCTGTTGTTTTTGCATAATCTGCAGGCATTGCCACTTTCATTTCACTGCACATCTTGTATGTGCATGTGACAAATAAACTTGACTTGACTACAATTGCAACACATCCTCCCCATTTTTACACTCCAAACCCCTTTGCAATGGAGGCAAACAGACAGCTTCCTCTATCTATGCCTTGTTTGGAGTCTGTAGACTGGGCAATGTTCAGGGACTCGGCAACGGACCTGAATGAATACGCCACAGTCGTTACAGACTGCATAAAGATATGTGTGGAGGACTGAATCCCTACAAAAACCTTCCGAGTGTTTCCCAATCAGAAACCTTGGATGAACTTTGAGATCCGCACTCTTCTGAAGACCAGACATTCATGTCTGTTGATACAGTGGTCTACAAGAAGCCAAGATATGACCTTGGTAAGGCCATCAAAAAGGCCAAAAGGGACCTGCTCCAAGCTAGAGGATGAGACAGATGTTCGGCAGCTGTGGCGGGGCCGGAATGCAATCTCCTCCTAAAAGGCGAAATCAGGAGGTAGTTCGAATGTCAGCGTAGCATCACTCCCTGACGAGCTCAATGCATTTGACGCACGCTTTGATAGGGAGAACACTGATGTGCCTTCTCGAGCCCCCATTCGCTGTGATGGTATTTCAGTCACAGTCACAGAGACCGACGTCAGAAAATCCTTCAGAGGGGCGGACCCTCGAAAAGCGCCTGGACCTGATGGTATACCCGGTCGTGTTCTAAAAACCTGGGCAGACCAATTGGCTGGCGTTTTTACAAACATTTTCAACCTCTCACTTCTGAGGTCTGAGGTTCCCACCTGCTTTAAAAGGGCATCAATTATACCAGTGCCCAAGAAGAATAAGGTGACGTGCCTCAATGACTATCGACCAGTGGCACTAACGCCGGTGGTGATGAAGTGCTTTGAGAAGTTGATCATGGCGCAAATCAACTCCTACCTCGACAAAAACCTGGACCCACTGCAGTTCGCCTACCGCCACAACAGATCAACGGTGGATGCGATCTTGCTGGCTCTCCACTCCGCTCTGGGCCACTTGGACAACAGAAACTCATATGTCAGGCTGTTATTCATTGCTTACAGCTCGGCATTTAATACAATCATCCCCTCCAAGCTGGTTACCAAACTCGCAGAACTGGGTCTCTGCGCATCCCTCTACAATTGGATCCTAGACTTCCTCATTCACAATCCACAGACTGTTCGAATTGGTGGAAAGGTGTCAGCCTCGATAACAATCAGCATGGGAGCACCTCAAGGCTGCGTGCTCAGCCCCCTGCTGTACTCACTCTATACTCATGACTGCGTAGCCGGTCATAGTGCGAACACCATCATCAAGTTCGCTGACGGCGCCACTGTTGTGGGACGTATCACTGATGGAGATGAGTCAGAGTATATAAGAGAGATCGACCGACTGACCAAATGGTACCAGCACAATAACCTGACCCTCAACACCAGCAAAACCAAGGAACTGATTGTGGACTTTGGAAGGGGTAGGATGGGGACCCACAATCCCGTTTATATCAACGGTGGAAAGGGGCAAGAGCTTCAAATTCCTGGGCGTGCACATCTCTGAAGATCTCTCCTTGTCCAAGAACACTGATGCAATTATAAAGAAAGCTCATCATTGCCTCTACTTCCTGAGAAGATTACGGAGAGTCGGTATGTCAAGGAGGACTCTCTCTAACTTCTACAAGTGCACAGTAGAGAGCATGCTGACCAGTTGCATCATGGCTTGGTTCGGCAACTTGAGTGCCCAGGAGCAGAAAAGACCACAAAAAGTAGTAAACACTGCACAGTCCATCATCGGCTCTGACCTCCCTACCAGCGAGGGGATCTATCGCAGTCGCTGCCTCAAAATGGCTGGCAGCATCATCAAGGACCCACACCATCCTGGCCACACACACATCTCCCTGCTACCTTCAGGTAGAAGATACAGGAGCCTGAAGACTGCAACGTCCAGTTTCAGGAATAGCTACTTCCCCACAGCCATCAGGCTATTAAACTCGACTCATACAAAACTCTGAACATTCATAGCTCATTATCTGTTTATTTGTACTTTATCTGTTTATTTATTCATGTGTGTATATATTTATATAATGGTATATGGACACACTGATCTGTTCTGTATTATTCATGCCTACTATATTCTGTTGTGCTGAAGCAAAGCAAGAATTTCATTGTCCTATCTGGGACACATGACAATAAACTCTCTTGAATCTCTTGAATCTTCTAATTGAAGGTTTATTCTGGTCTTCTCAATTAATTCCAATAATTTGTCCAAAGTTAAACTGACCCCCAATCCCTCAGATTATCCCTTTTTTTGCATAACAGTTACATTTCACTATCTCTCCGGTCTTCTGGCATCATTGTTAATGCCAGGGATGCTTAGAAAGCGTCTCTGGTGTTTTTACCCCTTCTTAACAGCATGAGAGGAATTTCACCTGAACATATCAATTTATCCACTTTAATGATACTAGATCTTTCAGTCTCATGTTTGCCTAAACAATATTTTACACACTTCCCTTTCTGTTATACCATCAGCATCGTGGTCTTTTGAGGGCAGTGGCAAATGGATTCTTTATCAATACTTTGCACCTGCATCCTACATGAATAGGTGACATTTTCAGGTCCCTAATCAGCCCAGCTCTTGGTTGTCTGCTGTTAATTCTAAAACATCTTTTCCTTCAGATTTCCTTTTGATTTTCTGCGTCATATTTTTTCATGTTCCCTTCTTTCTTAATTTTATCCCTAGTTTTCATAGTCCTCTCCAAGCTATTAAACCCTTGATGCCTGACATAAAATTTCCTTTTTCACCTTATCTTACTCGCTAAGAGTATCATCTCCTGGGGATTCTAGACTTGGCAGTTACACTTTGGCACAAAGAATAAGCAAAGATAACAGACCAAATCCCATTCGTAAAGAGTATTGTGTAACAAGTGCATAAATCCTGCAATCTTACAGGGCATGATGAGACCGTTCAATAAATGGGGTGCATAAAGTAAGCAGGTAACATTGAACATGTAAACATTGTATCCAATCAGTCTATCTGACTTGTATTGAGGTAAGAATCTGTTTTATCTCAAGGACCTTAAAACATCTATTAGAATTGTTCCGAAGATGGAGGAAATCAGTTATTCATTTAAAATAGAAAGCAGGGTTATTTCACTTGAAGGAAACAGGACTGAAGAGATTTAATCATGCACAAGATCATGACCACATTAGACCAATAGCAGATTTGATAAATCTTGCCATAGGATAAGCTGTTCACATTGGAAGATAGCAGCCTAAGCGTAAACACCAAGAAAGCATTGAAAACACGATGCAGATGACCAAATAGTCAGGTAATCTTGAACTAGAAGGCTAAATCAGGAACTAATCACAAAGTTGACTACATACCCAGAGCAGTGGATGATGGAGCTAAAGAGCAGCAGGAGATTTGAAAGTTGCCATTGTCTCGAACCATAGTCCTACCATAGTCCACAAGAGCTGAATGTTACTAATCCTTTGGTCCTGCTTCAGTCAACTGCAATTGGAATTGTTGCCAATCCAACCAAGAACTTGAAAAACTATATTGGGTCTAATTAACTGAGGAATGTTTTTAAAAAACAACTAAAGTATGGATCTGTGAGCAAAATAGTTTTAGACGGGAAAGACACAGATTGTGATCATTGTTAGAGTAATTATAGCATTTGTGGTAGCATCACACACAACCTGAATAAAGTTACAGAAATACAAAACACTGGATATGCTCAACAGATCAAGTAGAATATGTGGAGCAAAAGACAATTTTAACATTTCAGGTCAGACTTTTTTTAATCAGAAAGAGAAAAGTTAGAAATCAAACAATCTAACTAAATTTATGGAATTTCAATTGGCTTTATAAAACATGAATTCAAATTTATTTTCAGAAGGATTGGTAACATTCAGCTTGTGCATGACTTTACTTTGAGACAAATGGCAACAAGAAGAAATGATTCTAAATCAGGCAATATTCCAAACCACGGAATATTGTACCAGGAAAATAACTGCTTGAAGAGATGAACACAAAGCTATTTAGACTGCACAGAGTTGGGCCCAAGAAAGTTTTATGAGATAGGGGTAGGCGGTGTAATCGTCGGAATTTTTTTCAGTGCACACTAGGTGAGAAAGAATGGACAGTGATTGGAGATAGGATTCAGAAATTAATCAGGGCTGTGATGTCTAAAACAAAAATGTACAAAACATACTGCTTAAGATTGACAGTGCAAGGTAATCGAGGTTACCCAAAGATTCAAAAAATATGGGGATGTGACTATTGGAACTGTTGCTGGAGCCAAGTGATAGCATGGCTCCAATCCTGCCCTCAATGATTGCACATGTGGCATTTACACTTCCCCCAGCGGGTTTTCTTAATCTTCTTCCACAACCAAAATCCATGCAAGTTGGCAGTTTAACTGGTTAATTGTAAATTATCAATAGTGCTTAAGTGGTAGAATGGGTGGCGGTGTTGATGGGAATATGGCGATTTGTGGACCAAATAATATGATCCGTGTTGTATGATGTTATGATAGAGAGCAGAGTAAGTACAGAGGAACAAAAGGACAATATTCAAGGTGACCATTAAGATTTGATGTACACAGCGCAGTGGGCAGAGAGTGAGTTGATGGAAATCCTGTTGTAAATGACAAATTGCAGAATTGAAAAGGCAGGTTCACCAACATGTTACGATACGATAGAACTTTATTTATCCCAGGAGGGAAATTGATCGTAGTTTAATATTAACAACTAGAAAGAACCTTGTTGGAACCATATGAAGCAATTTTGCAATGGAATAAAATATAGATATGGTTGCCCTTCACCTCCCCTATAGACCTTCTGCAACAATGTAAATGTGCTCCAAAAGCCCAATAGGCTCAATGGGTGATTCTACAAAGCAGGTTTCAGGTGCAAGAAACAAGGAGAAGCAAATAATGATTCTATTTACTTGAAGTAATCAAAAGGTATCTAGAGGCTTACCTAGTTACAAAAGAGAGGATAACTTTCAAGACTGTACTGCTGCAAGGACAGAGGAGTGTTGGCAGACTATTCATAGAGTAGGTTAAAATCTAACAGAAATCAGGTAATCTCTGAGAGTCCATGAGTGATGTACTCATGGAATAAGCTGCAAGATTATGTCAAGCAATTTTTAAATTTCACATACTCTGAACTCTTGTACAATTTGAAAACAAACATCTCTTTGGTGACCATTTTCTAACTTTGCATTCCACTTTCAAAATTGCTCTCTCCTGTGCCATGCAAGCAATTTTGGACCTCATCTATAGGATGGATGACCCAGGATAAGTTAGGTTAGAAGTCTAGAGGTACAGCATGGAAACAGGTCCTTCGGCCCACTGCATCCATGCTGACCATTAACCCCCCCCCCACTTCCACACTACTTCTGTTATCTCACTTTCTCATCAACTCCCGACACACTGGGAGCAATTTGCAGAGAGAAATCTACATATCTTTGAGATGTGGAAGGAAACTGAGCACCTGGAGGAAACCCACATGGTCACTTGAAGAATGTACAAACTCCATACAGACAGCACCCAAGATCAGGATCGAACCTGGATCTCTGACCTGTGAAGCAGCAGCTCTACCAGCTGTGCCACCCAAAAGGACCAGAGTATAATCCTGAAGCTTAAACTCATTGTATATGCACATCCACTTCAGATGCATCGGAGGAAACTCTTTAGTTACATTTCTAATGTTTCCCTCTTTCATGTATTGATGCCAACTGCACCACACATTACTTCCATTATCAAATAAAGAACAGCAAATTCAAGAAAATATTTTAAAACTGGCTTCAGAACTACATGCGATGACATTGAACATTGAGCATAAAATGACCATGTAACGTGGCACAAAGTGCTACAGGATTGGACATGATTACTTACCCATAATTCGACGACTCAGCTGGATTAGGTACCATGTTCGTGCTTTCTGCACAATTCCGTGATTTTGTTGCATAGTGGTGAGAGTCAGCATTCCAGAAGTTACTCTGGACCCTTTGTGTGGCTTCTGCCTCAATTTGTTCTTTTGGTTTCATCCCATTATGATGATGAATATGGTGGTAAACATGTTTGTGATGGTACATATTGGGAGTCTCAACTTTCACACCTGTCTTAGACACATGTTTATGACCTGAAGGTTGCAACGACCCAGCTAATGCTGCCGCCTTTCCACTGGATAAGCCGTCTGGAGAGCGGGACTTTGGAGAATGCCGTCCAGGTCCTGGAGACTGGCAGCCAGGAGTCTTCATTACGCGCTGGACATGTTCATCAAGAATCGATTCTGGATTCTCCTCGTGAGCATCAAGCATTTGCAATCCACTGCAGCCCATCTCAGAGTAACGAGAATTGAAGTGGTGCATAGCTTGGGCAGGTGGCAGTTTGTGGCTAACAGCAGAGGGACCTGATGAAGCATCTGCATCCTCTCCTTCTTCCTCCTAAAGAGAAAAAAAATCTCAGGATTAATTTAACTAATATCGCTGTACTCCTTAGTGCTTAAGTACTGCTTCAACGATTATGTTCACATCAACTGCACAGGATCCTCATTAAAATAGTTTAATATTTACCAATAGCACAATTCCATAAAATTGTTTTTTATCTACACTGTGATCCAAGTTTAATCATTTAATCTTATACATCGCAGCCACCACCAATCACTCTTTTGTGTTCCAAAGGGACTGTTCCCTTCACAATCCTCAGATCTGCTCTTCCAATCACTTCCCTTTTCATTACGTTTCCCCAATAAACCATAGGAGATGCTGTGTTTTTATTTTACCATTTTCCTCCCCATTATGCTGGAGATCCAGCAGTTTGACATGATTTTGGGTGGGGGAAGGTTTGCAGGGACAGTATTCCATTCCGTGTTTAAAAAATATAAAATTTAAAGGGCCATATTTTGAAGGTGATTTCAGAGTAGCCTAGGTGATGCATTTTGTGAATGGTACACACAAAGATCACTGTGCACCTGAGCTGCTTTACATGGAGTTGTGCTTTGAATATTGTTGGACTTGCATTCAGTAAAATAAGCTGAAAGTATTTGTATATGGTGAACATTGTATATAATGACTAGTCCAGCTGAATTTCTAGTTAATACTCAGCCTCAGGTTGTTGAAGGTGGGGAATCAATGTTTATGCCATTGCATGTGAAGGATACGCAAATTAATCCCTGTCCTGTTGGAGTTGGTCACAGCCTGGCAATTGTAGAAAAAAGGTTATGCACCGTATCACGTATTAATCTCGATGCAAATTAATAGCTTCATCTACTGAATTGCAGCAAGTAGAACTGAACATTTCCTAACATAAATGGATGATCATTGATGAAGCAAATGAAAATAGGAGGATATGGGACAGCCTGAGAATGTCACCAGTACCCACTGCTTTTGCAGTTTCTGGTACTCGCAGTAGGCTTGAGTGAATTGAACTGATCCCAGTGGTGGCAGGAATCTCAGGAGGGAACTGGGAGGGATCACTGACTTGGAACTTAACACTGAATGCTAGAGCTCTGTCTTTAGCATGTTAACGTTTCATGCTAAATTTCGCCACCACAATGGTTGGAGATGCTCTAATGGCTCCTCCACTAATTAGTCATTTAGTTGAAGCCCACTCTTCATGACTGGGTGCAACAGGATTGCCGACTGATCCAATTCATTGGTTGTGATATAATTTAGTTTTATTGGTGCGTGTTGCCGCTTGACGAGGTTAGCGTCTCATTTTTGGTACACGTGGACACACTCCTGACATGTCCTTCTGCACTCTATTAACCTGGGATTTATGTAATCTTGAGTGTAATGGCAGGCTGTGTGTAATAGAGACTAGTGACATAAATCTCAATTGTTGCAGATGCCAGTTGTTAATTGCTACCTGATTGTGTGTATTTTTTGCATATAATGCCACAAAGATGCTGCATTTGAAATTTGAACATTGACGTTAAAAACTGAAGCAATCTAAAAAATAAAAAGCTTTCATGTATGTATAATTTTGGTATTTTCATTCGACTCGCGTATTGATTGTGACAATAAACTTTACTAAATTACTGCATTCAACCTGCAGGTGGCACTACTGAATTGGTTTTGAAACTATGAAAACACTTTGGACTAGTCTTGCACCTTCTAATTAGGTATTTTCTTATTTTACTTTAATTTGCTAATTAATAGTTTTAGAGCTACTTTCTAATCAGATGTGACAATTATTACATGTTATTACATGCTCTGATAACAGGTTATTATCTGTTTCAATATTACCCCTTCACAAATGATCTGAACACCACAAATGATTATGGAAGAGGTTTGCAAGCTTTGCAACTGGTTTTAATGTAAATGAAAAATATAGAACATGAAGTCAGAGCATTTTGCTTCCTTCGCATATCCCTCCTTTCTCACACTCCAGGTTTGCGGACAAAAAAATTTATGTTTGGTGTTAATATTTGAACGTTGCAGGTTATTTCTACATTCTTTGTATTTCTGCTTCAATGTTTGTGAACATGCTGAAACAATAAATAAGTTGTTTTGCTGGGTGTACCTAGAGTCAGCAGGAGATGGAGCAACAGATATTTAGGTAGATAGAGAGATACAATAAAAATAGGATTATTGCACTGGGCAATTTCAATTTTTCAAATATTCACTGTGATTGCCATTGCGTTAAAGGCTCAATCGAGGGTCAAAGTTTGAAAGCTCCCAGGAGAGCTTTTTAACACAGTATGTTGTCAGTGTCATGAGAGGAGGAGATTGCTGGACCTAGAGAGGGCAATGTAACTGGTCAAGTCTTGAGTGTCAGTAGGGAGTTATTTTGGAGACAGACATTTATGTATCTTTTAAAGTGATTATGAAAAAGGATAGAGGTGGACCAGGAATTTGTAAGGACTTAAATTGGGACACGGCCAATTTCATTAACACAAGGGAAGACCTGGCAAAGGTAGATTGGGAGCATTCACTTGCAGGTAAGTCTAGAAATAGCAAGAGGCAAGGCCACAATTTCCTGCAAGGGTAAAAGACAAGTATACGTGAACCTGCCCATTCAGGTCAACAAGGGCAATCTGAGTGGGTCCAATAGGTATAGGTGAGATTGTAAATGTATACTTTTTATTGATATCCATAAAGGAAGCTAACTTTTTATTCCATAAGCATTAATGTATCCGTAATCACCTAATCTAATTTTTCCCCTAGCCTTCTCTCTAATTGTAAAGGTAAGGATTTTGATAGTTTATCAAATGTAACCCCACTTTTTAAAAAGGGAGGGAGAGAGAAAACGGGGAATTACAGACCAGTTAGTCTAACATCGGTAATGGGGAAACTGCTAGAGTCAGTTATTAAAGATGGGATAGCAGCACATTTGGAAAGTGGTGAAATCATTGGACAAAGTCAGCATGGATTTACGAAAGGTAAATCATGTCTGACGAATCTTATAGAATTTTTCGAGGATGCAACTAGTAGAGTGGATAAGGGAAAACCAGTGGATGTATTATATCTGGACTTTCAGAAGGCTTTCGACAAGGTCCCACATAAGAGATTAGTATACAAACTTAAAGCACACGGTATTGGGGGTTCAGTATTGATGTGGATAGAGAACTGGCTGGCAGACAGGAAGCAAAGAGTAGGAGTAAACGGGTCCTTTTCACAATGGCAGGTAGTGACTAGTGGGGTACCGCAAGGCTCAGTGCTGGGACCCCAGCTATTTACAATATATATTAATGATTTGGATGAGGGAATTGAATGCAACATCTCCAGGTTTGCGGATGACACGAAGCTGGGGAGCAGTGTTAGCTGTGAGGAGGATGCTAGGAGGCTGCAAGGTAACTTGGATAGGCTGGGTGAGTGGGCAAATGCATGGCAGATGCAGTATAATGTGGATAAATGTGAGGTTATCCACTTTGGTGGCAAAAACAGGAAAGTAGACTATTATCTAAATGGTGGCCGATTAGGAAAAGGGAAGATGCAACGAGACCTGGGTGTCATGGTACACCAGTCATTGAAAGTAGGCATGTAGGTGCAGCAGGCCATGAAGAAAGCGAGTGGTATGTTAGCATTCATAGCAAAAGGATTTGAGTATAGGAGCAGGGAGGTTCTATTGCAGTTGTACAGGGTCTTGGTGAGACCACACCTGGAGTATTGCGTACAGTTTTGGTCTCCAAATCTGAGGAAAGACATTCTTGCCATAGAGGGAGTACAGAGAAGGTTCACCAGACTGATTCCTGGGATGTCAGGACTTTCATATGAAGAAAGACTGGATAGACTTGGATTGTACTCGCTAGAATTTAGAAGATTGAGGGGGGATCTTATAGAAACGTACAAAATTCTTAAGGGGTTGGACAGGCTAGATGCAGGAAGATTGTTCCAGGTGTTGGGGAAGTCCAGGACAGGGGGTCACAGTTTAAGGATAAAGGGGAAATCCTTTAGGACCGAGATGAGAAAAACATTTTTCACACAGAGAGTGGTGAATCTCTGGAACTCTCTGCCACAGAAGGTAGTTGAGGCCAGTTCATTCGCTATATTTAAGAGGGAGTTAGATGTGGTCCTTGTGGCTAAAGTGATCAGGGGGTATGGAGAGAAGGCAGGTACAGGATACTGAGTTGGATGATCAGCCATGATCATATTGAATGGCGGTGCAGACTCGTAGGGCCGAATGGCCTACTCCTGCACCTATTTTCTATGTTTCTATGTATCCATGATAATTTTTTCTTGCTAATTCTTTCCCAATTTTATCATTTGTGTTCTTTGTATCTCTCCCAGTGAACATGATCATAAGGTTTTATTTTCATGCATGTTTCTGTTTCAACTTTACATTGTATCTTTTTACCTCTTGTCTACTAGGGCTTTTATTTTAGGCCTAATCCCAATTTTTTTTTAAACAATATCCTCTGGAAATTTTTTCATTTTGCTGTCACAGGCGTTGTCTCACTTAAAGTCAGTCTTTCATCAATCAAGAATCTTAAACAGATGTTTTGCATTTCTTGCTTTCATATATTTTACCGAATGTGATTTTGATCACTACCAGATAAATATTAATACTGATTAAGACAAAATTTGGCACAATACTAAATATAAAGATGGCCTTTGTTCTAGAAAATACAATAAAACTGATGATCTGCTACCCAAATCTTTGGAAATACAAGTGGTTCTTGAACTGGCTCACAGGTGATGTTTATTACATTCATTTCAATGTACTGGGTATGTTGGAAAATGATAGCACTGTGCAGCATTTGAAAAAACTTGAATTGAAGTATCAAAGGAATAATGTCTAATAGTCCAGAAACTATAGTCTCGCATCAAAGTACTGATTGTATTGGATTATCAATTGTACTGTGGCGGCTCCCAAGGGTCGGGCCAATCTAACTGTCAAACCCCTCGACACGGGAATGGTTCAGTCCCAGTGGGTTTGAAGGCAAGGGTTTGGGTGCCACCTTTGTCTCGTGGACTTCCCTACAACCTGGAAGGACATAAATAAAGGTGCCTCCCGAAATACCTGGCTCCTCGCTTTCATTTCAGGACCTACACACCACAGTACCATTGAAATGAGATACACTTCCGATTTCATAACATAAACATAATTATGGCTACGTTTCAGTACATACATTTAATAAATCCACATTTGCCAATTAACTGAACTAAAGATGTACAAATAAGCATATATTCAAAGGCAATGAGAAATATTAAAGATGTGCCTAATGGATATACAGTTAATTCAGAAAGTATTCAGACCCCTTCACTTTTTCCACATTTTGTTACGTT
The DNA here is from genome assembly GCF_010909765.2 of Amblyraja radiata. Taxonomy (NCBI): domain Eukaryota; kingdom Metazoa; phylum Chordata; class Chondrichthyes; order Rajiformes; family Rajidae; genus Amblyraja; species Amblyraja radiata. Next base: position 15,811,644 of record NC_045977.1, read on the forward strand.
ACAGCCTTATTTTAAAATGGATTAAATTCTTTTTTTTAATCATCAATCTACACACACCCCAGAATGAAGAAGCGAAAACAGGTGTTTAGAAATTTTTGCAAAGTAAATAAAGAAATAACTGAAATATCACATTTACATAAGTATTCAGACCCTTTGGAATGACACTTAAAATGGAGCTTAGGTTCATCCTGTTTCCATTGATTATCCTTGAGATATTTCTACAACTTGATTGGAGTCCAAAGTGATAAATTAAATTGATTGGACATGATTTGTAAAGACACACACCTGTCTACATAAGGTCCCACATTTGACAGTGCATGTCAGAGCAAAATCGAGGCCATGAGGATGAAGGAATAGTCTGTAGACCTCCGAGACAGGATTGTGTCAAGACACAGATCTGGGAAAGGGTATAAAATAATTTCTGCAGCAATGCAGGTCCCAAAGAGCACAGTGTCCTCCGCCATTCTTAAATGGAAGAACTTTGGAACCACCAGGACTCTTCACAGAGCTGGCCGCCCGGCCAAACTGAGCAATCGGGGGAGAAGGGCCTTAGTCAGGGAGGTGACCAAGAACCCGATGGTCACTCTGACAGAGCTCCAGAGTTCCTCTGTGGAGATGGGAGAACCTTCCAGAAGGACAACTATATCTGCAGCACTCCACCAATCAGGCCTTTATGGTAGAGTGGCCAGACGGAAGCCACCTCTCAGTAAAAGGCACATGTCAGCCCACTTGGAGTTTGCCAAAAGGCACCTAAAGGACTCTCAGATCATGAGAACCAAGATTCTCTGGTCTGATGAAACCAAGATTGAACTCTTTGGCCTGAATGCCAAGCATCACGTCTGGAGGAAACCAGGCACCGCTCATCACCTGGCCAATACCATACCTATGGTGAAGCATGGTGGTGGCAGCATCATGTGTGGGAATATTTTTCAGCGGCAGGAACTGGCAGACTAGTCAGGATCGAGGGAAAGATTAACGGAGCAAAGTAGAGAGATCCTTGATGAAAACCTGTTCTAGAGCGTTCTGGACCTCAGACTGGGGCGGAGGTTCACCTTCCAACAGGACAACGACCCTAAGCACACAGCCAAGACAATGCAGGAGTGGCTTTGTGACAAGTCTGTGAATGTCCTTGAGTGGCCCTGCCAGAGCCCGGACTTGAACCCGATCGAACATCTCTGGAGGGACCTGAAAATGGCTGTGCATCGACGATCCCCATCCAACTTAACAGAGCTTGAGCGGAACTGCAGAGAAGAATGGGAGAAATTACCCAAATACAGGTGTGCCAAGCTTATAGCGTCATACCCAAGAAGCCTTGAGGCTGTAATCGCTGCCAAAGGTGCCTCAACAAAGTACTGAGTAAAGGGTCTGAATACTTATATAAATGTGATATTTTAGTTATTTCTTTTTAATTACTTTGCAAACATTTCTAAACACCTGTTTCGCTCTTTTATTATGGGGTTTAGTGTGTAGATTGATGATAAAAAAAAAAGAATTTGATCCATTTTAGAATAAGGCTGCAACATAACAAAATGTGGAAAAAGTGAAGGGGTCTGAATACTTTCTGAATAAACTGTACCATTCTAATTAACTGTGCAATACTACAAAGAGTACTGTTTGCATTATATTTAGTCATCTCTGGATTCCTGTTAACCATGTCACCATTTTAGGTTTAGGTGTATTATTGTCATGTGTATTGAGGTACAGTGCAAAGCGTTGCTCTGTATGCTAACCAAACCGATCAGATATACTGTACATAAATACAATCAAGTTAACTCAAGTACTCTAGAGCAATGGGGAAGATACAGAGTGCAGAATATAGTTCTCAGCATTGCCGCACACCAGTTCCAGAGACAAAGTGCAATGTCCACGATTAAGCCTGATACCAGAGGATAGAAGCCGTTTCTGGAGTCTTGTGGTGCATGCTTTCAAACTTCTGTACATTCTGCTGGACATGAACGACTAGGATGGGATGTCTTTGATTATCTTGGCTGCTTTTCCCATGGCCGTGAAGTGCACATAGTGTCAATGGTGGGAAGTCTGGTCTGTACTCAAAATTAGACAAAGACAATATGACAGATTAAAGGTAAATCATGCCTCATAGCAGCTGAAGGCACGCCATAACCCTTCAGATCATATAACATTTAATTGTGCATTAATATTACAAAACATACCGCTCTCACACGTTTAAGCCGTTCTTCCAATTTCTCCTCTGCTTCTCGTTCTCGCAATACACTCTCCAGCCGACTGATGAGTGCTGCAGCAAACTTTCCTGGTTCAACGTGAATATCCTTTGGCATCCGATACGTGCGCTACATAAATCAAGAGACACATCAGAGGAATGCAAATATGATCTGTGAAATTCTGTTCAAACAATTAATTATTACAAGTGATTTAATACATTTTAATACTTATTTTGGTGAAGTTAAAATGAGAAAAGCAGAGTTAAACAGTAGCTTTTATGATCAATCATCATCAATTAAAAAATTGTTACTTGGATTTTATCACAGCAGGTAGCTGGTTAATATGCAGTGGTAAAACAACCAAATGTCGCTAAAAGAGAAGTGTTTATGGATTTAAAGATTAAAGATAGAACTAAAAATACCACAGAATGTCAAGTGGACAGAAAAATCACAAATTTTATGTGGAACAAATGTAGAGTGATGAGCTCAACACGTGTTGCTGAATTAAATAAAGAGCTGCATAGAGTTGCTGCCTTACAGCGTTTGCAGTGCCGGAGACCCCGGTTCGATCCCGACTACGGGTGTTGCCTGTACAGAGTTTGTACGTTCTCCCCGTGACCTCATGGGTTTTTTCAGAGATCTTCGGTTTCCTCCCACACTCCAATGACATATAGGTTTGTAATTTAATTGGCTTGGTATAAATGTAAATTGTCCCTAGTGTGTGTAGGATAGTGTTAATGTACGGGGATCGCTGGTCGGTGCGGACTCGGTGGGCCGAAGGGCCTGTTTTCCGCACTGTATCTCTAAACTAAACAACTATTGGTAAAATCACTACATACTCAAATGTGATGATCACAAAGTTACTCCACCTTCTCATCTTCCTTCTCCCTCTGCTATTTATGACAGTGGACCTACAACATATATACATTGGTGTCCTTTTAGAAGGGATCACCGGCACTATTTCATTTATGCCCAGTCATGACCAAAGAATCTTCTGCAACAGCTTTCCTCTCTATACGTGCAGTTTTCTCTTGTTTCTTTTGGAAATGCCACTTGACCTGCACATTATATTGTAGATTTCCAGCATCTGCACTACTTTTTCTTTATATGACCGGAAACATTTTGTCAATCTGATTACACGTTGTTCAATTGTTTTTCAAATAAAATACAGGAACTTTATTTCTAGCAGGTGAATCACATTTGGCAAATCTGCTAGTGTTCAAGGATATAAAAGCTGATACTGTATTTGAATTTCTGGGTTACATTTGAGAAATTGCCACATAAAAGGCTGGCAGTCAAATGAAAGGGAAGAGTATACTGTATGTGAGAGGACCCGTCTAAGCATTGATGAACCGAGGAATCCTGGGATACAAGTCCCTAATTCCCTAAGAGTGGTGACATATGCAGATAGGGCATAAGACCTTCACTATGATGTCATGCTGGATTATAGAGTATTATGGGGCTTTTTCACGGGGCGACTTGACGCAAGATGTAACCAGAGTGAAGTGGTCGTGGTCTAGCACGATATCACACGATATAACGGGGGGTAGATAGAGTTCCCACGGTACTCGGCATTTCTGTTATTTGTGCGAGTGACTTGTCCGTCTCCCGAGCTTTCCCGTTAAATCTTGAATGAACATTGTGAAGTGTTGTTAAATCCTCACGTGGCACAAATGATGTCACTTTTTTTTCACACACTATAAATATCCTCCCTTGGTTGAATTGGCTCATTTGGAGACATGTTTTACTGTGTATGTGGGAGACACAGATGGACTGAGCACAGTACCTCGGTCTTACTGTGTGTGGGAGAGGGGGAGAAAGAGACGTACACTCACAGAGGCAGAGTCTCTCAGCCTGTGTAAGAGGGAGGGAGGGAGAGAGAGAGAGAGGCACACACAAGGTGGATGTGAAATCTCACCTGCCTGTTTCAGTGACAGACACCCGCCGCCAGTAAATGAAGACACCCCCATCTGTCTCCCCCTCCTCTCCCTCGACTCCCCCACCTTTCCCTCCCAACTCCAGTCCCGTCCCGACCCCCTGGGAAACTGAATAGAGCAACAATCAACTGTTGCCTGTGCGCTGATATGACAATAAAGGCTACTTTACTTTACTTTACTGAGTTAAAGAGTTCCCCACGGTAGACTGTAAAACTGGGACCCTTGTTCTGGACTCCCCCAACATTGGGAACATTCTTCCTGCATCTAGCCTGTCCAATCCCGTAGATACTGATTAGACCGGTATCTATTTATTTACTTTATTAATGATTTCAATTAAATATTGGGAACATCAGGCCGCAAACATTATTTCTTGAGTGTTAGTGCTGGACTTTGACTCGACCTTCCTAGTTAGCTGGCGCCTGAGACTGAGCCAAGCAATGTCCAGACCTGACTTCAACACAAAGTGATGGAGGAACTCAAAGGGTCACGCTCGTCCAACGCTCTGTGTTTTGCTCGTGATTCCTGCGTCTGCAGTTCCTCGTGTCTACAGACCAGAGTTGCCACTTGACTCCGAGATGACCATCACAGAACATACGGAAGATAGACACGAAATGCTGGAGTAACACAGCGGGACGGGCAGCATCTCTGGAGAAAAGGAATGTGTGACGTTTCGGTTCGAGACCCTTCTTCAGAGTCTCGTCCCGAAACGTCACCCATTCCTTTTATCCAGATGCTGCCCGTCCAGTATTTTATGTCTGTCTCCAGTATTACTGTGTCTATCATCGGCGCAAACCAACATCTACAGTTCTTTCCGACACATTAGAGGATACCGTCTCGCCATCACTCGGATTACCCGCTTCATTTCCATAACGTTGCCACCTCTCTTTACTTTGCTTACTGAAGCCTGATCCTTGTCACACCCAGTGCTCTATCGCCCAGCCTCTCATCTTTCAATCGGGTTCGGCCAGGAAGAAACTGCAGATGCTGGATTAAAACGAAGATAGACACAACATGTAGCTCAGCGGGACAGGCAGCATATCAGAAGGGTCTCGACCCGAAATGTCACCCATTCCTTCTCCCCAGAGATGCTGCCTGTTGCGCTGAGTTCCTCCATTTTGTGGCTACCTTGGGTTTATCCAGGATCTCCCCGTTGATGTCCTAACTCGCTTTGGTTTGTTATTATTGTCTCATATCGAGAACCAGCAGATACAGGTTTAGGTTCGGGGGGAATGATTTAATGAGAGCCTAAGGGGTAACTGTTTTACGCAAAGGGTGGTGGGTGTATGGAATGAGCTATCCGTTAAGGTAGTTGAGGCAGGTACTGTCGCAATGTTTAAGACGCATTAGACTGAAGCATGGATAGGATAGGTTTAGATGGTTATGGGCCAAACGCGGGCAAGTGGGACTAGTGTAGATGGGACATATTGGTCGGTGTGGGCAAGTTGGGTCGAAGGGCCTGTTTCTACGCTGTATGATTCTATGGAGAGAATAAACTTTTGTTTGCGTGCTATACAATCATATCAGATAATGCTATACATGAATATAACCAAGCCACGTACAGTCTGAAGAAGGGCCTCGACCCGAAACATCACCCGTTCCTTCTCTTTAGAGATGCTGCATGTCCCGTTGAGTTACTCCAGCATTTTGAACCGTCGAGTTACTCCAGCATTCTCTTTAAACCGGCATCTGCTGTTCCCTCCGACACATGCACAAGAACACCAGGTAGAGCGAAGAGGAAAATACCAGAGTTCCGAATATATGTTTTCAGGACAGTTCCAGGGGGAAAAAGTCCAATGTCCGCATTGAGGTAGGTTGGTAGGTCGGGTCAGTGCCCAAACGAATGGAAGGAAGAACCGTTCTGAAGCCGGATAAGAATAGGTGGTCGGCGCGGACGCGGTGGGCCGAAGGGCCTGTTTCCGCGCTATATCTCTAAAATCTGAAGTTAGGTAATGTCTAAAGGAACTGCAGATGCTGGCTAATACGCACAAAAGGACACAAAATGTTGGTGTAACTCAGCAGGTAAGTCAGATCTGGGAAGAAAAACATAAAAAGCTGGAGTAAGTCAGCGGGTCAGGCAGCATCTCTGGAGAAAAAGAATTGGTGGCAATTCGAATCGGAACCCTTCTTCAGACAGCCTAATCGGAATTGAGTCTGAAGATGTGTCTCGTCCCGAAACATCAGCTATTTTTCTCCAGAGATGCTGCTTGACTCGCTGAGTTACTCCAGCTTTTTGTGTCTGTCTTCGGTTTAAACCAGCATGTGCAGTTCACTCCTTACACGGGTCTCTGGAGAACATTGATTGGTAGCGTTCCGGACCCTGCTTCGGAAAGGCATCGATCGCTAGTCGGCGAGGACTCCGAGCTGTATCTCTCAAAGAAGTACATGTGAAAAATTCCTCACGGACCATAAAAATGCGGGACCTTTCAGTAAAGTCCCTTTTAAAGTCCCTTTTAAAGATTATAGTTATTTTCTTGAATCTCATTAACATAACTCATGAATAAGTTGATGTCCATATGCGGATGCAAATCTTTATTTTTTAAATTTAATCCCACAGAAGACAATTTTTACTCACCTTCTGTCCCCTCTGTCCAGCTTCCGGGTTCACCGTTCGCAGGAGTTCCCACGGTAACCGCAAGAGTTATTACGGATATCGCACGGATATCGCACTGGCCACTACGTTCATATAATGTTGCAATGCTCAACCACAAGTGTACAAGTCACTCTTGGAGAAATTCAAACTTGCTTGAATTTTCTCCCGAGTCACCAAGTTACACGATTACCTGCCGTTAGCGCCACGGTGGTCCACGGTGGTCCACGAATGCCGTACTGTTATCGCACGAGGTTCCCACGATGTTAAACTCTGGTTAACTCTTGCGTCAAGTCGCCCCGTGAAAAAGCCGCTTTAGCTTGAGGAAGCTGAAAATCTTGGTTCCTCTGAGCATTGAAGGCTGAATGGAATTCTGATAGAAGTATATAAAATTATGAGGCATAGATAAGGGTAGACAGTCAGCATCTCTTTCCACAGGTGGAAATGCCAAACACTAGAGAGCATAGGTTCAAGGACAGAGTGGAAACGTTCATGAACATGTGCAGGGCAAGATTATTTTGCAGATTTCTGGGTTCCTGGAACACCCTGCTGGGCGTGGGAGAGGGAAGATGGTGGAAGCAGACACAATAAGAGGAATTTAATCAGCCACATGAACATGCAGGGAATGGATGTATATGGATCATGTGACTGTGCAGGAAGGAGGGGTTAGTTTAATTTGGCATCATGATCAAGGGTTCGTTTTCTATGGTGTACTATTCTGTTTTCAGATCTTGAGACGACATGATAGAGCGGCTGTTGAGATCTTTCCATTGGTGAGATGCTTGAACAGCATTAAAGGTAATCTATTTTCAACTATGCAGCCGAATGTTTGATTCACCATGAATGCACTTTAACAGGGCATCTTTTTCTAGCTATATTATTATAATTTTATTACTAGAGTTTTGCAAAGATTATTTTCATTGGTAGAAATACAATTCAAAGATGGAAAGATATGAAAATGTCAATTTAATTTCAAAGCTACATCCTAGTGTCAGTTATTTGGTTTTACAACCAAACTGAGATCACTAAATTTCAACGAGCTTTCACAAACAGGAATCAATTATTTTAATAAAATGTACATCCACATATTTAAGTTAAAACTGTTACAGTTGAATGACAAAATGTATAGGAAGGAACTGCAGATGCTGGTTTAAACCGAAGATAGACACAAAATGCTGGAGCAACTCAGCGGGACAGGCAGCATCTCTGGAGAGAATGAATGGGTGACATTTTGGGTAGAGATCGTTCTTCATCAGTCAGAAGGGTCTCGACCCGAAACGTCACCCGTTTCTTCTCTCCAAAGATGCTGCCTGTCCCGTTGAGTTACTCCAGCATTTTGTACCTATCTATAGTTGAATGACAACTTCAGGGGAAATGAAACTCCAGGTGCGGCCTTGAAGGGAAAAATAAATCACTGCACTTGTTTAAGCTCAGTTAAAAATATGCTGGGATAATCAAAGGTTTACTACAAAATTTTTAAGAAAGAACTGCAGATGCTGGTAAAATCAAAGGTAAACACAAAATGTTGGAGTAACTCAGCGGGTGAGGCAGCATCTATGGAGAGAAGGAATTGGCAGCCTTTCGGATCGAGACCCGAAACTTCGCCAATTCCTTCTCTCCATAGATGTTGCCTCACCTGCTGAATTACTCCAGCATTTTGTGCCTAAATTTACTACAAAATTATTCGACACAGTGAAATTGTATTGCACATTATGTAAATGTATGCAAAATTATCCCGTAAAATTAAACTGGTTGACAAATGTATTTATACCAAACCAGAATTAAACTGGACAATAACATTCCTTCTTTCAAAACTCATTGGGTTAATTTTTACATTAAACAATTTAACATAAGTTGGAACAATGCTACCTGATGCATTCATTGATAACTGAACTCTAAATTGTACTAAATATTCTATGGAAAAGCTATATGAACATAAAATAAGACCTTGATACTTGTCAGGTGGGTTATGTTGAAAGTACAGATGTTTTTCCTCAAAATCCCCCCACGGCCAAAACAATATAAATTAGCATATCTTATTGCACAAATGGTGACTATTTCCTTCTGCTCCAAATATTACATTTAACTTTTATACAGATACTTTCTTTATAATCCTGCTCATTCTTCACTTCTAAGCTAAATGCTATTTGAAAAGATCACATTGTGAGGATGAAAAAGATATTTGCTTCACACCTTATTTTCAAAATGAACTTTTATACCTCTTTACGCCAAGCTCAGCTTTTATGCCAAAGTTTCAAAATATCTCAAACTATGTTTAAAATTTCAATAGATGTGCACCCAAAATTATTTAGTTACATAAAGGATACCATGGATATGATACAATTTAACATTTTATTGCTGAACAAAACCAAAATATCTTGGCCACTTCAGGTACAAGTTTTACTCTGTATCTATCTGGTGGAAAAACCATCAATTTTCTCCTACTTAAGAAATGATGAATCAAGCAAAACCATATCCAGATAGGGTTCATCAGGCTACATTTCTGTTCTCACTCTGTAGTTGCTATAATGTTAATGAATAGTAAGTATGCTGTGCAGCTGGGAATAGTCACTAGCCTATCGGTGCAGCTATTCACAGCCAAATGATCAAAGCCAAAAACCAGGTCTTGTGCAGCTTGAGGATGAAAATAATTTAATTTAAAACCAAAGCTAACTGAACTCCCTTAATAGGATTAGTTTGATGGTGGATTTGCTTTTGCCTTATTGGATGTGAACAAACAGAATGGAGCTTCTGAGAACCCAAGCTGTTTCTGGTGAAGAACTTCTGACTGTACTGATGGAATTAAACCCAATCTGATTATCTCACTGCAAAGCTATCTTGCATCAGAACAGTTAGAAACCACCTCCCTATTATGCCAGTGGCTGAGATTTCTCACTTCAGTAGTGGTGCACTTTCATTTAAGGGATTTAAGGAGCAGAGAGAAAAGATTCTGCCTATATCTAGATAATAAAACAAGTGGTGTTATTTGTTAATTATGGAGCATAAAAATAGAGCATACGTCAATAGCTGTAGTGCAACTAAACATTATAGATTCATTTGTTTCAATTACAAGTTTACAATTATACATAAATAATGCTGTGCATTCCATGAGCAGTAACTTTTAGACCATGGGCAGAGGTGTTTTTTCATTTCATTTCGTGACCCACATCCCATATCTACCTGTATTTATAACATATTGTGTAAAAATATTATAGAAATCATATCTGAAACTCGTCAAGAACAAAACCTGCATATATTTTTAAAATATGGAAAAAAACAACAATTCTCGGAGTAGTAATTGTCCAATCAAAGCACGTTTGATTTTGAGTCAGTCACAAATTGACCAAGCACACGCTTTGTTTCAGGCTTGCTAGGCAGCGAGCACACTGGGATCATGACTGAGAGGAAGGTTAGTGTAAGAGGTCTTAACTGTCAAAACAATAATACAAATAACCTCACATGATTATCGTACACCATAATAAACCATGACAGTATGATTAATGAATACTGTGAACTTGCAGCAAGTTGTTTTAGTTTTTGCAAGAGAGTGAACTGCAGATTACTGTGCACACATACGTTTGAAAGAGTTCAACTTTGAGTAATACCCAACTGTACTGAAGTAACAATGTTCTCCAAGACATGATTATTATCATGAGATTGTAGTGTTTTCTTTCGTACATCGTGCGTGCGCGTGTGAATTAATACTGCTCGAAAAAACGACGCTCTGACGGTAAATTTTAACATACTCCTGCAGAGATTTATTCTGTGGTCAAAAATCGGCTTACCAGAAAATTTCGAGCTTTATTTCTTGAGTTGTTTATGAAAATGTTCAAATATTTCAAATATCTTGAGCTGATGACATCACAATGGGTCTTCCACGCGCCGCCTGCTGCGCACTGTTTTCCACGCGCGGCGAGTTATATCACCCCCCCCCACCCGACTCGCAGTCATTTGGTCCCCGCCCGTTCACAGTCGACTCGCTCTTGGCCGGCGATCCGCCCCGCCCCACCCGCAGCCCAGCCGCCCTATTCCCCCCCCCCCCCCCCGGCTCTGGATTGAAACCACTGAACACGCAGTAAGTTTGTTGACGCGTGCACCGCTGCCCGCTCCCTTCCTCCACTCCCCGCCCTACTTTTCAGGTAGATACCAGACATGGATCACGAAAGTTAAATTCTAGACGCTATTTCGATGCTCGGCCCACGGCCTATTTAGTTGATCAGAATTTTCTCCGAACTTAGTGTGAAGTTTGTTCTGTAGCCATTACACAAAAAGCACATGCAAAACGCTAATAGCATCCCCAAAACGGATATTTGATGCACACACTGGGGGGCTAATGCAAATCATTTCAGCAAAAACTGACACCATATGGAATGCTATGAATACAACATCCAGGCCCTATCCAACCTATTCACATTATTTGATAGCATTCAATTACAACACAATCCTCATGGAAAGAACATTCTTGAAATGTATTTTGCACCTATTTAGATTAAAATTAACATTAATTAGTAGCTATTTGTAGCGGTGTTCAACCATTGTTTCAGTAATTTCATTGGAAAGCCATGCAATTCAAAAAATATTGATGAGCTTTCCCTTTATAACTATAGAGAACAAATAGGGGTGCAAAAGTGCCTAATTTCATCTATCATGTTTTAACTCCTGCCTGTGCAGAATACGGGGATCACTGCGTCCATTCGTCTGTATACAAGCAACTGAAATAGTCTGAAGAGAATGATGCAAGTGTACTAAATTTGTAATTCTAATACAACTTTAAAGAGTGACCTAGCTAGAGATTAAAAATTCCTCCCTTCCCTACATTTTACAATTTGTGAAATGCAAGGTATAAAGATTTAGTCAAATATAGGCTCTGTAAAATTTCGTGACTACTTCTAATATAAATCATCTTATTGATAAGTTTTGATTACCAATCCAGAAAAATAATAATTGGAATGGGCTTCTTCAATTGGTAAATAATGCATATCAGAATTAGTTCAGGTTCATTGGCCAGCACGCTCCTTTGATTTGTTCTGGCTTTGAAGATATTTTAATGAGCATTATTTCCTAAAAAAAAAAGCCTTCCTTAACACCTTGCCAGTCTTTAATTTTTAATCAGCTGGAAATTTAAGTTGGGGAAATGTAGAGCACTGACCAGCTTGCACTGCCTTAATTGTTAGATAATATAGCTAATCTTGCATGCATGCTTCCATCTGACTCGATGTTAACTTTTCATACTAACACGGCTTAAAGCAAACTATTTATTACAACACATGGGGCTCACTGAACATTTTGCAGCATCTACATATTCAAACAGAAAATAGTAGACCATCTGGTCCATCAAGCCTGCACTGCCATTGAATAATATCACTGTTGACCTGATTTTAATCTCAATTATGATTTCTGTCATAATCTTTCATTCCTTTGTTTATAATGAATCTGACTTTGTCCTAAATATATTCAAAGGTTCTGCTTCCACTGCCCTTTGGGAAAGTTAGTAGCACTCAAAATATTTCATAATATCCATACCTTAATGGCCATCCACCTATGAACAGTGACCTTTAGGTTTCATATAAGAGGAAAAATCCATGTCAAAGTCCCTTAGGATCTTTGTTGTATCAAGGCTCTGTCCACTCCAACAGATACAAATGAAGCCTGCCCAACCATCCATCATTTGACAGCCCACCCCCATTTCATGCTATCTTGTTCCTCAGTGAATACTGGGCCCAACATGTCGAGTTCTTTTCCTAATGCCGCCTCCTCCTCCATACCCACTTCGCATCCCATAACTACCCTTTCTCACGTCTCCAGCACACTTCATTCCCCTGAAATCCCACTTCTGGCCCTGCCACTCTCTTGGCTTTTTCCATTTTCAACTGACAGCCTCAACAGCCTAAAGTTTGATGTCCTAATCACGCATAATCCGCTTCCATCTCTTCAAGATTCACAAACAGGACTGCCGTTGTAGGCCTATTGTTTATGCCTTCTCTTGCCCCACTAAACTCTTTGCATAACTTGACACTATCCAGTCTCCCATCCCCAGAAAGGAGAGAAATATCCGCTGGTCCTCATCTTTCATCCCACTGGCTTCGACATTCAAAATATTATCTTTTGCATTTCCAACCGGATCCCGACACTACCCCACTTTATGCAGAGAACACTCTCTCTGCACATGTCCTATTATAACAACTTGAATAACAGCTTCAAGTGTTCCCAATAACAGGCAAGCTAACAAGTTTGCAGTCTCCTACTTTATTTTTCTTGAATAAAGTTATATTTGCTATTATGCAATCCAAAACAACCTTTCCTGAAAAAAGGGATTTCTGAATCTTTTTTTAAAAATTGCCTCAACTGCCACTAACAAGTTCTTTTCACCCTTCATTGCAGAAATGGAAACTACACCTTCCATAAAAAATTGTATTAATGCTTGAACTTTAAACTTGACCCTGCAGTAAAACGATATTAAAGGGCTCAGCCATAAACATCACTAGGAAGATCATAATAGAAGTTAGTACTCAAAATAGGGAAAAACAAGTCTTCCTCAAAGCTTTTCTCCTATTTACATAATTCTTTTATTAACCCTTTGTGATCCAAGAATGATAATCAGGAAATATTACCAGGTGGTATCCCAATGCATTAGCAAAACAGTGCTGGAGGAACTATGGTCAGTCAGCATCTGTGTAGGTGATGTCTTGGGTCCTTGTCCCTTCTTTAGATCAAAGAGAATCGATCCAAAGCGTCCAGTTTGAAGGGTCCCAACCCACAATGTCACCTATCCCCTCTATAGATGGTGCCTGACTCACTAAGTACCTCCAACACTATATTTTGCTCAAGATTTTAGCTTCTGCAATTCCCTGTGATCCCAATTTATTAGTTTACATTCAGTTTAATGTCTTACTGATTTGCATTTCATTAAAGTGTTATAGCATGAGATGCTTGGAAAAATTGAATCACATTGGCAAAACATGTTAAACTATACTCTGGAATAAGTTCTAATAAATAGGGCCTTGAGGATATCCAAATCTCTTTCATGTGTTATTTAATTGACTTTGTTTAGGCCATGATTTGTTTTGTTTACCAGGCACTCCTATTGCTCTGTTAAAAGAATGAAAAGATAAAAGCTAAACATGAAAGAAATGCCTCAAGAGGCCTTACTCAAGGAGAATAACACTGAATATAATTTTATTTTTGTTTAATGTGAGCAAATAATTGTGCTTAATATTGTAGAAAATGCGAGGTGTTAAGTTCAATCACAACTTGAGTGCAAGTTTTTGGCAAGAATGTAAACAAAACACTATCCTATAGAGAAACAATTCACAATAGCAGAGCAGCAAACTATAGAATTAGCTAATCATTGACCATGGCAATATATAAGCAGCTTCACAGCGAATACATATTTTCTCTGTAACAGCGTTTAAATATTTCAACTGACACATCAACTCCAGATGCTATCAGACCCAGAAAGTGTTTTAACATTCCCTTTGTGATTCATATTTTGAACATCGGCGCTCTTGGATTCTGCTTTAAGTACATAGTATTCACAACAGTGAAATGTAATAAAAAATGCAACTAAGTCATCGGTTATCTATGCAGTTTTAAAACAGCTGGTAACTAAATATTAAGAAAGCAAAAAAAAGCAATGAATAAGCATGTGCTTAAAACCAAGTGAAAATTTGTCCATTAAAACAGCCACACAGATAAGTTTGCTTTCATATCTATACGTTCACAGAAGAAATGCTTACCGGAATGTGAGGTAGTGGCACTCGTCCATTCGCTTTGGCACTTTCATGCATTTCCCGTCGATGTTGCTTTCTGATTCGATAAGGGGGAATTCCATCTCTGTCCAAAAAAGGTGATATTTTAGTTTTATAATTGTGCACTAATTTCCAAATTAACAGCTTCATCATTAGGAACCAAAGTAATAGCGAACATGAGCATCTTTGAGCAAAACACGTTGAAACCTGTGTAATAGAAAGATGTTTTGCCTTGACAAAGTGAAACTAGAGTGAAATTTTCAGGTGCATATTTCATTAATTGATGCATCAATTAATATGTTAAAGATAAGGAAAACCAAAACAGTGTCAAAATTAAGTGTGCCCTCCTCAACATTAGACTCCAATTTCCACAAGCAATCTCCAGAACTCACTAAACCAATGGAAAGCTAAAATAATGATACACTTGTGGAAGTGGTATGAAGATATTACAACCATGTCTATCTAATCTTTTCCCAGCTCTGCTGTGAACTGTCAAGTGTGCCGAGCTCTGAGAACTTGTATTGGAAAAAGTCCTATCACTGTAACAATAGAGTAAATTCAGCTGCCAAAAACATTAAATTATGAAAAGACAAAAAATAATTAGTGGATTTCTGAAGCATAAACAAGCCATCAGTTTGCATTGTGCGGTTTGTGCGGAGTATCATCAATACAAAAATTCAACTTTGTCAAGAAGTTATGATTTGCAATTTACTGAATTATGGATACTCTATTTATATTTTGACATAAACCTTTTAAAGCAGTGATAAATTACTTTCCCCCACATTCCTGATTTGTATAATCCTTAAAACTCACAATAACAAACTGGTCTATCTTTCTTCTGTTGAAGTTAAAAATCTAAAGATAGAATTTGGCCAGCCTATTTACCTGACAAGAGTGGCTACTTTCATTACAAAAAAAAATTAAAAAATGGAGTAGTGCAACCAAAGTGGCACTTGTTTTCTGTCATCCTCATTTGAAAGGTTTTGTTTTCTTATGCAATGGGAGAAGTTTGCATGACAAATCTACCCTATTATTGTATGCTGCCTGATTAAGTAGACAAAATGCAGTTATTTAACCAGGACACTTGAAGGTTACACTCTGTAGACCCAACCGAACTACAGAAGAGACCAACGGTATCAAAATACAAACTGAGGAAAAAATGCAAATCTCTACATATTGTAGTCAATACTCCATGAACATTGCTTTAATTGGAATTATTTTCATCTACATAGTATACTGAAAAAGGAAGCATTAAACAAAAACAGTACCTCAGGCTAAAATGTTGTGCTCTTAAGTTTGCTGACAACATGCATCACAATAAAAAAAAATACGCTGTACAATGCCAGCAGCTTCCACTGGAATTGCTGGCATTGAACAGTTTAAAGTCCTGGACTACCTCGCATTCCCTATCAAATGCGGAAACGTAGGATTTAGACAGGTTTGAAAGGCCAAACCTGTCAGTTTGCTCCACTTTTGTTTGCTCCAGTCTTGGAGGCAGGGAAGGGTATGAATAAAACTTACTTCACATCCTGCACAATATTCTGGACACTATCCATTTCAATAAGGATGGTGGGGAAAAGTAAAACATTATTTTATTGCTTAGGGTATTTTCAGTTGACTAGTTTATTGCTAAATGAGAAAAATATTTAAAAAACTCAAATGTGATGACAGCTTTGACAGAAGACAAAGCCCAAGACTAGTTTTGCCTCCTGACAAAGACTGTCAGGTCAGTGTGGGGTGAGGCAGCTTCACGGTAAGATTTAGTGGATGTGGAGGAAAATGAACAGCGATGTCAGTCCTGGGGACAGCAAGATGTGGCCCAATAAACAAAGCCATAAAAGGAAACTAAACAAGTGTCACTTTCATAAACCATTAATACTCCTTCAGAATCTGTATTGCTCAGAAGGGAATCTCAGTCTAATACACAGCTATCTCACGATTAGTAACAATGTAGATAAGTAGTGGCAAAATTATGATTCTTATTACCTTGTATTCCCAGGGTAAAACAATGTATGGGTACCAGGTAGAGCATTGGCAAGTTACATTATTTGAAAAAACATTTACTAACCCCACCCCCAACATGCTTTTGTTCACCACATCATGGCAAATGACTGATAATGGTCTCTAATCTATTCAGTCTCAAACACATGTTCCGTCTTGCTGTGCTGGCTTTGAAGTTCCCTTGGCTCGATTCCCTGGTGCCACCTCTGAACTTGAAAGGTTTGACTTTTTTCTTGGCGTTATTTGCCAACTCATCCATTAGCAGCAGGTTCAAACAAAGCCACATTCTGATTCATAAATTTTATCTTGGCCCTCCTCTTCAATGAAGAACAGCATTAACATTTCAGTATGTGTGTTTGGGGTCACACTCTTGATTAAAGAATGGAATGTACATACATCAAGAAATATAAATAAATGTATCATAATTTATTAGTAACAAAGCCGAGGTTTGAGAAAATTCATATAAAGGATCCTTCTTAAATTCTACTTTATAAAAGGTTTTCTATTCAATTTTGAATTGTCAGCCAAATTAAAAAAGTGTTTGATAACTTAAAGTATACAGGATGAATGCAGATTATCTGAAGTTGAAAGGATTTGAAAATTGCATTTCAATAATTACAGGTGGTTTTAATGTATCCTGTTCCTTCCTTATGTGGAATATCAAATTCAAACGTTTCTGAAAATAGAGTTCTACTAATTCTAGTATTTCTACTAACATAGTTGCTGCAGAACTCAAACTTTAAAGAATGGCCAACATTAACTGTCTTTGTATTACAGTCTTGCTTGCATGATAAACTACCGATGGCCAGTCATTACGAATTGGGCTTGCAGCTTCAACCTCAAACCAGGAAAGTGCATCACAGGTAAACCAAATTATCCATGGCAATTGATTACAAGTCAGAACAATAATATAGAGTGCAACTCAATTCCCATTATAGTGAGGCTGAGCAGTTGAAATTTAAAGATGTAACATTAGGTTTCCATATTATGCAGATATTAATATTTGGAAATAAAAGATATTGCCCAGAGTTGGTAATTCAGAAAACTCTGCCATAGTACTGTAAATCATGATAAGTTTATATTAATGATAGATCCAAGTATTCTGCTTTTGCATTCCCAACCCCAAACTCCTGCCTCGTTCTAGATACATTTCTATCGGCAATTATGCCATTTACTCTTGGAACCTTCAAAGTGGAAATTAATCAGAAACTTAAAATGCAACCTGTAATTGTCCAAAACGTCACCTGTCCACGTTTGCCAGAGATGCTGCCTGACCCACTGAGTTGCTCTTGTGTTTTGTGTCCATCTTTGGTACAAACCAGCATTTGCAGTTCCTTTTTATCACATTCCTTGTTTACTCTTCTCTTTAAAATGAGTCAATGTTGCAAATCTGGGCTCTGCAAAGGCTTCTGTCATGCACATCTTCCTCCAACTCCTAGTGCCATCCCTCAGCTGGATCAATCCATCTCATCTTCAGACTCCTTTGCCCTTCTATTTATTTATGTTACTAACCTGTATTTTGGAAGAGTTAATTTTCAAAAAGTCAGATAAACGCACCCATTTATTCTTCCCTCAGTTATGAGGAAGAGTTTATGACTTGAAATGTTTACTGGTTTCTCTTTCCACAGATCCTGGTTTATTGGTTAAGGTCTTTCAGTACTGTCCATTTTTGATTCAGATTCCAGCATCTCTGCTGTTTTGTTTTCCATTAATAATGTCCATTCTTGTTTATCTTTATTCATTGCTCCCTTGAATACATCTATTTCGCACATTTTTTGTTTTCATCATGCCACAGATCCATTGGGCATGCTCATCTGTGTTATGTTCAGTTTCCTTCGAGTTTTCTGGCCTATATCTCTGGTTTAATATACAGTGCTAGTCACGTTTTCCATCCCTTTGTATATTAACCATTAATATTTGATGTTGTAGAATCTCCGTATTGCTTTATTGACACAGTACCGAGACATTGTGAAAAGCTTTGTTTTGCGTTCTACCCACGAGTACATCAAATTAGTGCAAGGAGAAAATAAAACAGCACAGCATTGTGTCATAGCTATAGAAAAAGTGCAGATAAAGTTAAAAGGCTATACCTAGGTAGATTGGAAAAATCAGGATTCACCCCTAGCATTCAAGAGGTCAATTCAAGAGTATGAGATCAATGGGGAAGAAGCAAGCGCTTGTTGAATCTGGTGATAAATGCTTGAGCTTTTGTATCTTCTGGCTGGTGGGAAAGGGGAGAGGAGAGAATGACCAGTGTTTCAGTCCTTGATTATGTTGGCTGCTTTCCTGAGGCAGCGTTAAGTAAAGATGGAGTTGATTGGTTAGTTGGGATGAGGAGGGTATGTGTGGGCTATTCTTTTGTCTGAGTAGCTGCAGATTCTCCTGCAAGAATGAGTGGCACAGTTGAAAGATTTTACTTAAAACTCAAAGCTACTTTTTCACATGGATGGTGATCAACTGATCCTACATTTCTAACATTTGCTGCTGATTTCAGATAGCAAAAGCATTTTTTTTCTCTTATGGGGAAACAAATGCCACCAGGAAGAGGAAAAAATGACTAGAGAATTTTAGAGGAAACTAGACCAAGTGGGACCCGTCGGGTCCCGTCAACGCGCAGTTGCGGTGGGAGGGGGCGGCTTGCGGCGTCACACACACACACAAACCAACCCCTCACACACATATTGATATTATATTAATATTATTCATTCACTCCTTTTACACCATCCCCTGCCCTATCCACTCACGTATAGCCCCCAACTCGCAGACGCGGCTCGAGAGAGAGAGAGGGGGCACGGAGAGGGACACAAAGCACAAATAGGGACACAGAAAGGGAGGGAGGGGAGGGGAGGGGGGAGAGAGGTGAGGGGGGGAGAGAGGGGAGGGGGGAGAGAGGGGAGGGGGGAGAGAGGGGAGGGGGGGAGAGGGGAGGGGGGAGAGAGGAGGGGGGAGAGAGGGGGAGAGAGCGAGGGGGAGAGGAGAGAGGGGAGAGAGAGAGAGGGGGAGAGGAGAGAGGGGGGAGAGAGAGGGAGAGGGAGGGAAGGGGGGAGAGAGAGAGGGGCAGGGGGGAGAGAATAGAGTAGAGAGGGGCGAGGGGGGGGAGAGGGAGGGCAGCAGGGGGGAGAGGGAGGGCAGAGGGGGGGGGGGGAGAGAGGGCAGAGGGGGAGTGGAAGAGGAGGGGGAGGAGGAGGGGAGAGAGGAGGGAGGTAGAGAGGAGGGGGGGTAGAGAGGAGGAGGTGGGAGAGGAGGAGGAGGGGGAAGAGGGACCCGACCCGAGACGGCCCGACCAGAGACAGACCCAACCAGAGAGCTCCAGTACAGGGCCCGACTTGCTCGTTCTTCAGAGCCCGGGGGGAAGAGAGAGCTGGGGGAAGAGAGAGCCGGGGGAAGAGAGAGCGGGGGAAGAGAGAGCCGGGGGGAAGAGAGAGCTGGGGGAAGAGAGAGCCGGGGGTAAGTGAGAGCAGGCAGATCCATTGTGACGTCATCAGGGAATAAGCAGTTCCTTTTTTCCCTCTTCAGATTGATTTATGAACATTTTGTTTAATAACTCGAGAAATAATGCATGAATTTTTCAGATAAGGCGGTTTTTAATTTCACAGAATAAATCTCTACCGGAATAAGTAAAAATTTTACCGTTAGCACCTAGTTTCTTCGAGTAGATGTGATCGCGCGCAAACAAATAAACACCCCCACACACACACGATCAGAGTTTTATAGTTATATACTGGACCAAGTGCAGACCCGCTGGGTCTGTTTCCCCAACGTATTTGCGGGGGGGGGGGGGGGGGGGTTGGAGCTGCAGCATCACACTCACACTAACCACCCCCCAAACACACAGGCTGGGGGGAAGGGGGGGGGGAGAGGGAGACAGGGTGGGAGAGGGGAGGGTGAGAAGAGGGGGAGGGAGCGGGGGAGGAGGAAAGGAGGAGAGGAGGAGGAGGAGGGGAGAGGATGGGGGGGAGAGAGGATGGGGGATAGAGAGGAGGGGGGTGGGGGGGGGGGTAGAGAGGAGGAGGGGGAAGAGGGACCCGACCCGAGACGGCCCGACCAGAGACAGACCCAACCAGAGAGCTCCAGTACAGGGCCCGACTTGCTCGTTCTTCAGAGCCCGGGGGGAAGAGAGAGCCCGGGGGGAAGAGAGAGCCCGGGGGGAAGAGAGAGCCCGGGGGGAAGAGAGAGCCCGGGGGGAAGAGAGAGCCCAAGGGGGAAGAGAGAGCCGGGGGAAGAGAGAGCCGGGGGGAAGGGAGAGCAGGCAGATCCATTGTGACGTCATCAGGCAGGCAGATCTATTGGGACGTCATCAGGGAATAAGCAATTCTTTTTTTCCTCCAGATTGATTTGTGAACATTTTGATTAATAACTCGAGAAATAATGCATGAATTTTTCAGATAAGGCGATTTTTAATTTCACGGAATAAATCTCTACCGGATTGAGTACATTTTTTACCGTTAGCACCTAGTTTCTTCGAGTAGATGTGATCACACACAAACAAATAAACACCCACATACACACACAATCAAAGTTTTATAGTTATATAAGGATGGAAGTCACAAATAAATGTGGCCCTCCTGTTTTCACCTTTGATTTTTCATTGATTTTAAGTTTGTTCTCCAAAACCACCGCCACTGAACATGTTGTCACAAATACAATACACGTTTTGTTAAGTTAAAATGATTTTCTGTTCATGGATTATCAAGAATTTTAAATATTCTATAATTAAATTGATGAAATTTCATATTTGCATAACCGTTCCCATGTAGAGTCAACATCCTCCAGCAGGGAAACCAGCCCTTCCACCCAACTCATCGATGCTGACCAAAATTCCCATCTCTGCCAATGCCAAACTATAGAGACGACAATAAGATGGGTTAAGTGCTAACAAAGGAAAAGAGAAAATATTTCAAATTTTCAGAAAACCACTCATGTTAAATAGATTAGTTTGGATAATTTAATCCAAATATAAAACAATATAATTACAAGAACTTTAAGCGTGTGACAGCCATTAATACTTAATTAAAGCCATTCCTTTCTTTCAGTAATACTTTCCAATTCCCAAACTGAGAATTCAGCAAAATTGTTTGCAATCTAGTATCAATGGCTTTGCTCCAGTCTAAAGCCCTGGCATTAAAATCAGTTATGTCAATCAGCGCCTTCCTTGCCAGTCAGCCAGCAACTCTCCCAGGAAACCCTTAAACCACAGATAAGCTTCTTCAAAGTATTTTACAGTTCACTGAATGAACACAACGAAGGAACATCAAACTTCCTTTTTTTTTGGGTGTAAACCTCCACCTAGAACGCTAAGAGCCTTGTGCAATGAATATTTTTCCATCTCTTGCTTTTATCTGCTCATTACATAGGCCCTTTCCCCTTAATCTCCATATTAAAAAAAAGAACGAAAGCTCCCCGTAGATCCAGATATGCTGTGCCCCAGTCTGTGAAGAATCCCAAACTAATTTTATGCTGGTTTCTGCTTCTCACATTAACCCTGAAGAGCTGGCAGCACAGAGATTCATCCAAATAAAAATAAAAATGCAGCAAGTATTAATTCAAAATTAGTTTAGAAAATACGTAATCTTGATGGTTACTATTAAGTGATTGTGAATTTCTTTTCATGGCATGAAATTTCATGCAGCATTCCTGTTGATAAGCCAATTCAAAAGTAATAGGCTGGGTTTTAAGTATTTAGTATATTCAAAGCTGCAAGATAAATTTTCAGTTGAGAGGTATCAATGGTTATGGGGATTGAACAGAAATGTGTTGAGGCCAAAAATCAGATCAGCCATGATCTAATTAAATGGCTGAGTTAGCACGAGTCTTTACAGCCAGTGAAATGAGAAATCAGGTAGCTTCCCTGCTTCTGCCGAAGCCTTGCCCGGATCATATTTCATTGAGTGATCGAGCACCAACAAATACCATAGGTTCTAACATTGACTAATTATTAACTAGTCTGATAAAGTCTTGTCCATTCGTGTGAATAAATAAGTGTGCAAGTCTTTTTGACTACCAAACACCCCAATACCAAAATCAAATTTTTGAAAGCATCTTACCCCATATTTAATTTAGTGTCTTTCACAACCTGCACATCTATCTATATTACTAAATGTCTGATCTTGACCACTTCCTGTTGTTCTGTATATTGATTTTTTTTTTAAACGGTGCCACTTATTGCTGTGATTTTTGGCCATCTTACTCAAAGTCCCCCTCCGCTGCGCAGGACAAGAGGATTTTTCCCATCGATTAAAAATAAAAGAGTTATTAGTGTTTATAAAATGTTGAGATTCTCTCTCCTGGAGGCCACGCCCCTTCCGGAGGGACTATAAAACTTGGAAGTGTTGAGTGCCTCAGTCAGTCTCTGCAAGATAGGGGAGTGAGAGGGTCACGTCTCTCAGTCTGAGCTGTGAATAACACTGAACACATGTCAACTAACTGAGTGGTTTTACAGACCTGTCAGTGGCCTTAATGTGGTTTGAAAATATAGTTTGGAAATGCTATAGCTGTGTTGCCTTTGGTTTGGAAATGCTAAAGCTAAGTTGCCTTTGCTTTGGAAATGCTAAAGCTGTGTTGCCTTTGGTTTGGAAATGCTAAAGCTGTGTTGCCTTTGGTTTGGAAATGCTAAAGCTGTGTTGCCTAATTAAAGTTGTCTTGCCTAATTAAAGTTGTCTTGCCTAATTAAAGTTGCCTTGCTTTCTATATAATTAAAAGTCTAATCTTGTCCACTTCCTGTTTGCGCTTTATATTGATTTTAGAAAACGCTACCACGTACGGCTGTGATTTTTGGCCATCTTAATCAGAGAGTCCCCCTCCGCTCATCAGGTGCTGAGGTTTTTCCTATCGATGAAAGATAAAAGAGTTATTAGTAGAGCCAGGATTTTGCCATCAATGCCATGTGCCTTTTCATGCCTTTTTTGATGATTTCAGGAAGATAATGCCTTTTTCACGATTGAGTGCCTAAAATCAGCCTTTTTTTGCCATTTTAACGTAACTTACAAGAAAATTTACACTACTGGGGTGAAACCCGGCTGTAAGTAGGTGTTAAGTGGTGATTGGAAAAGGGTGCGTGGGAAAGGGTCCAGTCTTTGCAGACTGGAGTCATGCCTTAAGTAGGTGTGAAGTGGTGATTGGGGAGGTGTAGATGGGGAAGGATCTAGCCTTTTCAAACTGGGGTCAGGCTGTGAGTAGGTGTGAAGTGGTGGTTGGGGAGGGGGTGTGGGGGTACCACACACCCCCTCCCCAAGTTTCTGTTTATCGAAACGGCAGTAGAACTCGTTCAGGTAGTTGGTCCAAGGAGCGAGGTTTTTTTCCCTTGTAGCTTGTGATTACTCGCAAGCCCTTCCACACTGAAGAAGTCATTTGCTGAGAACTTGCTCCTCAACTTCTCAGAGTACCTTTCCTTGGCAGCTCTGATTCCGCTTCTCAGCTTGTACTTGGCCTGCCTGTAGAGGTCTGCATCCCCGTTCCTGTGGGATCTACCCCTGCAAATGTCAAAAGGCCTAAAGTCAAGTCAACGCCTTGTAAAAAACTGAACGATTTGGTGAGAGTGTACGGGAGTGATATATTCTCTACAGACAACTGTGTGCTGTTTTGCAAAGCATGTGAGAAAGCAGTGAATCATGAGAAGAAATATTTCGTTTCCCAGCATGTACAGACAGCTAAACACAAGTCGGGCGGCAGAGAAACTGAAGGCGGGAAATACGCAAGCTTGTCTCCTCACAACATTTACTGCTGGCTCCAGTCGCAAATCTGAGTTTTCATGTGTCCTGTACAAAGCATTCATTGATGCTGGAATTCCACTGTAGAAATTGGAAAACAAATCTCTCAGAGGTTTTTTTAGAGAAATACATAGAGGAAGATATACCGAGCGAGTCATCATTACGGAAAAATTATGATGATAGCAACTTCAACATTGTTGTGCAGAAAATTAGAGATGAAGTTGCACGCAACAAAATATGGATCTCAATAGACGAGACAATCGATGCTGTGGGGAAAAATGTTGCCAATGTGGTCATTGGTACACTTGGAGGCAGGTCAACCATCAAAGGAGTATTTGTTGACATCGGATCTATTGGAGAAGTCAAACAGCTCAACTATTGCTCAGTTGTTTACATCTTCACTTGCTGTACTTTGTACTTAAAGTTCCTGGCGATGTAGGTAAAGAAATACAAGGTAAATGTGAGAGGGGTACTTCAGCTAACAAAGATCTTGAAGTACAAAACATAGCTAAATTTCTCAAAGGTAGTTGTAATGCACAAGATATCAACATGAATGTAGAGGTTGTAGCTTGTTTCAGGAATGCACCAGTGACCTCAGCTGGGGTAGAAAAACGTTTTTCACAACTGAAGCATATTCTGTCTGAAAGACAGCATAGTTTAACACCAGATAATTTGAAAAAAATGCTAGTAGTTATGTGCAACCAGGCAATAATGTAGTATACCTTTATAATTATCATTTTTAACCATATTTTGGTGGTGGAAACACATGCCTTTTTATGCCTTTTTTTTTTTGCGCTAATAAATGCCCTTTTCGTGCCTTTTTTGTAATTTTATTTTGCCTTTTTGCCTGACTATTTCAGAGATTTTTAGGGCCTAAACATCCTGGCTCTAATTATTAGTGTTTAAAAAATGTTGAGATTCTCTCTCCTGTCAATCACGCCATGAAGGCCACGCCCCTTCTGGTGGGTGGGGGGGGAGGAGAGGGACTATAAAACCCAGAAGTGTGGGCATGGCTCAGTCTCTGCATGATGGAGGAGGGAGAGGTCACGACTCGCTGTCTTTAGTGGCCTTGCACCCTGCTTGAAATGGTATGAAACTGCACTTGAATTTGGTGGCCTTGCACCCTGCTTGAAGTGGTAAGAAACTGCACTTGAATTTGGCGGCCTTGCACCCTGCTTGAAATGGAATTTCAAGGAATAGCCGTGAGTCAACTGCCAGCCCACCAGCCGTGAGTGAATGAGCTGCCAGCACAACAGGCTTGAGTGACTGAGCCGCCAGCCCAAGAATCCATTCGGCCCACAATGTCCATACTAACCCTCTGGAAACCAGTCCCTTCAGCCCACAACACCCATACTAGTGCTCCAGAAAGCCCCCCACCCTCGCCGCAGGCCATCAATTGGTGGAGAGGTGGAATATTGCGTTGTGGGACCAGCCCTCCCGTGTGTTGCTTATATATTACTAGACCAAGTGGGACCCGTTGGGTCGTCCCCTCAACGTGGGTTGCGGGGGGGGGGGGGGGGAGGGGCGGCCTGCAACATCACACACTAACCACTCCCCACGCACACACACTAACCCCCCCCCCCCCTTGATATCTATATTACTAAAAGTCTCATCTTGACCACTTCCTGTTGTTCTGTATATTGATTTTAGAAAAAACGCTGCCACTATCGGTGGTGATTTTTGGCTATCTTACTCAGTCCCCCTCCGCTGCACAGGACAAGAGGATTTTTCCCATCGATGAAAAATAAAACAGTTATTAGTGTTTAAAAAATATTGAGATTCTCACTCCTGAATGCCACGCCTCTTCCGGAGGGACTATAAAACCCGGAGAAGTGGAGGTGCCTCAGTTCTCTGCAAGATGGGGGAGCGAGAGGTCACAATTCTCAGTCTGAGCTGTGAATAACACTGAACACATGTCTACTAAACTGTGAGTGGTTTTACTGACCTGTCAGTGCCCTTAATGTGCTTTGCAAATGTAGTTTGAAAGTGCTAAAGCTGTGTTGCCTTTGGTTTGAAAGTGCTAAAGCTGTGTAGCCTTTGGTTTGAAAATGCTAAAGCTGTGTTGGCTTTGGTTTGAAAATGCTGAAGCTGCCATGCCTAATTAAAGCTGCCTTGCCTAATTAAGAGGCAGGGGGGGGGAGAGAGGCCCGGGGGGGGGGGGGGGGGAGGCCGGGGGGGGGGGAGGCCGGGGGGGGGGGGGGGGGGGGGAGGCCGGGGGGGGAAGAGAGAGGTGTGGGGGGGGAGGGGAGAGGAGGAGGAGAGGATGTGGTGGAGAAAGGAGGTGGGGGGTGTGTAAGAGAGTTGCATCTTTTGAATAACGGGGGGGGGGGGGGGGGGTGGAGGGAGAAGTCGGGGAGGAGGGAGAGGTGGGCAGCTGGCATCGACCAAAGGACTCCGTGTTCAGCAGCATCAATCCAGTAGCCGACTTGCTCGTCTTTTGAATGACGGGAGGGGAGGAGGGAGAGGTCGGGGGGGGGGAGGAGGTGGGAGAGGTCGGGGGGGAGGAGGGAGAGGTCGGGGGTTGAGAGGGCTGCGTCTTTTGAATAATGAGGAGGAGGGAGAGGTGGAGGTGGGCGTCACGCGCAGCGCGAGCACGCAGATCCATTGTGACGTCATCAGCGAAAGAGGCATTTTTATTTCAGTTTTATCGGATTTGTGAACATTTTCATTAATAACTCCAGAAATAAATCATGAATTTTTCAGAAAAGGCGATTTTGGGGAAAATCGCTACCAGAATATGTAAACATTTTACCGTTAGCGCATCATTTTTTTGAGAAGATGTGATTATACACACACACACACACACACACACAAACACATCCATACACAAGATCAGAGTTTTAATAGTTAATAGATTTTTATTTTCTTATTTTTAAATAAATTAAATAACCAAACATGCACATCAGACATCATGGTTATGATTATTCTTTGATCTAGTTGGCTGAACAAGACATGCAGTCACTATTCTCTTAGGTCCCACATTCCCTGTACAAATTGCCATCCCCTATAAGATATCAATAACAGAAGCTGATCAAAAAGGTTTATTATATTAAGTTCACCTGTAAGTCATGATTGCAAAAACCACGCCATTGGACCATTCAATGTAGCTGTGTGCAAATTCAAATGTGTGAACTTTTATAGATGGAAACGAAGTAAACCCAAGTCTAAGAATAGACAAAGGTTAGTATTTGCTTGGTTAAAAAACTGTTCAAAATGAAACAGTGTCTCAGGTGAAGGGCCTGTCCCACTTACGCGACCTTGGCTCGCAAATTATGCGACCTCGTGGCCGCTTGAGGCGTATGGGCACCGTATGGCCGCGTGGGGCCGTTCCCACTTAGAAGCGCGGAGTTGTGCGGGGCTGGTCCCGACATCGCGCGGGGCTCCAAAATTCCTGCAGTGACCGAAATCTTCGCGTGCCAACGCAGGCGCATTGCGATGGTACGCAGCGTCTTGACGTCGTACGCAGCGTCTTGATGGCGTATGCCTAGCGCGTGGCGTTACGTGATGATGTCAACGCCCAGAGTGGCATTGCGTGATGACATCACCGCCCGACGCCCAAATTCAGTTGGCCCGCCTCCTGCCCAGCTGATTTGTAAGCATGACGTAAATGATGTCACTCGTGAACTCCGCTTCCGGTTGGTCGCGCCAAACGCACGCAATTGCATGCAAGTGGGACAGGCCCTTTACTGAGCATGATTGATGTCTGCTTGTGCTTGTTGAGATTCGCAATATAGCTTTTTGATTTTCATTTATGTTTGCACAATGATTTGTAAATACATTGCAAATGGATCCTTCATGGTATTGCCTGTGATAAAGGAATAATTTTAGACTAATACATTTCACATATTTTCCTAATGTAGATGAAACACATGCATATATGTATTCAACCCTCCACCAGAGAGTTAAGGGCCTGTCCCACTTGGGCAACATTTACGTGTCACGACGTGCATGTGATGCGCGGATGGCGTGCATTACGCGCGCGTGGTAGCGTAGGCAAGGTCGCACGCGGTGCCCGAGGATTTTGGGATTCACAAAATCTTTGCGCACCACCTGCGTGACGCGCAAATGACTCCCAAGTGGGACAGGCCCTTTACTGCGTCTTTTACATACAGTGCACTCTATAATGTTTGGGACAGACTCATCATTATTTATTTGCCTCTGTACTCCACAATGAGATTTGTAATAGAAAACATCACATGTGGTTAAAGTGCACATTGTCAGATTTTATTCAAAGGTATTTTTATACATTTTGGTTTCACCGTGTAGAAATTACAGCTGTGTTTATAGCCCCCCCCCCCCCCCCCCCCCCCCCCCCCCCCCCCCCCCCCCTCCCCCATTTCAGGGCACCATAAGTTTGGGATACATGGCTTCACAGGTGTGTTTAATTGCTCAGGTGTGTTTAATTGCCTCCTTAATGCAGGTATAAGAGAGCACTCAGCACACAGTCTTTCCTCCAGTCTTTCCATCACCGTTGGAAACTTTTATTGCTGTTTATCAACATGAGGGCCAAAGTTGTGCCAATGAAAGTCAAAGAGCCATTACAAGAATGAGAAACAAGAATAAAACTGTTAGAGAAATCAGCCAAACCTTAGGCTTACCAAAATGAACCGTTTGGAACATCATTAAGAAGAAAGAAAGCACTGGTGAGCTTACTAATCGCAAAGGGACTGGCAGGCCAAGGAAGACCTCCACAGCTGGTGACAGAATAATTCTCTCTCCTTCATAAAGAAAAATCCCCAAACACCTATCCGACAGATCAGAAACACTCTTCAGGAGTCAGGTGTGGATTTGTCAATGACCACTGTCCACAGAAGACTTCATGAACAGAAATACAGAGGCTACACTGCAAGATGCAAACCACTGGTTAGTCGCAAAAATAGGATGGCCAGGTTACAGTTTGCCTCGAAGTACTTAAAAGAGCAACCACAGTTCTAGAAAAAAAGGTCTTGTGGACAGATGAGAAGAAGATTAACTTATATCAGAGTGATGGAAAGAGCAAAGTATGGAGGAGAGAAGGAACTGCCCAAAATCCAAAGCATACCACCTCATCTGTCAAACACGGTGGTGGGGATGTTATGGCCTGGGCATTAATGGCTGCTGAAGGTACTAGCTCACTTAACGTCATTGATGATACAACTACTGATGGTAGCAGCATAATGAATTCTGAAGTGTATAGACACATCCTATCTGCTCAAGTTCAAACAATTGCCTCAAAACTTATTGGCCGGCGGTTCATTCTACAGCAAGACAATGATCCCAAACGTACTGCTAAAGCAACAAAGCAGTTTTTCAAAGCTAAAAAATGCTCAATTCTTGAGTGGCCAAGTCAATCACCAGATCTGAACCCAATTGAGCATGCCTTTGATAGGGAGAATACTGATGTGCCTTCCCAAGCCCCCATTCGCTGTGATGGTATTTCAGTCTCAGTCACAGAGGCCGACGTCAGGAAATCCTTCAGAGGGGTGAACCCCCGAAAAGCACCTGGACCTGATGGTATACCCGGTCGTGTTCTAAAAACCTGTGCGGACCAACTGGCTGCCGTTTTTACGGACATTTTCAACCTCTCACTTCTGAGGTCTGAGGTCCCCACCTGCTTTAAAAGGGCATCAATTATACCAGTGCCCAAGAAGAGTAAGGTGACGTGCCTCAATGACGATCGACCAGTGGCACTAATGCCGGTGGTGATGAAGTGCTTTGAGAGGTTGATCATGGAGCAAACCACCTCCTACCTCGACCAAATCACCTCCTACCTCCTACCAAAAACCTGGACCCACTGCAGTTCGCTTACCACCACAACAGATCAATGGTGGATGCGATCTCGCTGGCCCTCCACTCCGCTCTGGACCACTTGGACAACAAAAACTCATATGTCTGGCTGTTATTCATCGATTACAGCTCGGCATTTAACACAATCATCCCCTCCAAGCTGGTTACCAAACTCGCAGAACTGGGTCTCTGCGCATCCCGTCTGCAATTGGATCCTCGACTTCCTCATTCACAGATCACAGTCTGTTCGTATTGGTGGAAATGTGTCAGCCTCGATAACAATCAGCACGGGAGCACCTCAAGGCTGCGTGCTCAGCCCCCTGCTGTACTCACTCTATACCCATGACTGCGTAGCCAATCACAGTGCGAACTCCATCATCAAGTTCGCTGACGACACCACTGTTGTGGGGCGTATCACTGATGGGGATGAGTCAGAGTATAGAAGAGAGATCGAGCAACTGTCCATATTGTGCCAGCGCAATAACCTGGCCCTCAACACCAGCAAAACCAAGGAACTGATTGTGGACTTTGGAAGGAGTAGGAGGGGGACCCACAGCCCCATTTATATCAACGGGTCGATGGTTGAAAGGGTCAAGAGCTTCAAATTTCTGGGCGTGCACATCTCTGAAGATCTTTCTTGGTCCGAGAACACTAATGCAATAATCAAGAAAGCTCATCAGCGCCACTACTTCCTGAGAAGATTACGGAGAGTCGGTTTGTCAAGGAAGACTCTCTCTAACTTCTACAGGTGCATAGTAGAGAGCATGCTGACCGGTTGCATCGTGGCTTGGTTCGGCAATTTGAGCGCCCTGGAGAGGAAAAGACTTCAAAAAGTAGTAAACACTGCCCAGTCCATCATCGGCTCTGACCTTCCTTCCATCGAGGGGATTTATCGCAGTCGCTGCCTCAAAAAGGCTGGCAGTATCATCAAAGACCCACACCATCCTGGTCACACACTCATCTCCCTGCTACCTGAAGACTGCAACAACCAGGTTCAGGAATAGCTACTTCCCCACAGCCATCAGGCTATTAAACCTGGCTCGGACAAAACTCTGATTATTAATAACCCATTTTCTGTTATTTGCACTTTATCAGTTTATTTATTTATGTGTGTATATATTTATATCATGGTATATGGACACACTTATCTGTTCTGCAGTAAATGCCTACTATGTTCTGTGTGCTGAAGCAAAGCAAGAATTTCATTGTCCTATACAGGGACACATGACAATAAACTCACTTGAACTTGAACTTTATATATGCTGAAGAGAAAACTAAAAGGGACTAGCCCCCAAAACAAGCATAAGCCAAAGTTGGCTGCAATACAGGCCTGGCAGAGCATCACCAGATGTCCATGAATCGCAGACTTCAAGCAATCATTGCATGCAAAGGATATGCAACAAAATACTAAACATGACTACTTTCATTTACAGGACATTGCTGTGTCCCAAACATTATGGTGCCCAGAAATTGGGGAACTATGTATAAACATTACTGTAATTTCTACATGGTGAATCCAAAATATGTAAAAATCCAAAGCCTTTCCACACTCCACAAGGCACTAAATATGGTCCAGTTGACTGGATGATGGCAGCATCAGCAACACAAAATGTTTGACACCATCCAGGTCAAAATAGCCTGCTTGGTTGGTACACCATGCACTATCTTTTCATTCAGTGTCTGCATATAGGTTATTCACCCAGGCTGTTCCAACATCTCCCAAATCAACTAGTATAATACTGAGGATGACAAGGAAAGCAGGTACTACAGTAACATTATCAACTTTGTGTTCCAAGCTGCACAACACCTTGATTTAGAAACATAACATAATGTCTTCATTGTCACTGGGTCTATTTTCAGTAATCTATTAACTGATGCTACTGAGGAAGCACTTTCACCAGGCAGACTGCAGCAGCTCCAGACAGTTCGCCATCTTGTCAAAGGTAATTGTGGATGGCTAATAAATGTTTGCCAATCTGAGAAACATTTTATCACCACTGATCAACTCATTGAATACCACAACACCAAACGAACCAAGAGGTAAATGGTTAATTCATGTCATTGGGGTCAACAGTTTACCAAATTTCAAAGTTATTCTTCTACAGATTAAACCTACTCATGAAGAATCGATATTCTCTTCATGAACCAACACATTCGTACTAATTTCTTTGGATTATTGAATAGTCCCTATAGATTGAAGGGTGACTAAAGTAATCACACTCTTAAAAAAACAAACTATTGAAGCAGAAGTTCAAATAGTAGAATAAATAAGGGAGAATCTGTTGATGCCATGTATTTGGATTGTCACAAATTATTTGATAACATTTCAAATGAGAGATTAGTGTGTAAAATTAAAGCACATTGGATTGAAGGTAATGTTGGCACAGATCGAAAATTGGTTGGCAGACAGGAAACAACTGGGCATCACAGAAGTGCAGCCAGTAAACCTGCTGCCTCAACTCTAGCAACCTGGGTTCAATCTGACCTCGGCTGCTGTGTGCGCGGAGTTTGCAAATTCTCCCCGTGATTGTGTGGATTTCCTCATCATATCAAAAAATGTTTACTGATTGGTAGGCTAATTGGCCATTATATTGACAATGTGGAGATGGGTGGTAGAATCTGGGGTAGAGATGAGGGGAATACAGGAGGAGTGATGAATAAAATGGATTCGGGTAGAATGTGTAAAATTGCGTTAGCTGCTGGTTGGTCATCATGGTCTTAGCATGCCAAAGGACCCATTTCGATGTTATATACATATGGCTCCAGTATATGTCAGGTGGTAAATAGTGGGATATTGTTGTGATTCATGCTTGTGATCAGCTGATCAATGATCTGGACGGATGGATGAACCAAATGTAATAATATTTCTAAATTTGCCAATTAAATAAAATTGAATGGAATTGAGTATTTGTATGCAATGAGATTTCAGGGTGATGTCGCCCCAGTGTGAATGGTACAAAGTTACTCCAGCACTTTGTTTTGCTCAAGATCCAACATTTGAAGTTGTTTGTATTGCCATTCAAGTGTTGCAAGCAGGCAAGGTGGTAAATGGTTTTAATGTAAGAGATGTTCTTACCACGATGATACAGGGCCTAATGCCCCCACAGAATCCAGGTGCCACTTGTAAATAGAACCTCAACTGGACCAACCAAACAAAAGATACAAAAAAGCAGGGATTGTGTCAACTAATGGAGCCCCTGACAACCCAAAGCCTTCCAACAATCTACAAGGTACACGTCAAGAGTGATATATACTATTTTCACTTGAATGACGAGCACAGCTTCAACACAAGCCACTCCACAATGACAAAACATTCATTGCCTTGAATGTTAATTTCTCTCACCACTAGCATCCCACAGTTGCAGTCAACCATCAAAATGCAATTTCACATGGTCTACTCCAATAGTACCATACAAATTCACAACCTACAATATCAACATTTTCCCCCTTCCAATAAATCATCATTTTGTGTTTTACTACATTCAAGACACATATTTAATCATTTTAATCAAGTAACAATCTGTAATTCTTTAATTAAAAATGCACATCAAGCACCATGAGACAATTGCCAAATGTCAAATGCCATTGACAAAACATTGGCATTGGCAAAGTATATTGTTAGCCAAGACAATATAACCACTTTGTCAGTCATAAATTCTTTGTTATTGCTTATCTACCTTCTTTCTGCTCATCCATTAAATTACAATTAGAATACCCACAGAAATAGGAACTCTTCCCATCCTGATAATTCTATCTTTTGGAGCCACAATTAATTTTTGCCCCCTTCCAAAGCCGTGGTCCTTTAGCAGTCTTCCCAAAGAGATGTTTTCAACGCAACAGTCATCCCCAGCTGCCTCATCTTACCCCACACTATCTACACTAAAATTACTACCAATTAAACTGGAAAGATCATTTCCAACCTCCATTGCCAAAGGCATAGAATCCATCCTTCTGCTTGACCAATCTCTCAACTTAAATGTTCACATTTGCACCTTACTTGATCTTCAGCCAAGTTTGACTTCACATCCTTTACAGCAGAAAGACCATCTGTTTGAGTTTAAACAGAAGGCAAAGATGAGAGTAAAACTCAGTCTCACGTCAAAATTGTTGAATTTATATTTTATGATATTCAAAAGCATTTAAAACATAACATGTTCATTTTAAAGATAAATGTTTAAATATTCTTAAACTAAAAGCACCTACAAATAATTAAAAATAATAAACTAAATAATTAACGTAATGTTTTTGCAGTTGATTCACAGCTCAGACAGTCGTGACCTCTCCCTCCCCATCTTGCGGAGACTGAGCCACACCCACACTTCCGGGTTTTATAATCCCTCCCTCCTCCCACTGGAAGGGGCGTGGCCTTCATGGCGTGATTGACAGGAGAGAGATTCTCAACATTTTTTAGACACTAATAACACTTTTATTTTTCATTGATGGGAAGAATCCTCTGCACCTGATGAGCGGAGGGGGACTGAGTAAGATGGCCAAAAATCACAGCCGTAAGTGGTAGCGTTTTATCTAAAATCAATATACAGTGCAAACAGGAAGTTGTCAAGTTTAGAATTTTAATCGTTTGCCATTTCAAACCAACCACCACCAACCATTTGCTGTGCTTTATTTCAAACCAACTACCACCAAGTATTTGCCGTGCTTTATTTCAAACCAACCACCACCAACCATTTGCTATGCTTTATTTCAAACCAACCACCACCAACCATTTGCTGTGCTTTATTTCAAACCAACCACATTTTCATTTTCAAACCACATTAAGGGCACTCAAGGTCAGTTAATCCACACTCACAGACATGTGTTCAGTGTTATTCACAGCTCAGACTGAGAGACGTGACCTCTCGCTCCCCCATCTTGCAGAGACTGACTGAGGCACTCAACACTTCCGGGTTTTATAGTACCTCCGGAAGGGGCGTGGCCTTCAGGAGAGAGAATCTCAAACATTTTTAAACACCAATAACTCTTTTATTTTTAATCAATGGATAAAATCCTCTTGTCCTGCACAGCGGAGGGGGACTCTGAGTAAGATGGCCAAAAATCACAGCCGTAAGTGGCAGCGTTTTTTCTATAATCAATATACAGAACAACAGGAAGTGGTCAAGATCAGACTTTTAGTAATATAGATATAGAAGATAGATAGATTACATACTCATGGATGTTTAAATGGCTGAAAGCTGGCAATTCAATTTAGACCAGAGGTCACAGCCACGAAGACCTGGCCTGTTAGCCAGGCTTTGTCTTTCCTAACTCAATTACAAGTGCAGGCAAGAATTGGGAACAATAATTTCTCCAGGACAACAAATGTAGCTCATAACATCTGCACAACCATGACTATTGATAGATTACAGATTTCTCTGTGAAGAGTATTAAAATTAACACCGAAGTACATTCACAGAAGAATCTAAAACTCAGAGAATAATTGATACAAACTTGCTTGTTTTTTTTACTCTGGAAATAATAAGCATTTGTAATCAAATAAAGCTTTCTAAAAGTCCAATGTTAAACTGTTATGATTTAACTTGTACATAACCTGAGCTTCACCAGGATCAAACATACTTTGATATTATTAATGCGCTATATAGTTTTACATTAGCCAATAAAGCAGTCATACCCAAGAACAGCATTGTTCAATAATTATTTTTTGACCAGTTATTAGACTATTAACACAAAAACAATTTTGGTGAACACTTTCATTTTTTATCCATTTGCTGCATAGATCTGTTATCCTCAATGATCACTTACAGCAAACATTCAGCAGATGTTCTCTTAAACTCCCCCCTATTAAAAGCTTTGTGCCTTACTTCAAAGAAAGCCACAATGCCTTCAAGCTAAGTGGGATGCTGAAAGGATTAAACAATCAGAAGAACAGGGCCCAACTTACTAAATTTGCCATTGCATTAAAGTGCCACTGTACTTAACAGATGGGGTGCAATCTGCAGCTCTCTCAATGTGGTAACTCTGATGGCAAATTGCCCAAATGTACACAATAGTGTCCTGCTGCTGTTTATCTAGAGAGACTGAAAAAAGTACCAGTCCTCTAGACTAATGCTACAGCCAGGCTATTTTTTTTTCTATTAAAATTTCTGCTTTTTGCTCCCCCTCATGTCCATTAAATGAAAAAACAGAATATGATCCAGAGACATATTTTGCCATCAGCCTGATCGATACTTGATGCTTGTTCAATGTTTTGGTAAGATCAATCAGAATAACCACTCAAAGTGTGCAATGTTATACATGCTAGTGCCCAAATGGATCTTCAGAATTAACTGGAGAAAAAAAAAGAACTTTAAAGATATGCAACTTTCTCATTTGGAATAATCTTCTATTTTAAACTCTCAGCTCTTCCTGTTGGAAGAGCACAGCAACAAGTAAGAGAAAGTTAATGTTTCAGATCCTGGAACCTTCACATCTTTGCTGATGATACAAATGCAGTGGGTTTCAAATGAACTTCAATGTAATATAGACAAGCTGTGTGAATAGGCAGATTGAATAAGGCAAATGTGAAGTTACTCACTGATGGGCAAGATTTAAAAATAATTATTTTTGTTAAATAGTGAGAGATTGGATAAAGTTGATTTTGAAATAACCTTGATAACTATACACTGAAATCCAAAGTAGATGCACCAAGGAGGAAAGCAGCATGTTGACATTTATTATGAGGAGAGTTCAAGACTAAAATGTTTAACTTCAAAAACAGAGCTCTGGTAAGACAGGTCTGGCAATTACATTTTTCGTCTTTCGTGCAATAGACAGGTGGGTGAAGATTCATTACACTGGTTCCAGGGATGGTGGATTCACTGTAAAATGAGAGATTGAGTAAACTGGGACTTTATTAAGAGTTTAAAATATTGAGATCTTGACCAAGCTTATAGAATGCTTAACCAGCTTGACAGAGGAAGAGTCCAGAACCAGGGTACACAATCTCCAATCCCATATTTTAACAGATTTCTTCAATGAAGGGTAATGAATCTCCTCAACCCTGGAAGACAATGGAAGCCGAGTCATTGTTTTCTTTCAAAACTCAATTCATGATTGTTATATCCATTTCATCATTCAGATATATCACATAATTAAGAAACTATCCCATGTCTTAATTGTCCAGATTGAGCTTGGCTCAATCAAAAAAATTCAGAATACACTAAAATCTCAAACAGCTAAAATCAAATATGATTCTGCCAAGTTGCACCAGGATTGACCCATTTAAATTTATATTGACCAACAATATATGTGACAGTACCAAAGACAAGAGATCTGCCTTTCAACAATACTTTGATTTCTCCCTCTGCACCTGAATCGTTGATTTCCTGACCCACAGACATTCAGTAAGGACAGGCAACAAAACATCCTCCACAATAATTCTCAACAATGGTGCCCTGCAAGGTTGCGTTCTCAGTACTTTACTAATCTACCAATCAACTCACAACTGCGGGCCAAATTCTGCTCTACCTCCATTGAGTTGGCCATATCTCAAAAATAAGATTAGATGGATTACAGGAAGGGGATAGAGAGCAGAGTAATATGGTGATTGACCTTGTAAATGATTGATACAACACAGATCTAGAGTTTGTCATCTTTAATTAAAACACATAGTATAGCGGTACAGCAGGTTGTTAGTTTATCACTACCGCTTCCAAGACTACCTAATGTAGGAAGTGGGTGTTAATATAAAGTATACAGTAAGGTGGGGTTAATGATGCTACTCTACTATGATTGGTTCACATGCAATAACCAATCTACATCCTTCCCCGTAAAGAGTAAAGATGGTTAGGCAAAGGTAAAACACGTGGATTTAAACATACTCACGTATCTGTCAGGCGGTCTACTAATACGACCCGAACGCGTACGGACAAACCCCTCTCCCTCCGTACCAGGAAAGTTAGTGGGGGAGGGAGACAGTGAAGCCGGAAGGGAGAAAGCAGCTGGGGACACTTCAGGCAACCGGTAGGGTGAGCATGCGGGAGAGGTTATGTTGTTGTTAGATGGGGTCTCCGACCGTGGCGGAGAACGGGACATGCTGGGACTAGTGATAGCAGCAGCAGCAGAGGGTTTAAACAGCAGGGGTGGAGCAAACGGATCGGCTGGAGGTGGACGAGGTTCTTTTACAGGCAGCAAGTGTTGGCGGCTCCGTCTGTACAGGACACCATCGGCGTTGACAAGGTAGGAGCGGGGTTGCTTAGACGAGCCGACAATGAAACCCAGATGGGAATGTCCCACAACAGTCTGCAAACGGACGACTTGGCCCTGCAGTAGCGGCTTCAGTGGTTTACTGGACTTGTCATAAGAGCGTTTCTGGATGTTGTGTTTCTCCTGAATGCGCTTCTGGATCGCGGCTGGCTTAAACACCTGTGGCATCAGTTTCCGCTGGGCAATTGGTATCAGAGATAGTGTTGTCCGAGACATCAGGCGTTGAGCTGGTGAGCCTAGGACCCCGTCTCTGGAGATGTTTCTAAGGTTTAAAAGGTCGAGATAAACATCTGACTAAAGCGTTCCATTAGTTGTTTTGCGCTCCTGATAGGACGTTCAGCGAGCCCGTTACTTTGAGGGTATTCAGGGCTGCTTGTGACACGGTGGAAGTTCCATCGGTTGGCAAAGTGTTTGAATGAGTGACTGGTAAATTGTCTTCCGTTGTCAGTTTGCAGGTGAACTGGTGCGCCGAATATGGAAAAGTGTCTCTGTAGCTTTTGAATAACCATGTCGGATGTGATGGTGGGCAGTAAATCGAGTTTGAACCAGTTGGAGTAGGAGTCAACTAGGACTAGGTAGTGTTTACTGTGCCCTGTCCAGAATACAGTTGAGGTTGTTGTCGTGTCCTTGCCATAAACCAGGATGTCATCTACGATGATGGCACACAGGAGGCCTGTTAATAGCTGCTCCATGGTTCTTTGAAAAACCTCGCTGGCCGAGTTGATGCCGTATGGCAATCTAAGAAATTTGAATCTGCCAAATGGTGTAGCAAACGTAGTGAGGTTCGAGGACTCGTCATCTAGGGGTATCTGCCAGAACGAGCTTTTTGCATCCAATGCAGAAAACACTGTCGCGCGCCCGATTTGTGCCGCGACGTCCTCGACAGTCCTCATCGGATAGTGTGGGCGCTTGATGGCAGTGTTTAGGTCTCTTGGATTGATGCACACGCGGAGTTCGTTTTTGTCTTTCTTTTGTGTGACAACCATGGTGGAGACCAAGTCTGTGGGTTCGCTGATTTCGGCTAGTACACCTATGGAGACCAAGTTTTTTAAATTCAACCACGATTATGTCTCGCATGGCATGTGGCACGCGGTGGGGGGCACGGACCGTTGGGTCGACGGTGGGGTCAATGTCGATCTTATAGGTCGCAGGCAGCTTGCCATCGAACAGATCAGGGTAGCTTTTTATCGGGTCCTCAGATGCAAGTAACTTCAGTCGAATAAACACACAGATGCCCAGTAGAGTCACAGAGTCCGATTTTAGGATATAGAAAGTCAGATTTCTTGTGGTGTTTTGCAGCACACATTTAAAGTTAGTTCTTCCGCGAGGATGCAGTATCTCCCCCCCATAAGCATGTAAGGTAGAGCCATCTCTAGTCAAGGTCTCATTATTTTTTATCGTGTTGTAGACATGCAGAGACATTACATTCACGCGAGCCCCAGTATCCAATTTGGCCTTCACAGGCTTGTTGTTAATTAGCATGGACACAGAGGGATCCAAAAGCTTACCAGCTGTGTGTAGGAGTGAATGCACAGTGGACTCTTCATACGAGCTAATTGGAACGTCCTCGTGGGCAGCTTCGAGCAGGTCCTGCGAGTTTGAAAATGCTTGGTCTTGTTGCACCAGGTGCAGATTAGACGCCGAGCTGGAAGATCTGTTCCCACGGAACCTGCAGCAAACGGCGAAATGATTCATCTTCTTGCAGTAATTACATGGTTTGCCGTTTGCTGTACAGAACATCCATCCCTTGTGGAAATAGTTACAGTTCGGACACCTTTGTGACGGCTCATTGATAAATCCCCGATAAGCCGTTTGCTGCGGTTCATTCATAAATC
Organism: Amblyraja radiata; assembly: GCF_010909765.2. Classification (NCBI taxonomy): domain Eukaryota; kingdom Metazoa; phylum Chordata; class Chondrichthyes; order Rajiformes; family Rajidae; genus Amblyraja; species Amblyraja radiata. The sequence goes on from NC_045977.1 coordinate 15,851,603, forward strand.
TTCTGTTAGCTGTCGGCGTGGCTTGTTTGTTGAAACCAGTCAAGTTTATACTCTGAGTGTCAAACTGGTCACTTAGTGGAGCCACAATCTCAGACGTGCGGCAGACATGCACAGCTTGTTCAGGGTTAAGTCAGCATTCCGTAATAACTCAGTCTTTAGCTTTTGATCGGTCATGCCACTGACATGTTTGTCCCGGATTAATTCGTCGGACATAACCCCGAAGCGGTATCGCTGAGCCATATTTCAAATCACAGATAAATCTTTCAACAGGCTCATCGGGAAGCTGATGTCTCGCGAAGAATTTTGCTCTTTCTAAGATACGGTTTGAGGGTAGGTCGCATAGTTCCTGGAATTTACGCAGTAAGACATTGGGGTCACGCGCAGTCTCAGCAGGTACAACTACCTGGTCGTTGTTGTCAAGAACGGCTTGCGCGAAGTCGAAAGTCTGCGCTCTCATCAGAGCCTCTGGCCTCCACCACGTTTAGTAGAAGCGAAGCTTTGACCGCATCTGGTTCATTGTGATGGACGATTGTTGTGTATTTGGGTGCTTGGAACAGACTTAAAATAACACAGACACGGGAGTACACTAACAAGCTTCTTTATTCCAGGACGCCACCTTGAGTCTCCTTTGCACATGCGTCCTTGCACAAGACATCAAACATGCTAATTATATCACATACCCAACACTCCTCCCCCTTTAACTTGGAGGCAGGTAACACCATTTCTATTACATACACCGCAACGATGTTGATATAGTGTTCGTAGTCGATCTCGAAGAGCCTCCATCATCCTCCGATGTCCAAATCGAAGATGAGCTGCGCTGGCTTGCGGCACGAGTGAGCCATGGTGATACAAATAAAAACTGATAAAACGCAAATAAAACCCGATATACAGATGCAGTGGGTCACTTCACGCTGTCTGACACCATGTAAATGATTGATATAACACATATCTAGAGTTTGTCATCTTTAATTGTAATACATAGTATAGCGGTACAGCAGGTTGTTAGTTCATCACTACCGCTTCCAAGACTACCTAATGTAGGAAGTGGGCGTTAACATAAAGTATATAGTAAGGTGGGGTTAATTATGCTATTCTACTATGATTGGTTCACATGCAATGACCAATCTACAGACCTATTGCCATTATTTTTGAAGACAAGATAATCAAACATATGATTGCTGATTTTGGTGATGGCCAAGGAAGGAAAACAGGATATGAAGATAAAATGAGCTGCAAAGGGGTCTAGATTAATCAAGTGCACAAAGATCTGGCAAATTAAGTGGGAAATTTTGAAATTCTTCGTTTTGGCAAGAACAATAATAGGTATAAGATTGCACAGATATGAGCTGCAGAGAGATTTAGGTGCCCTATTGCATTTGAAAAGGGCTAACAAGAAATTAGGAAAGCTAACTACCATTTATACTTGGAAATTGGATATAAATTTGGCAGATTGTGCTTCATTTATACAGGTCATTGGTGAGAGCAATTCAGAGGCATTAAGTACATGATTGGTCCTACGGAATGATGCAAGTCCATTGGAAGCAATTGAGAGATTCAATACATCAGTACCTGGAATGGACAGGATTCTGGTTAGAATTCCTTGTTTCTACATCTTAACACCATATCACAATGACTTTGCCTGTTATTTTGCATTGTCCAAGTGCCCCAAAGCCATTAATTATAGCTTCAAACATTTTCGTGATGACATACAAATATGGTTATACTGGTTATATATGGTTTAACTGGCATACATTTCATTACTTTCACGGGATCCCTGCGATTTCTCAGAATTTTAGCTTCAGTTAATACTTTTAATGTCATGTTAGTGTAATACTACATCATATATTAATCTAGGTCGTTGAGCTTTTCATTCATTTCGCATTTAGAGATAACTAGCTTTCTCTGACAATTACTTTGCACGATCTACATCCATGGAGTAGGTGTAGCAGAAATACAAACATTCGAACAAGTCATTCCTCCAAACTTTGATATCAATTGAGCACACTGGCAGAGCAAAACCAAAAAGTTTGCTTTATGAAAAAAACTTGGGTTATCTTTCTTAAATCTTTTAAATATTTACATGCTGCATTAAGGACTATGGTTTCTCATTTTTTATGATCAAGGACAATATCCAAACCACAGCTTGATACTTAATACTTTGATACTTAAATTTAGACACATTATTGGTTTTACGATCACCATAGTTTGGGGCCCCATATCTGAGGAAGGATGTATTGGAGAGAGTCCAGTGGAGGTTTACAAGAAAGGTTTAATTCTTTCCTATACAAGAATGAAACTGGGGAATATTGGGTTAACATACGAGGAGCGTTTGATGGTTCTGGGCCTGTACTTGCTGGAATTTAGAAGGATGTGGCGGGGGAACTCATTGAAACCTGCTGAATAATAAAAGGCCTGGACAGAGTGGCTGTGGAGAGTGTAGGAAAGAACTGCAGCTGCTGGTTTAAATCGAACGTGGTGGCTTCGGGTCGAGACATTTCTTCAGTCTGAAGGGTCTCAACCCGAAATGTCACCCATTCTTTCTCTCCAGAGATGCTGCCTGTCCCACTGGTTACTCCAGCATTTTGTGGGTGTGGCGAGAAAGTTTCCAGCAGTGGGAAAGTCAAGGACCAGAGAGCACAGCCTCAGATTAAAAGGACTTACTTGAGAATGGAGAAGAGGAGGAATTTCTTTAGCGAGAGGGTGGTGAATCTGTGGAATTCATTGCCAGACAAGTTCAGGTTCAAGTTACATTTATTGTTACATGCACCAATTGGTAAAGTGAGATTTGAGTTAACATACAGCCTAAAAAGAGCACAATACACAATAGAATTTAACATGAACCCCACACAGCAGAATCAACATTTCCCACTGTGAGGGAAGGCACTAAAGTTCAGTCATCTTCCTCTTTCCGGAAGTGGCGGCGCTGTGATACAGCTGCGGCTCGCCTGCAGTCTCTGTTTTTACTTTTTATGTCGGTTTTTTTTGTCTAGTTTAGTCATTTTTTTGGTTATTAGGTGGTGTTATGTGTGTGGGGGGAGGGTGAAACAGAGCTTTCTGTCTCTCCCTTCGGGGGAATGCGACTTTTTGTCGTATCCCCCTTCTCTTCCCCTGTCTGCGCTGAGGCCTAATGGCGGAGCTGGCGGCCTCCAACCTGCGACCGACCTCGAGGGTCCGGAGGTAGAGCCAGCCAGGACTCACCAACGCGAGGCTGGCTGTCTTCGAGCTGTGGCGACGTCCGGGTAGCGGCACGACTCGGCGCTCCGGTGAGGGCGGACGGTGCGGAGCTGAGACACTCCTGTGCGGCCAGCACGGCTACCGGCTGGAAGGCGCTCCCGTGTGAGCAGCCCGGTGCGGGGCTGAGACGCTGCCTTGTGGGCGGCCCGGTGCGGGGCGGAGACGGTGCTACGGCGGCTGAGGCGGCGGCGACCTGGATCCTGGGCTCGGCCGCGGGCCGGTGGAGGACAATGTCGGGAGCTCGCAGGTCACAGGCTGGTGCCTGTTTTCCGGAGCACCCGTTGCAACAGCTGCGGGCAGCTTCGACCACCCCCCGGGCCGCCATCGCCCGGTGGGGTATCGCCTCGGCGCAGAGGGAGAAGAGGAGGGAAGAGACAGTAACTCTAAGACTTTTGCCTCCATCACAGTGAGGAGGTGTTTGGTGAACTCACTGTGGTGGATGTTAATTTGTGTTTATTGTGTTTTGTTATTATTACATGTATGGCTGCAGGCAACAGCATTTCGTTCAGACCGAAAGGTCTGAATGACAAATAAAGGATTCAATTCAATTCAATTCAATTGTTCACCCATGGTCGGGACCTTTGAGCCCTCCGCAGTCGCCGCTACGGGCGGCCCGATGATCAGGCCCACCCTCCGGTTGATCGGGGCTCCGGCATCGGAACGGAAGAACACACTCAGCGGCTTGAAGTTTCCGAATCGGCCGTATCCTACAGGAGACCGCGGTTCCCGAAGTCCATAGGCCGAGCTGGGCGGAGATTCAACACTGGCGACCCATGGCAAAGTAGGTCCAGGTTTCTGCAATGTTAAAGTCAGCACCGCCCGCGCCTGGAAGCTCCGCAAGCCACAGCTCCACGGTGTTAAATTCAGCAGGCCCAACACTCCGGAGCTTCAACAGGCGATCCCCGGTAAGGTATCGTCCCGTTCTGCGATGGAATTCAGTTCTGTGCCGCTGCTGAAACTCTGGCACCGCGGTCTCCGGCAGGAAAGGCCGCGCCAATCCAGTTGGTAGGCTGCGGGGGGAGGGGGCGATGATGCAACTCGGAGAAAAGACGCATCTCCGTCCAGGTAAGTGACTAGGAAACGGTTTCCCCCTATTCCCCCCACATATAAAAGACTAAGAAACCTTTAAAACATACTTTTTTACATAGTAAAAATAACAAAAAGGGTGAAAGGACGAACAGCTGCTGGCGAGGCTGCCACACACAATGACTCCAACTGATGGACAGTGATAGAGGCCAAGTTATGGGGTATTTTTAAAGCAGAGATCAATAGGTTCTTGATTAGTAAGGGTGTACTAGATGGTGTATCACTCAAGTCTTCTTTGAGGATCACCACGTTGAAGATTTTATCCAAGATCCTGAAAGGTTAATGTCAGGAGCAATGGGCCTGGCAGGACCTCCTGTATTGGGTAGGATTAGAGGGAAATCCTTGTCAAAGCCCTGCATAAGGTGACAACCTCTATGGTGAAACAGGTGGAGAATGGTGGCTGGGCAGCAGGTGGAGCACCACAACATCTGAGAAGGTGGAAGGGAGAGACTTCCAACCATCGTGGAATTCATGCCATTGAGCCCAGGTCTGACTTTGGAAAGGACCTTTCGGTGGCTCTCCAAGCGCAAGCCTCCCCACATTAAAAGATGTCACGCAGAGCCATCCACCTGAAGGGACATAACATCTGCTATCCTGGAATAAAGTGGCTACAAGATTGGCTTTTTGAACCATCTTAAGACCCACAGGGGGACATTCATGCTCTCTGACGAGCTCAATGCGTTTTACGCACGCTTTGACAGGGAGAATACTGATGTGCCTTCCCGATCCCCCATTCGCTATGATGGCATTTCAGTCTCAGTCACAGAGGCCGATGTCAGGAAATCCTTCAGAGGGGTGAACCCCCGAAAAGCACCTGGTCCTGATGGTATACCCGGTCGTGTTCTAAAAACCTGTGCGGACCAACTGGCGGGAGTTTTTACGGACATTTTCAACCTCTCACTTCTGAGGTCTGAGGTCCCCACCTGCTTTAAAAGGGCATCAATTATACCGGTGCCCAAGAAGAGTAAGGTGACATGCCTCAATGACTATCGACCAGTGGCACTAACGCCGGTGGTGATGAAGTGCTTTGAGAGGTTGATCATGGAGCAAATCAACTCCTACATCGACAAAAACCTGGACCCACTGCAGTTCGCGTACCGCCACAACAGATCAACGGTGGATGCGATCTCGCTGGCCCTCCACTCCGCACTGGACCACTTGGACAACAAAAACTCATATGTCAGGCTGTTATTCATTGATTACAGCTCGGCATTTAACACAATCATCCCCTCCAAACTGGTTACCAAACTCGCAGAACTGGGTCTCTGTGCATCCCTCTGCAACTGGATCCTTGACTTCCTCGTCCACAGACCACAGTCTGTTCGTATTGGTGGAAATGTGTCAGCCTCAATAACAATCAGCACGGGAGCACCTCAAGGCTGCGTGCTCAGCCCCCTGCTGTACTCACTCTATACCCATGACTGCGTAGCGAACCACAGTGCGAACTCCATCATCAAGTTCGCTGACGACACCACTATTGTGGGGCGTATCACTGATGGGGATGAGTCAGAGTACAGAAGAGAGATCGAGCAACTGTCCATATGGTGCCAGCGCAATAACCTGGCCCTCAACACCAGCAAAACCAAGGAACTGATTGTGGACTTTGGAAGGAGTAGGAGGGGGACCCACAGCCCCATTTATATCAACGGGTCGATGGTTGAAAGGGTCAAGAGCTTCAAATTCCTGGGCGTGCACATCTCTGAAGATCTTTCCTGGTCCGAGAACACTAATGCAATCATCAAAAAGCACATCAGCGCCTCTACTTCCTGAGAAGATTACGGAGAGTCGGATTGTCAAGGAAGACTCTCTCTAACTTCTACAGGTGCACAGTCGAGAGCATGCTGACCGGTTGCATCGTGGCTTGGTTCGGCAATTTGAGCGCCCTGGAAAGGAAAAGACTACAAAAAGTAGTAAACACTGCCCAGTCCATCATCGGCTCTGACCTTCCTTCCATCGAGGGGATTTATCGCAGTCGCTGCCTCAAAAAGGCTGGCAGTATCATCAAAGACCCACACCATCCTGGCCACACACTCATCTCCCTGCTACCTTCAGGTAGAAGGTACAGGAGCCTGAAGACTGCAACAACCAGGTTCAGGAATAGTTACTTCCCCTCAGCCATCAGGCTATTAAACCTGGCTCGGACAAAACTGATTATTACCAACCACTTTCTGTTATTTGCACTATCAGTTTATTTATTCATGTGTGTATATATTTATATCATGGTATATGGACACATTTATCTGTTTTGTAGTAAATGCCTACTATTTTCTGTGTGCTTAAGCAAAGCAAGAATTTCATTGTCCTATACAGGGACACATGACAATAAACTCACTTGAACTTGAACTTGTACTTCAAGTGATCATTGATGCTGATGATTACCCAAGTGGTAGAATTACATTCTTCCTTGCAAATGGACAGTATTTTATATTCACAACATACAACTTGAAGATTATGGAAAAGCTTTCAATAAGCAGGAGTGCCCACTTTCTACCGTCATTCCAGTATGTGGTCCCATTAATTTAATGAATCCCTTGGTCAGTGGTGACAGTAACATCACTCCAAATCCACCCTCCATCCCATTTAAGATGTCAATGAAGGCTCATTTGGCAACGGTAATGCTACTGAATGTTAAAGAGGGATGTTAAGACTCTTTATCGAAATGGTCATTATGTAGTAATTATAAGATACAAAATATTACTTGATGTGCAACTGCAAATATATGATTTTCTTTTACATCGGTTAGAAGCTGCATACTAAATCTCGTTGCACTGACGTGCAATGACATTAAAAGATATTATTATTATTATTATTATTATTCTTCCAGGCTTTGCTGCCCTTCTCAGCTACTGTTACATATCTGGAAGAATAGTATAGAACAAACATCCCTATATTTTTTCCTTTTAATGATGGGAGCTCAATGAAGCAGCAGTTGGAGCTTAGAACATTGCCCCAAGAAACTCCTGCAGAAATACCCTGAGCAGTCATGGTCGTCCCCAAACTATCAGCAGTCTTCACATACAATTCCAACCACTGGAGAATATTTCCTTTTATTCTCTTTGACATTGCTGGGTAGATACCAATGTTGTACTGTAATGATACAGGTGGTGACTATAAGGCAGGTTTTCAATCACAGAAGCATGCTGTCATGGCTCAATTTTTGCTGCATCTGGTTCTTTATCGGTTTAGGTTTATTATTGTAGTGTGCACCAAGATGAAGTGAAAAGCTTTTGTTTGCATGCTATCCAGTCAAATTGGATACAATACAATACAATACAATACAATTCAATTTATTGTCATTTGGACCCCTTGAGGTCCAAACGAAATGCCGTTTCTGCAACCATACATTACAAACAAATAGACCCAAGACACAACATATTTTACATAAACATCCATCACATTGCTGTGATGGAAGGCCAAAAAAACTTTTCTCTCCACTGCACTCTCCCCCCCCATGTCAGAGTCAAAGTCAAAGCCCCCGGCGGGCGATGGCGAATTGTCCCGTGGCCATTTAAGCCACGTCGGGTGATGCAAGGCCGCACACCGGGTCTTGGTGTTAGAGCCCCCGGCGTGCGCTCGCAAACTCCCGCGGCCATTCCAAGCCGCGCGGGGCGGTGATGTAGGCCCCGCTCCAGGTGCTCTTCAACCCCGCAACTCGGGCAGGAGAAGTCGCCGCTGCGGAAGCCCCGAAAAGCGGTCTCCCTCCAGGGACCCGCGGGCTCCTGGTGCCGTCCGCCAAACCCGCAGTTGCAGCCTCCGAATCTCCGGGGGTCGGGCCGCAGCAGCGTCCACCACAGCTCCACCCGCTCTGGACTCGGCCAGCTCCGCGACGGTGAGGTGAGTAGTCAGCACCAGAGCCCCCGGTTTTCCTGTTGGAGGCCGCTCCTCGTTGCAGCCCCAACGACAACGGAGACCCGACAAAGAAAAGGTCGGGTCTCCCGTGCAGGGAGAGATTTAAAAGTTACCCCCAACCCCCCCACACCACCCCCACCCCCCCACACACATACCCCAACAAAAATAACAAAAACTACATTAAAACATAGACATAAAATAATAAAAACGCAGACGGACTGCAGAGGCCGCTGCAGACGAGAGTCGCGCCGCCTACCGGATAATACTATACACATATAATCCAGCTGAACACAAAAGCAACATGTAGAACAAACAAAAAATACCTGTGTGCACAATAGAGTTTCTCAACACGGGGTAGGCTGGAAAATCTGAACTGTACCCTAGCTTATGGAATGACTGTTCAGAAATCTGGTAACAGAGAGGATGTAGTTATTCCAGAGTCTGGTGGTACCCACTTTCAAACTTTTGAAAAGTGTTGACGGGAACAGGTAGAAGGAATGACCCGAGTGAAAAAAGTCCTTAATTATGGTCGCTTTCCCGAGGCAGAGTGAAGAGTAGATGGAGCCAATGGTGGGGAGTTTGGTGTGTGTGATGGACTGGGCTATATCTACAATTTTCAGCAATTTCTTTGATCTTGGACTGAGCTGTGCCCAACCTTTGCAGCGATTCAATGTGACGGCATGTTTTCAACAGAGCACCTATAGAGGTTGGTAAGAGACATTGGAGACAAGACAAATTTTCCCAGTCTCTTGAGGAAGTTGAGACGTGGGTTTGCTTTTTTGGCTGTAGCTTCAATGTGGTCGGTCCAGGACAGATTGTTGATATTACCTATGTCAAGGAATGTGAAGCTTTGAGCCATTTCCACTTCAGCACCATCGATGCTGATTGGGGTTTGTACACCACCATACTTCCAGAAGTTGATAACTGGCTCCTAGGTGTTGACTCCTATGTCCAGGAGTTTGGATGGGCTTAAGGAGTTGAAGGCAAAGGTGTAGTCAACAAATAAGAATCTGATGTAGATATTCTTGTTATGTAGGTGTTAGAGATGAGTGTAGGGCTAGGGATACAGCATCTGCTGAGGACCTGTTGCGAAGGTAGGCAAACTGCAGTAGATCAAGACAGACTGGGAGCTGAGTTGATGTGCGCCATCACAAGTCAAAGCACTTCATGATGGTGGATGTCAGGGGCACTGGATGGAAAGTTAAGGCATGCTTCCATCCTTTCCTTTGGCACAGGGATTACAGTGATCATCTTAAAGCAGGTAGGGACCACAGAATGGAGTCGGGGAGGTTGAAGATATCGATCACTACATCTGCAAGCTGGTCCTCGAGGGCCGAGGACTCCTCCTGTGCTAGTTGCTTTCCGGAGATTCACTCCTAGAAAAGCTAGTCTTACATCTGGCACAATGTCCATTGGTACATGTGCACCCAAGGCTAATGCATGGGTGACATCTCTCCATCGATGTTCTGTTTAAACCAAACATAGAATGCATGAGCTCATCACTGAGAGACAAGTTGTTGCCAGTCATACTGTCCGACTTCATTTTATAGTGCGTTATAACACGCAGGACAATCAACGGCCGTCCGTGTCGCTGTCTCTGGACTCAAGCTTGATCCGGAATTCTGTCTTGCCATCCCTGATGGCTTTGAAGGTTATAAATAGATTTCTTGTATTGCTCAGGGTCATTATATCCAGTTGAGTAAATCAAATTGAGTGAACTAATTAGGTAGAGAATACAAGAGAAGGCCTAAACAAATCATATATGTAAAAGTGCCACATTTTAAAACCAAAATCAATTCACAGTTAAAGCAAATTGCATTTAGAACAGCCAAACAGCACATCTTGACTTGCACATAAAAGTTGAATCATGGTGTAAAATAGGTTCTTTATGTTTTTGTTCTTAACAACCAAACGCAAAATGATCAAGTCAATTCCTTCAATGAAATTTAAAACAAACAGTAATTACATAAAATATAGTGGGAAGCAACTAAATTTGTAGTACAACTTGATAAAAGTTGAAACAAAAACAAATGAGAAATTGTACTTTGTAGAATTAAGTCCATTCAGAAATGTAAAAAGAGCCAAAAAAATCCAGAGATATAATTAATACTTTCAGTTTAAGTTGCCACTTATGTTGCCTGCAATGTACAAATATTTAAGCTCACTTTCTACTTATTTCAGATCCATGCATTTACAAGAAGTTTCTTTGCCTGCCTGTGTGGGATAGAAGAGACTACAATTGATCAGTTGAATTGATAAAGGTTTGTTTGATTGACATTAATCTGACAAAGTAGACCACCAAGTGACTGACACCGAACATAGTATTTTCTCATTTTGTTACATCTGACCACAGGATGTGGAGACACGATTGGCTGACTCCGATTTCCTCAGTCATTGAACCAGCGGTTATGTTTAAAGTGCTAACTAGCCACTGTCCTAATGCACCCCATCCCCCACTGACACCACAAAATGGATGTGCAACAAATCTAATGAAAGGATCCTTTCCACAATAACACAAATTGTGACAAATTAATAATTGAAAGCATTTGAGGAAACATCTTCAATGACTAGGCTCACAAATATAGAAATTCTACAGCCAGGTGCCAAAATACCCAATAGGAAATAATTCAAAAATTGTAAATCAATTTAAAAATACACTAATTATATCCAGTTTATTTCCAAATCACCACCACCTTAAGGTCAACAGGATTAAGCAAAATACGAGCCATGCCAGTGATTCACACTGGGATGCAAGATGAATTGAAGCTGTTTGAAGGCGAGGCGACATTAAAGGCTGGTAAACAAGCATATGGCATTTTTAACTACAAATACAGGCATGATTGTGTAAATGTGTAATCTTTACAAAAAAAGAGAACAGAGCTGGAGTGTTAGAAACATAGAAAATAGGTGCAGGAGGAGGCCGTTCGGCCCTTCAAGCCAGCACCGCCATGCATTGTGATCATGGCTGATCGTCCCCTATCAATAACCCGTGCCTGCCTTCTCCCCATATCCCTTGACTCCACTAGCCCCCAGAGCTCTATCTAACTCTCTCTTAAATCCATCCAGTGATTTGGCCTCCACTGCCCTCTGTGGCAGGGAATTCCATAAATTCACAACTCTCTGGGTGAAAAAGTTTCTCACCTCAGTCTTAAATGACCTCCCCTTTATTCTAAGAATGTGGCCCCTGGTTCTGGACTCGCCCAACATTGAGAACATTTTTCCTGCATCTAGCTTGTCCAGTCCTTTTATAGTTTTATATGGTTCTATACAATTCCCCCTCATCCTTCTAAACTCCAGTGAATACAAGCCTAGTCTTTTCAATCTTTCCTCGTATGACAGTCCTGCCATCGCAGGGATCAATCTCGTGAACCTACGCTGTACTGCCTCAATCACAAGGATGTCCTCCCTCAAATTAGACCAAAACTGTACACAATACTCCAGATGTGGTCTCACCAGAACCCTATACAACTGCAGAAGAACCTCTTTACTCCTATACTGAAATCCTCTTGTTATGAAGGCCAACATTCCATTAGCTTTCTTCATTGCCTGCTGTACCCGTAATCCAAATTTCAGTGACAAGGACGCCCAGGTCTCGCTACACCTCCCCTTTACCCAACCCCATTGAGATAATAATCTGTCCCCTTGTTTTTGCCGCCAAAGTGGATAACCTCACATTTATCTATATTATACTGCATGTGCCACGCATTTGCCCACTCACTCAACCTGTCCAGGTCACCCTGCAACCTCCTAACATCCTCTTCACAGCTCACACTGCCACCCAACTTTGTGTCATCCGCAAACTTGCTAGTGTTGCACCTAATTCCCTTTATTCATTAATATATATGGTAAACAGTTGTGACCCCAACACCGAGCCTTGCGGCACTCCACTCGCCACTGCCTGCCATTCTGAAAAGGACCCGTTCACTCCTACTCTTTTCTTCCGGTCTGCCAACCAATTTTCTGTCCCTGTCAACATCCTACCCCCAAAACCATGTGCTCTAATTTTAGTCACCAGTCTCCCGTGCGGGACCGTATCAAAGGCTTTCTGAAAGTCTAGATACACTACATCCACGGGCACCCCTTCATCCATTTTACTTGTCACATCCTCAAAAAATTCCAGAAGATTAGTCAAGCATGATTTCCCTTTCATAAATCCATGTTGACTTGGACTAATCCTTTTACTGCTATCCAAATGCCCCATTATTACCTCTTTAATAATTGACTCCAGCATCTTTCCCACCACCGAAGTCAGGCTAACTGGTCTGTAATTCCCTGTTTTCTCTCTCGCTCCTTTCTTGAAAAGTGGGATAACATTAGCTATCCTCCAATCCACAGGAACTGATCCTGAATCATTGAACATTGGAAAATGATCACCTATGCGTTCACTATTTCTAAAGCCACCTTCCCGAGGACCCTGGGATGCAGACCATCAGGTCCAGGGGATTTATCATCCTTCAGTCCCATTAGCCTACCCAATACTATTTCACGCACAATGAAAATGTATTTTAGTTCCTCTACCCCCCTTAGATCCCCTGTCCTCCAGTACATCTGGGAGATTGTTTGTGTCTTCCTTAGTGAAGACAGATCCGAAGTACCTATTCAACTCTTCTGCCATTTCCTTGTTGCCCATAATAATTTCACCCGTGTCTGCCTTCAAGGGAACCACATTTGACTTTGCTACTATTTTTCCCTAAACCTATCTAAAGAAACTTTTACTGTCCTTCTTTATATTCCTGGCCAGCTTCCCTTCGTACTTCATCTTTTCAGCCCGTATTGCCCGTTTTGTATTGCCTGTTGTCCTATGAAAGTTTCCCAATCCTCTGGCTTCCGGCTATTCTTTGCTGTGTTATACATCTTTTCTTTTAGTTTTATTCTATCCCTAACTTCTCTTGTCAGCCACGGTTGCCTCCTACTCCCCTTAGAATCTTTATTCCTTTATGGAATGAAATGATCCTGCGTCTTCCAGATTATGCCCAGAAATTCCTGCCATTGCTGTTCCACCGTCATTCCTGCTAGGATCCCTTTCCAGTCTACCTTGGCCAGCTCCCCTCTCATGCCTTCATAGTCCCCTTTGTTCAACTGCATCACTGACACTTTAACGTTCTCCTTCTCAAATTGCAGATTAAAACTAATCATATTATGATCACTACCTCCTTTACATCGAGTTCTCTTAACATATCTCGTTCATTGGACAACACTAAACCCAGAATTGCCTTTTCTCTGGTCGGCTCCATTACAAGCTGCTCTAAGAATCCATCTCGGAGGCATTCTACAACTCTCTTTCTTGGGGTCCTGAACCAACCTGATTTTCCCAGTCTACCTGCATATTGAAATCTCCCATCACCACAGTGGCATTACCATGCCAGTTTTAACTCCTGCTCCAACGTACACCCTACATCCGGATTACTATTTGGGGGTCTGTAGATAACACCCATTAGTGCCTTCACGCTTTTACAATTCCTCAACTCAATCCACAGTGACTCTACCTCATCAGTCCCTATGTCTTCCCTCGCAAGGGACTGAATTCCATCACTCACCAGCAGAGCTACCCCCCCCCCCCCCCCTCATCTGCCACCTGCCTGTCCTTTCTATAGGATGCATAACCCTGAACATTAAGTTCCCAGGCCCGATCCTCCTGCAGCCATGTCTCAGTAATCCCCACAATGTCATATCTACCAACCTCTAACTGAGCCTCAAGCTCATCTACTTTACTTCTTATACTTCGCGCATTCATATACAATACTTTCACATCGATCCTTATTACACTTGGCCATACGCTCCTATCCCTTTGTGAGCTTCCTTTCCCGTTAATTCTGGGGTCATTAACCATCCCTTTACTCTCTTTCCCCTTAACTCTGTCCTCGACTATCCCATTTGACACCCCACCCCCCTTATTCAGTTTAAAACCATCCGTGTAGCAGTGGCAAACCTGCCTGCCAGAATGCTGGTCCCTCACCTGTTAAGATGCAATCTGTCCCTTTTGTACAGTTCCCCCCTACTCCAAAACAGATCCCAGTGATCTAAGAATCTAAATCCCTGCCCCCTGCACCAGTTCCTCAGCCACACATTCAGGACCCGTATATCCCTGTTCCTGCTCTCGCCAGCACGAGGAAATGGAAGCAAACCGGAGATAACGACCCTGGAGGTCCTGCTTTTCAGCATTTTTCCGAGCTCTCTAAAATCACGCGGCAGAATATTCATCCCCTTCTTTCCGACATAGTTTGTGCCGACATGCACTACCACTTCCGGCTGTTCACCTTCGCCCTTGAGGATTTTCTGCACTCTGTCCGTGACATCCTGGATCCTGACACCAGGAAGGCAGCACACCATCCTCGAATCCCGTCTGTTCCCGCAGAAACCCCTGTCTGTACCCCTCACAATGGAGTCTCCAACTACAATGGCGTTGCCTCTTTTGTTTTGGCCCAACAGCCCTTTTTGCTTCGCAAGCCAGTCCTGGCCAATTCTAGGCATCTTCCTCCATGAAATATTCAACAGGATGTACGAGGGATTGATCAGAATTACACCAGAAATGATGTACAGCAACAGGTAGAGAAACTAAAGATGAAGATAGACACAAAATGCTGGAGTAACTCAGCAGGACAGGCAGCATCTCTGGATAGAAGGAATGGGTGACATTTCAGGTCGAGACCCTTCTTCAGACTTCTTCAAAGTAAAGCCGAGGTTGTTTACCTTACAACCAGGGTGTACAAGATGAGATTTGTTCGAGGTATTCATAGTCATCAAAATGTACATCACTCCACCCACACTGGCTGTGATGCTGACCTACGCCAAGTCTATTTGTCCACCTTAGGCTTTTATCGTCTTACACCTTTCCTTTTTAAGTACCTATCCAAACAGCTTTTAAACATTGCGATTATATCTGCCTCTGGCACCTACCCTGGCAACTCATTCAAAATAGCTAGTGTGGAAAAACTTAACCCTTCAATGGCCGTCAAATATTTTCCTTCGTCTTGGGGGAAAAAAAGACTGCAACTACCTAACTTGCCAACTTTAGCATGATTTTGCCTAATTTATGTTTCTTTTATCTATCCACCCCCTACTCCCCCACAATAAAACTCAGATTTCTATATTCCAAGAATAAACCCAGCCAATCAGATCACTATGGTCCTCATTACTTGCAATATCCTGCTGAGTCTCTTCTGTACTTTATGTGCATCAACCAGAATTGTACACAATACTCTAAATACAGTTTAACCAACTTCTTTGCAATTGAACCTCGAGGTTCCAATTCTTATACTCCATGCCTTGATCTATGAAGGCAAATATACCAAATACCTCTTTTGCTCCCCTATCCACCTTCTTCACCACTTTCAGAGAACTATGCACTTGCACCCCAAGGCACTGCTACAATTCAACAGCAAGATTCTTACCATTTCCTCTACTTTCTACCAGGATTTGACATCCCAAAATATATTACCTCACACTCTTCTGGTTTCAATCAACCAACTCACCACCTAACTTTCCATGTGATCTGTGCCCTGCTGTATTCTTAAACAACCTCCACTATCTGCAACCACCAATTTTTGTATAATTTGCAAACTTGTTAATCAAAACCTCCATTCTCATCCAAGTCATTTAAATATATTGCAAGCAAAGATTACAGCACCAATCCCTGTAGTACACTACTTGTTGGAGATTTCCTGTCAGAGAAACACCCACCCAGCACGACCCTCTACCTCCCATCATCTCACCAATTTTGGATCCAGCTTGCCAACTTTCTTGAAAGGTTTCAGTGGAATAAATGATAAACTTCCCCCAGAAAGGTAATTAGTTGAAAGATGCAAGCAGATAACTTGTGGGGGAAAAAAATTGTTCAACAAGTTTTATTTATAGAAATTCACTGTACAGCAATATGCTATTTTCTTCGAAAAGGAAAGATATGTTGGTCTATGGTAGGGATGGTAGTAACTTAGTAGGGACCTGAATAAAGCAGCAGAAATTAATGCTGGTCAAAAATAAGTTCCCCAGGCTCATTCCAGTCTGAAGAAGGGTCTCGAACCAAAATGTCACCCATTCTTTCTCTCCAGAAATGCTGTCCCGCTGAGTTACTCCAGCATTTTGCCTACCTTCGATTTAAAGCAGCACCTGCAGTTCTTTCCTACTCATTCCAGCTCTTGGTCTATAGCCTTGTCGGTCACATCATATCAAGTATCCAAATGTAATTTAAAGGTGAAGAGGGATTCTGCAGCTATCCGATTTTCAGGTAGTGTGGGACACCAACCATTCTCCAGGTCAAGCAACAGTGTGTCAACTCCCTTCTAATTTTTTTCTTCCAAGTGATTGTAAATCTTTGTTTCTAGTCACCAATTTGGCAATTCCTATCCACTTCATTCAAGTCTCTTAATCCCCCACAGCTTTATTTTATTCCAAACCAACATCCCACGTTAGCCAATCTTTCCTCATAACTAATCCCCTTTCTCACAGCAACATTTTCATAAATTACCTCCACATCATGTTCATACGTGATAGAATTAGGTAATTTGGCCCATCAAGTCTACTCCGACATTTAATCATGGCTGATCCATCTGCCCCTCTCAAACCATTCTCCTGCCTGCTCCCCATAACCCCTGACACCCGTACTTATCAAGAATCTATCTCAGCATTAAATATATCCATTGACGACCTCCACCGCCTTCTGTGGCAATGAATTCCAAAGATTCACCACCTTCTGCCTGGAAACATCCTCTCCACATCCACTCTATCCAAGCTTTTCACGATTCAGTAAGTTTCAAAGAGGTTCCTCCCTCAACCTTCAAAACTCCAGCGCGTAGAAGCCCAGCGCCATCAAACACTCATCATATGTTAACCCACTTTTCCTGGGATTATCTTGCCTCAACTTTTCCACTCCCCTTACTTATTCTAACCTCTCCCCACCTGAACGTACAGCCCCTCCGCTCACTCTGCAGTAACCGAGCGAGATAACCAAACCCGCCGACAAGGGAGGTGCCGCTTAAGTCTGGCACGCTGACCTCTACCGGGGGCCGAGGCCAGGCGACAACTCTCATCGACATCTCCTTCTGCTTATCCTTGGACCAGGATCCCACAGACAAGCACCAGACCTTAATTTCTGATTTAATTATTTCGGGTTCTCTGCCCTCTAAAGCCTCCAACCTTATCGATCCCAAGCACCGCACGGCCCGATTTTATCTTCTCCCCAAAATCCACAAACAGAACTGTCCTGGCAGATCCATTGTTTCTGCTTGTTCATGTCCCACCAAATCAATTTCCACACTCTATCCCTCTTGGTCCAATCCCTCCCTACCTATGTCGAAGACACTTCACACACTCTTCATCTCTTCAATGACTTCTGTTTTCCAGGCCCCCACTCCCTCATCATTACTATGGATGTCCAGTCACTCTACATCTATCCCCCACCAGGAAGGTCTTAAAACCCTCAGTTTCATCCTCAACCGCAGAACCAGCTAATTTCAGTCTACTAATACTCTCCACCGCCTAGCAGAGCTGGTCCTTACCCTCAACAACTTCTTCGACTCTTCCCACTTCCTCTAAATCCAAGGTATGCCTGCCTCTTCATAGGGTACGTCGAACAATCACTGTTCCAGACGTACACTGGACCAATCACCGAACTCTACCGCTGCTACATTGACAACTGCATCGGTGCTACTTCCTGCACCCATGCAGAACTCACTGACCATCAACCAAGACTAATTTCCACCCTGCAAACAAATTCACTTGAACTATCTCCCTACCGTTTCCAGATCTCACCATCTCCATCACAGGAGACGGACTATTGTCCAACATCTATTACAAACCCACCGATTCCCATAGCCATCGAGACCTCTTCCCACCCTGCTTCCTGTAAAGACTCTATCCCCGACTACTAATTCCTCCATCTCTGCCGCATCTGCGCCCAGGATGAGGTTTTCCCATATCAGGTCATCGGAGATGTCCTCATTCTTTAGGAAACAGGGATTCCCCTCTTCCATTATAGATGAGGCTCTCACTAGGGTCTCCTCGATATCCTGCAACACCGCTCTTGCTACCCCTCCCTCCATTCGTAACAAGGACTGAGCCCCCTTGTCCTTGCCTACATCAGCCATCACATACAGCATATAATCCTCCAGCATTTTCTACTGGCCACATCTTACCATCTCTGCCTTTTCTGCTTTCCGATTAATTTGCTATCCCTGAATTTACTATCTTTGTAACTTACAAGAATATACTGTCGGAAATGAATAGCACAAACAAATTTCAAAAATAGCTTAAGAGATATATTCAAAAGGATATAGATGCTGTGCGGAGGGTGAATGCTACAGCACAAGAGATCAAATAAAGTTATATATCTATCTACCTAACTATCGGACATTACTTGCTGGACATTAAACAATGGCCTACACATTAAGATCAATTGTCCTGATGAGCTGACAAGTAAATGGCAACTGTGCTGCATGTATATATAAAAAATATATAAAATATTGCATAGACATATGTATGGAGGAACAGAGCAGAACAGTACTGCAAGGGAACAGGCCCTTCAGGTCATCATGTTTATTTTTAGTTTAGAGATACAGCATGGAAACAGGCTCTTTGGCCCACTGAAGACATCATCCTAACCTTGATATCAATCAAACTAATCCCATCTGCATGGTTCACATCCATTCTCTGCCTTTACGTGTCCATCTAAATGCCTCTTAAATATATGCTTCCATCATTCCAGTGTCTACCATACCTGCGTCTACCACCTCTCCAACCAGGGCATTTCAGGGACCTCTCAAAATACTTGCTTCTTAAGTCATCTTAAACCTGCCCCCCTGCCCCCCTCCCCCCTCTCACATGAAACCTCTGCTGTCTGGCGTTTGACATTTCCACCCTGGGGAAAAAGACTACTTCATCTATGGCTCAATTGTATACACTATCAGACTGCCCCTCGGCCTTCGACCCTTCAGAGAAAACAATCCAAATAGTCCATATTCTCCATGTAGTTAATAATCTCCAATTCATACAAAATTCTTATGAACATCTTCTGCACCTTCTCTAAACACTCCCCGTTCTTCATATAGTGCGACAACCAGAATAGCACACGACGCTCCAAATGTGCCCTAACCAAAATTTTACACAGGTGCAATGTGACTTGCCAACTTTATATTCAATACCTCAACCAATGAAGGCTTATACTGCATGACATTATTACCACCTGATCCACTCATGTTGTCACTTGAGGCAACATGGACCAAAACCCCAAGATCCCACTGTACCACAGTGTTAAAACTTCTATTCTTTATTGGTCAAATCTCATGCATTTGCCTTCCAAAACACTTCACCTCACATTAAACTCCATGTGCCATTTTGCCACCTAAATTTCTAGCTGATCTATCCTGATGTACCATTTTTGTCTCATCTGCAAAGTTACTAATCAACCAAATCATTTATATAATGAGCAAAATACATTACATATTTACAAACAAGAGGCCTTTATGGTGAATCTTGTGAACACCACTGGTCAGGGAACTCCAGTCCGAAAAACATGCCGTCTATGACCAAGCCAAATTACCAACTTACTGTGGACCCCATGTGACTTAAGCTTCTGACCATTGGCCCCCATTTTTTTCATCTGTACACATTCATACCGAATAAACAAGATGGATATAACCCAAGTGTGCTTTTAGGTAAACTGCATGCTTGGGTACGTCCTTAAATAGAGTCAAAGAATACAAAACTTAACAGAGCATTGAAGTTCCATACAAATGAAATTTATTGTTTTTGAAATTTAATTCAAATTTTAAAACAGAGTTATTACCACCTATAACCAGTACACCTAACCACTGTTGTTAGAGGTTGAACAACAAGCAGGGCACTGATGATATAAAAAAGGAAAAAAACACTTCTACACAAGATGCATATTTCTTCCATACTTCTACATACATGATACAATGGAAAAGGTTAGAACAAAGTTCTATGCACATTTCAACAGACTGAATAGTGATTTGGCAAAAAAAATCTAAAATATACTCCCAACAACTCTCTAAAAAATTAAACCAAATTGTACTTTTCATCATATGGAATTTACTTCAGTATCTTCAGCTTCCAGCATCTGAATCAAACCTGCAATACCTGTCTAACAAGCTTAATGCTGCATAACAGCACCAAAATGTGTTAATACTATTTATTACTCAGCAAAACAATATAAGATCCAAAGAAAACATTCACAATTAATTGACTATAAAGGTAGGAAATTAAGTCACATTTAAAAGAACCCTAGTAAAAAGCTATATTTTTGTTAAATTCAATATTGCACAAATGAATATCCTTCAATAATTGCACAGTAAAACATTTAAATAGCATTTTGCCATGTGAATATACTTACACACTACTGTCTGTCAGTGACATGGTATCTGCATCACTTGACATACTCTGTTGCTCACTGTCATTAGCACTTGTTGCTGGTGCCAAGGCATACCCTGTGTTCACGTAGTAAGGATTGACTGGTTCCCGCCATGAACTATGTCTGGATAAAAAAAGAAACATAAATTAGGCAAAATCATGTTAAAGCTGGAAATAATCACCTACATCCTGGGAACGCAAGTAACAGTCGTCAGTGAGATAGTGTCTTGAATATAGTTAATGTCACAATTGCATTACTAAACTTATTTTCCGAGTAAATAAAGAGTATTTATACCTTCAAGAAAAAACAGCCAGTAAGGCAAGTCTTGTACAATCGTTACAAGCATTTTACAGATTAAGTTCAAATGGCTCACAAATCCACCTCTCAAGGTTCAGATGCTCAAATGAGCCACAACTTTATCAGGAATGAAATATGGAATTTATATCTTTGGCAAAATTTAACTTTCAACTGTACTTCATAAACATTTGTAATTTTTCTGCTGGAAGTTGAGACCTCAAGATATGTATAACCTTTAAATTCTGCTGAATTGGATTCAGTGCATTTACACTTGATCACAAAATCAGAAATGAATGCTTCAGAATCAGTGCCATCAAAACTAGAGTTCTCAAAAAAAATAATAACGTTTATTTTGGAATAATGCACTTCTAAAGAACAGCAATGAAAATTACCCCTATGCAAAAAAAGTGTTTATTTAGACCACGTTAGTTAGACCACATTAGATGTGATTAGCAAACCCTTAATCATGCTAGGAAAACATTCACAGCTGAGAGGTATGTTTTTGAGCCTGGATGGTCATTGAAAAATAAAACATCAAATATTAAAAGCGAATGCAACACATTTCCGAGTGCCATACAAAAAAGGTTTATTAATTGGAAATTTCATCTGAAAGAGATGACGAAAACAAAAACCATCTTGAGTAATTGCTTGGCCAGCCTTGCACACCAATCAGCTTATACAACATTAAAACCCAAAGGTTTTGGTTGCTGTGTTATCAAGTCGTTGGTAGGAAATTTGCTTGTGATGGAATATACAAGTACATCTTGCTGTCAATGGACCCGTCATATAAATAGATAGTTTTGTTAACACATTATATAATGTGCAATGACAATACTGCTTAATTTTATTGCCAAAAAGTTAATTATGATGCTGTTACCATGATCCATTTGTCCTCGACACCCGCGTCAAGGTACAGGAGTTGACGAGAGTTCTTGAGTAGTGAGCTTCGACTAATAATTTGGAATTGCCTGAAGTCTTCAAACTAATGATGCTACAAACATGTCAAATGAACACGGGCATGTGGTATTTTTTTATGATTGGTTTCAACTTCCCCCTTTCTTGCGGTCTAACATTCTAATAATTTATCTTGATGGCAATTAAAGTGAACTTTCAAATGTCAACTTTCAAATGGTCTGTAAACTTCAGAGAGAAGGTGAAATGGAGATATTTACTCATCTGCATGCCATTCAAATTTCCCCTTTAAAAAAAGAAATTTGCAAGCACCCAGGCCCCAATTATCACTTTATTACCCATGTTACATTCAGATTTGGAATATACAAACCAGTAGATGAAAGACATTAAAAGAATTGCAAGCAGACAAAGGCAAATGTGATACAAATGCAACAAATTTGAAAGGCTATTAAGTAATCTTGATTTTGTCCATTCAACACAAACATTAGAAAAATCTGCTAATGGATTAATGAGAGATTTTAACTTGCTAAATGTACAATTCTACAGAATGTTCGGAGGTCAACATACCCAAAATAATTTATACAATAAAAGCAACAATAACGTGGCATTTAAATGAGTCAGGCCATTATTTTTCTCACACCATATTCCAAGGCTTACAGGGCTTTGAGCACAAATTTTGAACATGCCGTCAAATTTGATTAGTTCGGGTGTCAGAGGTTATTGGGAGAAGGCAAGAGAATGGGGTTAGATTTGAATTATGCAAAGGTCATGAAATTTAGGACTTTGCACACCAGTTTCTGGAATCTGCATGTAACTATGTATTTATGACTAGCTCAATCCTCAAATGCAGCACACATTTTTGTTGGATGGTATAGCACACTGGAACCAAATGCAAGATGCTACAGAATTGTAGGATGTACAACTCTTCCAATTCTGCTATGGTTTCTGATAACAACCAAATTGCTGTGAGAAAGGCACCATGGAGTAAGCCAAGCATTACTTGGGTAGATAGAATCCCAAGTGATATATTGAACTGTTTTTAAAAAACATGAGTAACAGAGCAGATATCCATCTCTTTAAACAACATCTAGATGTACATATTAAGCCCAATAAGAGCTGTGAATAATTATATCACAATAAAAGCTTCTATATTCAAAATTAGCTCAAGGCTCCTACTGTGTTTTGGTCTCATTACCATACTCCTTTGAAGCTTAGTTCTCTTTTTGTCCTTTACCAGGATCCTAATAGTACTCTCTCTTTCCCTCACAGCAGTGTCCTGTGCTCCACCCCAGCACTTCTAAGCCACAATATTGCTTTAAAGAGTTCATCTTCCAAGAATTTAATCCCTGCTTCAAAAGAAATTTGCCCCGTGTACATGAACAGCAGGAGAGATCTGGCTGGGTCCACTAAAGAAGTTTGAGACAACAGAGCAAATGTCTCAGCTCTTAAAAAGTGCCAGACCTGGCAATTTATAAAGGTTACTCCTGATGTGCCCAGAGAGCAACAGTTTCCACTACTTCAGTCCCAAGAGCTGTACATAACTTTAAGGCTTTAAGAAAGAAACAGACAGGAGATTTGCAGACTGCAAAGCAACTTGCAGTCTGCATACTGCCTGTCGGACATATCTTGAACATCACTGCAGTATGGGCTTCAAAGTAAATCTTCAATTGATGCAAAACCAAAGGTAGCAAAAGGCCATAAAATTAGAACACTATCAAAACCTTAGTTATCAACAAATGCAAATTTGGTGCTTTGTAAAATCTCCAAATTAAAATGTCCCACTCAAAGAAATATACAGTAAAATTCACCATGAAACTGTCCATGTTACTTCAGCCAGTGGTAAAATT
Organism: Amblyraja radiata; assembly: GCF_010909765.2. Classification (NCBI taxonomy): domain Eukaryota; kingdom Metazoa; phylum Chordata; class Chondrichthyes; order Rajiformes; family Rajidae; genus Amblyraja; species Amblyraja radiata. The sequence continues at coordinate 15,875,195 of NC_045977.1, forward strand.
GAGACCGTGGGCAAGTCTATTATTTTTATTCTACTATAATTTTCAACAATTTTTCAGAAATCTAAATACTACAGCTTGATAACTTGTGAATTGCTTCAACTGATTATACTATTTGTAATATATAGCACAATTAACAAATGCACTTAATTTAAAGAAACAATGAGAAATGGCACCATAATTACTATTTCTTGCATTTTGAAGAAACATAACAAAAAAAGATTGAACAAAACAGGTACATTGAAATCACATTGCTACAAGTTAAGGACCTGTCCCACTTTCACGACCTCTGCCAAGTTTACCCTTGACTCGTACTCGCAGCATGGTCGTAGGAGGTCATAGGTAGGTCGTAGGTACTCGTGGCATCACGTAGGTCGGGGCGTTTTTCTATCCCGATGAAAAATGTCCACGAATAAAAAAGGTCGTGAAAGTTGGACAGGCCCTTTACTGATCTCATTTAGTTGATGCACACATTTCTATTACTTTGTAGCTTCTCAGCCCTTTACAACCGCTTTCCTTACAGTGCCTACATTGTCCTTTCACAATACCCACATGTACATAGTACTAATTTCTCAGCTTTGAGCAAATGAATCTAACCTGCAGTAAATTTACTATGCACTTTTAAACATCACTATTTTATTTTAAACATTCTGCAATATTGCACCTCAGCTTAATGCAAAACTATTGCAAAATGCTATTTTAAGGGCCCCAGTGTGCATTTCCATTACAAATGTTTAAAGATTTGCCTTTATATGATGTCTTTCCGTGTCAGATCACCCCCAAGTCGTTTACAAATCAATACTTTGTAGCCGTTGAACTATTGAACTATTTAATTTGTGCAGAGCAAGCTTTCCTGTAAAAGCAATAGGATAATGATCTCATGTACATACATTATCCAGTAAACGACCATGGATTCCGGAAGAGGCCTAGCAGCTGCGGCTCGCCTGAAGTCCGTCAGTTTTTTCTTTTTTTTTTGTTTTCTTGTCCTGTTTTAGTTAATTTTAGTTTATTTAGGTTGTGTATGTGTGGGGGGGGGGGGGGCGGGGGAGAAACATGTTTTTGGTCTCTTCCTTCGGGGGATGCAACCTTTTCTTGTCATATCCCCCGTCTCCGTCTGCGCTGAGGCCTAATGGCGGAGCTGGTCGCCTCCAACTGGGACCGACCTCGAGGCTCCGGAGGCAGAGCCAGCCAGGACCCGACTTCAGGGCTGTGACGGCGGTGACCTGACTTTGGAGCCTCAGAGGCTCGGCCGCCGGCCCAGTGGACGACATCGTCGGGAGCTCGCAAGTTACAGGTTGGTGACCTGTTTTTCTGGAGCTCCCCCAACAACAGCTTCGTCTGCTGGACTGGAAGGCGGCAGCTTCGACCGCCCCAGGCCGCAGAGTTTGAACCAGCCCGTTCACGGAGCTCGGATTCAGCCGCGGGACTTGTTTACCATCACCCGGCGGGGTCACAACATCGGAGGCCTGGATCGCCTCAGCGCAAAGGGAGAACAAGGAGGGAAGAGACAAGGACTTTAAGACTTTTGTCTTCCATCACAGTGAGGAGGTGCCTGGTGGACTCACTGTGGTGGATGTTAAATCTGTGTTTATTGTGTGTTTTGTTATTTTACTCTATGTTATGACTGCAAGGCACGAAATTTCGTTCAGACTGAAAAGTCTGAATGACAATAAAGGATACTTGATACTTGACAGATATTTGGACAGATGGGTGGTGTTCAGAAGGCTGTGGGCCAAATGCAGGCAAATGGGACCAACCCTATAAGCCAACTTGGTCAGCCCTATAAGCCAACAAGATGGGCCGAAGTGCCCGATTCTGTGCTGTATATAACTACGAGCACTATGGAATTTCTATCAAATTTTAAAAATAGCTGCCATTTACTCAATAATTAGCAACTATACCATCAAAATTACTTAAGAGCATTTTTTCAAAACGGAGAAAAGTGCTATTTTCAAAAAAATAACCATACCATTTGAGAATCATCAATTCACTTGTGTAGGGCTACATATAAATTGAATAAAATTGAAATAATATAGCTCCTACCATGACCTCCAGACATCAAGTGTTTCATTGGATGTGAAGCACTTGAAATAGTTGAATACAGAATGCTGTACTAAGTACAAACATTAACACATAACTAAGGATAATGCTAGCACTCGAGTACTTAATATAGCATTCACAAAAATGTTTCATCACTCACATGCAGTATTACATTCCATTAACCATATATTAGAATACTCAGAATTTTTGGACAGATATTGTGTCACCTTTATTTACAGCTATATGAATCTTCAAGTCTACAAATCCCAATCATGCCTTAGTATTTCTTTTAGTTTAAAAATAGGCCATTAAGTTGGTATTCTAATCAATTGACCAACAATTTGCTTCGATCACTTGCCATTTCATCAAACTCCATATACAGCTGATATATCCCTCCCCACACTCCCACAAATACAGAAAACAGGTGTTGGTTTATCGTTACTTGTACCAAGTTAGTGAAAAACTTTGTGTACTGTCCAGGCAAATTATACTATACTCAAGTACATCAAGTGGTGCAGAGAGAAAAAGAGTTTATAGAATATAGTCTTACATCTACAAAGAAAGTGCAATTACAGAAAGAGTGCAAGGGACACCGCGAGGTAGATTGTAATATCAGGAAACATATCCCTAGCATACAAAAGATCCGACAAGAGCTGATAATTGTGAGGAGGAAGCTGGCCTTGAACATGGTCGTATATGCTTTCAAGCTTTATATCTTCTGCTCAATGAGAGGGAAGAGGCAATGACTGGGGTATTAGTGGTCCTTCATCATACTGGCTGCTTTCGTGGCATTGTGAAGTATAGATCAAGTCAATGGGGGTTGAGGCTGGCTTGAATCATGGATTAAGCTGCATTCACTAGCAATGTTACAAAATTTTGAGATTTTAAAAGTCAAGTCTATAATTTATCCCATCAGATAAAGCATAAAAAGAAGTTTAATTTGTCACCTAATTCACTTTCATATCTTAAGTATTAAAATAGTTTTGGCCATTTTCATACTCGGAAATTAGCATCTTGTTCCCTATTGCTTTTCCATTGACTTAACACAAAAGCTGTGATCGAGGACAATCAAATGGCCAAAACTTTCTTAAAAATTAAGAGAACTAAAATAAATGTTCAGTTATTATAGTATGAAGCATTCTGAAACAAATATGAAACAATCTTACTTAGATGACTTGAAATTAAAGCATATAATTAGTTAGTTACCTAATTGGAGCTAATTATAAAATTCAATTACTAGATCTAAACATCTATCAATTTCTTAAGAATAGATTAACATTTTTAAATAGCCTAAGTGTTCAAATAACATTCAAACAAGAATTCACAATATAACATAATTTTTAAATCTCATTGTCATGGATTTATAGGCCAAATGGAAGGAATTTAATGTTTAATACCTGTAAATTAATGGCCATTTAAATCAACTTGCGAGTGGGTTTTTCTGGAACGCGACCATTTGGAACGTTGCGGTTTGCAGTGATTTATACCCTCATATCGGCATGTAAAACACTGCCGGTTGGTATGGGGACTAAATCACCGTTTCGCAACTTAAAATGTGAACTAAAGGCATCTTAAGGACCACTTTTATACATAAAAATAAACAGCTTTTTTTTTAACCTGTCACCTACATGAAATCCGTCCCCATTGAAGGCTTTAGAAGCTGATTTTAAAATGACTCCAGCGCTGAACGAGTCAGGCGATTATAAAAAATATATACAGAACGCCCGTCGGAATGATTCATCAGCAAAAGCTTGCACTCCAACCAAATATAATCCAGGACAAGGTAGGAAAAAAAACGCATTTAAACCCCGCCCCCCCCCCCCCCCTCAAAGGCGCCAAAATCGTGCACACGGCCAGTGGCAGAATTGCAGCGCCGCTGAAGGTAAGTATTGTAACATACCTACATTCACAACTCTTGCAATTTCTTGCTATGTTGGGGAGTGCAGCCGTCTCACCAAGTTTGATGCATTCATATAGGACACTTTCCATAGTTCAAGTTCAAGTGAGTTTATTGTCATGTGTCCCTGTATAGGACAATGAAATTCTTGCTTTGCTTAAGCACACAGAAAATAGTAGGCATTTACTACAAAACAGATAAATGTGTCCATATACCATGATATAAATATATACACACATGAATAAATAAACTGATAGTGCAAATAACAGAAAGTGGTTGGTAATAATCAGAGTTTTGTCCGAGCCAGGTTTAATAGCCTGATGGCTGAGGGGAAGTAACTATTCCTGAACCTGGTTGTTGCAGTCTTCAGGCTCCTGTACCTTCTACCTGAAGGTAGCAGGGAGATGAGTGTGTGGCCAGGATGGTGTGGGTCTTTGATGATACTGCCAGCCTTTTTGAGGCAGCGACTGCGATAAATCCCCTCGATGGAAGGAAGGTCAGAGCCGATGATGGACTGGGCAGTGTTTACTACTTTTTGTAGTCTTTTCCTTTCCAGGGCGCTCAAATTGCCGAACCAAGCCACGATGCAACCGGTCAGCATGCTCTCGACTGTGCACCTGTAGAAGTTAGAGAGAGTCTTCCTTGACAATCCGACTCTCCGTAATCTTCTCAGGAAGTAGAGGCGCTGATGTGCTTTTTTGATGATTGCATTAGTGTTCTCGGACCAGGAAAGATCTTCAGAGATGTGCACGCCCAGGAATTTGAAGCTCTTGACCCTTTCAACCATCGACCCGTTGATATAAATGGGGCTGTGGGTCCCCCTCCTACTCCTTCCAAAGTCCACAATCAGTTCCTTGGTTTTGCTGGTGTTGAGGGCCAGGTTATTGCGCTGGCACCATATGGACAGTTGCTCGATCTCTCTTCTGTACTCTGACTCATCCCCATCAGTGATACGCCCCACAATAGTGGTGTCGTCAGCGAACTTGATGATGGAGTTCACACTGTGGTTCGCTACGCAGTCATGGGTATAGAGTGAGTACAGCAGGGGGCTGAGCACGCAGCCTTGAGGAGCTCCCGTGCATATTTATATACATAGCAATTCTATAAAGAATGGATTAATTTTCCACCATTTACTTGGGCAGGGATGTGATAGTATGACTTGCTCAGTTAGGCAACTTGGTCAGAATGGCAATTTGGCATGCTGTATGGCTCTATGATTGTAAACAGGTTCTTGGTGGATAGGCAGTTCATTATCTCTATTTCACCCACCAGGCTTTCTCAGAAACAAGTGTCACAAGTTGATGAGGACTAATGCCCATAAATATGGATTAATATTTTGAAAAAAATTATTGCTGATATTGATGATTAGTAGAAAACTGCACCCTTCCTTGCAAAGTATACCATGTGTTCACAAACCAACAGTTACAAGATGCTGGTGGTATGCACATTCATTTGTGTTACGTAGAAGATTGTAGCACTAATGCTAGAGATAAAAATCAACAGCAACTTTGATTACCAGGCTGCAGATCTATGGTCTCAAACATTTGTTCAGGAGTATGGTTTTGATGAATCAATTGAAAAACTTAGATCGTAATTTTTTTTAAATCCTGTATCTTGTCATCTATCTGACCATCTCCCCTCACACAAGTATAAGGATACAATTGAAATGTAGACTAGTGACCCAAAACTATTTCCTGTAATTCAGATTCCCGATGAATTGGTTCCTGCCTAAATGGATCTTTGGCTATCTGTGTCGGAAAGACTGTTGTGTAAGCACTTGGATTAACTGTCCGAGCCTTCTCCCAAAAATTGACTTTAGAGAGACAAAGGGGAAACTCCAAACATTTAAAGATCCAATCATTTCAGTTTGACAATGCAATGTATTTATAATGAAGGAATTCACTACACTTTTCTGGAGATTTAAACTTCCTCAGTCAGACATGGATTTTATTTTACAAAAAGGTAGCCAATGCACTTGAACTACAAATTGTTAAAAACTGTACTGACAAGATTCCCATAAAACTGACCTAGCTGGTTTTAGAGCCCACGGACACCCAGCAAGAATAAACGCTAACTAAAAAACCTGGTTCTTAACACATAAAATGGTTTAAGTAGCTGATGTTTAAAATTTCATGTGACACTTCATATTTCAGTTTGAGGGGAAACACAACATATGTTCATTAATACAAGTAAATTCTTGCTGTTCATTTAAAAATTAATATGCTATTTGTATATATTATGCAGAATTTCAAACTTTCCATTTGATGTACTAATTGCAGAGAGCAACTATTTTAAATATTAAATGGACCGTGCACTCAAGCCCAGGAATAGTAAAAAGGTAGCTGGAAGAGGTTCAAAACAAAGTTTGAGTTCGTGTTCAGAATGTTCAAACAGCAACACCATCTTGGTGGAGGTTAATAAGAACTCGGAAGTTGGCTAGAGTGTTGGCCACAGTTGCATTTTACTCCTAAGGAGGCTTTGGCAAAGCAGCCCTCACCAGGTGGTGGGTTGTTTTCAACATTTATCCTGGGGGCTAATATTTGCTTTGGCAGCATCCATAACTTAAATTTTTTTGATAATTTACCACACTGTGGAAACAATTTTAACTTAAAAAGTTACGAATAGGTGGAGGTATTGATTGAAAAAAACTGCAAAATTAGATTGCTATATTGTTGTAAAACACTTAGGGAGTAGGATTCAAGATGAATTATTCCAGGATTCCGTTATTAATAATTACTCCTTTGTCATGCCTGCTCACGTTCCTCAAAGATTTGCTGTCTTAATACTTTTTGTGGAAACATATTTTAATTTCTGCCTTGAATGTTTGGCACATTTTTCCGTGGGTCATTCATACCAATGCTTTGCTTATAAATCTTAATTCACAAATGCAAAATAGATTTTGGCCCAATAAGAGGTAGAAACTAATACAGGTGCACAACCTTTTATCCGAAGATCCAAATAACGAAAACCTCCGAATAGCGGACATTTTTTCGGTCCTTGAAGAAAGGTCCTTGAAAACGTTCACCGAGGGCGGCCCGCAGAGGTGACAGCGGAACCTCCGGTCGGTCCTCGAAGAAAGGGGAACTAAATCCCCATTCATAAAAGAGAAGGTGAGGGTATATTGCGCGGGAGGGTTAATAATTGACAATATGCTGCTGCCTGCCCGCTGAGTTAAAAAGTTCCCACGGTAGACTCACGATACACGTCTTGCGTGGGAACTTTTTAACTCAGCGGGCAGGCAGCAGCAGATTGTCGCTCCCTTCAAATTCACCCCACCTACACCCCTCTGCTTCCCGGCCATATGTGTGACCCCTTCCCTCCCCTCTCCATCCCCCCGCCCATTGCACCGGCGCGGGGGCTTTGCACTGTCTTCACGTCGGCGATGCCAGTCACTGGAGACGTCAGGACCAACGGGACACCGACCCCCAGGCCCACTGCAAGCACGGAGATCCCAGAGACCCACAGCCAGCAGCAGCCCAGCCCCGTTCCAACTCCAGAGGAAAACTGCAAACTGCCCGGAGACGTCAGGACCACCAGAAGCCGCTCCCCGATGGGCCGCTACGGCGACAAGTGGCAGTTCGCCCACAGCCCGAGCTGCGCCCCCTCATCGAGACACCGACCCCCAGGCCCACTGCAAGCACGGAGATCCCAGATCAGCAACTCCAGCCCAGCCCCGCTCCAACTCCAGAGGAACACGCTCCCCGTAGGGGCAGAAGCTGATGGTGTGCAAGGTACGTCTTGTTCTTGGGGTGGCGCAGCTCGGGCTGTGGGCGAACTGCCTCTTGTCGCCGTAGCGGCCCATCGGGGAGCGGATTCCTTTGGAGTTGGAGGGGGAGGGGGGTATTGTGCTGTTTGATCGCCCCCTACTATCCCAGGGACAGGGAGACAGGACGTTCACCGAGGACAGCCCGCAGAGGTGACAGTGGAACCTCCGGTCGGTCCTGGAAGAAAGGGGAACTAAATCCCCTTCATAACAGAGAAGTGGAGGGTATATTGCCCGGGAGGGTATATCGCCTACCTGGAAGAAACCGGACATTTTTTCCAGGATGTCGTCTGCACACCAACGCTCACCAAAGCTCACGTTTGGCGCCAAACGCACGTCGCCTCTGCTGCACACGGATATAAGAGTGTGAAAATGTCGCCTTTGCCCGCCTAAGGGCATGTAGCCCCGCTAGGGTGACATGAGTGCGAGAGGTGATTCAATGCTGCGGTCACATTTACAAATTCAGGAATTCATTCAACACACTGCATTTCATACAGACATTTATTCTGCAAGAAAAAACTACATTGAAGACTCAAACTCGCGACCGAGGAACTGCCGGGATCAAGGCGCAAACTCGCGACCTTGCGGATATGAGCCGAGCACTCTACCACTGAGCCAGCCATTAAAATCTACGCTAAAAAATTTCCATTCCGAAGGCCGACAAATTCCGAATTACGAAAAGTGTCTGGTCCCAAGGCTTTCGGATAAAAGGTTGTGCACCTGTAATGTGATTTGCTTTTGTCACTTGCTTGGAGCTCTGCTATCAGATTAATGAAATGCCTGTTTTATCATTAAAATGGCAGATTCTTATGCTGAAAGCCTTCCTCCGCATAACATAGAAAGACGTCTTGCTGTTATTCACTAGCCTCGTTAGAAATCAAACAAATCCCATGAATACCAGAAATACAGGATTTCAAATTCCAAACTTTAAATGTTTTAATCTGAAAAATTCTGTTAAGTTTTAAATTTAAGCACTTAGATGTTTCAAATGAACTTTCACCTTTGGACTGAAGGTAAAATTAAGAGTGAATACAATTGAAATGCTGTTCACCTGTTAAGTTTATTTTATCTTATTTGAATGTAAAATTCAAATGGTAAGCTTTCAAATATAAATTATGCATTGCCTTGATAGATCACAATGAAATGTCAAGAATTCCAAAACACAACTCTGTTACGAGAGACGCGATGCACTTTCTACAGCCAAATAGGGGTAGGTATATAGTGTAAATGGTAAGGCACTAAGCAATGATGATGAACAGCAAGACATTAGTTTAAAGTTACTAATTCCCTGCCAATGGCAATACAGGTATATAGGGTGAAGAAAGCATATGACATGCTTACTTTCAAAGGTCAGGGAATAGAATACAAAGGTTGGGATGTTATGCTGTACGTACATTTACTGTAACTTTACAAAACATCAATTAGATTGTAATTAACTTAGTGTGCAATTCTAGTCACTGCAATTATAGGAATAATGCAGTTGGCTAGAGGGGCTGCAGAGGAGATTCATGAAGATTTTTCCTATATTGGAAGACTTTTGTTACAAGGACACCAGGCTTCTTTTCCCTGTACTGAAGGAGGACCAGATGTGACTTGATAGAAGCACCAACAGCACTCCCAAACTCTCAACCTCGACCACTGAAGACGACTTGGGTTTCGTATTTTGGAAATATCAGCATCTACATAATGCCCTCAAGTCATGCACCATCCCTCCGTAGAAATAATACCTCTTTCACTGATACTACAGGGTTCTCGCTTAACTTTTTTTCCCTGTTGCCAGCCGGGCAACCTTGGCAGCTTTTTAGGTTGCCAATGACAGTTTAGGTGGTCATTTAAGATGGCTTGCATGACGCGTGCGATAATGTGCTCGGACGAAGCGTGTAGTTACCAGTCGGAATTATACTCAATTAAGCATTCACATATTATTTCTGCTTCAAATAAAGTCACAAACTAAACATTCACCAATCAAGACATGATATATACCACAATGACATGCAGCAAAATTATAAGACAGTATCTCAACTCTTTTTACACATTGCAATGAATGCAATTTCTATTAGTTCTTTCCACTTCCAAACAAAAATGTGGTTGGATTATTCAGCGTATGATCAACCTGTGTCAATAGATCCTGGACCATGGTAACATATATGCGTACGTATAGTTGTGAATGTTGCTCATTAAATAACTACAGTACTGATACTCCATATTAAGAGCATTGATTTGCCGTTAAAATGAATTCTGTAATAACGTGTCAACCATAGCAGTGACAATCGAACACTGCGGTTTTAATGTTTCACGTGTTCACAATTTAATTAATCCATCTTTATGGATTAAAACAAATAATAACATTGGGAATTAAAACACATTTGATTGCATTCCGTTATCAAACATAGTCAATATTCGTTCTGAAGACATTTCCAGGACAATAGGGTCAGGGAGGGGTGTGTGAGGGATGGCGGGGGGGGGGGGGGGGGGGTTTAAGAAGGCAGTCGGTGCAGAATGAATGGATTGAGGCAGGTGAATTAGTACGTGTTCGTTGGAGTAGCTAAAATTGTGAGGGGAGAGCATGGGGGATGTCAGTGGTGTTGAATGGGGGGGGTTCAGTACGGGATGGATGGGGGTAGACAAAAGTGCTGGAGAAACTCAGCGGGTGAGGCAGCATCTATGGAGCAAAGGAAATAGGCAACGTTTCGGGTCGAGACCCTTCTTCAGACTGTTTCCCCCATTCTTCTTGAATGGGAGGATCAGTACAGGATGGATGGGGGGGGGGGGGAGATCAGCGCAGGATGAATTGGGGGGGGGGGTCAGTACAGTGTGGATCAGAGGGTCTGTGCCGGATGAATGGGAAATCACTACAGGATGAATGGGGGAAGGTGCAGGGTAAATGGAGGCTGGGTCAGTACTGGATAAATGCGTGGATTAGTACAGGATGGATGGGGGAATCAGTACAGGATGGATGGAGGAGGTGCAGGATGGATGGGAAAGGGGTAAGTACAGGGTGAATTGAGAAACCAGTGTAGGATGGATGGGGGGGGTATGGCGGCAGGATAATTAATCCGAGGTGGATAGGGTGATCAGCGCAGGATGAATACATTGGGGGGGGGGGGAGGGAAGATGGGGAGGGGAGCACAGGGGATGTCAGTGAGAACTGAATAGAGGCGGGAATGGGGATCGGTGCGGGATGTAGAGGGGTCCCAGGATAAGGGGTCCCAGGATAAGGGGTGGAGGGGGAGTACAAGAGAGAGAGAGAGAGAGAGAGAGAGAGAGAAAAAAGGGGCGAGGTGGGGAGGAAGGAAGGTCAGCGCTCCTCGGACAACATCGCCCGCTGCCTTGGTCGTTGGGAATTCCTCGCCACCGCCTCCCTGCTCCAAGCCAAGATTGATGTGCAAAAAAAGTTGGAATCATAGACAAAGTGAACAGAGGGAATGTTTTTTCTACGGTTGAAGGGCCAACAATTAAGAGACATTTAAGGCGACTCACAAAAGTAACATTGAGAAAACACCAGACAGATGGTGAATTCATTCTTGCATCAAAAGGGAACTGGATCAGTAACTGAAAAAAGTCAGGGCTAGAGCAAAAGTCAGTGACTGGGCCTGGCCATATTACTCTTGGGATAGCCAAAATGGAATAAGAAAAGTTCTTCTCTCACCATTCGACAATATTAAACTCAAATATCCTCTCAAAATGTACGTAAATGAGGTCCGAGGTTTAAGCAATTTCATTACATTTAATAGTCTTGTAACAAACTACTCCAAAAATTGTCTGGCTTAACCGAAGATCCATGTTTTGATTGAATTGAAAGATACAGCGTGGAAACAGGTCTTTAACCCACCTCGTCCATATTGACCATCACACCAGTTCCGTGTGTCCCAATTTGCAGTGTTGTTATATTTCCCATATCTGCCCTCTAGTATATCTCCCAACCATAAAGACATCTTGAAAATAATGCTCATAGACTCCTGTAGGCCTATTTCTTTCCCATGATTCTCAGATACAGTGATCCAAAATATACATCAGCCTCATTGTGCCAGTTGATTGTCAAAACTTAAAAGTCTGCAAATCTGGAGGTAAGCATTCAATTTCATGGCTTTTGGACAGCAGAGGTATATGATCATTAAAGTGCAATAGAGCAGTGTCAATAGATTTTATACCAAACCTACCCTCTGGTAGCTTACTGTTAGTACCAAATGCATCTTAAGATATCCAAATGCATTTAATGTAAACAGATTTGTGTGCTATTCCATGGGAATGATGAAAGTTATTGCTCCGAGAGAATTGATTTATTTATAGCTGCTATTAAACTACTATAGCTACTGAAATTAAAACAGTTTACCAGCATTGAACTCATGACACCAAACAATGGTTACCTTGGAATTATCTGCAAGTAGCATTGCCATGTTGAAGTCACTGAATGTATGCAGTCAATAGTCAAGTCAATCCTTGCATGTCTCACCCCCTGAGTTTCTCCAGCATTTTTGTCTACCTTCGAGTTTTCCAGCATCTGCAGTTCTTTCTTAAGTGTGTTCACAAAAGGTGCGAGGCCATGCTGACAGCTTTGCACGGGATGCGGTACAGCCAGAGCTCGGCCGCGCTCTCGGGGTGGGCGCTCGGCTACACTCGGGGCGGGCCGGATGATTACGGGAAAAAAAATCCGCCTGCGGGCCAGATAATTTCGGGTTACAGGCCACATTTGGCCCGGGAGCCGTAGGTTGCCGTCCCCTGATTTAAAGCAAGCACAGGAAACCAAGCCTGGTGAACTGGATGCCACACCAAATTACACTGCAAAGTATCAGGCAATGACCACCTCTACTGATGATCAGTAACCACTCACCCTTGACACTGCAGATAGAAGGGAGAACAGCATGAAACCAAGGGGTAGAAAGGATAGCAGGCTGGAAAATCTGCAGTATGACTCGTCCTCTGATACTTTTAAAGGCTTTTTACATGCACAATTTACATGTTAGTTGTGTAATCTTGTGCCGACTTGTCAGAACAAAACAGTTCACTGGACTGATATCTCAATCCCCACACTAAATATTTATTTCCTCCTCCACCATCAAAACGTAGCTGCAGTAAGCACCGTCTACAAAATACACTGAAGTTGTTTACATAGACTACATTAACCTTGCCCAATTACTAAAGAAAGGAGCATCAGGCAATCATCCCAAGTCCAGGTTCCCCTCCAAGTCACATTCTATCTCAACTTAAAAAATACATTACAGCTCCATTCTCACCTGGTGCTAATTCTTGAACACATTCCACAATGTTAAAAATACAAACATTTTAGTTCAAAATATTGGAGGACTCAAGCAGGACTGTAGCAGAATATTCATTGATAATTGCACTCATTGTTAATTAAATCTCATTTAAAAAAATTGAAATCTGCTTCAAACAAGTTACATTTTTTAGTTTTTGCTCAGACAAAACAATTACTGTTCATGTTCCAAATCCAAGAAACTCTGAGATATCCACCAAATGTTTTATATAATTTACAATTTTAAAAGTATCCATATTCCCAGACGCACGTTAAAATACCAACAAACTTATTCTATACTATTTCTTCTCTCCAGAGATGCTGCCTGGCCAGCTGAGTTATTCCAGCATTGTGTCTACCTTATTCGATATCAAAATATTTTATAATTTAATATCAAATAGGGTGAAGCCGTAGTTTTTTTAACATTCAAATCACCAAATAAACTTAAATAATAAACTGCACATGGCCTAAATTTGTGACTGATCATTCGAGTCTCAACACCACTAATCTATTAACTAACATACATTAAGGTAAAGATTCTGTTATGTGAAAATGCAGTAGAAACATCATGCAAAGGCAAATACAATTAAGCATGATATCCAAAGTGTACCTTTACTCAGGGCCGTCTTAACGCATGGGCACACTTGGCAGTTGCCCGGGGCCCCACGAGCATAGGTATTGTGGAATGTTATTGTAGAACATGAAAACAGAGAAGAACATCCCAAGTGCAAGACGGCATACTTGATTCGGCATAAAGAAACTGGAAGTGTAGGGGCCCCAGTGCACTGCTTTGCCCGGGGGCCTATAATGCTGTTAAGACGGCCCTGCCTTTACTGTTGTGAAAATGACACAGTCCACCTCACCACTGAAATGCACGGAAAGAGTGAGATTTTTGTATTGCATGGGCAGCTCATGTACTTCACCATAATGGTATTCTTTTGAGTCTGAGCATTATTTGAGTGACATGCTCAATAGTGCCCACCATAATGTTTGGGTCAAAGACCCATCATTTATTTGCCTCTGTATTCCACAATTTAAGATTTGTAATAGAAAAAAAATCACGTGGTTAAAGTGCACGTTGTCAGATTTTAATAAAGGCCATTTTGATACATTTTGGTTTCACCATGTAGAAATTACAGCAGTGTTCATACATAGTCCCCCCATTTCAAGGCACCATAACTTTTGGGACACAGCAATGTCATGTAAATGAAAGTAATAATAATAATAATAAATTTTATTTATGGGCGCCTTTCAAGAGTCTCAAGGACACCTTACAAAAATTTAGCAGGTAGAGGAAAAACATGCAAGGGGAATGAAATAAATAGTAGAGACATGACTAGTACACAAAGTAAAGACAGAATACAATTCAAAACACAATATGAGACAATTAATGCACAGATGAAAAGGGAGGGGGACGTGGGGCTAAGGATAGGCAGAGGTGAAGAGATGGGTCTTGAGGCGGGACTGGAAGATGGTGAGGGACACGGAATTGCGGATCAGTTGGGGGAGGGAGTTCCAGAGCCTGGGAGCTATCCTGGAGAAGGCTGTCCCCAAAACTGCAGAGGTTGGACTTGTGGATGGAGAGGAGACCGGCTGATGTGGATCAGAGGGACCGTGAGGGTTGGTAGGGGGAGAGGAGGTCAGTGAGATATGGGGGGGCCAGATGGTGGAGGGCTTTGTAGGTGAGGATCAGGATTATGTAGGTGATCCGGTGGGAGATGGGAAGCCAGTGAAGTTGTTTGAGGACTGGAGTGATGTGATGCCAGGATTTGGTGTGGGTGATGAGTCGGGCGGCTGCGTTCTGGACCAGTTGGAGTCAGTTGATGTAGGTGGAGCTGATGCCAAGGAGAAGTGAGTTGCAATAGTCCAGTCGGGAGGAGATGAAGGCATGGATGAGTCTTTCAGCAGCGGGAGGTGTGAGAGAGGGTCTGAGTTTGGCGATGTTGCGGAGATGAATGGAGGTTTTAATGACATGGCGGATGTGAGGCTCAAGGGAGAGGGTGGAATCAAAGGTCACGCCAAGATTGCAGGCCTTGGGAGATGGGGAGACAGTGGTGCCGTCGATGGTGAGAGTGGGGTTATTGATTTTGCTGAGTGTGGCTTTGGAGCCTATGAGGAGGAATTCTGTCTTATCGCTGTTGAGTTTGAGGAAGTTATGTTGCATCCAGATTTTTATAGCTGACAAACAGGAGTTGATATGGGAGAGGGGGGGGGGGGGGTGGGGGGGGGGGGGGGGGGGTGTGGGGGGATTTGGTGCCGAGGTAGATCTGGGTGTCATCGGCGGAAAGGTAGGAATGGAGCCAGCTGAGTACAGAGCCTTCAATGCCGAGGTCTTTGAGTCTGGTGAGCAGGATGTTGTGGTTCACTGTAACGAAGGCTGCGCTCAGGTCGAGGAGGATGAGGATGTTGAGGGAACCAGTGTCAGCAGAGGTGAGGAGGTCGTTGAGGACTTTGAGGAGAGCAGTTTCTGTGCTATGGAGGGGGCGAAAGCCAGATTGGAGGGGTTCAAGTAGGTTATACGCAAGGAGGTGGGAATGAAGTTGCGACGCAACGATACGCTCCAGGGTTTTTGAAAGAAAGGGGAGGAGTTTAGTATTTTGTTGCATATCCTTTGCATGCAATGACTGCTTGAGTCTGCGATTCATGGACAGCACCTTCTCTGGTGAGGACAGCACCTTCTTTGGTGATGCTCTGCCAGGCCTGTTTTGCACCTATCTTTAGCTTATGCTTGTTTTGGAGGCTAGTCCCTTTCAGTTTTCTCTTCAGCATATAAAAGGTATGCTCAATTGAGTTCAGATCGGGTGATTGGCTTGGCGACTCAAGAATTTAACATTTTTTGGCTTTGATTAACTCCTTTGTTGCTTTAACAGTATGTTTGGGATCATTGTCTTGCTGTAGAATGAACCGCCGGCCAATGAGTTTTGAGGCATTTGTTTGAACTCGAGCAGATAGGATGTGTCTATACTTCACAATTCATTATGCTACTACCATCAGCAGTTGTATCATCAATAACAATAAGTGAGCCTGTACCTTCAGCAGCCACACATGCCCAGGCCATAACACCCCCACCACCGTGTTTCACTGATGAGGTAATATGCTTTGGATCTTGGGCAGTTCCTTCTCTCCTCCATACTTTGCACTTGCCATCACTCTGATATAAGTTAATCTTCATCTCATCTGTCCACAAGACCTTTTTTTCCAGAACTGTGGTTGCTCTTTTAAGTACTTCGAGGCAAACTGTAACCTTGCCATCCTAGTTTTGTGACTAACCAGTGGTTTGCATCTTGCAGTGTAGCCTCTGTATTTATGTTCATGAAGTATTCTGCGGATTCATACCCGACTCCTGAAGTGTGTTTCTGATCTGTCGGATAGGTGTTTGGGGATTTTTTCTTTATGAAAGAGAGAGAATTATTCTGTCATCAGCTGTCGAGGTCTTCCTTGGCCTGCCAGTCCCTTTGTGATTAGTAAGCTCACCAGTGCTCTCTTTCTTCTTAATGATGTTCCAAACAGTTCATTTTGGTAAGCCTAAGGTTTGGCTGATGTCTCTAACAGTTTTACTCTTGTTTCTCAGTCTCATAATGGCTTCTTTGACTTTCTTTGGCACAACTTTGGTCCTCATGTTGATAAACAGCAATAAAAGTTTCCAAAGGTAATGGAAAGACTGGAGGAAAGACTAGGCGCTGAGAGCTCTCTTATACCTGCATTAAGGAGAATTTTAAACACACCTGAGCAATTACAAACACCTGTGAAGCCACGTGTCCCAATCATTAAGGATGCCCTGAAATGGGGGGACTATGTATAAACACTGCTGTAATTTCAACATGATGAAACCAAAATGTATAATAACACCTTCAATAAAATCTGACAATGCACACTTTAACCACGTGATTTTTTCTATTACAAATCTCAAATTCTGGAGTACAGAAGCTAATAAATAAATGTGTCTTTGTCCCAAACATTATGGAGGGCACTGTATCGACTCGTCAATTTGCCACTAATACTCATTCTTCCCATTTTAACTGTTGGAGTTTGATCTGGGATTGTTTACTTTTATACCTCCTATTTTCGTCCGTCCGCAGCCTTTGTTCAACCATCTGCCTACCAACCCCCCCAGCCCCTCCTTCACCTGCATCAATCTATTACCTGTCAGGCTTTGTCTTGCCCCTCCTCTCTTCTAGCTTTCTTCCCCCATCACCACAATCTGAAAGGCCCCAGCCCAATATGTCACCTATCCACGTTCTCCAGAGATGCTGCCTGACCAGTTACTCCAGCAGATTGTGTCTTGTTTTTTTTTTAAACCATGTTCCATCCCAACTATTTATTTTTGCTCTGTCCAATTCCTATTGATCCAGGTTTTTTTACATGAAATTCACCAGAGTTTTACACTTCAATCTAGCCCTATGCTGTTAATTTAGCCATTTTTCAATGTATGATTGACAATATAGACAATATCTTCCTTAGATCCTAGATGTGCAGATACCATATTTGTATCAGCTCATCCTTCAGCAAACTCTCATTCAGAAAATATTTCAATTTACGGTTAGAATGGAGAAATGTTACATTAAACCAGGCTGTATATTTTAAACGTACATTAAAGAAATCTAGAAATACTAAATGTTCTACCTTTCTATTCCATGCTTAGAATTTGCTTTGTGGGGAAACAGTTTAATCATTAACAATTTTACAATACACACCAATAAAGCTACAATTGGATTTATTTGCAATAATCTGATAGATTCTCTGAATGTCAAGGCCAGGGTAACTGAAATCTTCAAGATTGCCTGTAGGTCCATAGATGAATGAATCAGTAAACCACAAATCTAAATATACAAATGATTCCTGAAGCCATACTTAAAATTGCTTGAAAAATCAAATGGTCCACAAGATCAATATACAATTAGTTATCATATACCAAAACAATTAGCCTTGTTACCCAAATGAAAACCCAAGGCTGGGTTAAGTATGATTTTAGAATAGACTTCACACTGAAAGATGTAAACATATGCCCGCTGTTCTAGGAGAGAGCAAATAAGCAATTAGCCTGACAGCACCAGCAGCAATCGCTACTGATTATTCAGGACAGTATTAGAGCACTCAAACATTAAGCAGAGCCAAAGATCTAAGAAAAAAGTTTGATGGAGTCTTTACCTAGCAAAGTAGATATAGGGCAAACAAGATTTAATTGTGATATACACAATAGATTCTTGTGGACCCCTACATCAAGTTAGAACTCATTGAATTGCAGGCATTACATTAGAAAGGATTAACCATTAGTTAACTCACGACACTACACAAATATGTATTCGGACCTCATAATTTACAGTCCATGTTAAATCATTCAGATAAAGGATCCCGGGACCGTTCATAATGTATACAAGTTTCTTGACATAAAGGTTTGGTTGAAAACTAATCCGTGACAAAGATGCAATGAGATTTAGGAGAAGTAAAGTGACATAATACAAATACAATAGATGTACTTGAATTGGAAATGTCATCTACGAGGGAAATAAGATTTAAAAAAAGACAATTTCAAGCATTCAGAAATATCTGGATTTTCTTATGGGACAATCTATTGGAATTTTTTTTAACCCTTTAAGGGATTTCATAAACAATGCAATGACAACGAAAATCATATTTGGACCATGCTACTTAAGTGACCAAAATTATTTTGTCTTTGAGTACACAAGGTACATTAGATCGTTTTTATATGAAGGAGATGGTAGAAGAAACAAAGGCCTTTGTTCCCACAGTTTATGCAAACAACAGGGAATTTAATTTCATTTTAATCTTAAGGGGCTTGACAGCATAGATCCTAGCAAGGATTTCATGTTTCAAGGAAACTATTTCACGTTTCATGTATTTTGTGTTTTTTTATGACTGTTGGCAGATCAATTTCTCTCCTGGGGTAAATAAAGTTCTATTGTATCGTAAGACATTTTTTCACCTAGCTGAGGAATATCAAACTGGGGTTCATAGAATAGGTTGGGTAAACTGGAGGGGGTGGGAGGTTTAGTCACTTCCACAAAGGAGGTACATTTACTTCTCCAATGAGCCACAAATATTAGAAACATAGAAATTAGGTGCGAGAGTAGACCACCAGGTCCGTCGAGCCCGCACCGCCATTCGCTCATGGCTGAACACTAAAAAGACACACTTACCCACAAACAGTAGACACAAGACACAGAACACAAGACACTACCCTCCCCTTTATACCGCTATCACCCCTCTCCACCCCAAGAACCTCGTGATCTCCTGGGGGAGGCAAAAAACCGGATAAAAACCCAGGTCCAATTCGGGGAAAAAATCCGGGAAATTCCTCTCCGACCCCAATCCAGGCGATCGACACTTGTCCAGGAGATCACTCAGGTCTTACTATACTAACCATACCTAGGTCCATATCCCTGCCCTCTCCCCGTAGCCCCTTATCCCCTTGGCAGCTAAAAAACCATCTATTTTAGTCTTAAATATATTTAAAGTTTCTGCTTCCACTGCTCCCTGGGGCAGTGAATTCCATAAATTAACCACCCTCTGGGTGAAGAAGTTCTTCCTCATCTCAGTTTTAAAAGAGCCCCCCCTTATTCTGCAACTATGTCCTCTAGTTCTAGTTTCCCCGATCATTGGGAACATCCTCGGTGCATCCACCCGATCAAGGCCCCTCACGATCTTATATGTTTCAATGAGATCGCCTCTCATTCTTCTAAACTCCAAAGAGTAGAGTTCCAGCCTACTTAACCTTTCCTCATATGTCAATCCCCTCATTGCAGGAATTAATCTTGTAAACCTTCGCTGCACTGCCTCCAGGGCTAGTACATCCTTTCTTAAGTATGGACCTTAACCAGATTATTCTCGTAAGTTATTAAATATGTAATGAAGACTTGCATCTAGTAATTTCAACATACCATAGACAAGATTACAGGTCATTCCCGCTTCTCAGCAGGATTCCATTCCCAAGAATGGTCTGCAACCCAAATAGCCTGCCAGTCAGAAATGTGGCTGTAACCAGAGTTCAAACAAGGCAGAAGATGGTTGCAGCTCCGCAACAGCCAGAAAATTCATCTTGTAAATCTCCCACTTGTCAGTATGTATGTAATTGGCAGAGGTACTTGGTAGAGCTGCTGCCTTATAGTGCCAGAGATCCAGGTTGACCTTGCGGGTTTCCTCCGGGTTCTTATACCATTTAGCAGGAATGAATGAAATAGTTTGGAATTAATAACAAAACCAAAATGTTAGAAAAGTATTAAGAAATTACAATGATGAAAAAGATAGTAGAAAATAAAAGATGCAGTCTATTATCCAATATAATTCTAAGCAGACATTTCTAAAAGATGGTCAAAAATGTTGCACTGATGCTTACTGAGCATAAATTAACTACGCCATCCAAATAAGCGAACGTTCTGGACCAAAATATCACATATCTGGGACTAGGTGCTAAAAAACTTTAGTTTTGAAATAATTGAACCGATAGAATTCAGTAATCTTTAGAACTTATTTGAACTCTTTCAGATATTAGAAACCAGGGTCAAAGAAAGAGTGGATGTAAAGTACTGGTATTGAACATTGCACAAGAACTCATCAATGGACTTTAAAATAGGCGCTATTGTTTCACATAAAACAACCTTGAAGACGACATGTGTCATCCACAGTTTAAGTGAATTGATCACACCATTTTTAGATTCCCTTAATACTACGAACACAGACTAGGAAATTGAAAAGGTATTTGGAAATAATACCATGGCACATTCCTTGAAAAATCCCCCAAATTAGATCTCAAAAGTTTTTCATTGCCTGAAAAGCAATCGGGACAAAAGGGCTTAGAAGACGAGTCTTCTGCTTTTATAGTGCTTCACATATTACTAGTTACTTTTGGATGTAATGTAGATAAACAGTAGAGTATGCCCCAAAGGCACAAGGGATAAATGTCACCCTGGACAAAGAGAAATTCCTACAAGAGTTGATTCTCCAAAAACATTAAACCCTGCAGGGAAAAAAATGGTTAAATATATTACCCAATAGACCAAATTGCATGCTCACACTAGGAACTGGGTTCCACTAGTTTACTTCAGAGTCGTGAAGTCAGAGCACCATCACCTCAACCAGATTAATATTGACTGACTTCATCCACTTCACCACCAACTTCCATCCGGCACTCCAATACACCTGGACCATTTCCGACACTTCCCTACCATTCCTTGACCTCACCATCTCCATCGCAGGGGACAGACTTCTGACCGACATACACTACAAACCAACTGACTCACATGGCTATCTGGACTACACGTCTTCCCACCCTGCCCCCTGTAAAGACTCCATCCCCTACTTCCAATTCCTCCGCTACGCCGCATCTGCTCCCAGGATGAGACGTTCCACACCAGGGCATCGGAAATGTCCTCGTTCTTCAGGGAACGGGGATTCCCCTCCGCCACCATAGACGAGGCTCGCACCAGGGTCTCATCCATACCCCGCAACACTGCTCTCTCTCCCCCATCCCCGCACTCGCAACAAGAGCAGAGTCCCCCTAGTCCTCACCTTTCACCCCACCAGCCGGCAAATACAACAAATAATCCTCCGCCATTTCCGCCACCTCCAACGTGACCCCACCACTCGCCACATCTTCCCATCTCCCCCTATGTCTGCCTTTCGCAAAGACCGCTCCCTCCGCAACTCCCTTGTCAATTCTTCCCTTCCCTCCCGTACCACCTACCTGAACTCCCGGTGGCTCAGCACTTCAACTCCCCCTCCCATTCCCAATCCGACCTCTCTGTCCTGGGTCTCCTCCATTGCCAGAGTGAGCAACACCGGAAATTGGAGGAACAGCCCCTCATATTCCGCCTGGGTTGCTTGCGTCCGGATGGCATGAACGTTGAATTCTCCCAGTTTTGCTAGCCCCTGCTGTCTCCTCCCCTTCCTTAACCCTCGAGCTGTCTCCTCCCATCCCCCCGCCCTCGGGCTCCTCCTCCTCCTCCCTTTTTCCTTCCTTCTCCCCCCCACCCCCCATCAGTCTGAAGAAGGGTTTTGGCCCGAAACGTCGCCTATTTCCTTCGCTCCATAGATGCTGCTGCACCCGCTGAGTTTCTCCAGCATTTTTGTGTACCTTCAGATTAATATACAATTCTCTATAAGATTAGAATGGAAAGGTGAACATTTCATGTATTTTGAATTAGCCCTCAATTAAGTTTTCAGAAAGTAAAATCTTGTATTGCATAATGTTCACTAACTTTGATACTGACAAATATTGAATAACTTAATATTGAAAGAAGTTTCAATACTAAATTAGTTGAGATCATGAGCTACTGTGAAACATTCTCTATTTTTGAGGAGATTACAAATGTCTTATCAAGAACTTAAAAATGAGATTTCCCTTTAAAGTAAATTCTCATTTGTCAGAGTTCATGTCAAAACAGATTCTGAATCCATCACAACGTTCTTGCTAGTACAGACAATAGTTGAGAAAAATGTGTTCAGAGAAAAAACACTACCTGGGAAAGTTTTCGAAATTGTGCATGGACTTCTTGGCTGTGACATGCATGCTTTTACATTTTGGCAAATGATAGCTGCAAGCAACAGGTTCGCAAAAACAATGTTAAAGGGTAAAACTATGGTTGCAATTGTACCGATTCAATGGCCAGACAACAAATTCAACAGAAGGGGTTTTTAGCGAGAAACAGCTTAAACATTTTTCAACAATAACCGAAACGTTGCCTATTTCCTTCGCTCCATAGATGCTGCCTCACCCACTGAGTTTCTCCAGCATTTTTATCTACCTTCGATTTACCAGCATCTGCAGTTCCTTCTTAAACATTTTGTCTACTCCACTACGAAATCTCTTCAAGGTCTGCCTACTTTGAAGAAGTTCTCCTCCTCTCTCCGAAGACAGTTTAACAACCTCCTCTCACTGCACCCCCCCCCCCCCCCCCTCTGTAATTCACCCTTCCCTCCAACTCTACGACGATAAAAATAAAAAAGATGCTTACCTTATTGATTAGATAGTTCATGCAGTAACATATTTCTCAATAAAAAGGAACATATAAAATCTGATAAATAAACGTTCAAATGTATTATTTTGTAATCCAGACTATCTTTTCTGGTGATAATTGCTTGCAAGCTAATAATTCCAAAATTCACTCCCATACAAGTTCACACGTGGAGAATATCCTTGGTACCATTTACACCTCTTGGACATTCTACACGCACTTTAGTCTTTATGTCAAAACCAAGTAAATGGAAACTGGAAATATGAAAAATTAGAAAATGCCAGCACTCAGTCAGGCAGCCTCCAGTTAATATTTCAGATTGATTTCCTTCTATCAGAACTAGAGATAAATGTGTAGGAAGGAACTGCAGATGCTGGTTTAAACCTAAGAAAGATACAAAAAGCTGGAGTTACTCAGCAGGACAGGCAGCATCTCTGGAGAGAAAGGTGACGTTTCGGGTCGAGACCCTGCTAGAGATAAAACCTGATAGTCAAAGAACATTGAGTTAAAATACAAAACCAATTCTCGTTGCATATTCTGGACCAGAATCATCCCACAGGTTCAAGATGAGGACCTGCTGAAATCTCTCAAATACTTGTGGATGCTAATGCACTGGTCTTGCCACGGATTATCCTGCTGTACTCATTCTAGCTTATTACCATGCAGCAAGCCCACACAAAGTGAAGGTGATCAGGTTTTCTATTTTAGGTATCCAGCATGTAAACAGGCTCTTCAGCCCATTGTCTACGCAGACCACCGATCACAGTAGTTCTATGTTATCCCACTTTCTCATCCATTTCATGCACAGTAAGAGCAAATGGTAACCCAATGTAGCTAATAAACCTACAAACATGCACGCCTTTGGGGCGTGGGAGGAATCCGTAACAGTCAGAAAACTCATGGGGTCACAGGGAGAATGTGAAAGCCCTGCACAGACAATATCCGAGGTCAGGATCCAACCCAGGTTTCCAGCACTGAGGCAGCAGCTCTACGCTACTTGCCTGTTTCTGTGTTTGAGGAACAAATAGAATTAATAAAGTATATTGTAATGGTGTGAAATGTTCAGGAAGACTCTAAATGTCCCTTCTTGCAATCTATATATTCAATTTCCTTTAATCCAGCTGGTAGACATAGCCAACTTAGGTGTATTATGAATCTTCGCATGGAAAGATTGTATCTTTTGTATGAACCTTAACTGCGGCATGCATCTGACAACTGAATTTGAAGTACCATCGATTTACCATCTCTATTACCTTGTGTACATCACTACTGAGGACTATAGGAAACTGGAACAGCAAAGGAGGTCAGAGGTTGATCAGTCATAATCATCGCGAAGTACAGGGCAGCATTATAAACCAAAGTGACCTAGCCCAGCTCCTATTTTATTATACTTGTACAAGTATTTCCTTCACCAACACCACTATTTCCGTTTGAAAAGCCCAAGGTTTGTCCAATTTGTTCCCAGTTTGAAGGGTTCCTACTTGAAATGTCGTCTGCCCATTTCCTTGCATAGATGCTGCCTGCTCCACAGAGTTCCTGCCTGCACTGCTTATCTATATATACTAGACCAAGAGAGGGCCCGCTGGGCCCCGTCACCCAACGTCATATTCCACCACGCCCCGAGCGGCCTGGAGACGGGGGAGTGAGAGACTGAGGCTGCGGCCTAGTCTTTGCCCCGGGTCCCTCCCCTCTCCCTCCGCCGCCCATCTTATACCGCCGCCCACTGCGCGGCCTCTCCCTGCCCCCGGATCAGCTCAAGGGACCGGGGGGGGGGGGGGGGGGGGGTAGAAAGGACCCGTGAAGGCGTTTGTAAAATAAAAGGAAACTTACCCTTGTAGCCGTTGGATCCCCATTGTGAGGCCAGGCTGATAAACATGAAGGAAAAATATGGCAATCTGAAAATGGGAAAAGGTCCCAACTGTGCAGGCGCAACTGAGGACCCGTTGGGTACCCTTTGTGACGCCAGTCAAGTGAAGACGGCAAGTGGAGGCGCTGTTTTAATTTTTTACGTTTTAAACGTCAATAACTTATAGAATATAACATCAATCTGAACGAAAATTGCTACTGCACATCCGAGGACAATGGTGAGTATGGTGGGCATAAAATTGTCGCAGTATCGTGTACCGTTTTTGCGCAGTTTCAGAAACAAATATAGGTATATACAAATATAGGTATGTATGTAAGTAGGTACAAACAAGATGAGAGTTTTAGTAATTATACCAGACCAAGTGGGACCCGTCGGGCCCCGTTCCCCCAATGCAATATTCCACCACTCACCCATAGCCCCCAACTGCTCAGGCACAGCTGACGGGTTCCCGCTGTGATGCCAGAGATCCCAGTTGCAATGCGAGTCAGGGCAACCCTCCCCAACTGCGCCTCGCCATCCCTCTTCCTACCCCTATCCTCCTCCATTCTCCCTCATCCAACACACCCACCCCCTCCTCTTCACCCCCCCCCCCTTCATTACGCTCTCGTCCTCTCCTCCCCACTCCCTTCCCGACCCTCAGTCACTACCTTCCTCCATAACCCAGCTCCTCTCCCTCTATCTCCCTGCTCCCTCTCCCTCTATCTCCCTGCTCCCTATCCCACCCCGCCACTCTCCGTCCTGACCTCCCAACTGCCCTCCTCCTCCCCCACAACTTTCCCTTCCTTACCACCCTCCTCTCCCTCTATCCCCCTGCTCCCCCACTCCTCACCCTCTATCCCCCTGCTCCCCCACTCCTCACCACCCCCCAACTTACACCCCCACGATGAAATTTGCGACGTTTTTTTAAATGAAAGCTCCCGTATCCCACCCCCCCCCAATGAAAATCGCGATAAAAAAACCTCCCCGACGCACACTAGCCCCTACCACCCCACGCACACACACACACAAGCCCACACACTAGCCCACGCCCGCACCCACACTAGCCCATGCCCACACACACGCCCACACACTAGACAACGCACATGCCCTCACACACACACACTATCCCATGCACACTAGCCCGCGCGCGTCCTCACGAGTCCACGCCTGCCCGCACGAGCCCACACCCACACTGACGGGCTGGAGTTGGAATGAATATAATGCTGTTCTCTAATACCACTCACTAGGTACAAAGATGAGCGAGGTGGGTGGCAGCTGAGATCCCAGTGCGATGTCATTGTCGGGTGGCGGAATGTTCAGGGCAGCGTATGTAAATGAGATCCCATTGTGATTGTACTACTGTGAGATGGCATTGTGACATCATAGCTGCAACTACCAGAACATTCTCACAGCCCAGTCACAGTTATTCTTCTCAAAGTGGGCTTTTTTAAACATTTAAATGTCAATAACGTGAAATATATCAATCTGTATGTAACTATACAAATGACCACGGGACAAAGGTGAGAAGGCAGAGCAAATTTTTTCACGCTATTGAGTACTGTTTTGGTGTAGTTCCTTGAGCTCACTCACACGCATGCATGCAGACAAACAAGATGCAGTGCGGAGCCACTTGCCCGGCCCGTCAGCCAAGCCTGCACAGTTGGGGGAGGGTTGCCGGGCCCAGTATCTGCGCATACGCAGTTGACGGGATTTGAAATAACTGAACGTCTCAAGGATCTCTGGCATCACAACGGGGTCCCAACGGGTTGTCTAGTGTATTATAATTCTAACTTGTTTTGCATTTTTCTTTATAACTACAAATGTGCAGTGCTCAAAACTGACCACTGTAGTCTGGCCACCGACTACATATTCTACAGCTTTACATATAGTTTTAACATTCTATATATTTAATAAATAACAATATTTTGTTCGAGTAATAGTCAGTTGCTCAAGCCAAAAATTAGGAATTGAGCCCAGTGCAGTTATTTTAGATACATTACAGATCATGAAACTATCCAACTAAATTAATCCATTTCAAAACCTTCCAGATTTATCAGTTGCTTGCTGCAAACATCTGTAAAATCCTTTAACACAATATAATCTGATTCTAATCTTTATGAAACAAAAGTCTAACATGTTAAGCACTTCCTAATTTCTAGAGTGTAGAATTTTCCTGAACTTATTTTGACCTACATGATAAAGTTCTATTTCTACTAAAAGCTCCACAATGTAGCAAAACAGTCTTCCACTATAATCCAGTCCACCAATGTCATTGGTGAAAATTGGACAAAGGACAAAATATAGAAACACAAATGGAAGATACAAGATGCAAGACACAATGAACATTTGTATACAACTGCTGAAAATGAACAGAATCCAATTTAGGTCAATTCCATCCCCCAGACTAAATTCTATGCCACCAATTCAAAAACTGGTTCCACTAATCACAGGCATTTTTTTTAAATGTTGTGCACATGCACGTTTCTCTTCTGCCACCAACGGTCTAAAATCTGTCCTGCAACTTTAATACATTAGTATCTAATCTTTTTCATTACATTGTATAACTACTTCTGTGAAATGACAGTGAATTTCAGCTAGTGAAGCACTCATGGCTGGTGTTCCCCAGCCACTAGATCAATTCACATTACTGAATAGGGTGGGCCCTGTTCAAATATCAATGGAGTGTCTTTTTTTTTCAACTTTGATACATTGTGGAATATCACACGGATATGAAAAGCGTGTTCATAACATGTGAGATTGTTTCGTAATTAAGCTTGCGCCTAATCTTTAGAGACCTACCTCTACATTATGGGCAGATTACATTCCCAGAAAACGGTCCTTTTTGTGATTTTCTGCCGCTCAAAGTCATGACATCTGTGTGTGCATCAGGAAATTAGTTGAAATAAATTGTATTCACCTTTTTCCACATTAACTTCAAGCCTGCAGTAACTTCAAGCCTGCTTACAGAGCAATTTTTATTGTGTACCACAGTTACAATGATTTGAGAATTTTGCAAGGGTGAATTGCCATCACCAAAATACTGCAACACAGAGGTTGCTTATATATTATAAATGCAGGCTTGAGGAACCAAATAATTATTTTTAAAAACATTGCATGAGCAAATAATCTTAACTATTACAAAAAAAACAATTTTCTACATGCATGTTTTGTTGTGTTTTAAAAAGAAAAACTGCACTTTGTCCTAAGGTATACGATTGATATGGACCTTCTCCGTCAAGTTCTTATTTGATGAAAGGAGTTCATAAATAAATGCTTCCATCATTCAAACCACAAGTATCAGTTGGGAACTAACAAGGATCTATCTGGACACCATTTGCAAAAAAAATTAAATTGACAATTTTAAAATAAAAATACTCCAGGCAGTATACATTTGCGAGGATTGGTGTTGTTTACTGCCCCAGCTGGGTAGTTTGTCACAGGCAGTCCATTGCCTACTGCTAGGCCAATGCTACATTAGCTGTTATGGCATATACTCAATGGCTTAAACAAAATGTGCATTGAGCCTATTCTCAAATTATTTTTTGCTTGATTTAATGGCTTGTTTTGAAAAGGCATTTAAGGAGCATGTGGTTGCATAATGTTACCGCCACATGAACAGTGCTTGTTGGTCGAAAGTATGTATACAACTAATGAATTAAATCCGATTTTTCTTTGCTTTATTTGAACCATGTTCTTGAAGTTGGCTTGTGTCAACACACAATCACTTCAGCCCTTTAGTAAAATAGGGTTAATCTGAATGAATTATTTAATCCAATAGTCTCAAAACAATTAAAGTTTCAACAGTTGGAACACCTCTAACATATTCCTCAAAATAATATGTTCACACATATTGTGCACAAAGTTCTTTATTTTGCCCATTTTGCCAATTGCTCATGACTAGGAAAAGATAACATTTTATACAGGCACCTAACTAGCAGCAGGAATCAAGACGAAAGAGTATTGACTTTTAAACCTGTTCCCTTTGACAGCTTCTTCTTGCGTATGGCGTGCACAGCCTAAAGTTGTAGGACAACTTGTTCTATTTGATCTTATTTGATTGTGCACGCCAGGTTGATTGCATTCGTCGAAACAGGTGAAGGTTGCAATCTTCCACCCCCCCCCCCACCCTTGACGGCAAGGATGGTGTACACATTTATATTAGTGTTGGGAAATGTTGAGTAAATGATCCAACTCAAATTACTTTACATGTAAAAATAAATTTGAAACAAAATGAAAGTGATCAACCAGAATGTGTGGACAGTAATAATTATTCTGGTCACAGACTCACAAGAGAAAAAAAACGAAAATATCATGACTGTCTTATTTTCCAAATTAAAGTTTCCAATTGCAGAAGTGACAACGGAAAGAGAATTGCTACGATGCAGCAAGGCCAGGGCAATATGTTGATTACAAAGCCATCAGTTTGATTGATTAATGATGGAAATTAGAGATTAATTTAAAAAAATCTCCTTCACATTGGCAAACCACACCTAGTTGGGTGAAGCACTTTCATTCAGTCAGAGGGGAAGCCTTTGGGACTCAATATTAAAGTCAACAATTTTGTTTGTTTCAGTATTGCCCTCATTAATCTGCCAACTATGAACCAATGCATTGACCAATGCAAACTTGGTACTTTCAGCAGTTTCCTGAAATATTTATACTTTTGCATTCCCTTTTATTCAGATTGGCTTCCTATCAAAACGTTTGCGTGATGCAAGAGAATACAGATTTTGTCCATTTATTCAATCAATTTCACATCCAGCAGAAAGCCAGGTGTATGTCAACCCATGACCTCAAGAGTCTCCCCAACACCTTCTGTCTTCAATGACAGGATAACTTCTTGAAAAATCCACAGTAAACTTTCACAATGTTTGCTCCCAATTCATCCTTAGTAACAAATATGACATTGTAAAGAGGACTGGATAATTCTTAAAAAATAGAATAAAGGACATCTTAAATCCAAAATTTCCAACTTTAAAAAAAGCACATTCTATTTGAAATGCACATCTGCAATTACATACCACAAACATAAAATTGGCTCAAGGTCTTAGAATTTACAAGTAATTGTGCCTATTTCCTTCGCTCCATAGATGCTGCCTCACCCGCTGAGTTTCTCCAGCATTTTTGTCTACCTTTGATTTTCCAACATCTGCAGTTCCTTCTTAAACATTTTGTCTACTCCACTGCGAAATCTCCTCAAGGTATGCCTACTTTGAAGAAATTCTCCTCCTCTCTCCAAAGACAGTTTAACAACCTCCTCTCACTGCCCCCCCCCCCCCCCATGTAATTCCCCCTTTCCTCCAACACTACAATCATAAAAATAAAAAAGATGCTTACCTTATTGATTAGATAGTTCATTCAGTAACATATCTCTCAATAAAAAGGAACATTTAAAATCTGATAAATAAACTAGTTCAAATGTATTATTTTGTAATCCATGCTATCTTTTCTGGTGATTATTGCTTGCAAGGCTAATAATTCCAAAAATGTTAAAGCATGTCTCTTACTGCAAGGCTGCTCTGGACTGCAACCAATCTAACCAAATTCAGAGAAATATTATTTTCCTGTCCATATTACATTATTATAAACAGACTAGACTGAGCAAAGTTTTCATTGAGTTGCAAGAACAAAATGCAAAGCAATAGTTTAATTACACCAATGGTTTGGAGATGTTAAATCTAAACTCGATAACTTAAATTGATGAATTTAATCCCATACTGTGACTGCATAAGAGTCACCACAAACTGATTTTATACACCAAATATCTTTGATTGATTAACACATTTTTCAACAGCAAAGTATACATTAATTTCAAGTCCAGTAAGTTAAATGATGAGTAAACAAGAAAACAACTATTATCATTGCTGTAATGGAGGAAACAAAGTTCATAAAGGAGCATTCCAGCAAGTAAAATATAGCTAAAGTTTTAAAGAGACAAAAAGATGAAAACTTCCACTGAAACAATAACAAATTATAACTAAGATCTTACTGAATAACAGAACGCTTAAAAACATTAAAGGCCTACTTCTGCTCAATGTTGCATTATCACAAATTACACCGACAATAGTGAATTTTGCTTCATTCAATATTTCACAATTGATTTAATACTACATCATTTACCTGTATTCCCGAGCCTCATCGAATCGCCTGGTTGGACCAGCACGTTGTGGTGCTGTTTCCATGAGCAATTTCTGTGTAAGCCTATTTACAGTAGCCAAATCTCTCCCTTTTTGTTCATCTGTGTCTTGGTCACATTTCCATTCCTCGTCCTCATTCAAAGTAGGTAAATATCCTAATAATGCTTTTCCTGTCCCAGATCCCGAGCTCTGATCGCTATATAACTTTGGACTTTCGCCACCTGTCCTTGTATATTCCAAATAAATATCAGACTTCAGGAATACAGGGTAGGTGTTCTCCTCCATCATTGTCTGAATTTCAGTTTGTGCCTGGTCAAACATAGCAGGGTCTATCTGTTGCTTCATAACACAATCCTTTATGAAACATTTTGTGGCTGGCTTGATCTGCCTGGACACAATACCATTGTTGTCCAAAATGTATTTCTTGTATATGGCTTTTGCCAATTTAAGCCTCTTTTCTTCATTAGAATCATTAGGTTCCAGTTTCCTGAATCCACTGCATGCGAACCAAAAATCCAGCAGGTCCACACATTCTTCTTGTTTTAAGAAAGTCCTGAATAAATTTATTCCATCCTGATCATCCAGCAAAGAGTGTAATGACTCAGCCCATTTCAGGTATGGGGGTGTTGGTGAAGCACTCCCCTCTGGTTCATAACCCAAATCCAAATCTGGTCTCCGTGGGGTTGCTGTGGAAGCCTCACTTTTAAGCCCATCATTTTTTATGGGGTAGAAACAGTGGTTTAATTGCCTACTGTCTGTGGATGCCAGTTCGCCCTCTTCACCTGGGACAGGTGGCCTTGGTGCATCTTCTGTGAAGCTTCCCCCTAGGTCTGCCAAATATGCCTTTCCTCTTGCACTCATTTTTGTAGCAACCACATACACAGCACCAAATCCAGTGCAATCACAATTCTTCGCAAGGTCAAATATTCAAGCAGAAAACAATTATCGGTAGTATTGTATTCTTCCTGTAATCAAAGACAAAAAGTTAAATTCTGCAATTTTAAAACAGCAAATATAATGTGCTTTAATTCAAAGCTATTGTAGATCAGGAGGAAATTACTTAAGCTATAAATCACAGCATTAGGCTAAAATATTATTTTCCGATCCCCTATCCCCCATAACAAAATGTACAAATGAAAACAACGGATGAGGGTCCATCACCTACTATGTCATTTCAACATCACCTCACCCCTTTCTTTAAAATTCATATCCTATTATTGAATTACAAGCAAACATTACTTCAATTGAAAAATACTTTGCACTCTGAAAGATGAAACTTCTGATAATTCGATAAAGCTTACACTTAACATGACCAATTTTCCCTAAAAAGGAATAGCACAAATTATCAATGTTAAAGCAAGATATTTTCTAATTTTGCATTGAAATACTATAAAAGGTGCAAAGAACAGCTAATGAATTGTAAAATAGCAATGTTAAATTATATTGTCCCAGGAGAGTCAGACTACATATACAACTGATCCAACCCTTAGTCTAGGGAGGTACTATTAAGTGTCAGTTCTTTTGGTTGAGACGTAGTTTGAGAAACTGCAGCAATATTTAAGTCAGATATTTCTGGCAGAAAGTGTAGGAAAGAACTACAGATGCTGGTTTAAATCAAAGGTAGACACAAAATGCTACAGTAACTCAGCGGGCCAGGCAGCATCTCTGGAGGGAAGAGATTGGAGTCATTTTTGGTCCAGACCCTTCTTCAGACGTTGGCAGAAACTTAATTTATCAATGAACAAAGATTTGTGTTTACAATTTAGTAAAAGTAAAACAAAATCAATCCAATATGCTTTGCTTCACACACGCATTATAAAATAGTGGACACAAACTGTTTCAGAAGACCAAGGTGTAAAATTTCAAAAATGCCATTAAACCCCGATTTATCAGGTGCATATTAAAAAATCTAGAGGGGTGATATTCTCCTCGACTCTAGCAACATTAACTGTTCAACTACGATCAGTAAAACAAAATGTATCACACAATTCACTTGAGCCAGAGGAGGCTACAGAAGCGGATACTATAACAACTTTGAAAAGATTTTGGACCGATATGTGGATAGGAAGGGTTCAGAGAGATGTTGGTCAAATGTTGGCAAATGCATCTGGCCCAGAATGCAAACTTGGTTGGCATAGATAAGTTGCGTTGAGGGGCTTGTTTCCATGCTGCACAGATCCGATTCACTGCAGTTCCTCCATTCTAACTATATATAACTTGAATGCCAGGAACGAAGGTTACAAAAAACAATGAACACTGCTCAATCCATCACAGGTACTGGCCTCTCCACCGAAGGGATCTAGAAGAGCGGCGTTTCAAAAAGCAACCAATATCATTAAAGACACACACCACTTTGGTCAAGCTCTCAAGACGGTCATATAGGAGCCTGAAAACAGTAACGTCCAGGTTCAGGAGCAGCCCAGCAACCATCAGCCTATTAAATACTAGGAACTCCAACTAAACTGAGCTATGAATTGCCTGGGTTGCATGGGTGTGCATTTCCTGGGTTTGCATTTCTGCAGAATTAATTTATCTGATTAAAGATGTTGCATTGTGCTAATTGGGAAGACCTGAATATCAGGATTTAAAAAAAAAACAACAATCTACATTAGATCCTAGAGTGTTCAGGCTTTGCTTTGTACTACATTTGATTTCTTTAAATTTATTGAAGTTGTTTTTCTGTTTATTATATTATCTATTGAATACTATGTTTACAAATCTGTGGGCTGCTACTCCAAGTAATAATTTCATTGTTCTGTTGTAGAGCATATGATAACAAAATGTTTGACTGTAGATTATATGCAAATTGCAGCTTAATTACTCACATTAGAATTATGACTACACCTGAAAAATGATATGGCCCAAAGTACATTGAGATATGGTATTACAGGAGGTGTGGGCTTATTGATCAAATTTTCTTTAAGCATTTTTCTCCAATGGAAGATATTGCTTGCAATTTTTTTAAAGCTATGGTCTGTCAGTATTTTAAATCACAACTCAAATTTTCAATGCACAATGATCCAAATGACAAATATGATTTTTTTTAAATGATTGCTTCTATCCTTTGTATCTTGATACCTTCTATCACAATTTTCACCTATAGATGAACTGAAATCCTACCTTTGATGAAAATGTAAACCTATCATTGATTATTTGTTAAATTTCTCAGGGTGACTAGAATACTTCTCGGCTCCATCATCCATTAAAAAAAGATTTTCAACAATATAAATCAGTGGTTGCTGCATAACATCCACAGAAATAGAAATCCAAACTGTCAGTCAAACTGTCCCATTTACTCATAAATGACATCCCCCCCCCCCCCGCAGATTTGCTACTTGCTAAAGCGATACCCATTCTGTTCAAACTCTAAACATTGTTTACACTTCCCTGTACTCAGAACTATACATCAACTCTCAACATTAGATGCGACATGATTATTTCTCCTGCTATTTCTGTATACATTTGCTTTGCTGATTGCAAGAACTTGCCACGTGCAAAATGACTACTGCAATTCCTTTATCACAAAATTGTGAAAGGTACCAAATAAACCCCAACGGAGAGCTCTTTTAAGACTGAAATTGTCTCCAAGATGACAGAATTGCAAATCAAAATTTCCTAAAAGCTGGCTGTCAACTCAAACTAAACCAGTGTTTAATGTATAATGGAATCAAAGACTAAATTGAACATTAACCAACATAAATGTACAACATTAATGAACACCTTACAATACTTAACGGGATCTCTTTAGGGAAGCAAAAGACATTAAATGAAAATGAGAGAACCATAAGTATAATGAGCGGCTGTAACATTCTGCCTCCCACAAGTGTGGAGGTGCATCTCAGATGAAAGCCCCAACATTTTGCTGGGAAATCCCACCCCAGGCACCTCACAATCAGTTTGATAATCTAAAGTAAACTTTGCAATTGTGATGACATAACACAATACTTTTTGCAACGGTGTCAATCCCATTAATCTCAAATTAAACTGTGGGCACAGACTTGAATTGGTGCAAATTTCCAACAAAATACAATTCAAATTTGGTGCATTTCTGCAGAATTAATTTATCTGATTAAAGATGTTGCATTGTGCTAATTGGGAAGACCTGAATATCAGGATTTTAAAAAAACAATCTACATTAGATCTTAGAGTGGCCTACTTTTCAATGATGCACTCCATGGGGGAACCAACTGCTGATAAATATATTCATTTTCTGTTTTTTTAAATCCTGCTTGAAAACATATTTTGTGTTGCAGAATGAATCCATGAAAAAAATTAAACACCCATCACGACTCGAAAAAAATCCAGATATATTTAGGCAATATTTAAAATTAAAGAGCCATTAAAATAGTTTTAAAAAAACCCCGATTCCACTGGCATATACCGAATATAAAAATAATCAAACGATACTCTTTCCTCGCAGGCATCGACCTTCATTTAAAAGCAGCCTCCCCGTTTGATGTTTTGAAACCACCTACAATCGCCGTTTAATCTGCTGCAATGTTTAAGCTATTATTCCTTAGATACTTTTACTACTGAATCCTTTCCTGAAGGGCAAATCTTTATTCGTCCACCTTCAAACTATAGTTAAATAGATATATCTAAACGTGCTAGTTGCAGCGATTGCAGATCAGGTTGGAACAGAATCGCTATACCTTGCACTTGCGAGATGTTTCTGCACAAGTCCTCTCGATCTGACTGATGCATCTGCAGCCCGCATCACATTCATTTCTTGGCCTCTCGAACAACGTGGGGGGATGGGAAAGTGCAAACGAGACCCCTTTAAGCTACTTGTTCTCGTTTGTTTCTAATAGAAACGGTCCAAGCTCTCCGTTTTAAACACGCTACATGTTGTACGACTTTCCAATATCGAATATCATAGCGTTAACCAATCTACGAAGATCTCGCTAGAAACAAATCTCATCTAAACTTGATCTAGAAATGATTGGCATAAAATCCAAGCACAATTCAACTCACCCTTTGCACATTTTCAGGCACAGCTACCTCACACTGCAATTAAACACGCTCCTGGCTTCGCGTCCTGCCTTTAAAAATCTGTGCTCAGCTGACGTGTGCATCGGGGATCTTTAAAGTCCAAACGCCCAAATATTAATAACAACAAGAAAATATTTAAACACTTTCTTTGTTATTTTCAATCTCTCGCACACTCAGGAGACATACACATTCCCTGGCCCCCTCTAAGACGGTCCAGAGAGCGCCCCCTGCCTTAGTACAGATACTGCATGGAGTTCACCAAACATCCAGATACGTACATCGTACATACCGAAAATCCTTTGGCCTAATCCACTAATTGTACCCGGCAAAAAAAAATCTAAAGATTATAAATTCAACTTTTTCTGTTGATCGTGATATGTATTTAGAACAAAGCAAAGTCTCAATGCTCCCGCGAATGTCAATCACCTTTAGTAGAATGCCTTTGTATTCCACACGATGTCATTCTCGCAATCAAACCAATTTGCGCAAAAAAATGATTTAAATACTAGACAGGGTTAAAACACAAAACATTTATATTCCCAAAGAAAACAGGTATGGATCATTGGTAGATACAAATAATTTCCCATCGCCATGCCAAATGCTACAATGTATAAACTGGGGTTTACACCAACTCACTCTAGGGGAAGTAACAATATTTATTTACCAAAATTGCAACATCCGAACTGCATTGGATTTGAGATTTTCATGTTGGTATACCAAAATACAATGATTAAGGGCGCAAGGCATTCAGCAGAGTCTGTAAGAAAGTCAAATCCCGGAATGCAAAACAACTTAAAAGGTCTTCGTGTGTAATTATATCTGATTAGAAATAGTGAACATGTGTTAAAATCTCTTAACTATCAAATAAAAATTGCAGTTATCTCGAAATACCATCAGCAGTCCTCAGATGTTTTATCGTTCATGTCACTGGAGCATTTTTACACACATTGGTACTTGTTATCCTTTAAACAATCAGTACTTTGAACCAA
This sequence comes from Amblyraja radiata, assembly GCF_010909765.2. Classification (NCBI taxonomy): domain Eukaryota; kingdom Metazoa; phylum Chordata; class Chondrichthyes; order Rajiformes; family Rajidae; genus Amblyraja; species Amblyraja radiata. The sequence goes on from NC_045977.1 coordinate 15,912,081, forward strand.
TTAGTACCATCCAAACATAAAGTATCCCTCTTCAGAATTAATTACAATATGGGTGAGCACATACAATATTTAATTTAACCCGTTATAGAGACCGTACATATTTACACGAGATTCAAGTTACCCCTTCTAGCGTGGGCATTAATGCGTTCTGTATAAAAACCTTACTCAAAGGCAAAATGTTCCAGATATTTGATTTTCATACCCTAAACGTGTCCACTTCATCCTCTGTATATAGTTTTTAATAACAATTGAATTAAGAACTCAAGATACCTCATTTTAATGTGTCTATGTTCATGGGGCTATAATGATTTCTGGATCGACTTGTTAGGCAAAGGAGTAGTTTATATTCGAAGTTCAAAGGTCAGCCGAGGTCAAATGTCCTACTAATGCTTAAACCACGCCAAAAAATCAAATCGTAACTACACCTTGTTTGCAACAGGTTCAATTCTTAATACTTCCAGTACTCGCCTGTCAGTGAAATAATTGTATTGAACTACTTGATTACAAATGAAATATCTTTAGCAATCTATTTTCATTAAAAAAATTGTTACGCTTCCCCCCCCCCCCCCCCCCCCCCACACCACCGCCCCGAAAATGGTCCAAACAGACGTCGGGTGGAGGGGAGGGTTTGAGAGAAGGAAAGCCAATGTTTTGAATACATACTAAATTGTAATTAAAATTTTTTGATGAGGAGCTAAAATATAGGCAATATGCAGACTGATCAGTGCAAAAAAAAAAAACGGAGAGCACCTGCCAAAACTGCCGTTGAAAAGCTAAATATATACAGGTCAATGGTTTTATGTTTAGTTGTCAACGAAGAGTAACGTTAAGACCAATGAACAAACGCTGAAGCACCACTTTTGTGTTCAGCTAATGTTTTTGTATGCAATGTAACAGCTAATTCAGCTCAGGAACGCGAACAGATGTCACTACTATTTGGACCAACAACTGTGAAGTTGGGCAAAGTTTCCAGCCATTAAATAACTGGATTATTTGCCGTTCGCCTTCCAAAACCCCTAATATTTCCTTTATGGAAGAACTGCAGCTTTCCTCTTTTGTTGCTATAAAGTAGAAAGATCTGGCATATGGCGCAAGATTGCTCGTCAGGAAAAAAAAAGTGCATTTCAAACCAGATCCATGTAAACCGATCAAGAAAGTTGCAAGTCCCAGATTTTTCTCCCCAACAAAGTGCAAGTCTCAAAATGATCTGCTCATCAAAGTGTACGTCTCAAAATGCTCTCCCCAAAGTGCAAGTGACAAAATGTTCTCCCCGGTAAAGTGCAAGTTCCATTTTTTTCTCCAAAGTGTAAATCCAAGACTTTTCAGCAGTATAACTACTTTTGCAGTTGTTTTAACCTCACCTCCCTCCCTCCACCCCACGCCACCACCAAAAAATAGTTTGCCGCAGAGTGGCTGAGCCACTTTCACAGCTCCTCTCCCTTCTATGTTTTCTCTCGCACACGCACGTACCTAGACAAACAAACACAGAAAGGGTCGGATTTACCTGTTCACTCTCACCCTCCCCGTCCTACACATGTACGGCGGCGAGCAGCAGCAACTCCTCGATCCAGCCGAATCTGTTGCAAAGTTTCTTCCAGGACGACGATCCGCCGCGACGGCCGGGTAGAAACGGCGGCGTCGGCCGCCTCCGCCCCGGCTCTTGCATGATACTTAGTGTACAGATATATATTTATATTTTATCAAACACCCTCTCCCCCCCCCCCCCCCCCCCCCCCCCCGCCTCCTCCTCGATTAACTAAAAAAATGAACAAAAGACCCGAGCAGATTTTTTTCTAAAACACCCTCCCGGAACGGCGTTAATCTTGAAGAAGAGAGGGGGTTTTTTTTTTGATGGGGGGGTGGGTGGGAGTTGGGAGCTTTTTTTTCCTTTGCCTGGAGCCGAGGAAAAATGTCGACGCCTCTGCCTCCCGTTGCCGTCGCCGCCCGCCCTCCCGCCCGCTCGCGACTAACCGCCTCCAACGATTTAACTCGAAGCCCCTGCACCGCGAGCCGACATCAAAGCGCGCCGCCGCCGCCGCCAGCAGCACCAGGTCCTGGCAGCTCAGCGCACACCTCACTCACTACTTCCCTTTCCCTCCTCTCTCTGCTTCCCCCCCATGCTCCAGGAAAAAACAAAAACATATATATATATATATATATATATCACACAGGCGTCTATATTCCAGCAACAGCCGGAAAAGGGGTGAAGCGGAAGAGAAGTTTCCCTCCTCTATCCACTCTCCCTCCTCCCCGAATAAAATTCCATCTGTTCATCAGGTCGGACCTCATCAAAGCATTCTCTCACTGAAAGCGCTCGGCGACCCATTACCTCATCGACGCCCTGCGGTTCCCAGGTTGCTGATTGGCCGGTCGGGGTGGAGGGGCATGCTGGGAGATGTAGTTCCCGGTGAATGTTGTTCACGACGCAGGAGGGGCGGAGGGGCATGCTGGGAGATGTAGTTCCCGGTGAATGTTGTTCACGACGCAGGGAGGAACGGGGGGGACGAAAGCTTCCAGCGAGCACTGCGAATTGGGCGCAAGCGCATTGGAACGGCGGCGTCTTGAGAAGAGTTGGCATAGTTGATCTTGGAGCCCAGGTAGTGATTATGTTGGATTTAGCCGGCTCACTCCCTGCCCCTTCCCCCAAGAGCATACATACCCACCGCACAGGTTGAACGTTTGACTCTAGGTAATTATAAACTAGATGAAAGAATAATAGAGATAATATATATAATGTGATAATGTATATATGAGAACGGCCCAGGCCCATCCACCGACGCACATTCCTTTCCAACAATATAAAGGCAATATTTCTCCTCCCCGTTTAGGTTAATTATTATCACGTGTACCGAGGTGCAGAGAAAAACTTTGTTTTACGTGCTAGCCAATTAAATCAGATAATACCATTCAGCGATACAATCATGCCAAACACAAGTAGAGCGAAAGAAAAGATAGAATGCAAAATATAGTTCTCGGCAACAAAGTCCAATGTCAGGCAATGTGGATAGAGGTGAATCGGACACCACCCTAGCTTATGCTACCCTTAAAACTCTTTCAGCTCTGCAGTCATTTTCCCCAATCTCCTGGAGATCTTTCCTCAACTCTTGACTTTGATTACTCTACACAGCATGCTTACACCTCCTGTCCAAGGTCCACAAGCAGACCCATTGTTTCCACTCCCGCTCTACTGAACTTATTTCCTCTTGCCTTCTTCTTCAGCGCTGTCCCACTTATCTGTAAACATCTGATACCTTCTGCCACAGGCAGCTTCCAATTCCTTGGTCCCAAATGGCCTATCTCTATGGAGACACAAGGAAATTTAAATATTGGAATTGTGAGTGAAACGCAAAGTACTGGAGTAACTCAGTGTTGGTGTAATCAACTGAGCAGTAATCTCTGGAGGGAATGGGCACACTATTTTGAGACAGAACCCATCTTCTGGCCTACCTTAATCATGGACATCCAGTTCCTATAGTCCTCCTCACACCGTCCGCCTCGTCTGTGTACAGAAACCTCATCAGTTCCCTACCAATGCAATTATTTGCCTGATCATGCTTTGAATAACTTCTTCAACTCCTCCCACTTTCACATAGAAACATAGACATAGAAACATAGAAAATAGGTGCAGGAGGAAGTCATTCGGCCCTTCGAGCCAGCACCGCCATTCATTGTGATCATGGCTGATCGTCCCCTATTAATAACCCGTGCCTGCCTTCTCCCCATATCCCTTGACTCCACTAGCCCCTAGAGCTCTATCTAACTCGCTTAAATCCATCCAGTGACTTGGCCTCCACTGCCCTCTGGCAGGGAATTCCATAAATTCACAACTCTGCGTGAAAAAGTTTTTTCGCACCTCAGTATTAAATGACCTCCCCTTTATTCTAAGACTGTGGCCCCTGGTTCTGGACTCGCCCAACATTGGGAACATTTTTCCTGCATCTAGCTTGTCCAGTCCTTTCATAATTTTATATGTTTCTATAAGATTTGCCCCTCATCCTTCTAAACTCCAGTGACTTCACCAATCAAAGGTGTCTCTATGGAAAATTGCATAGGCCCATATAACCCTTCCTCTTTGTGGATTACATGGAATGGCTTTTGTTTTGGTTCTTTAGCACCCTATCTCAACTAATTTTTCAGTATATCCTGTACTCCTGCAGAATTCAAAACTTCATTATTTTGCTACAAATTTCCACCCAGCTCTGACCTTCTCATGGTCGTTCTCTGTCTTTTGCTTCTCTTTCCAAATCTCTATCTCCATCTTGGGGAATAAGCTAGCAACTAAGATCCAGTACAAACCTGCAGACTCTCACAGCTATATCAAGAAGCATCCTGACCTAAAATGGTGTCTGTCATTTCTCTCCATAAATGCTGCCTGATCAGCTGAGTTCCTTCAGCTCTTTGTATTTATGAAAGATTCCAGCATCTGCAGTGACTTGTATCCCCGCAACTATGTCATCTACTGTTTGTGCTACCCTGATTCCTGCATGGATTCTACTCTGTGAATCACCCGGGATAATTGGATTAACTCATGATAAACATTTGACGGCACAGGGCCTTCACTCACTGGAGGTCATAAGGATGAGGTGGGACCTCATTGAAACTTACAGAATAGTAAAAGGCCTGGATCGAGTGGATGCAGAAAATGTTTCCACTAGTGGGAGAGTCTAGGACCAGAGGGCATAGCCTCAGAATGAAAGGGCGCACCTTTAGAGAGATGAGGAGGAATTTCTTTAGTCTGAGGATGGTGAATCTGGAATTCATTACCACAGACAGTTGTGGAGGCCAAATCCTTGGGTATTTTTAAGGTGGAGATTGACAGATTCTTGATTAAAATGGGTGTCAAGGGTTGTGAGAAGGCCAGATAATGGGGTTGAGAGAGAAAGGTAGATCAGCCATGATTGAATGGCGGAGTAGACTCGACAGGCTGAATGGCCTACTTCTGCTCCTATGACATAAACTTATGAGCCTCTGTTCCATCACATTTGCTCTGATGATGAGATTTTCCACATAACTACATTCTCAGTTATCCTCCTTCTGAATCATGGGTTTCCCTCCACCATCGTTAACAGTGCCCTTGTCTGCATCTTATTTATTTCCCATATTTCGGCTATCGCCCCTTCTCTCATGGACAGGGCAAGGATAGAGCTCCCCTCTTCGCCACGAGTATGCATTCAATTGATTATTTTTTTCAATTTCGTAGGATTCCATCGCCAATCACCTCACCCCTTTCAGCATTTCCAAGCGAGCATTTTGCTTGCTGTCCACTCTCTTCCATCTCCACCAACCACTCCCACACCTACCTAGCTGTTAGTGGCCCCTTGCATGAGGAGGTCCAAGTTTGATGAACATCACCTCATAACCTCCCTGGTTATGTCGAGTCCTACCAGATATAATAATGAATTGTACAAATTCAGGTAAATTGTTTTCTCTGTATCAGAATAGGCCAGGTCTTCTATCTGACAGGGCAATAAACAGTTTGAAAAAGAGTCCCGACCCAAAATGTCACCTATCAGTGTTCTCCAGAGATGCTGCCTGAACCAGCTATTGAATAAGATTTAAAGATTTAAAAGGCATTTGGACAGGTACATGATTAGGAAAGGTTTAGAGGGATATGGGCCTAATGCAAGCAGGTAGGACTAGTGCAAGCTAGTGTAGATGGGGCATCCTGGTAAGCATGGGCAAGTTGGGCCAAAGGGTCTGTTTCCATGCTATAGGACTCTTAAGATCAAATCGGATCTAATTGTAACTTCATTTCTTCATTATGGCCTTTCCCTAGTTACCCTTTACCCCCTCCCCTAGCAAGTATCTATTTAGCTCTCCTTTAAAAGTTTTCCATGGTCTCATTTCCACAGCCATGTAAGGAAGAATATTGGGAAATGCTTGCAACCCTGTGGAGAAAATTATTTTTCCTCTGCCTTGAATGGATGACTCCACAATTTTAAACATGTTCTACATCGAATTCTACATTGAAATAGATCGAATTCTGTCTTTAATTTGTGTATTGGTGATATCTTTATTATTTATTTTACTCCGATTATATGTTTTTTACTCTTGTTAAATTCTGTAAGGTGTCCTTGAGACTTTTGAAAGGCGCCCACAAATAAAATGTATTATTATTATTATTACATTGTCCTCCAGCAAGAAACCTCCACATCCACCCTGTGGTGAACCATCAGGGATTTTAAATGTTTCAATCAAGTCACCCCTCATTTTACCAAACTACAACAGATATAAGCTTAGGCTATCCATCCTTTCCACCAATTGAAGGCATTACTCTATTAAACCTTCTCTCAATTTGCTAGTACACTCACGTTCTTAAATAAGGAGAGCAGTACTAAACACAGTACTCCATATGTGTCCCAACATTATCCATGTAAAAGAGTTGCATTTTTATTAGCCTTTTAGGGAGAGTGAGTTAGAGGAGGAAGAGTTCCAAATTTCTCTTAAAATATTTTGGGGTAGAAAGTGAACTGTTCACTCAGGGAGCGAGAGGGAGAATATTAGTTGATGATGTCTCCAAACTATTTTAGAAGAAGGGTGACAATGGGGTGGGGTGGGGAGAGGACCGAGTAGGCAAAAGGTTCACAATTTCAGCATCTTTGCTGTGATGGAGAAAGGAAGTTCATGTCATAGGAGCAACATTAGGCCATTCGGCCCATCAAGTCTACTCCGCCATTCGATCATGGCTGATCTATCCCTCTCAACCCCATTCTCCTGCCTTCTCCCCGCAACCCTTACCAATCAAGTATCTCAATTTCTGCAAAAATACACTATGTCTCGGCCTCCACCGCCATCTGTGGCAATTAATTCCACAGATTCACCACCCTCCGACCAAAGAAATTCTTCCTCATCTCCTTTCCAAAGGTATGTCCTTTTAGTTCTGTGACCCTTTCAAGATGGAGAAACAGCCTTATTTTGGAACAGACAGGTAACCTGTATGCAGCAAATTCCTGCAAGCAACAGTGTGATATGAACAAGTTTTTTGTGAGGTTTATTATGAAACATATATTGGCTAGGACTGGAGGGACAGAACTGAAATTCTTCAATATAATGTCATGAGTTATTTTACTTCTATCTGAAAGAATGGATGGGGCCTAATTTTAAAATTTCAGTTGAAAAGCAGTGCATTCTCCATCATTGTCCAAATCTGCCTGTAGGACTTTAATCCTTCTGACGCAGGCAAGGCACTAACTTTGGCCTCATTGATATTGGCATTGATTTATTATTGTCACATGTAATGAGATACAGTGTAAAACTTTATATACTATCCAAGCATATCATACCATATATTAGTACAGCAGGTAGACTTTAGACTTTTAGACTTTAGAGATAAAGCGTGGAAACAGGTCCTTTGCCCCATGGAGACCGTGCCAACCTGTACACTAGCACTATCCGATGCACTAGGGACAATTTACAATTTACCGAAGTCAATTAACCTACAAATCTGTACGTCTTTGGAGTGTGGGAGGAAGTGGAAGTACCCGGAGAAAACCCATGCAGGTCACAGGGAGAACATATAAACACATACAGCCCCCGAAGTCGGGATTGAACCCGGGTCTCTGGCACTGTAAGGTAGTAGCTCTACCAGTGCGCCACTGTGCCCCTCCCCCACCCAACTCTTCTGCAATAGTGTTACAGCTACAGAGAAAGTGCAGGGAAAAAGTGCAAGAGATGCAATAAGATTCATTGGATGATCAAGATCACATGCGTAGCATATGAGAGGTCTGTTGAAGAGTCTGATAACTGAGGGGAAGAAGCTGTTCTCGAATCTGGTGGTACATGCTTTCAAGCTTTTGTAATTTTTGCCTGACAGGAGAGGGGAGAAGAGAGAACGACCGGGGTGTGAGTGATAATTTTGGCTGGTTTTCCTTGGCAGTATGAGAAATCAATGGGAGGGGAGGTTCATTTGTGGGATGGACTGGGCTGCGTCCATGACTCTCTGCGGTTTCTTGCAGTTTTGGGCAGAGCAGTTGCCATACCGACACTTATATATAGTGTTCAAAAGCACTTTGTCTACTCCACTTATATATAGTGATGCTTTATAATCCATTTAAGTTTTGAAAATTTGAACGAATAGTTTTGGAGACTCTTTGAAAACACAAATGTTTCTGTCTAATTAATGCCATTTCTACAATATATTAAATATTTCACAATCACTTGACATAATCTAACAATTTGCCATCACTGCCAGACTAATTAATTGGTGAATGATTTATGTGAACATTATGGAAAATATAAATCCAAAAATATATTTAAACCTAAATTAAAGAGATAGAAGAACATGGAGGTGCTCAGGTGAATAAAATATATATTTTTGGACATATATTAAATCCATGGAATGAATTTACAGGTAGAGTAGAGGCAGCAAAAATCTGTTTAATTAAAAAAAAGAACAAATAAAATGTTTAGGATACTGCTGCTTGATGAAAACAAATATGGACTTTCTTATCTGTTAGAAAATGTACAATCATCTGAAGTCCGAGTTTCATTATCAGTTTGTGCTTGACTACTGTATCCATTCAGCTACAGAGGTGTTAAAGGTGGCCTGATTTCTCCCAGGAGGGCAAAGCCATTGATTTTTCCTGTTTTGATCTCTGCCTGGTGAAGGGAGGGTTTTTCTAGTTCTAGGCATTGCTGGAGATTTTATCATAAAATGTCCAACTGTTTGGACTTCTAACACCTCGCCATGTGATATCTGATGACATAACTTTTGCAAACAATATTGCTTCTCCTCAAACCCTTCCAGTTTGGCTTTGTTATGTAAAGCTATTCACTATACTGGAAGTTATAATCGAAGTTGTACTTGGTAAGCAGCTGTGACCAAACTGAGGAACACCACACACTGGTACAGCTGGTAGAGCAGCTGTCTCACGGTGCCAGGGAACTGAGTAAATCCCTAACCTTGGGTGCTGTCTGTATGGAGTTTGCACATTGCCGTTGTGAGCGAGTGGGCTTCTTCCAGGAGCTTTGGTTTCCTCCCACATCCAAAAAAACATGCAAGAAACGTTAACCACATTTAAAATAAAATGAGACAAGTACATTGTTACGAAATCTTTAAAAGGATATGGATGGAATGAAGGATATGCAGGTGAGACTAGTGTAGATGGGGCACCTTGGACGTTGGTGTAGGTTAATGGGTCTCTGTAAATTGCCCCACATGTGTAACGTAGAACTACTGTGAACCAGTGATCGGTGAATGGTGTGGACTTGTTGTGCCGAATAGGCCTGTTTCCATGCAATATCTTTCCACCAATCAATCAACACAACTGTTCAGTGTTTTGAGGATCTCTTGCACCATAGGTTTAAGGTGAGAGGGGAAAGATTTAATAGGAATCTGAGGGGGCAACTTTTTCACACAGGGTGCCGGGTATATAGAATGAGCTGTGAAAGGAGGTAGTTGAGCAAGAAACTTTAACAACATTTAAAATAAATTTGGACAAGTACATTGTTATAAAAGCTTTAAAAGGATATGGAACGATCACAGGCAGGTGAGACTAGCGTAGATGGGGCACCTTGGTCGGCATGGCCAAGCTGGGCCAAAGGACCAAAGGCTGTCTTTGTGCTGTATGACCATAACCATTTCACTACCACTTTGACAGACTATGTCACTCCACGTTGAGCCATGGAGGAGGGGCAAGGGTTAGTTAGGAGGGTTTGCTACTGTGTTGTGCATTGATAACAAATAAGGATGAATATGCAGTGGACATGCAGAATGCACATGATAGGTGATAACTAGATTTCTAATGGGTAAATATTTTAATGTAAGGAATTGGGGAGAAACTTCCCAAAATTCTGAAATTGGTAGTGAAAGATGGGATGCCTATGTGCTAATCTGAATGGTTACTGGCATGAAATAAATGTTTCTGCCTGCTCTTCTGTGAGAACTACAGAGACCAATTTACTTCAGGTGGGCTGAAAAGATACTGATGACAGTTTTATTAATAAGAACATGAGAATTAGAAGCAGGAGTAGAGCATTCAGACACTCCCTTTTGTGCCACCATTCAATGAAGATTATGGCTAATATTGTACCTCAGCATCATTTATACATATCTTTTGAATTCCTTTTCCAAAAATCTATCAATCTCTGACTGAAAAAGGGTCTAGACCCAGTCTGAAGAAGGGCCTCGACCCAAAATGTCACCTATTCAAGTCCTCCAGAGATGCTGCTGTTGCCCACACCCGCTGAGTTATTATAACACTTTGTGTTCTATGCCAGAGTTTAGCAGCTGCACATCATTGTGTCTCCAATCTCTTACTTGAACTCAACAATGAGCCTCCACAACTTTCATGGATAGTGAACTCCATACTGTCCTCGGGTAAAGGCGTTCCTTGACAAATGCAGTAAGAAATTTCTGCATTTCAATGAGATCACCTCTCAGTCGTCTGAACTCTAATATGCCCAGTATGAATCTCGCTGTCCAGGACAATCCTCCCATCCTGGGAATCTGGCGAACATTTGACCTATTTCCACCATTACAAGTATAACCTTTCGCGGGTAGCGATGCCAAACGTGTACACAACATTGAAATTGCAGTCTCACGGATGAGTTATATAATTGCAATATTTATTATTTTATATAAATACTACTTTAATGGCCTAGGTACCATTTGCCGTCCTAACCACTCATTAATACTGCATTTTAACTTTCAGTTATTCATATACACTGGAGCTTTATATAAATTGCAATCTTTACTCTTATGTAAATATTGTATTGAAGACCTATGTACCACTTACCTTCCTAACCACTTGCTACAGCTGTATTTGAATTTCCAGGTATTAATATAAGAAGATGCCCAGATCCCTCTGAATACCAACCCTTTTCAGTCTCTCACAATTTACAAATACTCCACAATGCTACGGTTTCTGCTTAATATTTTCCCACGTGATACCTGTGCACTATTTGCCATGTCCTCACCCAGTTAAATTGCCCTTTTTTCCTTTGAAGATTCTCTGCATCTTGCTCACCAGTTTTGTATCATCAGTAAACAATATTTGGTTCTTTTATGCAAACATTGATAAATATTGTGAATAACTGGGGGCGCAGTACCAATCTCACCAATGTGGCACCTAATTAGTGACAATCTCCCTAACCAAAAATGAAATGTTTGTTCCCACTCTCTGTTTTGTATATTTTAACCAATCCTCAATCTATGTCAATATATTGCCCCAATGCAGATAGTTAATAGCCTCTTGTCTGGCATCTTATCAAAAGCTTACTGAATATCTGATTTCCATTGATTTCCCATCATCTATTCTGAGGGTTGCAACCTTAAAACAAATTCTCAACAGGTTTGTGAAACTCAATTTCCCCTTTGTAAATCCAAGTTGATCTGCCGCATCCTGTTATTATGTTCTAATTATGCTGTTCCAAATTTTTTTCCCCTACTACTGATGTCAGACTAACTGGTCTTCTCTTTGGTTTTCTCCTTCCCTTCTTTATTAAATAGTGGGATTTTATTCACTTCCTGCTAAACTTTGAGAACCATTCTTGAATCCAATTAATTGTAGAAGATCACACCAATTCATACATTAATGTACTATTTTTAGCCACTCTTAATTTATTTCCACCTTAGCATATTTGTTATTTTCTGTTCAATCCTACTGTGCAACAAGGCCAATAGTTGAGGGAATTCTTTTTCCTTCCCCCCCTCCCCCTTCCACCTATATTCCTTCCTTTGGCTACACATTTCACTCCTTTCCTTTCCTTTTTTTTTTTTACAGCCTTTTGTCATTTTCAATTCTGGCCTTTGTTCACCCATCCACCATTGAAAGCGCCACTCACCTGTATCCACCTGTCTCGACCCGAAACATCACCCATTCCTTTTCTCCAGAGATGCTGGCTGAGCTGCTGAGTTACTTCAGCTTTTTGTGTCTATCCAACTGTCACTTGCCAGACTTTGCCCTGCCTCAGTTTCCAGCTTTCTCCCTCCCTACTACAATTCATTTGAAGAAGGGTCCCAACCCGAACTTCACTTTCCAGAGATGCTACCTAACCAGCTGAGTTACTTAAGCATTCAAGAAGGAACTGCAGATGCTGGAAGATCGAAGGTACACAAAATTGCTGGAGAAACTCAGCGGGTGCAGCAGCATCTATGGAGCGAAGGAAATAGGCGACGTTTCGGGCTGAAACCCTTCTTCAGACTGATGGGGGGTGGGGGGGAGAAGGAAGGAAAAGGGGAGGAGGAGGAGGAGCCCGAGGGCGGGCGGATGGGAGGGTGGGAGGAGACAGCTAGAGGGTTAAGGAAGGGGAGGAGACAGCAAGGGCTAGCAAAATTGGGAGAATTCAATGTTAATGCCATCCGGACGCAAGGTCCCCAGACGGAATATGAGGTGCTGTTCCTCCAATTTCCGCTGTTGCTCACTCTGGCAATGGAGGAGACCCAGGACAGAGAGGTCAGATTGGGCATGGGAGGTGGAGTTGAAGTGCTGAGCCACCGGGAGTTCAGGTAGGTTATTGCGGACTGAGCGGAGGTATTCGGCGAAACGATCGCCCAACCTCCGCTTAATCTCACCGATGTAAATCAGCTGACATCTAGAGCAGCGGATGCAGTAGATGAGGTTGGAGGAGATACAGGTGAACCTTTGTCGCACCTGGAACGACTGCTTGGGTCCTTGAATGGAGTCGAGGGGGGAGGTGAAGGGACAGGTGTTGCATTTCTTGCGGTTGCAACGGAAAGTGCCCGGGGAGGGGGTGGTGCGGGAGGAAGGGAAGAATTGACGAGGGAGTTGCGGAGGGAGCGGTCTTTGCGGAAGGCAGACATGGGGGGAGATGGGAAGATGTGGCGAGTGGTGGGGTCACGTTGGAGGTGGCGGAAATGGCGGAGGATTATGTGTTCTATTTGCCGGCTGGTGGGGTGAAAGGTGAGGACCAGAGGGACTCTGCCCTTGTTGCGAGTGCGGGGATGGGGAGAGAGAGCAGTGTTACGGGGTATGGATGAGACCCTGGTGTGAGCTTCATCTATGGTGGCGGAGGGGAATCCCCGTTCCCTGAAGAACGAGGACATTTCCGATGCCCTAGTATGGAATGTCTCATCCTGGGCACAGATGCGGCGTACGTGGAGGAATTGGGAGTAGGGGATGGAGTCTTTACAGGGGGCAGGGTGGGAAGACGTGTAGTCCAGATAGCCATGTGAGTCAGTGGGTTTGTAATGTATGTCGGTCAGGAGTCTGTCCCCTGCGATGGAGATGGTGAGGTCAAGGAATGGTAGGGAAGTGTCGGAAATGATAAATACTTAAGCACTTTGTGTTTGTTTTCTTTTTCATTTATCTTTGTTCCTTCACTGACACCATAATTGAATTGTTCTCTTTATGTAGATAGTTCTCATTCTAAGCCTGATGCAGATAAGTAAGGTGTTAAATAGTTTCCTTCTGTTGTTCACTTCAAGGCTAATTGTTTGCCAGAGGATAATAAAAAAACAGGCCGAACAACTTAATTAGTTAAGGGACACACAGCAAGTACTATAACAACATTTAAAAGATGCCTGGACAGGTACATGTATAGGAAAGGTTTAAAGGAATATGGACCAAATGTGGGCCAATGGAACTACCTTAGATGGGTCAATTTGTTTGGCATGTGCCTGTTTCAGTGCTGAATGTTTCTATGACTCTATATTACAATGCATAAGATGAAAAACATGCCAAGCCAAGGAATCAATAATTTCCTAACTAAGTTTTTCACGTTGCTATCTAAACAAGTCGATGATAATAACACATTTATAAATGGATGTGGCCAGCTAAAATGTATATTATTTCCACTAACAACTTTTTATAACTATTGTGGGCAAATATTTGATTGAGCTAGGAAGCAGCTCCAAGAATATCGAATTTTAATGAAGAGCTGTCCACCTTCATAAAAGCTGCAAGTTATCTAAAATGTATATATTTAATGTAGCTTGTAAACCAAATTGAGTAATTTAAAAATGATTAGATCTTGATTAAAATAAGTTATCTCCTTTATTCGCAAATGTTATGTTTTATGAGACAATTGCTGAAAATATATTTATAATTTTATTCTACCAAACTCAATATAATCATCCTTTATAATCTGTCGGGTAATCCATCTAGAAGCTTGAACCATGACTCATGAACAAACAACTTCTAATATCCCAAAAGAGCCACATGAAATCTTCTATAAACTGAGATCAAATACCTTAATTTTTCTAACCTACTGCCAATGACAGGAAAATTAAATGTCTATTTTCAAAGTCTCAGAAGATTCAACTGAGAAGGCCAGACATAAATGCCAATTAAATAATGATTACAGAATGGGTGCTTCCACAATGCTTTCATTGGTGGTCCCGAGATCTATCAATGTTGTTATGTCTAATTGTTATTTTAAGATTTTGGTCAGCGCAGGAGGATAAGGGGTGATCTTATAGAGGTATACAAAATCATCAGAGGAATAGGTTGGGTAAATGCACAGAGTCTTTTGCCTACAGTAGGGGAATCGAGAACCAGAGGACACAGGTTTAAGGTGAGGAGGGAGAGATTTAACAAACAACTGAGAGGTGACTTTTATACACAAAGGGTGGTGGGTGTGTGGAACGAGCTGCCGGAGGAGGTAGTTGAGGTAGGTACTATCATGACATTTTAGAGACATTTGGACAGGTACATGAATAGGATAGGGTTTGCGGGATATGGGCCAAGCATAGGCAAGTGATGGGACTAGTGTAGATGGTCTGTGCGGGCAGGTTGGGCGGAAGGGCCTGTTTCCACACTGTATGACTCTATAACACTATCCCGGAGACCTATGATGCTAATTTCACGGTTAGTGCACCATAGACCTGTAGTAAATTGAAGATATCCTATTTGGATAGGCAAAGTTATATTTCTATAGTGCTTGCAATTCCGAGGTCAATTACCTACTGATTCCGTACGCTTATCATACCACTTCCTTAAATGATGTATTCTATTTCTGATGCCCCTGTGGTTCAAATTGTTTCAGAATGTTAATTTAGATTTAATTTATACATTAAGATTACCACATCATTCAATTAGTAGAACAATTGCAGGTTTAGCGTGAGTCTATATTCACCTGGTCCTACATGGAGAGTGATTTAAAATAGCACATTAACCTCTCCTGAACTATGCCTCACATCCCACCACACTGACTGGTTACCATCTTAAAACCTATATGAAAAAATGGACGAAGTTGGTACGACGACTTCAAATTCTTCTTATTTCACTAAAGAACGATGGACCTGATATAATTAGATACAAGTTCATTTTTAAAAATAGGAAATCAATTAAGTGTAGGAAGGAACTGCAGATGCTGGTTTATACCGAAGATAGACACAAAATGCTGGAGTAACTTAGTAACTCAGGCAGCATCTTTGGAGTTGGAACCCTTCTTCAGACTGAAAGTAAAGGGAGGGGGGACTGGAGATAGGAAAAGGCCAGAACAAAACAGGACCAACAACAGATGACAAAGGAAAGGTGGACCCCACATTGGCCAATTATTGTCTGGGGAAGAGGTGATACGGAGAGGGATACAAAGATGCGAACAATGGAACTAGTAAAAGGATTAGGGTGGGGGAGGGAGGGAATGCAAGGGTTACTTGAAATCAACGTTCACACTGCTGGGTTGTTAGCTGCCCAAGTGAAATACAAGGTGCTGTTCGTCCAATTTGTGTGTTTCCTCTCTACGGCAGTGGAGGAAGCCCAGGACAGAAAGGTCAGTATGGGAAGGGGAGTTAAAATGTTTGGCAAACGAGAGATCATGTTGGCCAACAGTGGACTGAGCGCAAGTGTTCAGCGAAACGATCGCCCAGTCTGCACTTGGTCTCGCCGATATATAGGAGACCACACCGAGAACAACGACTTTGGAGGAGGTGCAATAAACCTCTGCCTAACCTGAAAGGACCTGAAAAAAATCAGCATCTTCAGTTCCTTCCTAACCAGGCAGCTTCTCTGGAAAAAAAAGGACGGGTGACGTTTCGGGATGGAACCCTTATTCAGCCTGAAAGTAGAGGCAGGGATGGGTGATTGGAAGTAGGAAAAGGTCAGACACAAATCAGGGTCAGCAAACAGATGACTAAGGGAAGGGTGGAGCCCGTAATGGCCCATTGGTGGCTGGGGAAGATGTGTTAACAAGAGGGATACAAGGATGGGAATAGTGGAACCAGTAGAACGACTAGGGTGGGGGAGTGGAAATGCAGGGGTTACCTGAAATTAGAGAAATCAACAACCTGTGAATTAATATTGATTCATTGAACAATAGGTAAATATTGTATGATTGTTCTAAACTCAAAAGGGTGTGAAGATATTGTGCTAGCTTTATGATGGCAAATACAATTTATTAATTTGGATCAAAAAAGAAATGATCAAAGTGAGTTGGATGTTTTTTTTTTAAACAAATATGACATTTTGAACAGTTTTCACATTCGATTCCTGAAAGCCTCCAAAAGTACATTTCTAGTTAAAAACATAATTGCCTCTACCTGCCAATCCCATTGACTGCCAGTTATGCCATCAATTAAAAATGATCGTCCATTTGTAAAATTACACATCACATCCATGGCCAAAACAACGTGTTTGTCAACAGCTCAATCGGCTGAGATGCAAGTAACTCTTGCATTCCCTCTCTCTCTGTCCCTTCCCCACTCTAGTCATCCTACTTGTTTCATTGGGCTCCTGCTTAGTTTCACTTGTGAGTTCCACTCGTTATCACCTTCTCCACAGCCAACAATGGACCATTGTGGGCTCCACCTTCCCTTGATTATCGTTGCTGGCTTTGAATTGTCCTTTTGCTTACCTTTCGTTCATTCGTTCTTTGTACCTCTTCACATTTCAAGTTTCCCTCTCCCCTGACAGTCTGATGAAAGGTCTCGACCAGAAATGTTACCTATTCCTTTTCTCCAGAAATGCTGCCTGGCCCAGCATTTTGTGTCTATCTTGGACAAGGTCCTTGCTGGGTTTCAGCGCCATCCATTCACATACAAAGCTAACCAGAGCGTACAAGTTCCTACAGCGGGTGATGTCTCCTGTTGGAAACTGCCTCAGCTGTTCTATGCCTGCTGCTGAATCTCAAGGAGGAGAGCGCACGCCTTCCTGACATTTCAAACCTACTATTTATTTGTGCGGTGTGAACGCGACATCAGGTCTTTCATTTGCGTCGGTGAAGTGCTGAGTGCATGGAGCCTACAATCGCATATTTTGCATCTGATCCCAATCAATTTCAGAGTCAACACAACCCTTCCAAATCGCTAAAATAATAAATTGAGCTCCAAGGGATAACTCGTGGGGGGGGGGGGGGGGATTAAAAAAAAAATCCACAAGCATTTTAAACGTTTATGCTCAACCTAAGACATCAGAGCATGATTGAAAGGGTCTGCTTATTGGGTTGGACAACATCACCAACTTTATGTAGAAATGAGGTTCATTAGTGCCTGCTTACATTAAATCTTTTTATTTTGACGTTAGAGATAATAATACATATCTTGACTTTAATTTAAAATTTCTGTTGATCTGAATACCATTTGCATAAATTCATCCGGTCATCTCATAAAGGGAACCTGCTTTCAAAAGTTCCAAATATGAAAAGCATTAGTAGTGAGAGGTTATTAAAAGGTATTCTCTATCACATAACAGATTAATACTATTAATACAGTGCCCTCCATAATGTTTGGGACAAAGACCCATCATTTATTTATTTGCCTCTGTACTCCACAATTTGAGATTTGTAAAATAATTTAAAAAATCACATGTGGTTAAAGTGCACATTGTCAGATTTTAATAAAGGCCATTTTTATACATTTGGTTTCACCATGTAGAAATTACAGCAGTGCTTATACATAGTCCCCCCATTTCAGGGCACCATAATGTTTGGGTCGCAGCAATATCATGTAAATGAAACTGGTCATGTTTAGTATTTTGTTGCATATACTTTGCATGCAATGACTGCTTGAAGTCTGCGATTCATGGACATCACCAGTTGCTGGGTGTCTTCTCTGGCGATGCTCTGCCAGACTTGTATTGCAGCCATCTTAAGCTAATGCTTGTTTTGGGGGCTAGTCCCCTTCAGTTTTCTCTTCAACATATAAAAGGCATGCTCAATTGGGTTCAGATCGGGTGATTGACTTGGCCACTCAAGAATTGACAATTTTTTAGCTTTTAAAAACTTATTTGTTGCTTTAGCAGTATGTTTGGGATAATGATCAAATAAGTCAATCACCCGATCTGAACCCAATTGAGCATGCCTTTTATATGTCTTGCTGTAGAATGAACTGCCAGCCAATGAGTTTTGAGGCATTTGTTTGAACTTGAGCAGATAGGCAGATAGCAGATTGAGCAGACACTCCATTGAGGATAAATGGGGATCCTGTGGATAGGGTGAACTGTTTTAAATATCTGGGAGTCCACATCTCCGAGGATATGACATGGGCATCACACGCCTCAGCGCTCGTGAGTAAGGCAAGGCAGCGCCTTTACCACCTCAGGCAATTGAGGAAATTCAGAGTGTCTCCGAGGATCCTCCAGTGCTTCTACGCAGCGGCGGTGGAAAGCATCTTGTCCGGGAACATTACCATCTGGTTTGGGAATTGCTCTGCCAAGGACAAGAAGGCTCTGCAGAGAGTAGTGCGTTTGGCCGAACGCACTATGGGAACTTCACTTGCCCCCCTGCAGGAACTATACATCAGGAGGTGCAACTCCAGAGCCAACAATATCATGAGAGACCCCTTGCACCCCTGCAACGGACTGTTCCAGCTGCTACGGTCAGGCAAACGCCTCCGTTGCCATGCGGTGAGAACGGAGAGGTTGAGAAGGAGTTTCTTCCCAGAGGCCATTCAGACTGTAAACGCCTATCTCACCATGGACTAACTCTACTGAACGATTTTCCTTCCATTATTTATTATGTAAAAGAATATGTGTGTTATGATTGTGTTTATAGTTTGTTTGGTTGTTTGTCTTTTGCACAAAAGTCCGCGAGCATTGCCACTTTCATTTCACTGCACATCTCGTATGTGTATGTGACAAATAAACTTGACTTGACTTGACTTGTGTCTATACACTTCAGAATTCATTATGCTACTACCATCAGCATTTGTATCAGCAGTGGAGATAAGTGAGCCAGTACCTTCAGCAGCCAAACATGCCCAGACCATGACACCCCCACCATTGTGTTTCACAGATGAGGTGGTATTCTTTGGATTTTGGGCAGTTCCTTCTCTCCTCCATACTTGCTCTTGCCATCACTTTGATATAAGTTAATCTTCGTCTCATCTGTCCATAATACCTTTTTCCAGAACTGTGGTTGCTCTTTTAAGTACTTCTTGGCAAACTGTAACCTGGCATTCCTAGTATTGCAGCTAACCAGTGGTTTGCATCTTGCAGTGTAGCCTCTGTATTTCTGTTCATGAAGTCTTCTGTGGACAGTGGTCATTGACAAATCCACACCTGACTCCTGAAGAGTGTTTCTGATCTGTCCGACAGGTGTTTGGGGATTTTTCTTTATTATAGAGATAATTTTTTTGTCATCAGCTGTGGAGGTCTTCCTTGGCCTGCCAGTCCCTTTGCGATTAATAAGCTCACCAGTGCTCTCTTTCTTCTTGATGATGTTCCAAGCAGTTGATTTTGGTAAGCCTAAGGTTTGGCTGATGTCTCTAACAGCTTTATTCTTGCTTCTCAGTCTCATAATGGCTTCTTTGACTTTCATTGACACAACTTTGGTCCTCGTGTTGATAAACAGCAATAAAAGTTTCCAAAGGTGATGGAAAGACTAGATGCTGAGAGCTTTCTTATACCCGCATTAAGGAGAAATTTAAACATACCTGAGCAATTACAAACACCTGTGAAGCCACGTGTCCGAAACATTATGGTGCCCTGAAATGGGGGGGACTATGTATTAACACTGCTGTAATTTCTACATGGTGAAACCAAAATGTATAAAAATGGCCTTAATTAAAATCTGACAATGTGCACTTCAACCACTTCTATTACAAATGTCAAATTGTGGAGCACAGAGGCAAATAAATAAATGATGGGTCTTTGTCCCAAACATTATGGAAGGCATTGTATTTTATGGTCACATTGAAGATACAATGATTTTAAGACTATTCGATCCCCCTATTAGATATTATTATTCAATGTTCAAGACTAAGTGTAGTCGACCATCAGCTGCTCGCAAACCTGATTTAGACTCAAAATGCTGTAGAACTCAGCGGGACAGGCAGCATCTCTGGGGAGAAGGAATGGGTGACGTTTCGGGTCGAGACCCTTCTTCAGACTTACTCCTGGTTTAGTCCACAAGGTGCAATTATCATTATTTTCTTCAAACTAGATACTTATTGCATTAATGGCAGAAACGCTTGCACATCCTTCCGTATAAATCACACCGCTCCTCAGCTGTCAGAAACCGGCGGAGAACGAAAACAGCAGCATCTTAGAAAGCTTCGGGGGAATACAAAGCTCGGGATCTGTCAACCCACTTCTTTTTTAAATATTGCTACTGAGGATGGGAGAACCGTTTCAATGCAACAACACAAGGGCTATGCACGCTCTCAGCTTTTGTTGGGAAGAAAAACCTGTTAACTGTTGACAGGAAACATGTCCACGGTTTCCAGACATGGAACCAGAGCCATAAACAATAAAACCAAAAGTACTGACAAAAACAAAAAAAAAGGGTCTGACAGCTTTTAGAAAGAACACTTTGAAGGGAGTGATGCAAAAACCACAGGGATTTATTCCTTCAAGGTTTCTGTTGTCATGTGAATATCCTCAATTACATTACAGCCCTGTAATTATACCTGCATTGTTTTGGATGTGTGTTGCATGCAATCCAAGTGTTTTGTAATCAAGGATCGGTGGAGGGCGCACAGAAACAGGGCACTCAACCTATCAACCCGTGCTCGCTCTTTGAAAGGGCTAAAGATGGACACAGAATGCTGGAGTAACTCAGCGGGTCAGGCAGCATCTCTGGATAAGAGGAACAGGTGACGTTTCGGGTCGAGACTCTTCTTCAGACTGAGAGTCAGGGGAAAGGGAAACGAGAGATATAGCGGGTTGATCAAATGAATGAAAGATATGCAAAAGGTAACGATGATTAAGGAAAGGTGGAGCCCACAATGATCCATTGTTGGGTGTAGACTAAGTGGTAGCGGGTTATACAGACAGTGACTAGGGTGGGGGAGGGACGGAGAGAGAGAGAGGGGATGCAAGGGTTACTATCTCATTGGTTCCGTTCCTCTGAATCTTTCCCAGAACGCTGCATCGTTTCTCGACACCCTCTCTTGTCGAGCACGTTCCCACTGTCTTATGAAATTGGAGTGTCTAAATGTTTATACCTCGCAGGAATTGGAGGATAGACAGCCTGCCTCCTTGTGCCGCTTCGCGATTTACTAGGCAATACATTGACGCGTGCCGAGTTGGAGGATTCCTGCTTTACGGTTCATTGCAACTGGGGAAATTTGCCTGGCTTCGTATCTTCAAGATTTTGGCGAGCTGATGGCTACGCCCTCGGAGGAAAAGAGGTGGAATTCTATTTGAGGAAGGTCTACAATTATTTGCAGAAAACGTAATATTCCCAAATATTTTTTTCAGGCCG